>NC_072032.1:14196769-14796769 GCF_027791375.1 Indicator indicator | reverse complement strand
ATGAAGCTGGAGAGGAAAGTTTAAGGGAAGAGAAGCAGTTTGGTTATCAAGGTTGTCCTGGGCAGCAAACAGATACTCTGCACCTGCTCTTCAGGCTGCCAGCAGGCCAGGAGAGCCTTCCCCAAGTCTCTGCTGAGGTTCAAAACCCTTCAGGGATGGCACTGTTCTGGAAAGGCAGGATAAGCTCTTGCTCAGCAGTGCTTTTTTGGTGCACTGTAATTGCACACAGCCACCCTGCATTCACAGCAGATTTTAAAAATCTACTGCAACCTCTGAAAAACAGTGAGCCATCATAAAGGGCACTTGCACGGGAGGGGAACAGAAAGCCTTCATCTCCCCTGCTCCTAGGAATCGCAGTAAAGACTAAGACTCCACAGCAGGAGTCTTGGCAACTGATCAAAACACCTTGCTTGAGAAAGGACAGGGGAAGACATGAAATACCAAACTTACAGGTATTCTAGATGGAACAGACCAGCAAAGGCATCATCTCGTATAACAGTGAAGGAGTTGGAGTTCAGCAAGCTGAAAACGAAGAGCAGGCATTAGGAAAGCACATTAAAACCTGACACTCCGGATCATGCCCCGTGTGTTTATTGCCCGTGACCAAACTGATCTTACTGACTCAAGCCCATACTGCCCCACCAGTGCAGCACACATAAAATATTGTGGAATGGTCTATAAAAAAAGGCATAATGTGATACTAGTTAACATTCACTGCTCACCAGGAAAAATGTCCACTGCACCATTCACCTTGGTCACATCCAACCTGGCCCTCTACTCCCCGGTCCCTGAGCAAGGACAAGGTTAGGTCTGCTGACGGTGGACCCCAGTTTTCCACCACCCCTCCAGCCACACAAAAAACCCATCTCAGCAGCACTGCTGAGCAACCAGAAAGGAGTGAGCCCTTTTGTACAAGCATCAGCTCACATCTGAGCAGTCTGGGTGGATCAGTGCTCACTCATGCTGTGCTCCCAGGGGGGTGCTCCAAGCCTGACCTGCAAACAAGCTACAGGCTGTGGTGTGGGAGAAGGGCTCACAGCTCATCAGCTGGAAACGTAGATGTGCCCCAACCACCAGAGACAGTCCTGCTGCGCTTCCTAAGCAAAACGTGTCCACAGGCAGTGAGGAAGAGCAGTGGTGCTGCCTGCTCCAGGCACTGCCTTGCCCTCCCACGTCAACTTCAGGGACAAAGTGCTTTAGAGCTGTACTGGAGCAGCTGTCACCTGAGCCAGGACAAGGCAAGCGGGGAGAAGGATGCAAGGGAAAGGCTTTGCCAGCAAAATTCTCTCCTTGCTGTATCAAAGCACAACAATCCCCAGGGCTGATGTTCAAAGGCACAGAGAGAAATCTCCTTTTACAAAAACAGCAAAACTTCTTATTCAGTACAAAAACACTACTCAGAAGAAAGAATTTGGGGGAAATCTCAGAATTTTCTGCTACAAGTGAAGATATCTGCACTAATTACTTTATTAGAGTAACTTATTAATCCTTTTTGCACGGTTTTAGGCATTTTACTGAATTAATTTAGAAGACTAATGAAAGTGAAATGCAAACTTAGCCTGTGATCCTCAGTTATTATGCTAATATCAGACAAGTGCTCCTTAAATTATCCCAAACACATCTGACAAAGGTGCAGACAACCATCAAAAATAAATCCTTGTGTTACTGCTTTGCCATGGCCACTGCCACAGCAGATACAGTCCCAAGGTAGCCAAGTGCTCAATTATGCATGGATCTCTTCTGTCATTTAATCATGCCTTTTTCTCATGTCTGAAGGGCAGACTCACAAATGACAGTAACCAACAGAATTTACCAGGGCCCAAGGTGGTGGTAATGGCAAACCACTCTTGCTCCTACATCTGATCTGCTGCATAAAGTGCCATGGGCAACTTCTGACTTTGTCAACAACTGACCTTTGCCCCACCACCCCAGTGTGTGGATTGCCTCCTGGGAATCTACTACAGCTAAGAAAAAGGGGTAACCTTCATTTGCTCTTCATCCCTCTTCCCAGTAGCACCATCCAAAACCAGCTAGATTTCCCTCATCTCCAACTCCTCACCCACAGTTTCTCTCAATCTACCCAGGGACTCATGACTTCCCTTCCCAGCTGACATGAGTCTGCTGTTTGCTCCTATTCACAGGTGGGGAAAAATCCCACTGCCCTCTACCCAAGCCTCTGTGCTGGCCCCTAAGTCCCACAAAACCTTGGGTTTGGGACTGGTGCCACACTAAGGAATATGAAAGCCACCTCGCCCCCCCTTGCTTTGTCCACCTTTACCCCAGCGTTTTCCATGGGATGCTGCCACCCCCAGTGGTGAGTCAGGCTTCTGAGAATGAGGAGGGGATGCCTGAGGAGAGGAGGATGGCCATCATGCTACCAGATGCCTTTAGGGATTTCTTGCTAAGAGCAGTTGTGCTGCCTAGCTCTGTGGTAAGCACTTGGCCTGGGTTTCTGACACACCTTGCATCTTTCTGCCCAGTTTTCCTTTGCAGAGTGCCTTTGCTCTGGGGTAACCCCATCCTCACTGGGGAGATGTGGAGGGGCACCACAGGGCAGCAGCATGGCTTCTCTGCTGGCCGCCCAAGAGCTGTACCACACCCTGTATCTTTGTGCCTTCCCCACTCCTGCCCCCCAGGACAACTCAGTTAATTCAAGTTCGGGTAAGCGACCAGAGCTGCAGCCACACACCTGACTGCCAGACAGGCACAGCCAACTGACCCGTGCCAGGTCAGGCTGGCAGCAGGGCTGTAGAGTCCCTCGGCACAGAGGACCATCCCATCTAGAGGTCCACCAGGTCAAAAGGCAGCCGAGGGGCCACCCTCCAAGCCGGATGCTTTAGCACAGCATCATGCTGCAGACAGCAGCAGCACTTCACACACAGAGGCTTTTCTCCCAGGTGCGTCCCAGCAGCCTCCACTCGCCCGCAACATCCCAAAGCCAACGTGAGACTCCGGGGCATAAAGTGAGCACCGGTGGGACTCCAGAGGGAAAAACTTATTACAGCTGGAATTAACCAAAGAAAAGGAACTTGGGGCATCGGGAAACATTCTGTTCTCCTTCAGCAGCTACCTGCTCGTTTTATGAAGTAGTTTACGAGTGGTGAAGGCATCCCTCGTTATGAAACAGCAGCTGCAGCGAGGGGGCTGCACAGTCTGGGGTCACTCGTGACCTCCCTTTCTTCAGGGGCACCCCGAACCCTTTTTAGGAGAAAGCGGCAAAGTGCTGTCGCTGGCCGTCCGTTTTCCAGTGCCATACTCACAGCAGCTGCAGGGAGGGCAGGTGGGAGAACATCCTGTCCTTCACTTCGGAGAACGTCCCGTTCACCAGGCTCCTGCAAAAAGAGCAGCAGGCGGTCAGGCGGGTCCGCCCCGCATCCCCCCACCCCGTCACCCCCGACCCTCCCAGCCCCGCGTTGCCCCCGGTTGCCCCCGCACTCACAAGGAGCCCAGGCCGGCGGGCAGGCTGCGCGGGGCCCCCGCCGCCCCCACGCACAGCGCCGACTCTCGCCAGCAGCTGCAGGGCGGACCGCAGCGCGGCGGCCTCCGCGCGGCGGCGGGCGGCGGGAACGGCAGCAGCAGCAGCAGCAGCGCGGCGGCGGTGCGGAGAGCCCCTAGCCGCAGCGGCACCGCCATACCGGCACCGTTCCCCGCCACCGCTCCCGCGCCCTGACATCACCGCGGCACCGCCCCGGGGTGGGTCCCGCCGCCGCCGCCGGAGGGGCGGTGCGAGACGGCGAGGTCTATCTCGGCGCTCCGCGACCCTTGGGGACTCCGCTGCCGGTCCCGAGCGATGCTGGCACGCGAATTATCTAATTTCTTGGGGGTTCGTGAGGAGTCGTCAAAAAAAAAAAAAAAAAAAAAAAGAGAGAAATTTGTGGTCAGAAGAATTGCCCAGCTCCGGGGTGCCGAATTCTCCACCCGGCCTGGGGTGATGCTGATCATGTTCAGAAACTGGGGGATGAGAGGCTGGAAAGTAGCCCCGCAGAAAGAGATTCAGGGGTTCGGGTTAACGACAAGTTGAAAATGAGTCACCAGTGTGCCCCGACTCCCCAAAAGGCCAACCATGTCCTGGAGTGCTTGTGAGAAAAGTGATTGTCCCTCTCTGCCCTATACTGTCCAGCCCCACCTGGAGTACTGTGTGCAGTCATGGACTCCTGTCCTGGTTTAATCTAGACCAGAACTAATCCTGTTCAGAGATTTGACTTCTCAGCTGTGTCTCTGCTCAGGGGTGGCTCTTTCTGAATTTCAGGGCAGGCTGGCACAACCAGGGGCTGCTTCCAGCAGAGATAAGGATTGGTGTGCAGAAAGGTTTTTGCTTAGCCTTGCTCCTATGGAGACCAAGGTCACTGATAAATCTTATGGGCCATGCTGGGGTGCAGTAAATTAGAAGGTCACACCTGCAGGGAGGAGCAGACAGGACAGGTGACCCTAAACTGACCAACAAGGGATTCCATCCCATATATATCTTATTCAGTATAAAGCTGAAGGATCACAAGGGTTAAGCCCTTTTCTTCAGTGGCTGACATCAGAGGACTATGTATGTCCGTTCTTCTGCTCTCCCATCCAGTCTGTATGTTCCTGAACCCAGTTCTCAAATCCAGCTTCTGAATCTGGTTCCCATTTTGCTGCTGACTCTAGCTGCTATTGGGAGGTTGATTTGGATACTGGTTTTGTATGTATTTGTTTGTAATCCACTCTTATTGTTATTATTTTCATTAAAGCTGTTTCAGTTTTCCATCCATAGTTCTCTCTCTTTCTTATTCCCTTTCTCTCCCCTTGCAACTTTGGGAAGCCTTTGATGCATCTGTTGTTTCCAACTGGTACTCAACACTCAACAGGAAACACATTTTCAGGGTTTGGTGTTGCTGGAAGGTTTGAACTGTCTACAACTGCCATGTTGGTATGCAAAGCATCTTCTCTACAAGATACTCCCTTATTTCACCCCAAGGAACTTAGGACCCAAATTCTGCAACTTTCACTTGTGCTAAGCTGCTTCATGCAGACCTCTAAAAATCCCAGGACACTTCAAAAGGGAAACCTATCTGCCTGCTATCACTGCCCACAAGTCAGTTTGAAGACAAAGTGCTTTCTATTTTAACCTATTTTAAATGCAATTTATTTGGTGAGCATCTCCCCTTGGGGGAGGAAGGAGGATTTTCTCCTGCTCTCCCCATCTGGGATGCTTTGTGCAGCTTATCCTGCAGCAGCCCTGCTCTACCTAGTGAGGGGCTGCCAGGCAGGGACCACCCTCTCTGGGGGTCTGGGTGGTGTCAAGGAAACTTCCTCACAAGTCAGAGGAGGATGAGGTGGAAGCAGAGGCAGGTGCAGCAGGGCTGGGGCACTGCACAGAAGGGAGAGCAAGGGCTTTGTGGGAGGCTGAGGAGAGCCTGGAGCAGCAGCAGGACACAGCAGACGGCCCTGTCTTGCTGAAATTAACAATGAATAATTGTTTTGGAACATTTCTATGACAGAAACCAGGTGCGTGGGGGGGGGTTAGAAACATAAATGTGCATTTACAACACACATAAATTTCCTTCAAAGAATGTTTAAATATGACTTCTTTTAAAAAGTGATGTCAGTTGTATCCATGCAGCAGCCCTGCATAAATCACAGAATGGCTCAGGCTGGGAGGGACCTCAGAGATCATCTGCTCCAACCTCACTGCCATGGACAGGGACACCTCCTAACTAGGCTCAGCTGCTCAAAGCCTCATCCAACCTGGCCTTGAACACTTCCAGGGTGGAGGGATCCACAGCCTCCCTGGGCAACCTGCTTACCACCCTCCTACTGAAGAATTTCTTCCTCAGATGCAGTCTAACCCTGCCTTCCCTCAGCTTCAACCCATTCCCCCTTGTCGGCCTGTAGACATGCCCATGAAAAGTCTGTCTGCAGCCAGACCCTCTCTCTTCTTTGAAAGAAAAAAGGTGCTGAAATAGAGCACCAAAGAACAAGAAATAACCCAGAAATGTGCATCCTGTTGCTTGCCTCCAAATTCCAGTTCACAGGCTCAGGTGATTTTTTATGTAGGCTTGCAGGTACATCCATTTCAGTCATGCCACAAATAAATGCAGTCAGCTGCATATGAGTGATTGTGCTATCAGATACCCCCAGATAAAATGGCATTTTAGCTGGGTAATACCAGCACAGCAGCACTCAGACAGCATGCCAACGGGCACACACAAACAACTGAGCAGATACTTGAGGTGCAAGGGATTTGCTTTAAACAGGCACCACACACTGAGCGTGGAGGGGAACACACAGTTCCCCTGGGGACACCACCTGCACCCAGCACAGAGCCGTAGAGCACTGAGTGTGATCCTCCCTGTGGACATGAAATGGAAAAGGTCCTGATTCTCAGCTGAGTATCACTCAGGCTTGATGTATTGTCACTTTGATGCATTACGTTATCACTGTCAGTTCTGCTAACGCCACGACTCTTTCTCTTTTCCAAACCTGGGATATTTATCTTGAACTGCAAAGAGAAATAGACTCAGAGCAACGTTTACAGCACACAAATATTTAAAATAAATACCCTGATGTGGAAGTTGTCAGTTCTGTTCCTTCAAGATCAGGAAGAGTATTTCTTGCACGTTCTCGATTTTGCTTCCCAGTCTCTTTTCCATAAACTTCTGCTTTATTGAGCAAATATTAACATAAATGCTTCCATTGTGTTTTCTCCTGGGGCTCGACAGGAGTGGACAGTAGTGGACAGAAAGATGCTGAGCAGCTCACCTCATACAAAATTAGAAGTATAGAACAGAACACTTCAACTTTTTTTTTTTTTCCTGAGAAGATTTAATTTCTAGGTTATTTTGCAAAGAAAAATGAGCTGTGTTGGATCATAACCAACCACCTGCCCCAAGTAAGAAATCTGAGCAAAACTGTGGGTGAGAGGAAAGTATGTCAGTGGGAGTGTTCCCACTATGAGGACTCTTAATTGCTTGTGACACTGCTGTGGAGAAGGTATAGGAAAAATTAAAGCTCTGAGCAATATTCATCTTGCTGAGTGTTTTCCTTTCTTTCTTCACTCATGGTTGATGTGACCTCTTTGGCCTCCAACTGCTAAGGGAAGATGTACTGCAACATGCAGACTACGTTATTATGACCTTGAACATTCTCCAGCTTTCATAGCAAATGTTTAGTCTGCTTGGTCAGGACTAAATGTCCTCTGCTTTTGACTTCTGAAGATTCCAGGTCCAGACTGCACACCTGGTATGCTACTGCAGTTTTCCTTTAAAGAAGTGCAAAAGCAGTGTTTGCTGAAATGCAGCACTGCAAGACAGGCTTTTATGAAAACCACTTTTAAAAAATATTCTCAGACAGCAAACAAATTTACAGCTTTACAAATCCTACTTTGGGAGGGCTGGAGAGTCCTCTGCGGGACACACTGCTCACCAGCCCTGCTCTCCTACACCAGAGGTGTGCTGCCTGCCATGTGTGATAGAGGTGGCGACTCACCTTACACCAGAAGAAGAGAACATGCTCACAACTGCTATCCTTGCTTTCATGTTTGCCAAAAGGCCTCTGAACAGGGACTCACAGTGGCTCCAAACCCCCAGATCTGGAAAGGACTCACTATGGAAAGAGGAACATGCAGAATAAGTTTGGGTTCCCCAGAGGTTTTCACACATAGCTTCACCTGTGGTCCTACCCTGCAATAAATCTGCTTGAGAAAAGGTATCAGTGTTGCATGAGCAGCAGTGGAAACTGAGCAGCCATAACAATCCACATGCCTTTCTCTTTCTTCACTTAAGAATGTCCAAGGCACCAAAGGAGCTGCAAGTTTTTCCTTGAGGAGCAAGATGAATGGAGCCTGACCTCCTCCCTGCAGCATCCCACCCACCCAGGATCTATGCATCCCTGCTCCCTCAGTTTCAGTGACCTCATGCAACGGTCACCCCCCTCTTCTAACAGCCCCCTGCCCCATCAGTGTGCCTGGCAGGTGGGCAAGGAATTGGAATTATCTCCAGCTGGTGTGGTAAACTCAGGATCTCTGCATCCTTTGTCCTTTAACCAAATGAGCTCAAAGTTATCAAAGGGTTCTGGGAAACAGATCTAAATGCAAACAGATAATGCAGCAACCAAAGTCTCCTTCTTTAGGACAGGCCAAAGAAAAACCCCATAGATAGGATGACAATTCCATGAGAAAAAGAGATTTTCATATGTGCTGGATGACTGCATTTCATAGAATCATAGAACTGTTTGGGTTGGAAAAGACCTCCCAGATCAAGTCCAACCACCAACCCAAGCACACCATGGCAGTTAAACTATGTCCTGGAGTGCCACATCTACAGGTTTCTTGAGCACCTCCAGGGATGGTGATTCCACCATCTCCTTGGCCAACTTATTCCAATGCCTCACCTGGAATTTTGCTCTGTGAAGTTTGACCACCTAACCTCAAAACCCAACCAACCAACCAAATCAAGATGGAATTTTAGTTGTTCTCTTTCTACCTTAAACTCAGGGGGAAATCAAGTTTGATTTGTTAATGAAAACTAAATTAATTTTAAATATTCTTAAGGACAGAATCTCTCTAGCTTTTGCTACAGAAAAAGTGGTCCTGTTGGGGGAGGGGTGATAATCTTTGAGATCAATGAAACAGAATTACTGTTTTATTATACATGTATGGCCAAAGCTTAGATAACCTGCAGTCCCTCAAGAGCACAGCAACTTGAAAATAAATCCTTAGATAGCCCACAAGAGCCAGGGATGCAGTGGGAGAAGGAAGGCAGGCTTTGTGGGAAGCACAGCAGGGGACTATTAAGATACAGAAGGGCAGATTTTGCCATGTGTGTACCTTGTGTCCTGACAAACTGTACAACCAGCTAACACATTTTACTGCCATTTGATCAACTGCACTCCCCTGACCATTTCAGCCCAGTTCTACTCATTGATTCCATGTGCACTGAACTGCTTCTGACCTTGCCCTTCAAACCAGGACTACTGGGCACAGCACCCTTATGTAACGAACATTTTTGGAGAGGACCAATTCTCTGCAGTCCCATTTTCCTTGAAAATGACCCTAAAGTTGCTCTTGCACGCTTAAGATGAAGCTAATGTCCATCAGATAATAGACATTGCTCAGCTTGGAGGTTGCAAACAGCAGTCTGAGATAGCTTTGTTTATGCTAGAAAGGGCTATCACATTGTCTGAGTTTCAGGAAAGTGAGCCCCCATTTTCCCAGCAAAGGAAGAACAGGCAGAACAGTCCAAAATTGCCCAGACTGATGCAGAGCAGCTCAGGTGCAATGGCAGCACAGCAACTGGTGCCATCTTTACTAGATCTTTCTCATCTTCCTCCTCCTCCTCTCTGTGTGCTCTCAGTCCCTCGTGCAGCCTGGGCATGTTAAATGCTGCTGGAAGTGTGGAGGGGCAGTGCTGTCTGAAGGGTAAGGAGCCCTGGCAGGCTCTGCCTCCTCCTTTCTCTGTCCTGCTCTGTTCCCACTACAGTATTAACACACTGAAATACTTGTAGATGTTTCTGCTCACTTGCCAGCTCCTTCTTCTTAAAGCATGATCTGAAGGTGAGTTGCTCATTGCTGGATGCCCTCCCACTTGTCTTGCCCACGTGAAAACCATCAGGTTGGAGGAGGCTCCTTCATTGCTCTTCTTCCATGCAAGAGTTTCTCCCTTCATTTCCCCTAATCCCAGACCCATTCAAATCATGTGTGGTAACCACTGTGTAAGTAGTACCTTCAGGAGGTATGTTCTGTGTTTAATGATGTTACATTACACTGAAATGTGGTTTATGTTTGCAAAATATACAATATTTGGATAACATGTTTAAATATTTATAACATTATCAAATATTTTACTACAACATAGAACCCAATCCAGTGGTGAATCTTTTTCAGAATACCCAGTCTGAAATGCTCTCATTTTGTTGTCTCTTGTCTCTCAGTCTCCTACCTTGCATCCCTGGGAGTGAAAAGCCTGGTCCTGCCTCCTTGGTGACCTCCCTGGAGATGTAGGACAGACGCTCTGGGAAGCTGTGCAGGCTTCACCCTTAGGGCTTTCAAAGAACAACTGCATCAAGCCCTGAGCAGCCAGGCTTCTGCTGTGAGCACAGGTTGGACTAATGACCTCCTGAGGTTTCTTCCAGCCTGAATCACCCTGCACAACCCCTGCAGTACTGGAGCCTTGTTTACAGGCTCCATAAACAAGGAGCCTGCTTGTAGGCAGTACCACTGAAAACAAGAAATGGAACTTGGAATTTTTTTTTTGCCTTCCCTATATTTAAATTCTCAATAAAAATGAAGGATTATTTCAGGGTGGGATAGTTTGGCTTGTTGGTTTTTTGTTTTTTTTTTTTTCCATCCTCCAGATATATTCCTACACACACAGGTCCTTATATATAGAAGCAGAGCTCGTCTGTGCATTTTCCCCTGTGTATTTATCCACCAAATGCATGTTTTTATAATCCTCAGTGTTTTGCAAGGCTACAGGGTAATCTGCCTCATTCAGTAGTTACTCTTGCTCAGGAAATGCACAACACTCACAAATGCTCCACAGTTTGGTTGCTGGGTAAACTGTAGCTCATTTGTATTCAGCACCCTGCTTAAAAGTGATAAGAAGCCAAAATACTCCTAGGAAACAGCACAAATGAAATACAGCACGCAGGAGGCAAAGTATTTATAGAAACAAAATATCAGCATTTTCCACACATTTACACAAAGCAATTTCAGTCTTTTCATAGGAAAAAAAAAAGAAGAAGAAGAAGAAGAAGATCTCTGGCACTCATTTACTCATTTCCCTGCAGTCATATTTTTTGGCCAAAAAGCACTGACTACATACAAAACCTTCAGGTCACAGCAAATTAAAGATCAATGACAACCTAAAATAGACACTGTCATATTTTCACTTCTAACATGTCTTTGTAATAAGAGCATTGTTTGAGTAAGTAAATAACATGACATTTCTGCTTGAATGGGGGTTTAGCCTCTTGGCTGAACTCTGCCCACAGATCCCCAGCCTGCTATGAAAGAAAGAATTATATCTGCATTTAACTCCTTGGGACCTCTGGATTGATTAGCTGAGTGCAAGACAGAGGCTTGCTGATGAGAAAAGCAGCTGACCACATTTTCCTTTGTGTGCGTGCATCATCTCCAGGCTGTGTTCAGGAAGTGAAGCCTTGCTTGCAATGCACACCTGCACCCCTGAGGACAAGTGCCCTGCCTCACAGCAGGTGCCAGACCTGCCCTGGCTAAGGGTGCTTCTGGCAGTGTGGCCAAAATGCTTCAACATTCCTCAAGGGAAGCCAGGAGAAGGCTGTGCCAACCTTTCAAAGGAGGCTGTCATGTTTGCATCCCACTCTTGCCAACCTGGCTACCTCAGAGAATCACAGAAACATTCAGGCTGGAAAAGAGCCTCAGGATCACCAAGTCCAACCCAGAACCCTACCCTGCGAGGGTCACCCCTAAACCATATCCCCAAGCACCACAGCCAAACCACCTTTAAACATATCCAGGCTTGGGGACTCCACCACCTCCCTGGGCAGCCTGTTCCAACGCCTGACCACTCTTGCCCTGAAAAAATGTTTCCTTTCCTAATGTCCAGTCTAACATTGGCAGAGGGGAAGCAGGTCTGTGTCTGGTGTTGCTTTGGCACCTGCCCACCCATCCCCTCCCCAAGCCACAGAGCTCAAGATCCATGCTGCTGCCTGTGTCACCCAGCTGAGAGAGCAGCCTGCCCTCTCTCTTGGAATGAACATGCAGTAATAGAGAACTATTTTTAAAAAGCAGCTGGCTGATTCTTAAGTCTAATGGTGACATTTTAAGACTCTGAATTTGTAACTCAGTCCTCATGTGTGAGGCTCACATAGTCTTATGAGTAGCATTAAGCCTGAGCAATAGCAGTTATGGACTGGAGCAAAAATATGGTTGCTTAGTGATTCCACAGTAAAGTAATCAAGAACAGCTTTTGCAGGGAGCTTAGAAAATAAGCACCTCTGCAGCTAATTCCAAGCATTATTCCCAGCGGGCTAATGATGGGACTGAAGATTGGGAGATTCCATCAGCTGTACCTTCTGCTCTGATCTCTTGGCTTAAGTACTGATTTCCTGTTTCTGCATTTTGGGGGTGAAGATCTGGGAATGCATGAAAAATATATGATAAAATCCCAGCTGAAATGTGAATTTACCTTTCACTGCTGGAGTTTTTATTAGGAATATTGAGAAATGGGAAAAACAAGAGAAAGTGGTGGAACCATCTAATACAAAGTAAGGAAATAAAACTGAATGAGAGCAAGTGTCTGAGCTGGGAAAGAGCAGAAAGACATAAAAATAAAACTGGGTAAAAGAGAGCATCTGACCTGGGAAACAGCAGAAAGATAAAAAATATCCTTTTGCTGCTGTAGCCTACAACTAAGTCAAACGTATTTTAGACAGAAATTGTCTTTTGTTATTGCCTTACTACTAGTAAAGACATTAAATTGAATGGCACTGAGTAATATTTTGCATATCTCTATTTCACCTTTTGTTCTCTTCAGTCTCTACCAAGGTTCAAAAAGCAACTGAACATGTGGTGGTCAGTGCATGCCAGTAGCAAGCACAGCAAAAGAAAGGCTTGGACACAGCAAAAGAAAGGCCTGGACACAGCAAAAGAAAGGCTTGGACAGCACTGGGGGCTGTGCAGCAGGAGCCACGAGATGCTGCTGGTTGTATGTTTTCTGTCTGTATCTACACACAGTGTCTGCAGGTAAAGCAAAGACATTTAAAATCTATGTCTGCACCACAAGGTTTCTTGCTCTGCAGGACAGCAACCTGCAAAGCTTCGAACCTGTTCCTATCTGGCACAGGACAGGGGTTAGGTACCAGCCCTAGACAAGCCTGACAAAATGGAATAAACTGGGGGAAAAAGGGCTGCAGTTATAAAATGTTTAAAACCGGATCCCGAAACAGCTGCAAAACAGCAAATCCAAGACTCTTTCTGGCCAAAAATGTGGAGGCTTTGCAAATCACTCTGTTTAGGGGAAATTGATACAATGCTGGTTCTTACAAAAGTTTCTGAGCCTAATTCCTTCAGGCATTGGAGGGATTAAGAAACAAAGACAGTTTCTGTGCCTCTACCAAGTCTCTTCCAGGCAGCGTATTTCCAGCCCTGCCCCTTGGGTTTTTTTCTCAGGATCACACTTATTTAGGGTAAGGTTGGCTTCCTGCTCACTTCTATGTTTTGTTCTTCCCTTGCATCTCTAGTCAAGGATCAGAGAAGTTCCTCTTCCCAGGTGATTCAGTTTTCTCAGTAAATTTACATTTACAGCCTTACACTGTGGCTGGTGCTGAGCCCAAGTGAACGATGGCTGCTGCACCCACTGCTGTAACACAGCCAGGCCAGCACAAAACCTGCTGGAGACAAGATGAACATTCAAGCTCAGGATGTTTGTTTCACCCTTCAAGACTCTTACTGATTTACTGAGGTCTATTTACTGTGTCTGCTTACTGACACTCTATTATGTTTTGGATCATATGGTTAACCTGCTCTGGTTTCTTCAGAGCTGTAAGGAGGACATCAATGTTTCCAATTTGTATATCCAAACATCATCTCTTTTCCTCATATCAGAATTCTGTTTCCCTTGCTGGGATCCTTGTCTACATTTCAATACTCATAAATCACACTGATGCAACCAAATAATTTCTTCTATTGTTAAGCTTCTTACACAGTCAGCAAGATCTTATCTAGAGCAACACACACACATCAGAAGTTGCAGTTTAGAAGTTGTATCTTTCAGGTAAAGAAAAAAAGACAGGCTGGGAAAGTAAACCAGTAGCTCTATGTACAGAGTCTAGGTGCAGAACACTGAAACCTCAGCAAAGTATCAGATGGACCTTAAAGAGCACAGGAGGGAAAGCACAAGACTTAATTCCCACAGGCAGGAGCATGGATCAGTAGCAACAGCTAACTCAGGGTAGGCTGGAAGGGAAAACAGGAAAACCAGGTGTAGAGGTTCTAGGTTAAAGAACTGAGGCATCAGTTGTGCTTTGCCTTTAAAAGAAGAATGACTGCATCTGAAGTAAAGCAGGCTGCACAGCCTGGGAATTTGAGCATCACCTACAGAACATGGTTTTCAGTAGTAAGTGGCCACCTCTGGCAGGTCCTAAATTCAAAATGTCATGATTTGCTTGGGGAGAATTAGTGCTGTGCTAGCTGCAGTAATGGGATACTGCTCTGAAGCACTCACTGAAGACAGGAACCCCCTCTCAGTTTGAATTCTGAATCAATGAGCTAAAAGGTAATCCTTGCTTAAAAGACTGAAGTCACCAGAGTTATTCCACACCATTCAACTGACTGTGTGCTGTGTGATTTGTCCCTTCCTTTACATTTTCCCTTTTGCCTTCAAAAAGCAGAAGTTAAGTTTGAGAGAAAATGAGTTATTTGTTTGGGAGCAATGTTAAGACCTATTTCCAGAAAGAATGGAAAAATAGAGTGGAGATGAAAGAACTCTGAACACAGGAGAAAGGTTCAGGAGTGCAGCCAAAGCTCTGGGCACACAAGTTCTTGTTGGACAGTTGGCTGCAACCCACTGGATCATGGGGAAAACCCAAAGACTAGCATGCAAGAGTGACTAAAGGTCATAGCAGCAGAGAAGAAATGTGAAAAGCTGAGCTGAATCTGTTGGGAGTTGCATGGTTATTACAAATAGGCTTTGAGGAACATCTGCCAGGAAGATGAGGCAGGCAGGAGAATTTGCTTGAGGAACCCTGAGCATTGAATGTGGAAACAGTTAGCACCACCAGCTGGTGACTATTTGAGGTGGGAAGCTACAAGTACACTTTGCAGATAAAAGAGAAAAGCCATTGCTACTCTGATGGTTGTTTTTATAATGGACACCTGAAATGTCTATAAAGATGTGATTCATAGGTGCACTTCTTGGAGCAGCTGAGGCAACTAGGGTTGTTCAGCCTGGAGAAGAGGAGGCTGAGGGGAGCCCTCAGCCAGGTGGGGTCAGTCTCTTCTCCCTAGTATCAAGTGACAGAATGAGAGGAAATGGCCTCAAGTTGTGGCAGGGAAGGTTTGCATTGGGTATTAGGAAAAGTTTCTTCAGTGAGAGAGTTGTCAGGCTTTGGAACAGGCTGCCCAGGGAGGTGGTGGTGGTGGTGGAGTCACCATCCCTGGAGGTGTTAAAAAAAGTGTAGACATGGCACACTGAGACATGGTTTAATGGTCATGGCTTGATGGTTGGACTCCAAGATCTTGGAAGTCTTTTCCAGCCAAAACAATTTCCTGATTCTACAGCTTAGGTTGATTTTAATTATGCCCTAAGCACTTGGAAAACACATAGGCTTGAGCTTAACCAGACATGATTAGGTCAGCATTATATCTGACCTCATTTCAATTAAAATAAGAGAAAGTCTACTGAAAAGCCTTTCCCACATCTCTCACACTTCCCAGTGCTTTAAAATACATGCAAAAAGCTCCACATGCACTAACAAGCAGCAGAGTGGAAAAGACTGGAAGATAAATATCTGTAATAAAGAACTTGGTGCCTTCTCTCCAAAGCCCATCTAATCAATCAAAATGCATTTTGCTCTGCATATTTGCCTATTATATTTGCTGACCTGTGTGAGTAAAGCCTACAAATATTGGCAGTCTTGTGCTTTTTGGGAAAGGAGCTTTCAAATAAGGCTCCATCCATCACAGCCCCTGCACTCCTACAAGCAGTTTAGAAATGAGCTAGGATTTCTTGGGTTGCTCTGTGGGCTTTTATTTAGCCCTTGTCACTGTCACAGGAATGGTTACTGAGTGGTTACCAACAAGTAAGGGGTTCTTATAATGGCAGCTGTCACCTGGACATAGAATCATTGAATGAACTGGGCTGGAAGGGACCCTCAAAGATCATCTTGTGCAACTCCCCTGCGAGGAGAAGGGACATCTCCCAACTAGTTGCTTAGGGCCCCATCAAGCCTGACCTTGAACATCTCAAGAGATGGGGCTTCAACCACATCTCCGAGCAAATTGCTCCAGTATTTCACCACCCTCATTGGGAAGCACTTTCCCCTTATGTCTGCCCTGCTCTAGTTTGAAACCATTGCTCCAAACATGTAAAAAGTAAAATCATAAGGGAAATTTGGGGTAGGTATGGATTAAGTGTGGCCGAGGTGATCAGGATTTATAGGGCACTATTTTATACTAAGAGAATATAGCCTAAGTTAAATTATTACTGTTTTTGTTTTGTTTAATATGTCTTAGAAGTAACCTTTTTAAAATTTTCTTTCCTTTGATTCTAGGTAATTTTGTGTGCCTTCTGTTTATTTCCTTGTGGAGACTTTGCACTAAAATTGAAAGCAGCAACACCCTGAGTCTGGACCAAAATTAGAACCTCATTGAAACAGAAGCCAGATCTCTGTGTACAGATGCAGCACATGCTGCTGCTGTTCTACACTCTCTATCCATTAGAACTCAAAGAAAAAGATCTGCTCTGAGACAGAACCAGAGGCAGAATTCATGTTTCCAACTACCTGATAGTGCTGCAGTTTTTGCTGTCAAAAATCTCATTTTAAACACACTGTTTTCTGAAGAGCTACAACTAGCAGCTTTCAAACTGTTTGTGTTTTAGAATATGAGGAGCCTGTGGTTGCAGGTGGATAAGCTCTTTGCTTAACTTTAAGCAAGATGCATTAAACTTCACTAAAACCATGGACTTCAAAGGCAGGATTGGCAGTGTATACAGGG
Organism: Indicator indicator; assembly: GCF_027791375.1. Lineage (NCBI taxonomy): Eukaryota > Metazoa > Chordata > Aves > Piciformes > Indicatoridae > Indicator > Indicator indicator. Next base: position 14,780,103 of record NC_072032.1, on the reverse strand, counting down.
CTCTGTGACCATCAGTCCTGAGGTACTTCAAATACTTAAGAAAAATATCTGTTGACAGGCCTGAAACCTGGCATTTGCTGGCAGTGCATCTGCAGCCAGCTAAAGAAACACTGATGGCTCAGTGTCACTTCCCTGCTCCTCCACTGTACCTGTAGAAGGAAAGCAGAGGTCTTTTGTATTTTTCTAAGCTCCTTTTATCTTAGGTCCTTTGAAATTATCAAAGGAGCTAGGCTAGTCAAAATCACCAGCCTGCAAAGTGGCAGCTGCTGATTTTACCCCAGTATGTGCCATAAACTGGTATTTGGTCTGGTGAATCCTATAGCAAATCTCATTCAGGCAACAATGTATTCATCCTTGTTTAAATAAAAAACAGTTCAGAATAAAAGAGCTGCACCTTAAAGAGACAGATGCAAGGACAGGGACAGCATGTGTCCTGAGCTACCTGTCTCAGGCATCAGACTCTGGGCTTTCTGAAACAGAACCAAAGGGCATAACCAGCGCCAATCAGCACAGCTGCACAAAAGGCAATTGGCACTTGGAGGTGACCCTCCTGTCTTTACTTTCTTACCTATACCCTGGGAAGGACACTTACTTAGCTCCATCTCACAGAACCAGAGAGAAATCCATGCTTTCCATTTCAGCTTTGCAGACCTCAGGCAAACCTAAAAATTACATGCAAATGTCCCACCAAGATCATAAAATAGAGACTGAGTTTGATTTTTTAAATGAAAATATTTAGGTTAGGGTTTTTTTGTTTTGGGTTGTGGTGGTGGTCTGATTTTGTTTGGGTGGGGATTTTTTTGTTTGGTTTGGTTTTGTGTAAAGGTTTCTCTGAAATCAGCTTTTCCCTTTTCTATGCCAGCTGCTATTTTCCTAGAGGTCTTTTTGGAAGTCCTTGAAGCAAGATCCTCATGACATATGTCTGGACCAGTGACAGAGTCAGTCTTCTGCAGCACCATCATCCCCTGCACTTTCATGACACAATGCTTACACTGATGTATTTTACTGAGGAAATGAGGTCACCCAAGACTCACAGACTCTTACATACAAATGCCTGTTACTGAACAGCAAGGCAGAAAACCAAGAGCAACCTCAACCCCAGCATGACTGGGGAGCAAAGCAGCCTGAACAGCCTTGGCATGCAGGACACATGACCAGGATAGAGTTGGGCATGTAGAAAAACACACAGCACAGGATTTCTGCTGAGGAAATCTACATCCAGCACAGGGGCGAGGAAAACAGACAAGAGCTACCTGAACTTCTGCCCTGTACGTGCAAATAACATCAGAACTGCTGTGGAAGAAAAAATCAGAGCAAACAGTGGGGAAAGTTGAAGCCATCTTATTTAATCAACTCATGGCTGATCAATAAAGAAGCAAAAGCAAATCCAAATCTCCTGGCATCCTGCCTGCACAAAGCACTTTAAGTAGGGCTAGCCCCTTCAGGAGCTCTGAAATTCTCCACACCAAGTTTCAGCCCCATTTAGACCTTCTCCAAGCAATTGCAATCAGCACTTCATGGACACCAGGGGCATCATTGGTTACATTGGTCCAGACAGCACCACCTGCATCTCCTCTCCAAAGGTGGGATGTGGAAGGTAGAGTGTAGCCCCAGAAAACCAAACCCTTAAGGTCAAAGGCAGAAGAACTCACATTCACTACAAGAAAAAAGGGCAGGGGGTGACAGCATCCTGGTAAACTAACAGAGGAGGAAGGAAGAAGAACTGTTAGAAGGGCAAGAAGATAGATCATTTAGAAAAGACCCCACTCTTCCCAACGTGTCTATTTTGGGAACACGCTCACTGTGCCTGTGCAGCTTATCTCTTTAGCTCAGAGAAGAGTATAGATCAGCTCTCCAGTGTCACCTCGGCTGACAGACAGCTGCTGCTGCAGCAGAGTGACAGCTGAAAGGCTGCACCATTGATTCCAGCCCCGGGTTGCTCCACTGCAGCTAACCAGAGGTCCTGTTCATTCTGCTTTTATCCAAGTGATTTCTTCTAATTGCCTCCTTAACACCTTAAAAAAACCTGCCAGGAGTTACAGGTCAGTGCTGCGGTAAGCTGATGTTTGGGGCAAGGTTTTCCAGGTACAAATGAAGATTTGCTTATGCTCAACATACAGGCTGCAGAGAAAGAAAAAAAAAAAAGAAAGAGAAAAAAAGCCCTTAGTGATCTTATCAGGTAAAGCAGGTGTTGTGGTCACACCACCAAGGTCACCAGCATCAACAAAACACTCTGAAAACAGAACTGTGGCATGCTCCCAGCAAGGTGCTGGAGTGTTGTAGAGATAATGTGCTTAGCCTCGGGGCAGGTGGGGGGGGGGGAAATATGATGCACTAAACACTGACTAACAGCTGTTAATGGCAGAGCATTGTGGACAGGAGAAGGACGTTTGACCTACCAGCCCTTTGGAGGAAGATGTAAACAACTGCCTGGATTCCCCACTGCCTTGCCCCTGCTATGGCCTTCCATGCTTGTGCCAAGTAAACGCAGCATATATGCTGAATGCTCTCATGTCAAAAGAGCTGAGTCTGACCACCACTTGCATGGATAGAAAAAACACACAGGAAGTGCAAGGCAGGGGAAAATTAGGCCTTGGAAATGCAAGGAGAGTGGCTTGTGCAGGAATAAACTGAACAGGGAGGCTCAGAAATGCAATTCTAGAGCAACTAAATGAAAACAGCGTCTTCGCACTCCGCCAAGCGGTGCCCCAGGAGCCTTATGAGTCACAGTTACTTGCTTCCACGACAAAAAATACATTGCTATTGCTGCTGCTTCCTGAGCCTGCAGCAGAGCCACCACATCTAGAAAAAACACAACTGCCTTCTGGATCAGCAGTCCCAAGGCCAGCTGCAGAGTCCACACCCCCCCGGCTTCCACCCGCCAAAGGGCCGTTGCAGCCCCTGCCTCCCTTGGCAGTGCAATGGTCTCATTTTTGGTGCACACACACAGCATCACTGGAGCTGAAATGCCCTGAGCCCTGCTCCACTCCATCAGCAAACCCACACAAGCTGTAACAGCACTGCTGAAGGCAGCAGTCGTGTTTCACTTGCTGCAACTTTTAATACTGCTAAAGGTGTAGGAGCAATAAAGAAGGATTTGTCCTGCCCATCTCAGTGCCCAGAGATCAAAACCAACCTACCTGTAAACGAGCACATGGATCCACAAGCCATTGCATAAAGTCTCCACAAGGTACTGTGAAGAGTGTATGTAGCCTACAAGGACCACCAGCAGCCACAACAGATTCCTTCTGAAGACAGTCACTGAGAGATGAATCACTTCAAAAGGCCTTGGAGCCAATGTGGCTGAAATTCTTCAGCATGCCTCCAGTGAGGGAAGAGGAACTGTGTGGGGCCTGGCAAGACCATCTACTGCTAGAAGATCAACGTGGTGAGCAGATCTTCTGAAACCCAGCGTGCTGCCCTGACACAGATTTTAACATTCAGCTGACATTTTTAGCAACAAACCCAAATAGAAAAAAGGCAGAGCGTGACAGTTGGTGCCATCTGCATGGAATATGAGCTTGAGTTGTGACAGCATTGGTTCCATCATTATTTAAAAATATTTTTACATTGAGATCCATTTACTGATTGCAAACCCTTCAACATGAAGAGCCAGCGGCATGTGCGCTTGCACCTGCTGCCTTTGTGTGCTCCAGTTGACTTCTTGCATAGGAAGTTCTGCATCAGTGCCCATGGCAATAGATGGCAGGGCAGCCTTCCTCCCCTCCCCAGTCCTTTTCCTGATGCACAGGCTCACAGGATGTTAGGGGTTGGAAGGGACCTCCAGAGATCAAGTCAAACTGCCCTGCCAGAGCAGGACCATGGAACCTAGCACAGGTCACTCAGGAATGCATCCAGATAGGGCTTGAAAGCCTCCAGAGAAGGAGACTCCACAACCTCTCTGGGGAGCCTGGTCCAGTGCTCTGTGACCCTGTACATCAGTACAGCACACTCTGTAAAGCAAACCACCCACAAATACTCAGTGGGGTGAGGGGAAACCAGAGTATCACAAATGAATAGCATTAGAGGGCAGGTTGCTACTGTGATGAAATAAGAGCTGTGCTGTGGCAGTGGCCTTGCATTGTGCAGCTGGGCAAGACTTCACTGTGTATGCTTAGATCTTGCTGCCTCCTCAACTGCTCAGCAAGTACTTCAGGCCAGTTCTGGTTTTATAAACTTCCTAGATACTCTCCTCCTCCTCCACATAAAAAACTGTGGGTTTAACTGTATCCCAAGCCCCTCCAACTGCTAAGCCATTTGCAGTTCCTCTGCCTCTACTGAAACAGATGCTGTATAGAATCTGCATTATAGATTCATTACAGAGAGAGCCAGGAGAAAACAATGACAGTAGTAAGGTAACTTGTCTTTAATCCAGAGTTTATACAATATGCTGCAGGTTTGTTCTCTTGACTTACATTGGACCAGTTCTTTCCCCCTCAGTAGCTACATTCCTCACTTGAGACACTCCATTCTAAACTGAGCATACTTTCTGTTGACACTTCCTCAGGCTCCAGAAAGACTAGTTACGAGATGAACTACCTGCTCAATAGTATTTGGGCCTGCAGATCAGTTCTACTTGTCACATCTGCTTGGCAGCCCAGTACCAAAGCAAGGTGGGAACACTTTTTCCTGCTTGGGCACCATGCTCCCCCCTGCCCAGGGAGCAATCCATCAGCTGTGGTGTCAGAGATGCACCCTGCACAGCACCTACAGAGGAGCCTCTGCACTGACCTCTGTTCACAGACTCATCCTTAGATGGCTGCAAAAATTGTTTCAACAGTTGAGACTACAACATGAGCTTTATACATAGCAAAAGCCAAACTCATATAACCAATCTAGAAACCTTTCAAAACGTTGCAGTCCTTGTTCTTTTTCTTTGTGTTTTCACCACATGCTCCTCTGGTACTCTCCCACCTCAAGGAACACAGCCAAGAAATGGCTTTTGGAGAAGACCAGTAGGAACACTACCTGTTCATCTTGAATTCCCAAGGGTGTGTTCCTGCTTGGGACAGCTATAGAATTAATGCACACAGCTCTGTTGCTGTCATGTTATTTGTACAAGACCAACTCCTCCTCCCTCCAAAAAGCAATGAAGCCTAATGTTTGCAGCTCTTTGAGAACAAGCAATAGGAAAGGTAGCACGCAGCTGAAACCACTGCATTCTTGATATTCAGATTAGGTTAATAACAAAAAAAAAGGCAGCAGTTACAATTTTGCTCTAGCCAAGTCAGCCTGGATTTGAATCCAGGATCTAAAGGCAAATTAAATTTCACCATCCACTTTATGAAAGCAATTCGGCTTCTGAACTGGATCAGCTTTGATGCCACACTAAAGAATTTACTTGAAAAGTGGTATGATGAAAGACTCCTGTTCAGTAGCAGATATAATTATCACACTGATCTTAATTAGAGCATGAACTTGAGTTTAGGATCCCCAGAGGAGTACTGAGAGCTTGGTCCAGTTACACTGAACTTGGTCCAGAACACTGAAGCTTATCCATCACAATAAATATATTCTTAGCTCTTTCATATGACAGATGCTAGATGAGTGACAGAGCAAATGCCTTTTAAGTTAGCATTAAAAAAAAAAGGGTTTTTTAAACTGCACTAAAGTGTATGCTGTTATCTTTGCAGGGAAAAAAAATTGTAATACATGAAAAACAATTATTACAGAGCACACAGAGCACAATTTTTCAAGCCCTGGTTTCAGAATTTAAAAGGGTTGAACAAAGGTTTTCTCTGTGGAGAGTCACTTTGTAACCAATTCAAGCCTTCAAATAGCTATTGTTTAAAAAAAAATAAATGAATAAATTTGTCACATCCAGAAACTGTTTTTTTTTCCCCCTTTAGATTCCAAATCCTGTCAAGTCAGGTTGATTAAAATGTTGCATTAAAAAAAACAAAACCAAAACAATAAAAAGGCAATCTAATCACCCTTTATAAAAGTGAAACCAGCAACTCCATTTTTAATGCAGCATGGACAAAAGGCTACAGCCCATCTATCATTCACATATGGATTCATGTAATGATTCTTCAATTAGAATTATTATCTGTACAGCAGCTGAAGACTGAGAACTGCTGATACACTGCAGATGAGAACATTTGCTGGTCTCTGGGCTCCAGCCTTGCTTTAAAAATGATGATCACACAATATAGATTGCTGGGTTTATACGTGGATTAAGCTGCAATGCCAGCATTTACATTTGCAACATTACAATTTTGCTTTCTTAGGCTCCAGAGAATTTGCTGCATCTGGTAGATTTTATTTGCTTTGTATCTTAGGCAATCATTAGGAAGAAAGTGTGAGCAGGCAGTGTTACTGCTCAGACAGTCCTTTGCCTCAGATACTACGAAAGAAGTAAACCAAGAGTGGGCCTGTGAGATGGGTCATTCAGTGTCAGCTTGCTTGCACTGTATTATCCCACTGCTACTTTTATAAGGCAAATCCATCTGTTCCTTCATTTCTTGCACCTATATAGAACTAGACAGCATAAGATGTGCATCAGAGGGAAAGGAAAGTATATCTCACAGAAGAGTTACAGGCACCATAAGGAAGGAAAGGCACTTTGGTGATTCAAATTGCATCAATCTGAGGGGTACCTGCCTAAACACATACCCTCCCCTGCTGCCAAAGGCTCCCATCTTCAGAAGCAGGTGTTCACAGGGTATGTCCTGCAGAAGCAGAATGGGAACTGTGCCAGCTCCACAGCCACTGCTTTTCATACCTGCAATGCTGAACCGCACCTCAGCCTCAGCGCTTGTTAACAGTGTGTGAGCTGTGCAAGCTTCCCAACAGACAGGTCACTGTCACCTCTGCTACAGGCCTGTACCTTTTGGCAGGGCAGCACACTAGGTAGCAAGAATGGTAGCCTCCTACAATGCTCTTTTTGGAATATTTCAAATGCTTGCCCATTTCTGTCTCACAGCTGACAACCACACGCTGTGACCCAGAAGATGGCAGAGAGAGGAGCTGTGAGGCAGCTGTACTAAACAGGCATCTGTTCTGGGTGCTTCTTCAAGGGATTCCTGCTGGATGAACCCCAACTATGTTCTGAAGTCCAGGCAGCTGTCTCACCAGTAATGTGGATGCTAGAGACAGCAAGTTGGCTCATGCAGCTTTTTGAGCCATGTAAAAGCCCTTAGTGACGTGTGCCTATGTAAAGATCAGGGAAAGAGCTGCGGTTAATTAAGTTACAAAGCCTCTTTCTTCACTGTACAATCTTGGAAAGATCTTGATAGAAGGCAAACATTGTTAATATATTTGATTTGCTAAATAGAGTCTGACAAACCTAGATTCTTCCCAGTACTCATTTCAGTGGGTGAGACTGGCCTATCCTCCTACCTGTTCTGCAAAGGAAATGAAGACTCTGATCATGGGTGGGTGTTCCAGTATTATTTCACTGCTTTATTACATCTATTAGTGAATAAGTGATTTATACCTGTCTTTGAAAAATGCTATCTACTGAATCTTCTAAATAACCATTTACTTGAAAGTATATATTGCCATTCGAATCACTTAGCACTTCATTATGTTTATAATGACATTATAAAATGCTTTTGTCTCTAGAAAGTTAATATTAACTGAAAACATTTAAGGGGACAAGGCAAGCAAACAGGACTTGAAAACTGGTACACCAGCTCAGCAAAGCAACAGAGCACAACTATTGAGTTCAAGAGTTTACAGACATGATGGATGCTTTAAAATTTCATGACTTCAGGTGACATCACTAAGATTCGTGAAGAGATGTAATGACACCAACTAAAAATGTGTTTTGTTTTCAGTTAAAAGCATCATCTTAGTTATTTGTTTTACATTATTTTATTTTACATTAAAACAAAGGTTTAAAAGGCCAAAATCAGAACAAAGCACTTCATTCTGTCCCTGGATACTTGATTAGAGAGACTGGTTGAAACGTTCAGCTTTGATTTCAAACAGAGAAACATTTGAAGAGAGGAAAAAACACTACCTGAGAAAAGGAGCTCAGTCTAGAGTAAAAGTGGGTGAATTATCTGCAGCAGACAATTTATTATGAGAACATAAAAGGTAGAGGATCCTTCCTCTCAGAGGAGGCAACTGCTGTTTCCTTTATTCAGTTTCAGGACATTATTTATCAAATGCTTATTTTAGCTGCTACTATCCACCTCCCTCAACTCTCATAACAATAGTTCTAACGTTCACATTATGTGACTAGCCAGCTAAATCAATAATTTACACTCATTCAGGCACAGAACAACAACAACAATACTGAAAACCGGGGCGGGGGTGGTGAATCTCACTAAGGCCTTGTGGTTTTCACTGCCTGCTCCAATATACTGAGGAAGTGAGCTGTGGAGTTTTGGCTCCCAAGCTTGTAGAAGAGCTTTCCTTATTGGAAAAAAATGAGGTAAAGCATGATATCAGTTTACAAAAAAAATAAAAATTGGGGGGGAGGCAGGGTAAGGGGGAGAGAGAAAGGAAAGAAATTTACATCTCCTTCTAGCCACAAGGACTCAGTAGCCAAGTTACATTACATTCCTCTTAGGATATGTTTGCACAGCAGTAACAACTGTGAGTGCAGTCCTGGAAGCCATCCCTTCACAAGCTCTAATCAATCTAACCTGTAACTGTAGCAGTAACAATGCAAGAGCAGCAGTTCAATTTAAGCTTAAGATACAAGGGCCCTCCCCAGGTGAGAGCACCTTCATGATGATTAGAACACCATTAACTTCCACAGAGTAACTCACCTCTAGCATCAATTAACTCTACAGGCTGGACAGAATCCTTTTAACAGCACCATCACTTTGATGAAGCAATTTACAGAGGGCTCTGAAGGATACCTGTCTCAGACCCCCCCAAAGTCACTAGAATATTTCCTGATGTTCAGCACTCAGCAGCTGTGGTGTCCCAAGCACTGCTGCGTTACAGACAGACAAAGAAAATGCCTTTGAACACTCAGCCCATGTTGAACAAGAAATGACACAAAACCTGCATGCAATGTAGTAATTGCATACAAGAATAATTAACTAAAAGTTTTGCAAACTACAGCACTGTCCCCCTGCTGATGTGGAACCTTTGTTTCAGGAACAGACTCAATCTATTGTTTGCTTAATGAATTCAAATGAGCAACTGCACACCATCCACAGAAACAACAGTGCCAATGGCAAAAGACACTTCAGACCTGGAAGTCTATACACTTTAACAACAAGGGACTACAAAAATGCAAAATACCCTCACAGGTCTCACTGGCTTTCGAATCCTCCTTTTCAGTGGGTCTCTGACCTGACTGCCCTATTAAAGAAACAATGGAAACGGAAACGGAAACAGAAACGGAAACAGAAACGGAAACAGAAACGGAAACAGAAACGGAAACAGAAACGGAAACAGAAACGGAAACAGAAACGGAAACAGAAACGGAAACAGAAACGGAAACAGAAACGGAAACAGAAACGGAAACATGAAGACAGCTGTGCTGCTCCATCCCACAACCCCTTTTTTAACTGGTGAAATTCCTTTGCATTGCTTGGCTATGCAAATGTTTCCAAGACCTGAGTACCAACAGGCTATGAGGTATTCTAGGGGGGGTTGTCACCAAGGGCTGCTTTGACAATTCATGAGAGTTGAGAACACCTGAAAACCACTACAATTCCAACTCCAGCATTTCCTCAGCTGCTTTTAACATCACATTTCCCCAATACATATAGATCTTTGAAAAGAAAGGAAAAGTGGCAAGTATGGTGATGAGAAACGAGAGATTTTGAGAACAGGGAAACGTTTCTTGCTGAATGATCTAAACCTGGGATGGAATTCAATTCCTGTCACAGAAAACCTTGTTAATGAAAAACATGTGAACAATCATTCTGTGTCCCAACAGTCACCCACAGACTGAAAGGCCAGCTTCAGATATTTATGAATGTAAAGCTTTACTTTGGCAGATACTAAGCACATTTATATGCTGTGAAAAGATTGCAGCTGGCCCTCTGTCTCAGAGAGACTATCACCTACCTTCTTTAAAGCTGAATTTCACCCAACTTTTTATTGTTGTTTGGAGATCAGGAATAAATTTTCTGCATGGCAGATTCCCCATGCTAGCCCCATACAAACCTGACATGCTTCAAACAAAAGCATATCTGTGCTACTAAATCTGTGTCTTCTAGTCTTGGAGTTCTTCTGTGACTGTATTAGAGCTACTTATTTCATTTACAGTTTCTTCTTTCTTTGCTTCTTTTCTAGAAGTCTTCAAACACTTGTCAAGTCTTTTGAGGAACACATCTACATCTTGCTTTTTAATTCCAATTGCTGAGGCAGCATTGAGGTAGGCACAGGGATAGTCGTTTGCATGTGACATAAAGCCTTTAAAAGTGTAGTTATTCACTGTTTGGACAGACCCACAGGGAACAACTCTGAAACAAACAAAACTGTCATTCAGTTAAAGAGGCTTTGAGTATTTTATGGGATATCCTGTGATGAACATAGCAACAAATTCCTACCCAGTGTAGTATCTGCTAACTCTTACATTAATGTATGCAGGCTTAGACTGGGAATTCCCCACGTCAGGGATCCAGTATCAGCACAAGGGGCAGCAGCAGCAGCAGATCCTGACTCGGCTCAAATCTGTCTGCATATGCCTGTGTCTCTTCCCTTCTTGAGCTGAACTGTTCAGGTCTTTACTACTGGTATTTACAAACACCCTACTGCTGGAGGAAAAGACACCTGCAGCAAACTTTTCTATTCCATAACAAGTCCTAACTATCTGCCCTGCTCCGCCTCTGACCTTGGTCACCTCACCCCTCCTTAGGCAACCACTGACTTCCCCCAGTCACCATATCTACAGCAGCCTTAGTGCAGACATCTGCCTGGCATAGAGTGTGCTGCAGACCCAAACTGTCTGGGTTCAAGTGATTCAGGGGGCTCAAGATCCCAGCTTCCTCCCATCCCCTTCCTCTCTACTGCATCTCCCTTTTCCCACATCCTATGGCATTAACCTTGTAGTGGATACTTTATGCCACTGCTTCTACCTCTTCCTCACTCTAAGAGCCTGTATTGTTTGTACTGCATTTCTTAGCACTTTCACTGCACAGCCACTCCCAGATAAATCAAGACCCTAATCCACATCTTTATTTGTTAAAGGAACAACCTGCCCCGTGTCTACAGTTAAAGCCTACAGAAGCAGTTAACACCAATCAATTGTTAAGAATTTATGACCCCTATAGAAACATTCCCTGCAGTCCATAAAGGAAACTGCACTTAGACAAACACCACTAGGATTAGCAGATCATTCCACTGGCCAACTGCTCTGACCACAAGTTATGCAAAAGCCTGTAAACTGAAGTAGTAAATTGCTACACCTACCACTGTCATTCAGCACAAGCTAACATTTAACACCTGCTGAAAGGCATACTACAAAAGAATTAAAGGCATACTACAACAGAATTACACACACAGAGAAAAAAAAAGGAAAATCCTGAAAGCTTTGTGACAGGCAAAGAACTGAAAAGTTTTAACTTCAAAATTTGAACCTCTGGAAACTTTTCAGCCAAAGATGGCTGAAATTGCAGGACAAGTCAAGGTTAGGAGAGGGAAATTAAAAAGAGCATCTAACTACAGTACATATAGATTAAACATCATTCATCTGTGCAGGAAGTGCAATAATCCAAGCTAATGAAGCATGCCTTCTGATGTAGAAAGGTTCAGCTCTGCTACAACAAAAAAATGATTATTAAGTCTATGGCAGAAGTTAGCATGGCAGCAGGGAGATTCAGATGAAGGAATTCTGCCAAAAAAAGATTTTAAATCATTCTCTTCTTCTAAAAGGTTTAAGCCAAAATCATTAAAAACTACTTTGATTGTATTTCCAGGTACCAGTGTCTCTTAAGAATAAATTCAGCTCAGACTGGCTCTGGTTGTAGATTACAAAAAAAAAAACAAAACACACAAACAACAAAATCTAATTTTTGTGTTAACACAATTAGTTGCAGAAAGCAGGATTTTCTGCCATATGACAAAAGCTGTGTAGGGTATTAAAAGCTTATTCCCCTGATATCCAGCACAACCATATTTGTGCTGCAATAAACAAAACAAAGCTCTTCCCTAAGCAGCTTACAACTTAACTGTAAGATCAGACAACAGCTGGAAACCAAGGGGTGCTAGGGAATAAAACCCACTAAACTAAATGGGCACAGATTATCTGTTTAGTGCACCAAAGCTAACAGGGGGCCCCCACTGCTAGCTCAGGCAGGCAGACATTATTAGTAGCTGGCAGTGAAGAAAGGTGTGTTACTTTCTGATTCACTATTGTCATGACAACTTGCACATAACAAACATTAGAGAATTTCATCAAATACATGTTAATACAACCCCACAATTATTTTTTTTTCCAGATTTATAGCATCCTCACCTTGCTCCAGAAACTTGTCTTGTGAAAAGCATAGATCCAAGCTGGGTAACAGCAGTGTCATTATTTTCATCCAGGTTCTTCAGTGACATGGCTAAAGTAACAAAAGGCCAGGTTAAAAGGACTGAAAAGCTTCTTGTCCTCCAAAGAACCACCACAGAGGACAATCTGTTTTCTAACAATAAAAATCTAGCCAAATATTTGTGTTCAGATACAAAGAAAATGGGTTACTTCTTTGACCAGACTGTGTGTAAGGCAGATTCTGCACAGGCAGGCACTACTGCTTTGATGTTCAGCAGAACTTTTGGTTAGATCAAATATCTTGAGTAGGAATTCCATAATCTGTTTTAAAGCACTGTAGGGTGAAGGGTAATATAATCCTACCCTAATGTATTTTCAAATGAATTTTTTTTTATAAAGTTCTAGTACATGTTAACATCTTCTGCCTGCCTTGATTACAACAAAGAAGTTGGACATGAGCAATTTTTTAACAACTAGAAGGCCCAAGTCACTACTCTGCTTTTAGAGTAGGGTGCAGTGGCTTCATATCAGCCTAAGAGCAATTTATTGGAGTCAAGTGAACATGGTTTAACACACAGGAACTGTATGTGAAAGTGTATTATGAAAGCACAATGTATTAGAAAAAAAATGTAAGAGATACAAACTGTAAGAGATACAAACCCAACAATTACCTAGAGAAATGGGATTATGTGGGGTATCTAACAGTCTCTCATTGTGACTATCTGCCAGCTTCTTCAGCTCACTTGAAAGATAGGAAAACATCTCCTGGAAAAAGAATGCAGTATTTTTGCTATAAGCTATCAAACAGAGAAAATAGCACTTATTTCACAAAACTCTTAAGTCCCCATTATGCCTTACAGGTGCCCAGCTGATCCTCTTTTCACGTGTAACAAGTGGACCAGACAATTCTCTGAAATCATCCTGTAAAGGAACAGCTCCATTTTCTGAACACTGCACTTGCTTCTCAAGCTGGTAGCGAGCTCTCTGCCTGGTCTAATGGATGTGCTGGGGATGTCAGCCATTCTCTCTTTGGCCTTGAAACTCAGGAAATAAAAATCTTGAAACGATTCCCACTGCACAGCAGGTCTTACCCTACCCCTCTGCCCTAGCCCTCTGAGGCACAGAGATCGAACTGTTACCATCACAGATGGCCACGTTATGGCAAATTGCTCCTTACTTTGTCTTCCCTACTGACACATTCCAGAACTTTGTCACTGTGTTTCACACAATCACCACTCACACCTACACTCCTGTTCTCTGTCAAGGAATATGGTATGTACTTCTACACGGAATGGCAAAACAGGCTCTGAAGGATCACAGAATCATGCAATGGCTTAGGTTGGAAGGGACCTTAGAGGTGATCTACTCCAGCTTCCCTACCATGGGCAGGGACACCTCTCAACTAGACTCAACTGCTCAGGGCTTCATCCAGCCTGGCCTTGAGCATCCCCATGGAGGAGGCATCCACAGCCTCCCTGGACAGCCTATTCCTGAGTCTCGCTACCCTCATACTGAAGAACTTCTTCCCAAGATGCAGTCTAAACCTACTCTCCCTCAGCTTCAAACTATTCCCCCTTGTCCTGTTGCTAGACACCCTTATGAAAAGTCCCTCTCCAGCCTTCCTGTAGGATCCCCTCAGGTAGTGGAAGGCAGCTCTAAGGTCCCCTCAAAGTCTTCTCTTCTTTAGGCTAAACACCCCCAGCTTCTTCAGCCTATCCTCATGGCAGAAGCGTTCCAACCCTTGGATCACCTTTGTGGCCCTCCTCTGGACTCGCTCCAGCAGCTCTGTGTCCTCCTTATGATGGGGACACCGGAGATGGACAAAGTATTCAGGATGGGGTCTCACATGAGCAGAGTAAAGGGTTAGAATCCTCTCTCCTGCCCTGCTGGCCACAACTCCCCTTGATGTAGCCAAGGATACGATTTGCCTTCTGGGCTGCATGAGTGCACCGATAGCTCTGGTCGAGCTTCTCATCAATCAACACACCCAGATAAGGCTATGAGGACACAATCACACAGAACCTACATTTGAACCTCTTATCACAGAGCCACACAGAACTCACATCTGAACCTATTTTATTTCACACAATATATACTCTCCTGGATGCTCAGCTCCAACCCTTCCTCCCTTCTCTTCGAGCCTACTAAAAGAATGGCAATATCTGAAATTCCTACTATCACTTAATTAGATTGCACCTTTATTGTGAAAGTGTCATAAAACTGAGATTCATAAGTGTTTTGGCTCAAATACAAAGTCACACTGAACATAAAAGGCTGCTTCTCTTACATCATCTTTATTTTATTTCCTCCTTCTTCCCCAGTAATAATCTACGATAATTGCTCATGCTCTTCCTCAGTTTAATATCTTCCTCTTCACATATCAGCTCAAAACACTTATGGACAGAGTGAGAATAAACTCTATTCTTCTTATTGTATCCTTTGGCTTCTTTCCCATCCTCTTTAATGCTCAGTCTCTCATAAAAACTAGCAAAAAGACACAGATACTGAGTAGTCTTTTTAAAAGATACTAAACACCAGATTTTTCCTCTTTCTGGCCATAAAGATTGTGCTGCTCATCTGCTTCAATGTGACTGCCTGTTTAAGCATCCTCATCAATTTCTGGACCTGACAAGTGATTTTTCATTCTTTAAATAGAGTTGCCTCTTCTGTTTGTAGACCAGTACCCTCTTCTTACCTGTGCATTCTGACAGATACACATTACAGCTTGCCATCAAAATTACCTTTTCAAGCAGAACCTCCCCAAGGTTTTATAAAACCAAATGAGCTTTGTGGTAGCTTTTCTTGAGAGGCTGTAACGAACTCAGCCTCACTTTGTGAGGGACCAAATGAACACAGCTCCTGCCCTGTTCTTCCTAATGCCACAGAATTAATTCAGCCAGAGAAGGTAAAGTACCATCTTATTGCCTGCACGAATCAGGCTGTTGATTCAAGTATCAACAAGAGCTTTTGTAATACTTGGAACAACAACAAAATTTTGGGGAGGCATCTATGGTTAACTATCAGAACTTGAAATCTGTGAAAAATAATTTTTCTTTTTCAGAGGCATTTGTAAATTAAGTGATTTTATGGTCTCAATTGAGAGTTTATTTGCAGTTCACTTGCAGTATAAAACCATTTGTGTTTCAAAAGCTCAAACACTTTTGCCTTCCTTCTGGTCCCTCACTGAACAGTATCATAACACTTCTTTATTATTTGTTTTCCACAAAGCCAATGTGCTAGCCGTTTTATTAGTAACCTTTTGGAATCCAAATCATAAATTAATTTCTGCTCCCTCTGCTGGCTATTTACTTCTCTAACTGCAGCAAAGTAGTACAGAAATGTACATAAATTGTGTCTACTGTGGAGATATTATTGGTGAAATCAGTACTCAGTAAAGCAGCTGTACTGGAACAGCAACAAATTCCCCAGTAATTATTTTTTGTGTGTTGTACCTAGGGAATTCCTACTCTATCTCCTGCAGTTATTTATTACTGAATGGACTACAAGTTGGTATAACCAGCTGCCCACCATATAAATGTATTAAGATTAAGTAGCTAAGTAACCAGATGAGCCTTTACACACATAAGAGTTTCTTGAAACAAAAGAGAACAGAAATGGCAAAAAACCCCACCAAAACCCTCCAAGTATTCATTTTAATCAGTTTGACTGAAGCTAGCTGAACACCAATTCAGACCTTATTTCTGTGAACAACTCTATTTTGCATCTTTCCATTGGAAGCCCTCTAGGTAATTTATACTTTCAGAAGCTAAGCAATTTGTTGCAAAATAGATTCAAGGCCTTTCAAAAAAAAAGATATTTTTGTGAGGTCAAATCTATAACCAACCTCTATTATAAAATATTTGTTACACAGAAAATTTATAAGCACCCTAAGCAATTATATACAAATGAGCTCTTACATAACTGATTTTCCATGGTAGGCCCTCAAGTTTTCTCCAGAGCAGCTAACTATCATGCTAAAGTTGCACTGAACAACCCAAGCACTAAATGTCAGTTAAGTTTCACCATTTAATTCACTCTTTCCCCTTAGAAACTCAGCACAAAACCTCACCAGACTAGTGAAATGAATGCTGAGCTGTGTGAAAGTGTCTTGCACTTCTTGTCTTTCTAGCATGTAAAACCCTAAAACATCTCCCAAAACACAAGGAAAAAGCCAGCAATTGAATATGTGTCAAATGTGCCAAGTGACCTTTTCCCACACACCTGTACATAAAGATGTTCAAGAAGTTTTGTAACAATTATTACTATTATTTGACTCAGTCTCTATTTACATTTCAAATCTATTTTAATAGAACCTACAATAATATGAGCAACCCTTCATTTGTTGCTCCATTGGGATAGGCATTCTTCTTCCAAATGAAAATAGCTAGAGGGGAACAAGCAATGAAAAAGCAGTAACTCCAGAGGAAATACAGAAGGTGGGGGTACTAAATATGCCATTAGTCCCATATCAGGGGACAGAGACAACTGTGTGTGGTTGAAGCTACCTTAGCTGGTTCTAATCACACAGCCTGCTCACACTCCCAGTCTGGAACACTCTGACTCCTCACTGTTTCTCTCACCTCAAAAGCTGAGCTGTCCCCAGAGGATGGTCACTTAGCTGTTTGTGACACCAAAAAAGGCACTGCAGAAGAGTCACTTTACAGTTTCTTTGCCCTAGATACAGGCTGACAGCTCTCTTGTGCTGTACCTGAGAGCGGTCTGGTCTCACTTCAATTACTTTGCAGCAGCAAGTGTCCATAGTACAGCCATCATAGCCTTTTCTGCTTTGGGTGCTAGCTTGACTGGTTGCATCTGACCTGTGATCTGATCAGACCTCCTGGCACACTGCTTCATGCAGAGAAGGGGCTGCAGTGCTGAGCCTGGAGACCTGTTTGAACATGCCCATGAGAGCCCCAGCAGAAGGCTCCTGCAGTATTTATCTATGTTTGATAAACTACAGCATAGCAAACTGACTAGACACACTAAATAAAAGCAATAAATGTCTGTCTTGTAAGACTATTTGATCTTATACATTTTTAATATCCAGCATTAAATGTCTTTTATTTTATTCTTAAATTCAGTCTTAAGAGGAGCAATATAAACTCACACTAAACTGTACAAATAATTTATTGCTATCAGAATAATTATATCAATGATAAACCATGAAACATAAAGCAAATATTCTACTGAATTGTAAAGCCCAAAAAATTTCCTCTCACTTAATGCAATTTTAAATATTTTAGATACATACTCCATAAGGACATAAAAATTACTCCAGTTAATCACTCTTAGACAGAACTCAGACAGATGGATACAGATATAAAAAGCTGCATCATATCCCAAGTAACAAAGCAATACACTTAAGAAAACCAGAATTACCTTGATGCTTACATTATTAAGGGAAGTCTAATGAGGAAATCCCTAACTGTTAACAACAAAATGAAGCCATCAGCTCTTCAGTAATACCAGTAAAATAATTAATTGTTAAATTAATAGTTGAATAGAATACACAGACCACATCAGAACAGACATGACAGCAAGTATATGTTACTCCCTTGCTCTTCTGGCCCCATTGCACCATTTTACTCCTTCATATCACAATGTATAAGCTCATACTCTTGAGCAATTGCACATTCCATGACTGCCAGATCATCAGAAAATCCTACTCCATGTACATGGCTCCTCTCCCTCAGATAATCTCTGCCCTTCCTATATTAAACAGTTCATCCACATAAAAGAAAAACTGGGCAGACTACTTCTTTCCTTGGTTGTGAGAGATCAATCTCTTCTCAGTCATATTCTGGTCTTTCTAGCTTGAGCTCAAATAATGTGAAGCAACACCAGTGTGAATAAGGCAAAAAGTGAGAGAAAAAAAAAAACCCTGAAGTTTTTTATAGCTGACTTTTTGTGTGAGGAGGTGTAGCTGCACCGATATAGAAAGGAGTACTCAATGTCAAGCTATAAATAGCTCCTGCTGGGAGCCTAATAGCTCTGCCTCTGCCTTCACAGAGCACAGGCAATAAACTATCACTATTACATTTTTACAATTCAGGAACAAACAGATTTAAGCAAAAAAAAAAAGGTTTCTATTTCCACAGCAAATCCAATAAAAGAAACATATTTATGCCATATATAAGGCTGTGTTTATAGAGTACACTCAGATTTGAAATAAAAAGACTTGAAGCTGTAAAAATATGTTTTACTCGCTTTAGAATTCTACTTCCAAGAAAATGACTATTCAAAACATGCAGCTATTCATGAATACATTTTATTTACAAAAGAATTATTATTTATGACTTGGAAAGTATTTATACTGCCCATTACATGCCTGCTAAGTTTAAAACTGAAAACAACATCAGCTTTGCAGAAGACATGGTAAATTCACTTCAGATTCTTTCAGAGATGAGAGGGAAAGAGGGAAAAAAAATACACTTTGCTTTTAATGAAGATACAAACCATACATGGCAATATACAGAACAGTCCAGAATGAAGTCAGAAATTGTACTGCAATAGCGGTGAAAGTGTAACTGCTTCCAGTGTTTCCTAAGCCAGGTTTTCACTTCAGTTGCACAGATCACTTCCTACTTGTTAAGTTCACTAAGCTGATTTGTTTTTCTACAGCCTAGCTATGCCTATGGGATCTCAGTTCCAGTACAGAATTTCTGGATGCCTCTACAAGCAGCTAGAAACAACTCACAGCATCCAGCACTACTGCCCTGCCAGGTAATCAGGTGCAGCAGCAAGCTGTCAGCAGGAAACAATTGGAACATAATTTCTAAATGAAATAATGGAACAGATCATGCATGGCTTAAAAACTATTAACAGTACTTAATTCATAGCATTTCCTTACCTAAAACCCTCCACAAAAGAATCCTCTGTGCTTATATATACAAACAGGAAAATCAGGCCTGTACGATACCCAGAATTAAGGACAACTCAAGATGTGCAGATTCCAGCTTTAGACTTCTTGAACATTTGTGCAATGCATTTATATCCAACATCTACTCTGTGAGAGGCAGAGAAGAAATCTAGCTCTGTATCTAGGTGAGTACCTTAAATGACAGGAATTTTCTCTTTTTGTGGCCATGCACCGTATTTATAACCAAAGCAGAAACTGTGATTCTCCAGAGAACATGGCACATGAACACTTAATTGAACACTATCTTAGCTCAAAGGCAGAATAGGGCTAAATGAGGAAGAACAGAGACCCCTGGGTTAGTTCTGAGTGTTCAAGCTCATGCTTTAGTCCTGGAGGCAACGTGAGCAGGTAACAGAGCACAGTGCTTCTCAGATTAAGTTGTTATGGGCAAAATTCTACTGTCTTAGTCACACTTTAGAATAACAAATATGAATACTGCACAAGATAGTACAGGACCTCAGTTCCTGATTTGCAAAACAACATGGAAATCATGGTTACTCATGAGCACTTCAGCTAAGCAGCAATTCTACCATACTGCCTCTCCAGATTGAGAGCTGTGAGCTCAGGAGTCCTGTGGCTTTCTAGACAGAAAATGGACTTCCTACACAAAACAGGTTTGAACAAGACTTTAAGAGCTGACTTTAAGAAAGTGCTACTTGGCAAAAAGCTTACCTTTCTTTCTTTCAGTAACTGTTTGTATCCACTGGCACCAAGAGACAGAAGTGTGATGAGGACATCTAAGGAAGGCGACGCAGATGCTCTTCCTGAAAAACCAACCAACCAACCAACCAACCACAATATACAGATTAAAAATTGGCAAAAGAAATTTGATGTGAAAGAAAGCTGATAATCAAGTTTTCTACAGTTATTTTGTATGGAAGAAATCAGTCCATGAACTAGTTACCTGGATACATTTTGCTGATCTCCTGAATGAAGGACTCATTGAAGCCAGCAATGATAGCACCACCTACTGGAACCATGAAGTTTTTATCCAAGCTCTGAACAAAGGCATCTATTCTGCCTACTCGAGCACCCTTTATCAAAGGGAAAACACAGAAAACCCGATAATCCCCAGCATACATTAGGAAAAAGGAAACACACAATAGCACTATAATTGCACAGCAATGAAAATGAAATAAATAGCATTCCTGAAACTCTCTCAGATAGTGTATTCGTGATGAAAAATTAAAAATTGTATTACCTTTTCTTAGCACTGCTCACTGTTATTACCAGTGCCTGCTTACACAGTACCTTACAAATTCCTATTTTGCTGTCATTTGAAATATTGATTTTAGTTCCTGCAAGCCTAAATGCAGCTTATTTTCAACAACCACCACCGAAAAGAAAACCTTTAGAATTTAAATTGTACAACCCCGAATAATTCACAGCAAATGGTTACGAGTTATTGAATTATCAGCAAAGATGGAGATTTTCTTATTTGATACATGGGGAAATTTGCATTAAAACAAGTAGGATGTGGCAGCACTTCTCATAAGGCTGCTTGCAAAACCAAGACCCAGATAACTTTCCAAAGCAGATTTCCCCACTTCCCAGAAAAGAAAACATCCTTACACCTAGCCACTAGGATATTCTTCAAGTAGAAAATACAGATTCTGCAGTACACCTTCAATCTGAGTAATACGCTACTGTGAACTGTACATTTAAAAGGCATGCAGCACCAGAGAAGCTGGCAAGTATATTAAAGAGTTTACATATTCAAGTATTTTCAGATGCATACATATTAAAGCACCAGAAACTAAACACTAGAAATGGAGTTAATAGGTATGGCAAAAAGACTGAAGAAAAGCAGTTCCAATTAGCTCACAGTTACTATTATTATGTTTTAATAGCTTAGTGCACGTGAGACAGGCACTCCAAGTTTGTCAGCTTTTTGATAAAATGATGAATGCCAGCAGCTATCAAATGACTTAATTGACAGGCGACCACCATAGCAAAAGCATCACGAATGGAACAGTCTCAAAAGCTCTTTCCTGTGATACTCTTTTAAGCTCTGTTCACACTGTGCTCAGCATGTACATATTCCTAAGTATTCATTAGTAACTGCTTCCTCATAGACAGCACATTTGCTATCACAGGAAATATTTTTTGTAAGCAAACATAAACCAACTCAGAGCTCAAATGTTTACATTTGCATAAACAAAGAACAAACACAACAAAAAAAAACCCTCAACCTATCAACAAGCCAAGAAACAATGCAGAAACCATCACAGTAACAGTTCTATCTGTAGCTTTATAGCCTGAAGAGATCATTATTAGATGTATTTCATGCAGTAAAATTCAGGAATTCCACAGACCTCTTCATACTAAAGTTTCACCAAACTTGCACAAGTTAAATGCAACAAGCATGTACTAAATATGCTAAAACAAAGCATCTGCTTTTTTGTTGCACATATCACATCAGCCTTTGAGAGTAGATCCCACATCTCCTTTTGCTGCAAAAAGAAGGCTGAGGGGAGACCTTCCAGCTGCCCACAACTCCCTGAATGGAGGCTGGAGCCAGTCTCTTCTTGGGAGCAACAAGTGACAGGACAAGAGGTAAACGGCCTCAAGTTGCACCAAGGGAGTTCAGGTTATATATTAGAAGAAACTTCATGACTGAAAGGACTCTCAAACACTGGAGCAGGCTCCCCAGGGTGGAGGTGTTTAAATGATGTGGAGATGGGGTGCTGAGGGACATGGTTTAGCATTAGACTTGATAGACTCAAAGGTCTTTTCCAACCAAAATGGTTGTGTGATCATGATTCAAGCTTTGTCATACTCCTTCAGTCTCTCAAGATTTAGGAGTGCCAAGGTGATGTTCCTGCTATAACTATATATTAAACTGATCTGTGTCAGTTAATAACCTCTTCTTCATGAAAAAAATTACCAGCATATTTTAAAGTCTAATAGTCCAGGATCTCCTGGATCCCGTTACAAAACAATCCTCCCATTCTTTTGACATGGGCAAGAGAGAGAAAAGACAAATATTGAAAAAACAACTCATGTACACTGCAGAGAGCAAAAATGCAAGAATTCTGAGTGTCATGGCTGATCTTAGATACCAAGCAACATCCTTTTGAAACTGAACAGCCACAGAAATTAAACTCTGTTGAACATAACACTGAACTTCACCCAGTTTCATCAGCTGTTCTCTGTGCCAACAATATTTGAACAGTGACAACATCTATCAAGTGCTGCTGTAGAATCCTGTCCTTTCAACTGAAAATCTCTTAACTCACATTCCGTTGAAGGCTTAATCTCTATTTCAAGTATGATCCTTCCTCTTTCTTTTCCTTAGTTTAGGAAATATTTTAAGACAGCTTATTATGGACACATTTTTTTCTGTTATGAAAGACACTTGAACATAAACAAAACTTAAATCTATTTGGGGTTATTACATGAAAAGCACATAACAGAAATAACAAATGGTATTTAAAAGTTCTATCTTCCCCTGCTCTGCTTTGTCAGAAAATTGTTCAAGTGTCTGACACACATGAGATTAGTCTCAAAGCTGTGAAACCCCTGATAAAACTTGCTACTATCAGGGATTTGCTTATACTTCTTAAAAAAATATTATTGGAAATACACAGCTCCTACCTGCTGGATAAGATGCATGCATTTTGAAGACTGAACTCCATAGGCATTGTTGACAATATGGGGAATGTCATAATTAGCACAAATCACAGCCAGTTCTTCCAGCCTATGAGCACAAAATTGTAATTTAGAGAAGCACATTACAAATCAGACCATTTAAAGGCTGAAAGGAAGTCAGAATGAGAAAAGAAACTTTTTTGATTAGTACCTCAAGACAGCTCTTGACACTTTAAGCTATAAAGGTTAAGAAGAAAATTCTGTTAGCTTTTACATCTATTACAAACTGTTGACCTGGGCTGAAATCTTTCATGTTTCACTGAAAGTTTTGTCTGGAAAGTAAAAAGATCCCAAATCATTCTGCTTCAGATATTGGCATTTTTTAAATATTAGTTTAATGCTAACTAACAGAGCCTTAACTATTCTCACTTCCTTTCCTTTTTTTTTTTTTCCTAATATTCAGCTTGAAAATGGAAGCTTCAAGATGTATCTTGGGAATCAAAAGCATCATGTAACAGGAAGGGTGTTTTATGTGCTTCTGTTTATCCTAAAGAACTAATATTACAACCCTTTGGCTGAAATCTCACTTGTATATTTCAGATAAACTGATGAGCAGAAAATATATTCTTCAAAGGAATTAAGAACCCTAAAATCTCTGAATGTGGAGGATGACAAATTAAAACTTGGGTCAACTGTTTACTCAGAAATCAAGACAACCTTTATCTTGCCTTTAGAAATCCCAGTGAGCTCAGCCTGGATTGATTTCCCAGGCAAACGGGGATTCAAGTGGCTGCATCGGCCAGTTTGGGTAAGGGTCTTCAGCATTTTAAGCATGCACGTACTTAGTACCCTTTTTGGAAGCACTGCAAACAGGTTTTTCTTTTTGTTTTAAACTCTTGTTTTCCCCCAGAATTGTGAATATATTTTAAAATAAAATGTATTTGAAGAAAATAAAGTGACACACAATAACTTAAAGTGATGATAAAGGTAATATTCTTTCTTTTAAATAAATCAAGAAACTCTAAGCCTCCAATGCATTTTTACTCTATCTCCTTTTGTATAGTCTCTCGCTGTAATTTACTGACATTCATATAAAACTTGACAGAGTATGAAAACATTCTCCTAAGAGGTGACATTCCTTTGCATTCTATTTCTATTACATTGCCTGGTGTCATTTTGTAACACAAAAATTCAGCTGCAAACCTCAGATTACATTTTCTGAACCTCAGTCCTTAGGAAGACATCATCATCCCTGTATTACCCCTACAGAAATCACAGCTATTCAATGATTAGGAAACACCAGTAGTATAATGTAGGTATTGATCTCCTACACTCAAGATACTCAGCAGGAGCTGCATGCCCAATAATTTCTCACATTTATCAACATCCTGAATCCTGAACCACGTAACATTAACAGAATACTTCAGGAAACAGACCACTAACACAGGGCAAAGTTTTTGCCTCCTGATCTGCTGATCTTGATCAGACTCATTCCTCACCTTCCATAGAGACTCAAAGGAAAACAGTACAGGTAGAGATTTTCACCAAACTGGAAATATTAGAGGGTGTACTGCTGCAAATGTTTGTCTTTTTCACCTCTATGACACCAAGACTTTTTAAAAGGAGCAATAAGCAAGTTTCTACAAGTACTGAAGACAGAGAAGTATCTTTTCCTAAAAATATTCTACTGAACAATTAGATCCATATTACAACACAGGGTGAGAGTGCCACAGTTTGAAAAGAGTAAGTAATTATGCAGGGGAAGCACAGCACTTGTCTGCTTCCAGGGCTTAAAATGAACCACTAAATGTGCTGCTTAGTCACTTCAGAAAAAATAAAGCATTAATGTATGTTTTGCAACCACCTGAGATCAAAGAAGTCGCAGATATTAAGAGAAATATTTTCCATTTATTTTTTCTCTCCTGCCTGCAAAAGTTCGTAAAAAGAAAGCTTTGCTCTTTCTTCTAATACAAATAAAAGTAAAAAGATACAGACTTCTGCCAAGCACATAAACTCAAAAAGACACTTTGTTTCCTTTAGCTCTGTTTTAAATACAGTAGTTTTTAGACAGCTCCCAGCAACAGCAGGTAAAATACTAACAGATGTCCCCATGAGGAAGAGGGTTTGTACACTAGTGAATTACTGCCACGAAGTTAAATAACACTTCAAAGGACAGTGATCAGTACGCAGGCATAAAACCCTCACCTGACCTTTTAACACTTCGTAAGACACTGAAAATTTTAGAACACCACTACCACAACCAAACAAAACCTTACAAAAGCAAGATTTTTAAAAACAGACATTTTAAATGGAACCCTCCAGAAATGCTGCAGGGGATTTTCCTTCCTGCAGGAAGATGAATGTTATGGCCTTCAATAGTTGACAGTATCCTTTAAATAGAAAGTGCTTTCAAATCCTCCTATATCTGTAGTATATCATAACACAGTGCCACTACCTAATAATTCATCTCTTAGTTGCAGAGGACAAAACAATTGCATGTCAAAAAGAGGAGGCAGATAAGGAAAAGATTCATTTACCCAAGCTATAAAATAGACTATTCAATTTTGATAGCTGTGATTTAAGTTAGCCAATAAATCTGCAAGTCAACTCCAAGCAACGTTCATGGTATTCTGACAGAATTATACCACTTTAACATCCCTCTAGCAACTGGGTTAACCTATGATAAATACTGGGCTGTTTGGGTTTTTTTGTTTGTTTTGTTTTTTTTTTTAAGAGGGGAAGAAAACAGAATGAAACATTATCTTTACTTGCCTTGTTTCAGAGTCAACAATGTTTCTTTCCTACACCTTGAAATATTCAACTGAATTTGCCAGATAACGCAGTAATTAACAAAAAAGCATGAGCTGCAGAGGAGCTTTAAACCTAAGGTTCTTACAGGTTGTGATAAATTAAAAGTTCAAGTGGAACAAATGAGACACCATATTTAAAGCTATGCAAAAAATTAGTCATTTTATTAACACCTCATGCTTCAGTGTATTACACATAAGCCCACAAAAATATACCTGTCCAAATTACAAAACCTAATTAATTTGCTTCTTGATACTTATTTCTGCAAGCAAATAAAGGTTTTGTGAGTAACAAGGGTGCTCATTTTAGACAAGTGATTCAATACACCAAGCACTTTAGCCACCTCTATTCCAAAGAGCCATTTGCAGATTGAGAAGTTTTTCAAGCTATTTCCTAACCAAGCTACCCATTGAAATAATGTCCCAGATGCTCTACTTCCAATCCATAACCACAATGCTCATCTCAGCTTCAGCTAGTGCTTGAATGGCATCTTTGCAGCACCTACAGAAGCTAGGTACATGGACACATATTAGGAAAGAAAGCAATGCATATTAAGCTTCTTTTAATGGTGATTTAACAACTGGAAATTATAAGTAGCAGCACTAGGCAGCGAATGTTCAAACCAAGGTAAGTTAGAACAGGGCAAATCATGTTATGCTTGTACAGCACATCTGCCCTAGACAGTCTCATGAGTTTCTTAACAGCAATATATCTTCATTAGCCCTGTAAAACATCACCAGAATACTGAAAGTGTAACTCAAGTAAAGCTTTTACATTTGGTTTTAGCTTTCTGGCCTGGGAAAATTCATCATTGTCCAGAGAAGAAAAGCAGAAAAGGCAATAAAGAGCAGAAAAGGCAACAGTGATATCAAGATGTGGCATTAGCTAAGGAACTACATTTTCTGGACTATGTTTCTATGGAAGTCTACTTTTACCACTTCCATTCCTTTCACCACAAGAGCCTGTCATTAACCTCAGTTATACCATGGGATGAAAACCTGATTTTTCTCACCTTTTCAATGTACTTTTCTGAAAGTTGAACATTGTTTCAACTTGCCATTCTCCTTGAGCAAGGTGAGTAAAGTCTCTTTAATAATTGTTGGCAGCAATTTTAGGATGATGGGCTTTCAAAACAACAGTGTTTTGTGTTTTTTTGTTTGTTTTGTTTTGTTTTTCACTACCACCACACTACTCACCTATCGGGTACCCTTGGAGCAAAGCAAGATGTTGTAGAATGCACACAAAGAATATTTTCAGCACCAAGAGCCTTGATTTTAGCCTCCACTGCTCCGATGTCTGTCCGTAGCTCATCACCTTCTAATACATTTTCTATTACCACAGGCTCAAAACCTGACCAAAAAAAAGAGCAAGACCTGAATGTGCATCATCAGACCTCTGACTAATTGTGGAATTTTAGTTCCAGTACAAATCTGGTAAACCTTCTTGCTTCTGTTGTTTTAACAGATTCTTTCAGACTTGTCTTGGAGAGACAAATTGCTTTATTGTACAATGTCCATGTAACTAAAAACTACAATAACATTCTTGTTAAATACTGGACTACAGACAGAAGCTTACTTCACATTGTTTGCATGCAAAAGCAACAGGTTTGAAGATTAAAAAGCAAGTCTTTAAGCGGCAATCTTGTAAAACATCAGCCTACTGAAACAGCCTCTCTAAAAAAGGATGTCATTAGACAAGCAATAATGATCATTATGAATTGGCTTCCATCATAAGCCTCTGCCTTATTCAATCTATAAACTTCCAAATTACTTCTCAAGATAAAAATCTTCATCTTTGACCTCATTTTGAAAGTGAACTTCATCATATTATAAAACCCAAGCCGTCTCCCAAATATTTTCTTTCAAGTTTCCAGTTCAAATTCATATTTAGGATGTACAACAGTTGAACCTCATAAGGTTTTTCTCAAGGCCACCTATGAGAAATGCTTGAAACAAAGGAAGTTCTCTCCTCACAAACGCTGGAACATTTCCAGTTTTGGAACAGGTTGCTCAGGAGGGACATTGAAAAACCAGACAGGGTCCATCAGAGGGCTACCAAGATGGTTGTGATAATGCATACAAAGCTTAGAAAGACTTTTCAAGCCTCAAAAGGCTAAGGAGAATATCTAATGGCAGACCCAACCATCTGAAAGGGAATGAAAAACACAGAAGAACCAAACTCTCTGGGCCCCACTATTTAAGAAGGATGTGACAGTGCTCAAATGCATCCAGAGAAGGGCAACACACTGGTGAAAGGGCTGGCAGGAACGTCCTATGACAAGTGACTGAGGACTCTGGAGCTTGTCTAATTTGGAGAAAAGGAGGCTGAGGAGTGACCTCATTGCTCTCTACAGCTTCCTGAGGAGCTGAAGCAGAAAGGGAGGCAATGGTTTCCTTCTACCTGGTATCCACTGGCAGGATACATGGGAATGGTTTGAAGCGGTACCAGGGGCGGTTCAGACTGGACTAGGAAGTGTTTCCTTACTGAGAGAGTGGTCAAACACTGGAGCAGACTTCCCAAAGAGGTGGTCAGTCCCCCAAGCCTGTCAGTGTTTAAGAGGCACTTGGACAATGGCATTAAGATGCTTCAACTTTTGGTCAGCCCTGGTGAGGCAGTTGCACAAGGTAGTTGTTTTATGTCCCTTCCAACTGTTCCGTCAATAGTAGTTGCTCAACTTTCTAGGTTATAAATAAATCAACCTGAAAGGCTTTGTTTACAGAATAAAACACTGGGAACCATAAATTCCCTTCCCCAGACAAGTGTGGCATGGCAGCAACATGCTAGCTGAAGTGACTTACTTTCTTACAACTGATGAACATTCACTTTACTGAACAAAAGCAAAGAGTTGAAGAAGGGAAAAGGGAAACTCATTTCTAAAGCAGTGTAACATGGCAGCAGCTATATGAATTTCCCCTTCATGGCTCAACACCATTCCTGAACATGGGCATTTAAGGCTCAAACACTACAAAAGAACTTGGAATGATTAGGGCATGTTAGCCCTAGTCTGGTTTTCAATTAGTGATCTAGAAGATGGAGACTGCATTTAACAGATAACCTGAAACCTGCTTCTCTCCTATTTTCAGCAGATAATTATTTTAATTAATTATGTGGTACTATCTCAACTACTAAAAAAATTAACAGATTAATTATATTTCCCCACAACCTCCTCCTTGGCTTGATGTTCTAAATTGAGCATAACATTGCAAAAATACTCTCACTTTTCTTATATACATGTTCTATTTGTTCTGACCTGATTCATTTTAAACCCTTCTGCATCTTACCTGGACAGAAGCCAGTCCCTGCTTCCAAGCGTTTAGTCATTTTTTACCTAATGAGGTTTTTGTGCAAAAAAATAAATGTGTCCTTAGGAACTAGGACCAGAATCTATGCCACCACCTGCAGATACGTGCACTGAGGTGGAAAATTATGGTCTCCCTCACTTGACCTCTCCTTGATCCCATACATCTGCCTTCAGGAGGGGAAAGCTTCAGAGGAGGGATAGACTTATACCCTTAGCTTACTTACAGTGTGGTAAACAAGGAATTCCACTTGAGAGACATTCAGTTTGAACAACAAAATGCATCAAACTAATTTCCTGAGTGAGCTGAGCGACAAGATAAAAACCAAACAGGGCAGCTAACACTTCCCATGTTCTAAAAGAAAAGAATGCGCAAATCAGACAGCTTGTCACCTGATCACAATTCCTAGGACACATGCTTTTGACATAAACTTAAGTGAGAGATTTGAATCATGACCCTTGGCTTTATGTATTGGTCACAGCAACAAATCAGGCATCTGATAGTGAACTTCCTTAGTACTGTGTTCTATGCTGACCACTTTATACACTTCTGTACCTCAGCACACACCTGCACTTCATAAGGCATTAAGAAGACAATCCATAGGTGTGACTGCATGTTAGCAATCAGGAGTGTACAAATAAAGCACTTCAACCACTACACATTAGGCCTTCTCTGGATCTTACTGCAAGCACAGGAACCAATCACTCTACTAGATAAAGTTAAAAGAATACAAAGTATAGCCAAGTCAGCTCCTTCTTACCTGCAGTTATCATTGATTTAAAGCAGGATTTCTGGTCTATACGTGGCCAAATAATGTATTTTGCCTTTGGTCTCTTGTGCCGCAACGTTAAAAAACACAGAGTTAGACTCATGCCAGTTGCCATAGGAACCACAAAGCAATTGGTCACTGTTCGGACACCTGCACATAAGAAGAAAGTCAGAAATGAACATGAACAAGCCATGACATGCCCCCACAAACAGGAGATATTATCAGATTTACACCTACCAGCCAGCTTTATAATATCCAGAACAACTGAATTAGTAAGTTTGTTCAACAGGCTCGACCCTGCAGCTTTCGGCTGGACTGCAGAAATATCACCTGACCTTCCAATTCCATGGATCAACCTAAACCAAAAACAGGTTGAAAACATGTAGCAACTTTTTTTTTTTCCACATCCCAAAACTGGCTGACCAAAGAGAATTTAGTTTGGTAAACCTTATGAAACATGCTGTATCCAATGCAACCTATCGTAATGAGTTGCATGATAACTACAGATATTCACATGAAACTGTCATTTAGCAATGTTTCAGCATGCAAGTAATAATTTTGAGAAGACCCATAGTAGCAACACCTTTAGCATCTGGCAGGTTTCCTTTAAAGCACAGCTCAGCACTTCCTGATGTCTGTTGAATTAGCGTTATAAATGCTGACATGCTCAGACACAGCACCATGAAAATAAAAACCAGTTGCCTAGGGAGTAGCATCTCATAGGCATAGTACTACTATATACAGATACTCCCCTGACAAATGCTTCACCTCCACAGGGCACAGAAATAATCTATACTGTGACAAAATGTCCTGAAAGACAGTCAGTGGATCTCTCTGCTCATTTTTTCCTACTTCTTCATTTCATCTACCTCACTCTGCTATTCAGTATTACAAGCCATGAAACACCCTCTCTCTCTGCATTCTGTTTAGAAGCTATGTTTATTAAACTGAGTGTATAAATGCTGGATACTATTCATCACCTTTCAGGAGTCAAGGATCCTGTTATAGTTTCTAAAATCTAAGCTCACAGAATTAACTTTACCCACAGCTGAACTGCAGCAGCTGCTCAGTAACAGCCAGTAACAATGCCCATCTATTTATGGCTTTGATTCTGTTTTGAAAGTTCTGTGTTGGCAATAGAGTAAAATGCAGTCTGATGAGTGCACAGAATTCAGAACTTCTTGATACAAATTTCTGTATTGAATTTTCATTACCAGATCATTAAAAGGTCTTAAATGAAACAAAATTCTTTTATCAGGGTCGTGTCCTATATGCTGAACTGGTAGAAGCTTAAGATGTTGAGTTGGTTGCATGTAGGGAAAGCAGAGATCTTCCTGTTTAAAACTAATCCATGCCTTTCTTTTCTTTCTTAATACTGTGTAGCTTTTTTTCTGTATGTTACTAAAAAGTCCTGTAGTTGTAAAGTATCAAACTTTCCCAGTGAGCAGCTGTTTTTCTTTTGTTGAGCTGGTAATGAAAATTCAATACAGAAACTTGTATCAATTCAGCATAGCATTCTATTGTTTTTTCTCAAATGCTACCAAGGTCTCAGATAACCAGACACAATAAAGCATGCCATTTGAAAGCAGAATTAATAAATCTAAGTAATTCAAACTGCCAGTAATTTGTACCTGTAATGCCTTCGGGCAACGAGTCCTGATGCCACTCTTCCTTCCCTCTCACCCACACCACAGTTGCCCAGAAAGTTATTGCTATCCATAATAGCAAGTTCATGAAGAAACAGTTCAATGGTGCTTTCATCCCAACCATCTTCTGGACATTTTCCCTTAATAATAATAACAACAATAATATAAAAGTAACTACAAGAATTAGAAATTAAAAATTTAAAAACGTTATGCAACTTGTTAGATCACTGCAGCCCTTCTTTCTCACTCTGAAAAGGAGTTTATGTTTCATTATGTTGTTAGGTATTATAAAATGCTATGAACTCGTATTTGGAGGAAAGCTAAGTAATGGTGTACCCATGTATTAAGTGAAATTACATCAGCATATCTTGATATTAAAATAGGGTATTTTTCACTTTCAAGTGTTCCTTAATCATAGAATCAAAGAACGCACTGGGTTGGAAGGGACCTCTAGAGGTCATCTAGACCAAACTCCTTGCAATAAGGACATTCCCAACCAGCTCAGCAGAGGCCCATCAAGCCTGAGCTTCAATGTCTCCAGGTGGCCTCCATCACCTCCCTGAGCAACCTGGGCCAGTGTTTCACCAACAAACCTAAATCTACCCTTCTCTAGTTTATAACCGTTGGTCCTAGTGCTACAAGCCTTTGTGAAGAGTCCCTCCCCAGCTTGCTTGTAACCCCTTTACAGGTATTGAAATGCTGTTCTAAGGCGTCCCTGGAGCCTTCTCCAGGATGAACACCACCAACTCTCTAGGTCTGTCTTCACAGCAGAGCTGCTCCAGCCCTCTGATCGTTTTCGTGGCCCTACTCTAGACTCTCTCCACCAGGACTATGTGCTTCTTGTGCTGAGGGCCCCAGAGCAGGGCACAGGATTCCAGATGGAGCCTCACCAGAGCACATTAGGTACACACAAAAGCAGTGCAGCACATACACATTAATTACTCCCTAGAAGACAACAAATTATTTGATGTATTCTCTAAACATCAGTCTACTATGGCAATTCAACAGAGAAAAACTAATAAAAGGGTGACAACTACTAAGTATTACAGACCCAAAAATATTAGTTATGGCCTGAAGGGACACATAGCCTCACTTGTAACACATCATCTTATCTGCATCTTCCTTTCTAGCTATTTTCTGGCAGATAAGGAAATCACTTACAGAACATAACAGGTCAAAACCTGCAGCCAGATACTTGTTCCTGTGTCCTTTGCTGTTTTAAGAACTGCACTCATCTTTGTGAGCTGATGAGATCCTCAGAGGACAGGGACCCACAAACCCATGAAGCATCACTACAGCAGCTCAGAGGCTTTTTTTTTTTTATTTGGTGTGTCCCAAGAACAGTAAAACAATTCAATAGAGCTACTTAATTTCTTAAGTATGGTATCAAAGTTTGAAACTGTGGATTATGCGATTAAGGGACAATGATTTCTTTACATTGGAGACAAGGAAATACATTGGCTCGGCCCCTTCCAAACCTAAGTTTTTATATCCTGTAACAACATGTTAGCATCTTGGTGATTTTAAAAACTCCTTGGGTTTTTTTGGCCTTTCCCAGCAAATGCACAATCGTTTTTCCCTCCCAGAAGCTGCCGTTCGTTCTGGGGCTCCGTTGAGTCTCTACAGTGTGCCGAGCCCTCCCGAGCCGCCTCGCCCGGACCATGCCCCTGGCCCAGCGGCACGGGGGTTACCGAAGGCCCTGAACCCACTATCGGAGCTACAGGGGCTGCACAGCCCGGGCGTCTGCAGGGCCCGGCAGGCCTGCATAATCACGGGGCTACCGGGACACTCCCGCCGTGCCAAGCCAAGCCGAGCCGAGCCAACCGGGCAAGAGCGAGGCCCAGAGCCGGGCCCGCACCGCCCTCCACGCTCTGCAGGGCCCCAGCGGGCGGCAGCGGTTACCTGCTCCAGCAGGGCTCGCAGCCGCAGCTCGTGCGCGCGGCGACCCTGCGCCCCCTGGCGCACGTAGGCCGCCGTCACCAGCCGCTCTCCGCAGCCGAAGTTCTCCGCGTTCATGGCTGCGGGGCGGGCGGCAGCACGGCTCTTACTGACGTGGCTAACGGGGCTCCTGGCAGTACTGGCTCCTGGTCCGCTTCCTCCCAGCGCCGCATACAGAACTGACCACTCATCTGCCTAAGAACCTATCACTGTTCACCAGAAAGGCCGCTGCGCTTGCGCCATAAAAGAGCACCAGGACCCCTCCCTCAAGGAGGCTGGGCCGTACCCGCCTCGCGTCCCGCTCCGCTACTAAAGGCGGCAGGGTTTGGCGTCTCAGTGTGGCTTTGGTGTGGTGTTGTGACGGCCTTTGTCCAGAGCTGCTGTGTGGGTCACTGCGTAAGGGGAGGGAGGAGCCCACCCGAAACTAGAAATTCTTGGCTGTGAGGAACCTTATTCGTGAGCTGCTCCCTCAAAGTTTAGCATGGGACTACTTAAGGCTCTTGTACAGGGTAAGAGCCTTTTCTGTGGGCAGAGGTGGCTGTATGACTGTCTACAGCCAGTAATAGCAATCAGCTCAGCTTCAACCTGGCCTACCTGCCAGGGCTGTGGAGGCAATGCAAGTATTGCATTACAGGTAGAGATACACGTTGTTAAAAGATAGCTAATGTGCTTTCTTTTTTATGTTATTTGGGAAAACACAGTTATGGCAGTGGGAGTTCTGGGACAGCCATCGCATCTTTACTAGGAACTGCCAGGGATGCTTTAGCAGGTGTTGACTTCCCTGGAGCCCCCAGCTCCTTTCACTGTCCTCTGTGCTCAGGCAGCAACAGGGGCTGGCAGGTTGCCATTTGCCTGCCTAAAATCATCAGTAGCGAGTGTACAGAAGTTGAAGAGGTGTGTTAGTTACACAAAGTGTTTGTCCCAGTGTTTTAACCAGCCTGTACCTGATCAACTGAATTTGTTTAGTGAGTCTTATCTGATTCTTCTGCTTTACAATTTTAAGCTCAGAAGGCTAATTAACGTGGAAAGTACAGGGTGATCCTCCTGCTTCTGTAGGTCTAATTAGCCTGATTATGATCTTTTAGGCATTCTGACAAAGTACTCTTACACACTTGTTTGAATTGTTGTTCCAGACTATAATTAACACAGTCCTTTTGAACATAAAGGCTTTGAAAGTTGAATTATCCCGGCTCTTAGTCCCCCAGACACGCTGCAGCTGGATTGCTATGATGTGACGTGTTGCTATTCAGAGACCCTGAGCAGCTGTTGGTCTTGTTCTTTATTTTAAAGCGCCACAAGAGGGCGCTCACCCAAAGCTAAAAGTGCACAATTTCCAGGGATTTCCTTTTTCTTTGGTCTTTTTTTCCCACGCCAATGTTTCGACACAGTGCTCAGATGCATCTTATAAACAGATGACAAAACACGCTCCAAGGATTAGAGGGATAGTAACAAAAGTGTTAGCATGAGGAAAATTATCAAAGTTATTTGCATGATTTAATTGTTAGTAATTTTATTCCAAGTGTGTAATTGAGAGTATTAGCAACTCGGAATTAAAAGTAATAGTTTGTTAATAACGATGATGATAATGTATATTTTGTTTAATTGTGAGCTGTTGTACTATTTGAACTCTGCACTACTGAGGATTGAGGAAACGTAAAGGCTTCTTAGATCAAGACCTGTGTGCAAGTTACAGAACTCTCATTGCAAAACTAAGTTAGCTGTGTTTAGGCATATACTACCTTTTGTATGCTGATCCTTAAACCAGAAGAAATAACTACGGAGTTATTTATTATTTCATTCAAGAGCAAGAACTTCCATACTTTTTAGAAACTCACAGATGAACTGTTTGATTTTGAAACAGCTGCAACTCTTAACTAATGTAGCTCTAGGGAGATGAAGTTTCCTTAATGGTCTGCTGGGAAAAATGTCAGACTTCTCCCCTTTTAGCCTGATCTTTTTGCTGGAATTAACACTAGTATAGTTCTTTATACAGAAAATTACCCTTCCTATGCTTGTTTGCTGGGCATAAAGTGGCCTTTCATCTGGAGTCAGAGTTGACTATGCTCACTTTTAATAGAAAAGAATGGAAACAGAAATGCAAGTGTGAACAGGTTTTGTCAAATGTTACAGAAATTGATAGTTATGTAAGAAATTGACAGTGAGCTTAGTTCCAAAGTCCACTGGCTGACAGGTAACCTGAGACAAAACAAACACAAGTCAAGTATTTCAGTAAGGTCCTACTTTGTCAGTAAACAAAGTCATTTTCTTTCCATGCTCCAGGTAATGCACAGAATGAATCCTTATATCATAATTATAAGACTAATTAATAATAAATATGTGCTGTTACTACTTTAGCCAGGAACTGACTTGCTCCCTGTATGATCCAGAATCCCAGTTCTGTAGAGAACTCCAATATCTTCCTCCCACATTTCACCAAAATCTTTGGGCACTACACTGAGGAAAGCCCTTCTTCTGTAGAGAGGTGTAGGAGAAGGCATTCAGGTCAAAGTCTGGGGCAGCCTGTTGGGCCTGTGGTAATAATCTCTTACTGTCACTAACACAGGGATGGTTGTGGGAACATGGAAATAATAACAACATAGTGGTGTTGTTTTGACTTGTATTGTTTTGGAAGTTGCCATAATGGTGTAGAACAATGCTTTCTAGAGCATGAGGGTGTTGAGAAGCTGGCTAGTGGAAAGTGGTGGCCAGGAGAGGCACCTGTTTCAGCTGTAGAAGTAAAGCAAGTTTCAGGAACGGGTTTGATAAATGGCTAGCAGTGAAAACGATGCAGGTGTGGAGGCCTGTACCTCTGATTTCCCAGGTGAACGC
The DNA here is from genome assembly GCF_027791375.1 of Indicator indicator. Taxonomy (NCBI): domain Eukaryota; kingdom Metazoa; phylum Chordata; class Aves; order Piciformes; family Indicatoridae; genus Indicator; species Indicator indicator. The sequence continues at coordinate 14,743,913 of NC_072032.1, read as the reverse complement.
CGAGCAGATCATGCCACTGTTAGGCTGTGTTAATCCACACCAGCTGCACACAGCATCTGAGGCTGCCCTAGCACTCACAGCAGCAGCAGCAGATCTCCCTCCTCGGGCTGACGCACCGCGGGAACATCAAATGTACAAACTCCGCCGTTCCCCGAGCACAGCCGTGCCCTGAGGCGTCAGTTTTCTGCAGCCTGCTCTGCTAGCCCCATGACCGGCGGCTGGCCTGCAGAACATTTTGGAGCCCGCAGGTACTCCAATGCCGAGTGCCACCCAACACCCCGACTGCCGGAGCTGTTTGCTCAGAGCGAGGACGGCCAGGAGGCGCCGCGGCTCCTTTAAGCAGGTAGCGGCGGCGGGTGGGGCGCCAATGCCGCGCATGCGCAGGGCCGTGACAGGAGCCGCGGCGGCGGCGGGCGGTAGTCAGTGCTATGGACTGCGGCGGAGGGGCCTGAGCTCGCCCGGAGGTGCCTCCTACCGTGCTCAGCCCCCGGCCGCGGCCGCCCATGGCGGAGCCGGGTGCTGAGAAATCCGATGAGCAGCTGCTGGTTTTCGAGGAGCTGGCGCCTCAGACAGGGCCGCCCTGGCGGGAGCCGCAACAACCGAAAACTGCCCCTGGCGGGGCTGTTAGGCTGTGTGGGGAGCCGGGGCTCGAGGAGGAGGAGGAAGAGGAGGGTGAGGAGGACTCAGAGGACTCGGGGCCCGAGGGGGATGGAGAGGACGAGCCTCTCTTGCGGGCGTCGGGTACCGGCCGCGGCCGCCGAGGGTGCGCCGCCTGGGACAAGGAGCCCCGCGCCCCTGCAGGTACGGCCCGGGGCCGCCGGCTGCTCCGCTGGGCTCGGCTGCACGCGGAGGGGAGCTGCGGGGGGTGCGCGGCTTGGGGTAGGTTGGCTCTGCCGGGGATGGCAGCCTGTGTGTCTCCTCGGGCGGAGGTACTCTGCCCTGTCCTGCCAGCGAGGCGAGAGAAGTACCTGAAGAGACCAAAGTGCGCTTTATGTGCCGTGCCCTGTGCCTCCCTGAGCTGTCCCTGTCTCAGAAGGGAGATTGTTACGAGCATCGGCGAGGGGCAGAGGTGCGTTGCCCTTTCTCGGCACACAGGCTCTGAAGGGAAAGTGCTACGAATAGCTCAAAATTTGAATGCTTTATGTGCAGCGCTACAGAAACTCCTTTGCGTCTTCATGAGTCTCCACTATTAACTTCTTGTTCTCTGTCTTCTGTTTTGTTGGGCTTTGCTTTGTTTCCATCATATCTCTTGAAACCTCTGGCTTTGCATGTTCTACAGATGGTTCTGTGGTGGGACTGGCTGCTGCTTCCTGAACACCTGGCCAAATCTCTCGAGTTTTCTATTCGTTTTGCCTATTTCATCACTTATTTTCTTGCAACCCTTATCTTTTTATCCTTTACTCTGTTCTTTATTCCAGTGATCTCTTCACTTACTTGTACCATCACATCCATTAACAGTTTTAGATGTGGACTCTGCTGGCACGTTTTTGGTGTTTATAAAAATGTATCTGCTTTCCATGTTTTGAAATCCAGTCTTGAAGAGAGAAATAAATGTGTCAGGAAAATTCAGAAATGCAAGAACTGAGTTATCAGTTTGAAAAGCAGCATGAGCATGACTGTTATCTCATTCTAAATATATGGACAAGATGATAAACTACACAGTATTTATGTTTGGTTTTTTTTTTCATGACGCCTTCAGGCTTTCTGATTCTGTGCAACTTTATAAGTAGATGTACCTCTAGGAAAAGTTTGCTGTCAGAAATCTCTGGACTTCTATCATTAATAATGTTTATTATTGTAATTATACCATAGAATTTCTTGCCAGAGACTGTTAAAAATTGTTCATTTTGCAACAATAGCATATTTTTTAAAATCCAACTAAGAACTCTTATCAATTTGAGCTAAATAAGTTATGTTAGTAACTTTTTTTTTTTCACTAGCCACAGAGAGCTTTTGCAAGGCTACTGTGCCTAACCATAAGAAAAAAAAAAACCTCATCCTTTAGCCAGTGATCCCAAGAGTAGATCTAACCTGTAATGTGAACTGGCTGTTAAAATATTAGAGTTCTGCCTTGTTCCCACAAGGTTTAAGATGTGTTGATGACAGTGCTTCTAGCAAAACATAGCAGTGATACTTCAAAGCAGAGATTAGAGCTGTGAGTCTTGCACCACTGGGGCAGTTAGGATGGTGAATGCAAAGCACTGCTTGGCATCTACTGCAGGAATATGTAGGGAAATCTCAGAATGGTGGCTGATCACAGCATCTCATCTCTTGTTCTTGATTCTTCCTTACCTTGTCTGTTTGTCTAACACTCGAAAGTACAGGATTGTTTCATGTGTCGGGTGGAACAAACACGCAACAGATGGTATTGCATCAAAAAGAGTGTTTGCATAAAGGAATTAGGGTCAGAATAGGAGACTGTATAGAAAAAGATGGAACTGGTAAAAGGAACTGCCTTTAATCATGGTCAAATAGTGTCTACCTAAAATAGTTTAAGTAGTGACTATGTAAAGAACACAAAGATGCACAAGTCCATGGGGTCCAATAAGATCCACCCACAGGTTCTGAGGGAACTGTCAGATGAAGTTGCCAAACCACTGTCTGTCGTATTTGAAAGGTCATGGCAATCTGGTGGAGTCCCTGCTGACTGGAAAAGGGGAAACAACCCCCATCTTAAAACAGGGAAAAAAGGAAGACCCTGGGAACTATATGCCAGTTAGTCTTACCTCTGTGCCTGGCAAGATCATGAAGCAGATCCTCGTGAAGGCTTTGTGTTAACCAACATGGCTTCACCATAGGGTAAATCACGCCTGATGAACTTGGTGGCTTTCTATGATGGAATTACAATGTCAGTGGATAAGGGAAGAGCAACTGATGTCATCTATCTGGACTTGTGTAAAGCATTTGACACTGTCTTGCATGACATCCTGGTCAAATTGGAAAAGTATGGATTTGAGGGGTGGACCCCTCACTGGATAAAGAATTGGCTGGATGGCTACACTCAGAGTTGCAATCAATGGCTCAGTGGCTAATTGGAGACCGGTGACAGTGGGGTTGATACTGGGACCAATGCTGTTTAACATCTTTGTCAGTGATAGGGACAGTGGGATCGAGGCACCCTCAGCAAGTCTGCAGATGACACCAAGCTGTGTGGTCCAATTGACATGCTGGAGACAAGGGATGCCATCCAGAGGGACTTGGACAGGCTTGAGAGGTGCACCTGTACTAACCTTATGAAGTTCAACAAATGCAAGGTCCTACACCTGGGTTGGGACAGTCCCAAGAACAAACACAGGCTGGGCGAGGAGTGGCTCAAGAGTGGTCTTGAGGAGAAGGACTTGGGAGTGTCAATTGATGAAAAACTCAACATGAGGTGGCGATGTGTACTTGCAACCCAGAAGGCAGCCCTGTGGTGGGCTGCATCAAACAAAGCATGACCAGCAGGACAAGGGAGATGATTCTCCTATCTGCTCTGCTCTTGTGAGACCCCACCGAGTATACTGTTTCCAGTTCTGGTGCCCCCAGTGTGAGAGGGACATTGAACCGCTGGAGCAGGTCTAGAGGAGGGCCACAAACATGATCAGAGGGCTGGAGTGCTTCCACTATGGGGACAGGCTGTGAGAGAGTTGGGACTGTTGAGCCTGGAGAAAAGATGATTCTGGGAAGGCCTTATAACAACCTTCCAGTACCTGAAGGGGGCTACAAGAAAGCTGGGAAGGGATTTTTTACAAGGGCTTGTAGTGACAGGATGAGATTGTGGATTATAGCATTTGTATGTTCAGTGCATCCTCATCATACAGTATTGCAGCTTCACAGCCTTAGGTATTGTCCAAATTAATTGGAAAAAGGTTATTGAGCTTGGTAGTGAAACTGCGTGAGAGCTGTGGTCTCCTGAGCAGGATTTTAATGAGTAGTTTTCAAGAGTGGTTGCAAGAAAAACCTTAGTAAGTTATATTGCAAATTTAGAGACTGTACTGAGAGCAAGTTGTGGCCTTAACGTCCTTTGACAGTGAAAAACTTGATTACAACAATTTTTGAAGAAGAAACCAACTCAGAGAACCCTATTACATTCAACCAATTCTGGCTTGTTTTCATATGGAGAATGTGGATAAACTGAAAGAAAACTTCTTAAAGATGCCAGTTTCCTTGCTTTCAGCCTGTTTTTGTAGAACCACATTGCTATGAAATCAGATGTCTCTCCAGTAGCAACACTGAACAAATTATACATTTCAAAAAGTATTTCTTACTTTTCCCCTGAGCATACAGCTTAATGTGATTGATTTGTTTTTAATCTGACTGTTAACTGAATATATTTTTTCTGCAGTTATCTTTTATGTTAGAACAGACATGGCTGAAGAATTCCTTGAGGCAGTGAGACTTGTCATAGATTCTAGAGTGAATGCACAGAAATTAAAACTGATCTCTGAGAAATTTGTCTTGCACATGGGTAACTTTAATACAGAAAGTTCTCTCTGTATGTCCTCTTCACCTGGAAGATTAACATGCAGAGCAACATAATATGGATGTGGCATTTCATTTGGTAACTGTATAATACATAACTCTGATTTTGCTTTTACTGACAGAATAGGTAGCAGTCACAGTTTGTTGAGGCTTGGATATGGAATAAGAAGCACTGATTTGAAGTGACTTTTACCATAAAAGTGTATTGTGGTGTTTTTGCTGTATTTTTATAAATCCTTTAAGTATTTTGTGACAGGAAAATCCTAGCCAACAAGAGAGAAAGGGTTCTGAGACTGAGATGCAATTCACTGATTGTTCCCTGACAGTCCCAGTAAAAGTCTTAAACTAGTTTATGGCAGAAGTATTGGCCAAGTAGTCCCACACATCCTGATTCTGTGGTGGTTGATCCTTAAGAATATGCTGTTCTTTTAAGTCTTCTTTTCCTATGCTTTTTAGTTCTTGTTTTGGAAGCCATGTTGTTATTGGCAAGTGTTTCGTGCAAGCAAGAGGCAATGCTCTAGAAAACAATGACCTGTACTACTACAAGGTGTCTGAAACATCAGGAGTAATTTTTAGTCTTTGTTTTTTTTTTCATTTGACTGTCCACCACCATCAGTTTGGGAGTTTTTCTGAATGGATTCTGTGTCAGTTCTTGTTCCCCTATGTGTTTTGTTATATCTTTTGTTTCTTCAAGTACTCAGATAGGAATAAGGCAACTTTTACCTCTGAATGTTTAATTAAGAAACAGCTACATTAATAGCAGAAAGGAGCCCTAATGCCCAGATGTTCTAAAAGACACTGAGAATCTGCAATAATCCTTAGTCCTAAAAGTAAGGTACAAAAATCTACAGTTCCAAAACTTGCAAAGACATTTTAAAGGTTTTAAAAAGTAGAAATACTGTATCTTGGCAACTTCTAGTCTAGTTATCTTTCAAAGTGTTTGCATAGAGTCACAGGCTTTGCATAAATGCCTGTGTAGAGCTGATACCTTGGTAGGTATGTAAAGAAATTCTACAAGCAGCTGATAGTGTTTTAATGTTGGAATGGTAATGACATGCAGGACTCCACTGGGATATTGGTGCCACTTGTAATGAATGGATCATTTTGTGAATAACCTGATTGTGTCTTAGATAACAGTCTGGCTAACCTGTTCCTGAAGTGAATGATGTGATACCATTCCAAAAGTGAGCAATGGGTAGTTTCAGGTAGCTTTCTCTGTAAAAGGACACAAATATTAATAAAAATCTGTGTAAAATCTTTAGCACTTTTTTTTTTTTACAGATATCATTTTGAAGAGATTTTTTTTTCCTCCCTTTAAAAAAAATTCCTTGAAAAGTATAAACACTGCAGTGCTACTCTCTAAGTAGTTGTTACAGATTTGGTTGAATAAACAAAAGGTAAATCTGTGGGAAACTTGCACTGATTTAATGGACCAGATTTTTCAGCCTGCTGTTGAATGGGCATTAGCAGGGAAGGCTTTTCAGTGTGTTTGTTTATGTTGTTGTTAATTGTAGTAAAAATTACACTGAAGTTTGCTTGTTTTCTTATTTTTCAGGCCATCTAGGACATACTGCTGATATGAATATATTTTTAGATGATCCAGAATTTGCAGAAATTATTCTGAGAGCAGAGCAAGCAATAGAGTGTGGAGTTTTTCCAGAGAGAATTTCTCAAGGATCCAGTGGGAGTTATTTTGCCAAGGATCCAAAAGGGGTGAGCTTATTACTGCAAAGGCAGAGACACTATCAGCAATGAGTTTAAAATGGAAATTTAAAAATCCTATTTAAATGGAAATTCATTTAAATGAGTTGTTTAATAATTTATGGTGTGCCCAAATCTATGTCGGAATATTCAACACAAGTAATATTTAGATTTCTAATTATGTCTTGCAGCATAAGCTAAGCCAACATAACTATTATTTCTCTGTTACACTTTTACTGTGTTTTAAATGGTCTGCACCAAAGAAATAAAAAGACCTCTCTAACATCTGAAAACAATTCAGAAATTCCTTTGTGCAGAATCTAACATTTTGAATTTCTTTGTATCTTGATATTCTGCAAAACTGAGCTTCTGATTTTGGCGTTGGTTTAGGTTTCTTTAGCCAAGCTTCCTGTATTATTATCTCTTTTTAGATAGTTCTTTATTTAGGTCATGTCTCCTTCCTCCTATATGAGTATTAGATGGGCAAGAAGAGTGATACAAAGAAATCTACCTTTTTACTTACACTGATCTGTGGAATCTTAACTTGAAGATTTGGCTTCCCCTCCAATAGTGATCAGAGCTCTGTTTCAAAGTAACCTCAGGAGAGCTAAGTAACAGTTACCTGAATATCATGCTTGAAAAGTAACATCTGGTTAGCATCATTTAGTCAAAAAGCAACACCTGGTTAGCATTTAGAGACAATGTCTTAGGCATACCTTCACACTGTTTTCTTTAAAGGAAGAAGCTTTTGCTTGCCAACCTGTTTCTAAAATAAGACTCCCAACCTCTACACCTTTGTTCATTCGTTATATGTGATTTTATTTTAAGCTTACTCAACAGTCTTCTGGTCTTAGGTAGATGCAGGTGTTCATTAATTCTGAAGATCTTAGTTGTGTTGGACAAGAAAGTTGTAACACTTCAAGTGCTTGGGTTTGCACAATGTGTTCAAGGTTGTTGTTCTTCCCTGCATCTCATCGATGGTCATTTCCCATTTGTTTAGGAAACATTACATGTTCTATTTAGCTTTTATTCATGTTATTGGTCATTACAGAATCTTTTGCTAGTTAATTTTCACAGGTGTTTACTTTGTTTTAATGCCACTTTTCTGGTGGTAGCTTTTACACTTTGAGTGATTTTTAGAATAGTTGCCTGACTGAATTAAAATAAACATTGGAATTTATTTATTTCTAAGATGGAAAGTGGCAGACTTACCCCTTCAAAATCATCTGAGAACTGCACATTGGAGTTCATACTCCTGTGTTCCAGGAACATCTGTTACTAATGACCCTCTTCATTGTGGCAGAGGAGAGCCAGAATAGGTTGGGAAGGAGTGGGGGGTCTCTCTCCTTCTGAAAATGGAAGGAAAAAGAAAATTATTTCCTAATCAGTTTGTGGGATTCTTGCTGTGGTGTTCAATGCTGTTAGCAAGGAAACCTGTTCAAAGATTCAGCAGGCATTTATAAATCCCTACTTCAGTAGTTTAGTTCTCTGTAGGTTTTCAGATTGTGTGATTATAGATATTCAAACTTCATAGTGTTTTTAAAGAGGCATTTTAAATTGGGATAATTAGGATTCTATCTTAGTTAACATGCAATTGGAACAAATCTGAGTAACCAACCGAATACTGGCTTACATCAAAACTTCTTCAAAAAATCAATGCATGATGTGTCTAAGGAATATTCTACAGTGGTGTTATGCTAAAAATGCTTTAAAACTGGTTGTCTTGGTTTAAGAAACTAAAATAGATCCAATTCTCTCTCTCTCCAATTCAATGGCTCTCGTTTAGCTGAAACCAGGACACTGCTGAAGTGGTTTCTTGGATTTTTTTGTAATTCTGTGAAATCAAGATCTTTTCTTAGAAAGTTAGTTAGTAGGGAAATTACTAGGGGAAAAAAAGTACTTTTTCAGGATTACCTGATATGCAAGTCTGTTTGAAGCCTCTTCAGCCTGATTTTGCAGTTTTTTGATGACTTGCAAATGCTTGAGAAACTCACTGTGCCCTGGGTCTAGTGAGAGAGTACCTGCACATCATTTTTGTAACCAGAGGATTTTAGGTGAAGCATCGTATTTCCTTCTTTTTTAAAAGGTAATTTATTTTCCTTGCATGGTTTTATTACTTCTGTCTTGCAATGAAGCATTGTTTTTGTTTCTAGCTAAGGTCCTATTAGTGACTTGCCCTCCCCCTTCATTCAGGTCATTGGTTTCAATGTAAGCATTTAGGAGAAATGAACACTGGAAAAGCTTCCCTCCCCCCCTTTTTTTTTTATATGAGCTACAAAAAAGGTCATGATAAAACATGAAAGTGTTTGCCAATATGAAGCTGTGAGAAAATGATACTGAATTCATAGCTGACTTTCAATTTTGCTTTCGTTCTGTGTGCTGAATTCAGAGCTTGTCTGGATTTGTTTTCCCAGTTAAAGGTCTGATAAAACTCCATTATGCACTCCCAGAGCAACTCCCAGTTGTAGAATGGATTTCACATCCTGGTTGAGGGAGTATTGCATCATTCTGCTTCAGACCAGTTTTGTGACTTGCTTTCTCTTATTCTTCTTGAGTAATCTGCTCTTCGTTGTGCTGGGAAGGAGCTTATTAAAGATGTGCTAAGCCTTCTTACTGGTAGCTTCTGAAACGTTTATCCACACTAATAGGAGGTTACAGGTCAAATAGTCTGTTTCCATTAGGTCATCCTAATCACTGATTTGGCTCTCTTGCTAAAATAAAACTCAGATTGCCTAATTAAAATAATTAACTTGTTGCATTTATTGGCATAGCTGGATAATGCTACAGAACAGTTCAGTTCTTAAGTAGCACTGTTGCTGAAGTATTGAATATTTCTGCATTTGTTGTTCATGGTGTAACCAATGAAGTAAAAGGTCCTGTGTCTGTTACAAATTGTTCTACAAAACATTTTTGATAGTTTAGCTTTTGGCTAATTGAAAAATGCCAGTGGAGTCAGTCCAGAAATTAATTGTGACTTGCAAAACTAAGACTGCCTTGATAAATTGTCTGTGCATTAAGCTTTCTGGGTCTGCTTTGGTCCTCCACAGCAGTGGCTTTGCCAAACGTAGCAAGATTTTAACTTCAGTGAAACCTTGAAAACCAGGTCTAGATTTGATACTATAGCATAGTGCTGTCCAGGAAAGTCAGGGAATGAGCTAAGCTCTGATTTAAAACCAGCAGTTTGTAGAAAGTATTTTCCAAAGAGTGATAATTAATGGCTTGCCATATACTGCCAAGCACACCACTGTGGTTCTGGGAAATGAAAAGCTGCTAGGTTGGTTTTGGGCGGGTAGATTGAGTTGGTTGGTTTTCCCTGTGATTCAACAGGGAAAAAATTAAATAACTCTTTCTAACAATTCTAAACCTAACATTAGAATTTTGCATAAGCAAGTATACCAAGTAAATGCAGTTTCTAAAGTGTGATTAAAAAAAAAAAAAAAACGCAACAAGTCAAGTGTTCAGAGAATATCCCAGCCTTTCATGTTGCATACAAGATTTATTGCAGCCTAACCTTTTATGAAGGTCTGAGTTGAATTGTGTCAATGCAGAACTTGCTCAGGAGTTTGTATGTAACCTTAGTATCACAGATAATAGCATACTGAAAACAAGAGAATTTTGTTAGTTTGCTTTCCTGGCCCTGTTGATAGCAAACTTACTCTACAAGATGAATTCAATTAGTGATAATCTCCTTCAGAAACTCATGGCATGAGGCTTGGATAAATGCTCTGTGCACTGGATAAAAAACTGGCTGGATGGCCAGGCCCAAAGAGTGGTGGTGAATGGAGCTAAATCTGGCTGGTACCCAGTCACTAGTGGTGTCCCCCAGGGTTCGGTACTGGAGCTTGTCCTCTTTATCAGTGATCCTCATGACCTAAAGAGTGAGTGTTGGTATGACAACATCCACTGTTTATCTCACTGAGATACAATTTGGAAAGGATTCATGAAGATACTAATATGAAAATGCTTCTTAAACAGTTCTTAAAAAGATAATATTTTAATTTACTTAACACAGTCTTGTGAGAAGGAATGAAGATGCTGCGTTTCTGCTGCAGCCTAGTGCATAAAGTCCATGTAGTGACTCTTCTATTGCTCAACTTTATCACAAACAATTGGAGGGCTATATATACTTCAGTGTGGTAATAATCCTGTGGTTTGAGATTAACAAATATAGAATCACATGTAGGAGGCACCTTGAGAAACCATCTATTTAATGCCTGTGTTGTGGAGCAGGATTGTTCCAATGTGATTCCTGATGGATGTCTAACTGACCTGTTGTTAGTGGCATCCTGTTTTGGAGACTCCCCAGCCTGGCACTCTGTTCCAGTCTTGAGCTGTTCTTATGGTTCAAAAGGGTTGTTTTTTCCTTTGCAACTTATCTGCTGAGATTTAAGTCTATCGTTTCTTGGCTCATTAACAGTAAATGGGTTGTTCCTTTCTTCACTCTGGCAACCTATTACATAGTTCATTGTGCTCCATTTTCTCTTAGGCTAAAGAATCCCTGTTTATACAGACTTTCATTTTTTGTGCTAATTCTCGTTGTCTTTTTCAGCTTTCTCCAGTTTAACAGATTTCTTGCAGCATAGTGTCTGAATAATTTTAAATATAAATGGTGGTAGATAGTGTGAACCATTGTCAGCTTTGAGTTAAGAAATCTACAGCAGTGGTAAACAACATCACTCTTTGAATTTGTACAGTGTAGAACATTTTGATCCATTCAAAGGAATGAGTAAACCAAATATAACAGGAAAAGTAACATTTGATTATTTGAATTCTGCATGTTTGTCACTTTCCTGGAACCATTATTTCTCTGTCAGAAGCATCTTGTCAGTGAGTTAACTGATAGGCTGAAAATTAATTTGTTATTTTTTTTAAAGCTAATTTAAGTCATCCTTTTAAAAGAAGAATATATTCTAAAATTCAGTCCTCTGTCATTTTGAAAAACTAGTACATATTAGCTTGTTTTCATTTTATCAGAAACTTTGAATTAGTACATCTCTAGACAGGCATTTTAATATAAATTTATTTGGAATGCCGTTTTGGTTTATTTCATCAAAAAGAGCAGCTCTAAAATCCAATGCATAACATCTAAGATACTTTCAAATAACTGATTTTCAAAATAATTTTAAGCTTTCACAGCTCAAAGTATTCATGCTTTAATTATCTTTTTTTCATCCTAGAAAATTATTGGAGTGTTCAAACCAAAATCTGAAGAGCCTTATGGACATCTAAATCCAAAGTGGACCAAATATTTTCACAAAATTTGTTGTCCTTGCTGCTTTGGCAGAGGCTGCCTCGTTCCAAATCAGGGATACCTCTCTGAAGCTGGTGCCTATCTTGTGGATGACAAGCTGGGGCTAGGAGTTGTACCTAAAACTAAGGTAAGAGTTAAAATATGCACATTACTGAATACAATAAAAAGTATATAGTGACAGATTTGTCATTCTCTGGACTGTGTTTGTGGAGACATCCTTTTATATGATGCATTATCCCAGTCATAAACTGTTGCAAGTCCACAGGCACAGTGGTTTGGTGTAGAGAGAGTGATTGTGATTTTGGTTTTGAAGGACAAGTTTGAGATCTGAATTGAATCTTCTTCAGAACCACTTCAGTTTCTAACATTTTCTGGCACTTTTGTGCATCATTTGTGAAATACAAAAACTGCAAAAGAGCAGTATCTCAAGACTCCCATTTTTGTTTGGGATACACGAAATAGAAAAGTACCTTTTCATGTCACATTTGTCTGTTGGAAATGCCTGATCCTGCCTTTTTTTTTAACAACTGAGCATAACATTTGCTGCAAATTTGTAATTGAAATGATAATAATAATAATGATTTCTGACATGTGTGTTTAACTTTTGTATTTCAAGGTTGTCTGGCTTGTCAGTGAGACCTTTAATTACAGTGCAATAGATCGTGCAAAGTCCAGAGGAAAAAAATATGCTTTAGAGAAAGTGCCAAAAGTTGCTAAAAAATTTAATCGAATTGGACTACCTCCTAAGGTAAGATGAAAAAGAAGTGCATTTCCTCATCCTTCAACAAAACTTTGAATTAAAAGGATAGGGAACTTCTACAGTAGAAGAAAAACCTTGTTGCTATCTCTTAATGAGTGATGTTTGATGAATGACTGTTAAATCTATCTGCTCTGTTCCATCATGCCTTCATTTGAACTATAATGATTGTGCTACAAGTTTGCAATCTAGCTTTAGGCTCAGGGAGTGACATAGTAGAGTGCTGTACGTTGCTCATTGTTCCTTTTTCTTCAGTGTCATGTTCTCATGTTGTCTGTTTCTCCCTTGCAATGTGAGCCTAAGATATCTGGTTCTTTCATTTTTCCTACATTTTCTTTTTTACTGTTTTATTCTTTTAGGTATTCTATTGTTGTGTTCATCCTACCTTCTTCTCATCTTGTATACAGTACTCTAGTGACTACAAACTCACATCTTTCTTAACTAATGAGCCTCGTTGTGTCCCCCAGATTCCACTACAGTGTTCTGTTCCTGAACTTTTAAAACACAAGTTCTGTCCAGCTTGGGCAATCCACTTGTGTCGGTTCCCAGCAGTTTCAATCCCTGTGACGTGTGTTATGCAAGCTTCTATCAGCATGGTTATTCCATGTGTTCTGTGTTTATCCATGTCCCTGCACATGTGCATCTATCTGCATTTCACTTCTCAAATATCATTTGAATTTTAATTTTGAAGACCTTTCCTGAAACCACACATGTCAGCCTATGCCATCAATAATTTTCTTCCTGTGACTCTTTGGGAAGCCATTTTCATGTAAAAAAAGGTCTGTCTTGAAAAAAAAGGTTAATGCTGCTGTTTTCATCAATCCATACAAGTGTTTCAGACAGGAAGGGTTTCCTCCTGTAATTTTTGGTGAGTTTCACTGAAAACACTTGGTTCAATAATTCATAGGAAAAAGAATATACATTATTTATTTTAATTTCTTTCACATATTGCTCCTAGTACTCTGTTCATTTATATTGACTTGTCTGGCTGTATTTTATTATGGTAAATGCAGTGAGTGCTTAAATATTTAAAACCAAAACAAATAAAAAAACCCAAACAAACAGAAAACTCCCAAACAAATAGCAATAAAAACCCAAACAAGCAACCTCCACCACCCACCCGGACGAAAGAACAACCAAACCCCCATAAAAAAAGGTGATGATTTGAGTCCTACTTCTTTTTTTTCCTTCAGAATTTAGAAATGAAAGTAAAACCATTTGATAGGGGTTTTGTTTGGTTGGGTTTTGTGTGTATCATGCTTCCTGTGTTCTGAACTTTGAAAGTATATTTTCTGTTAAGATTAGTTAATGTGACCTACCCAGATACGTTTTCCAAATGCAGTTTTTTCCTATTTCAGGTTGGCTCCTTCCAGCTGTTTGTTGAAGGATATAAGGAAGCTGACTACTGGCTCAGGAAGTTTGAAACTGATCCTTTGCCTGAGAACACAAGGAAAGAATTTCAGACACAGTTTGAAAGATTGGTTATCTTGGATTACGTTATCAGAAATACAGGTATTTGTTAGTGGGGCTTGGTATCTATCTGGTTTTGTAAAGCAGAAAGGGTAAGCAGTGCTGGCTGAAAGCTGCTCCTGAAGACTTCTAATGCATTTTGGATGCTTTTCTCACAATTGAAGGACCATAATGGCTCATTTTAAACTTCAGAAAATTTACTTTGGATTCAAACAAGTTTAAAAATCCAAACAAGTTTAACAATATAGTCATTTTGGTTGCTGACTGGTTTGATTTGGTTTTTTTATTGTTTTTTTTTCTCCCTAGGAAAAAGGCATACTACCCCAATGTTTCTTCAGAAAATGTTAGTTTGCTTGATGTTTTGCTCCATATTTGGCCAGTCAGGGAAGCTGAAGCAGTAATATGTACCTAAGAACACTTGGTGCTGTTTTGGTCTTTCCAATAAATCAGTTGCTTTGTACATTTCAGTAAAGCTAAAACATACGTGATAGAAAAAGCTTTTTGAACAGTTTTATCTGACTCCTTTGGCAGATTCCCCATTTACAATGTGTATCACTTTAGAAGATTTCTCTATAAATAACATGTGGTGACATGCATTTTCCTGTTTCAAGACAGAGGTAATGACAACTGGTTAGTCAGATATGAAAAAGCAGATGAAGGAGTTGATCTGTCAGATAAGGTAAGAAAATTGTACTCTGAAACTTAGATTCTTTCATTTGTTTAGTTTCATAACTTTGGCTTGCAGGGGTTGAAGTGCATGGCTTTAATCCTGGTGCATGGTCTCAAGAAAAGTGATAACTGCAAATTGTTCTAGGCAAAATGAATGGATAAATTCTTTGGGTTAAACTAATCTGGATAGAACAGTGCTAGAAATAATTTTTACTGGTTTGTTTTTCCTTACTGTCCTGGGCTATAATAATAAAAGTGCCCACTGCTGCTCAAGTACGTTTCTTCAGCTGCTTATGTGCTCTACTTATCTTGTATTTGGGGGAAGGATTTCTTTGTGATGGTAGTAGAGTAAGAATTATATATGCTGGAGATGATTTCGATGCTCCTTTATCTTGCTTTAAGTTGTCTTTAAGCAATGAAGCTAAGAAGTATGTTATTTAGTAATTTTAATGTATTTCACTGTTGTAAGTACAGAAGTATAACTTACTCTTAAAATATTCCTTCCATAGGACAGCCAATGGACCATAACTGAAGAATCTACTATTAAAATTGCTGCAATTGACAATGGCTTAGCATTTCCTTTTAAGCATCCTGATGAGTGGAGGGCATGTAAGTATTGCATTCTTCAGTCACCTTCCTTTTGGAGATTGGTTCCCAAATAACTCTTTTGGATGGTTATAGTAAGAAATTATCACTGTAGTTATACATGGAATCTTTAAATAAGGTACTTTACTTCAGAAAGTTAGCAACAGATGCCTTTTTGCAGCAGCATGTGTGATTTAATACTTGTTCATGTATTTTAGGTATTTTTTATTCATATTTCAAAGGTATAAACCTTTAAACAATACTAATACATAGTGATTCATAAACATACTCCTGTATGTAAACTGACTGCTGGTGGAATTGGAAAAAATGAGCAACATGTTTCTCGTGTGTTTGCTTGAAAAATGTGGTGGAAAATTACTTGAGTAATATGGACATGCAAGTTCTCTCCAATGACTAAACTTGCTCCAAACCCAAAGTCTGCTGAACAAGTAAACAAGTTACATGTTATCTTTACTTGTTCTCACCTTTAGCTCACTATGTACTTCAGTATTTTTGATGAGACTGAAAACTGATAATGCTGTTAAAGCTTGATTGCTTCTGACCACATCTCTGACTACCTGTAGTTTAGAGGGAAGTGCCCAGCAGGGTTTACAATTACTTCTGTGAACTATGAGCCAATCAAGTGTGGGCAAGTGTAGCTGTCAAGGCTGGTAAATTACCACACCCAGAGCTGTGTGTAGTCTCTATAGCTTGATCATACTCTACAACTACCTGAAGGGAAGTTGTGGTAAGGTAGGGGTCAGGCTCCTCTCCCAGGCAACTTGGGACAAGATGAGAGGGCATGGCCTGAAGCTTGCACCAGGGTTGTATGTTAGGAAGCACTTCCTTATGGAAAGGGTAGTCAGACAGTGGAATGGACTGCCCAGGGAGCTGGTTGAGTCGCTGTCCCTGGAAAGTGACACGGTCTGGTCGATGCAGTGGTGTTAGGTCATAGGCTGGACTTGATCTCAGAGGTCTATTCCAGCCTCAATAATTCTGTGATCAATTGTGCTGCTTTTCTGCACTAGATCCCTTCCACTGGGCTTGGCTTCCTCAAGCAAAAATTCCTTTCTCTCAGGAGACCAGAGACCTAGTTCTTCCTCGCATTTCTGATATGAACTTCATCCAGGATCTTTGTGAAGATCTTTATGAACTGTTTAAGGTGAGTTGAGTGCTTCTTTAAATTGAGCATTACTGAAATAGCTGATACCTGTAATAGAACAACTTGGTGATTTTTGTTTTTATAAATGTATCTTCTGTATGTTGTGGTACATTGCTATTGTAGCTTAAACATTGGCATGGTTAAAAAGGTGTATATAATTAAGAGGAAACTGTCACTAATGTGGCTAATTGATAGTAATTAGCTCATTTGAAAACATAGTTACCTTTTATGTACCCAGTTTCATATAATCAATTAAAGCTAATTAACAGTTATAGCACAAATCTGTGTAAAAACTCCATTTAACATACCTGTGTGGTGTGGATATGCTTAAAAACTGTAGCAAGCAGAGGAAATCATCTATTTAATGTAACTTAAAGGACCTGCATGCTTTTCATGGACTTGATTTTGCATGCATATTGTGTGAAGCTGATGCTGAAATCTTTACCATGTTTAAAGTAAATCAAACTTATTTTAAAGGTACTGAAACTGTGCCACAATATTGACAGATAAAGATGTGTTCTCCTCTGAAAAGTTACACAAGCAATATCACTTGGTCAAGTGAAATAATCCAAGTGATCAGGCTGGAAAGAAATGGAAGTTTCCTACTTTTAATGAAAATGCAGCTGTAGTGTCAAAACTAGTTTATGAAATACTCACAATGAGTCTTTGACTCAAAGTCAGAGTGACTCTGGCTTCTGTGTCACACCCAGTGGAAGCTGAAGCACTTCACTCTGAAGGAGGGACGTATTCTTTTGCCAGAGCAGAGGTGAGAGAGAGCAGTGTGACCTGACATGATGGTATTCAGCCTACCTACCAATTCCCTAAAGTGGTACTCACTGGTGTATTTTACTTTCATCATGTGGAACATCCTTCTTTTTCGCATATGTAAACTTCCTGCAAGAGAGAGACCTTTTTGTGGGTCATGCTACGACTCCACAGAGTTCCTGTAATTATCATAATATTGGTAAACTTGACTGTTTGTATTGTGAAACTGATGAATTTGTGTGCTAAATGTACAGCTAAAAATAGGTCATTTCCTGTAATAACTCTTTGGTTTCTTTATTAAAGACTGATAAAGGATTTGACAAGGCTACTTTTGAAAACCAAATGTCTGTTATGAGAGGGCAGGTAAGACTGCCTTTTTATTTTATTTCTCAACTGATTTTTAGAGGTATAAAACCTAATTCCTGTTGAATTGAAAGAAATTTTGAGGATTTTTGGCTAAATTTCTTTCTGGAGTATGTCCTTACTTTCTGTTGTCTCATCTGTATGCAAATAAATACTGATTTTAAAAAATTGTTTTTTCTAGAAGACTTTCTTCAGTGGGATTGGGTTTTGTTGGGGGTAGGGGAGCACTTAATTTTGTATGTCCTTAAAAAATATATCCTGTATATAGAAACATTCTGTATATCCTTAAAAAAAAAGAAACATTGGAGTCATAAACTGGGATGGAAAATTTGGTGCTAATTTGATTGTTATTAAAATAAATGTGAGTATTTTAAAATGCTCTTAGATTTTGGGTTCAAACATTTTCCAAAAATGCAGAGAGGGTTGCATGAAACATTAAAGAAAAGTGTAGTCAGGTAGCAGTAGGCTGTCATGGTGTTACCAAATAAATACCATCCTTCTATTTGCAGTCAAATATCTTTGTAAAGTGCTTTATTTGACAGCGCTGTCATTTATAGAATTAAGAGTGGCATCTAAATTTATCAGCCTGTTAACCATAGTTGATTTGTGTGCCCTCACCTTACCTTGCTTTTACTTTTTTTAGATACTAAACCTTACTCAGGCATTAAAGGATGGGAAGAGCCCCATTCAGCTTGTCGAGATGCCACGTGTGATTGTGGAGCGAAGCAGCACGGGAAGTCAGGGCCGAATTGTTCACCTGAGTAATGCATTCACACAGACCTTTCATAGCAGGAAGCCTTTCTTTTCCTCCTGGTAGCAACAAAAGTACGTGGGAAGAGTAAGTTTCTCATAACTTCTGTGTAAAGGCTCTTCAGCTACATAGTTTTGCTGTACACTGAGAGCTGACTGCCAACACCTCAGAATTTAAATTCTAAAGACTTAAGAAATCCGTTTTGAATGTAATAAAAGTTTACAATTTTTTGTGTCAAAATTGTAAATCCTTATGTCAGGGAATGGGAAGAACTTATCCATACTGTATTTTTATAGGCTGAAGTAATGTATTCTGAATAATAATATTATGAATAAGGGACGATACATGCTTTGCATATGCTGAAAACCTACTTTTGAATACAACAGGAATTCTTTTTTGTTGTTGTTTAATATAATTATAAATGTGAGGCTATCACTTTCCTTTTATATGGTCTTTAAAAAAAAAAAAAACAACACACAAGTGCAGAATGTAGTCTTTGATTATGAAAATGCTTTTCCTTGGAATTTCTTCCTGCTATTTTAAGCTGTTTATAGATTTTTTTTCATATGCTGGTTACTTGAAAAGTCATGCACTAAAAGAAAAAAAAATTAAAACATTTAAAAAAATCCATCTGTCCTTGACGAACATGTGAAAGAAAAGGACAAGGGAAAAAATGTTCCACATAGGTTTGGTTTTTTTGCACATGGGGACCAAAACCAGTTAAATAGTTCATCAAAATTCAACCAGGGTGAGTACACACGGTTCCTACTATGGTAAAATGAACTGAGTGTACATTTCAGAGGTTGAAATTTCACCTGTAGCTTTTGGAACTTGTGTATTTAAGTACATGTATGGAAAATTGTGATATTTCTTTCTAGATGCATCACAGTGAAAGAACTGCACCAGGTTATTAAGAGGTTTGTTTTGCCATATGTGTTCATCAGTAGTCACCAAAGTGGTTCTGCACTATTAATGACAGAAGCACTAATGTGTTCATCACAAAGCCCAGTCTGCCTTCTAAATTTCTATCTAAACACACCATTATTTTTTTTTAAGCTGGAAAAAAGCAAGACTGTAATGCACAGAGATTTCTTACTGTGCCCTTGGCAGTGTCACACTTGTGAGCCAGTTGCCATTTGGATTTCTGTTTAAGTTACTCGATGTTCATGTTTCTAGATCTGTAGCTTATGTAACACAGTAAATATTTTTTGTAATTTTCTGGACAGTTAAGACTGGAAATGGGAGAAGAACTGCTGCTTTTATGAAACCTTCAGTATTTCCAATTTTGATGTATTTTGTAATTCTAAGCAATACTGTTGAACTCAAAAATAATAAAATGCTTGTATTTTATATAATTTTGAGTGGGTGTAAATATTAATGTAGCATGTCAGCAATTCACAGGATTAACTGAAACGTTTAAGCCTTAAATGTAAAAATTCACTGTATGGTGGAGTTCAAAATAAGCTTGAGATGACCACCTTGATAGACTTTCCATGATTGTTTTTATTCAGACAGTTTATTACAAAATTTAAAATGGTGTTTATGTACGAGACTTGCCTACTGAAGCAAATAAATGTCTTTGTCTGAAGCGCACGGGGATTAGGCTCGGGAGTCTCCTTTGTTCAGCAGTCACCACCCCTGCTTTTGCTCTGTTCCATCCCTGCCTCTGCCGTGGACCGAGAGCTGCTCTCTTAGCCGTGGGGCCGCCGCTCCGCTGGAGGGCGCCGCAGCGCCGCTGTCCCCTTCTTGCCTCTGTGCGTGGCGCCGGCCGGGCAGTGAGGGCTGCCGGGAAGGCGGCGGTGTCATGGCGGCCAGCGAGGCGGCTGACGCTGAGGCCTTATGTGGTCGGGGTACGGGTGGGCTGACCCTGCTCGGCCTGGCGCCCAGCGCACCCAGCTGCCCGCACGGTGAGCCGGGCGGCGAGCAGGCTGCATGGGTGGGATGGGAGTGCGAGGCTGGCCGGAGGTGACAACGCTGACAGAGGTGGCCTGGGTTCCGGTGGGTCGGCGTTTGACACTTGTCTGAACGTCTTTGTTCGCCCTCAGCTGTCTTCTCGGCTCCACAGCGAGGGATTGTGTTTTACCGCAGGCATGGTTAATGCTCTGGTCTAGGAGCTTGGCACCTGGCGGTGGAGGCATTAAAGCAAAGATGTTGGTGTTCCGTGTGTCATCGGTAATTACCTTTGTTCTTTAGGTCCTGCTCTTCTGTTTGTAAAGACCAGCCAAGGGAAAGAGGAAGGAAGAAGATTCTACGCTTGTTCAGCTTGTAGGGATAGAAAAGATTGTAACTTTTTCCAGTGGGAAGATGAGAAGGTAAGAGAGCACTGCTTAAGACTGATTTTAAAAGTCAAAAGATTTTTTTCTTTATTTCAGAGAAAAATATATTTTGTTCGTGAAATCTGTGGTAGTAGCTGTTTACAAAACTTTTAAGTTTAGTGGAGCACTTATTTCTGTTGGGAGAACATGTTTCAAGTATCACTTTCAAGGCAAGTTGTGTATATTCTGCTGTCTTCCCCCTTTAAACAAATCAGTTCAGTGGGTTTTGCACAGATGTCTTGAAACTATTAACTGTGAAACCTTAAGGATGTTTTGTGGGTGCAAAGTACAAGACTCAGAGAAAAGCCCTCATGCTGGTTAAATAATCACACAAAAGACTTGGGCCACATTTCAACTGTTAGCAGTTGTTGAGGGCCAGATATAGATCTTCAGAGGGAATACAGCTCTTAGGAGTTGTGCTTAGGAAAAGTACACCTCTTAGGAAAAGTACACCTCTTCATCAGAACCATGTTTTGAGTTTTTCTGAGTATTCATGTGGTGGAGGAATGAAGTGTTTATTTTTTGCACAATTAAAATTCACAGTGAGACTCACGTTGTTTTGCAGCATGCCTCTGTGCTGCAGTCTTGCTTGCTCTTCTGCAACAACAATCCAGAGAATGTGGTAGGAGTTTTTTTTATGCAAAGTGACTAAAGTGTGAGGCCTTTAATGAAGCTTTTTTGTCTAATACTGAGTTTTAACATACAATATTGAATGATACCTGTTTCTTTTCTGATTTCCCATACACATGAATTTTACAGGTGTCAGAAACTAGGCTTGCAGCACGTGAAGAATATAACAGAACCCATCAGCCTTCTTGTACCCACAGACAGAATGTGGAAAGGTATTGTTATGTACGTTGTCTCCTGTAAAAATCAAGTCACACAGGTTTAGGTACTCTGAATGTAGAGATAATGTTTCAGGATTCTTTCAAATGCGAAAACATGCCAGAGGGATCTGGGAAAATACAAACTGGTTGACTGCAGTGGGAAAAGAGCATGAAATATTTAATTAGAGCATGGTGTTTTCAAAACAGGAACTGTCTCTTTCTTTTTTAAAGCATTGTATACCTGTTATATTAGTGCTCATAATGTGCTAACAGCAGGTCAGTAGCAGCACTGACTTTAGTGTGCAGAAAGTAGCAGGCTTATTAATGCTGTGAAAAGCAGAGGCACCTGAGTTTGTGTATAAACACCATATGTATTTGACCAGTTTATTATATGCTTCTCAAAAAGTGCTTTTAAGTATTTTTGTTCATAAATATTACCTCATTCAGTTAGGTAGTGCAGTTTTCCAAAGAGCAGCTTAAACTACCTTGCCTGTGTAAATGTCTGAACTCAGAAAAGTGAAATTCCTTTCATAGCTCCCCTTCACATCTGTTATAGAAGCTTTTTTAGAGTTTGTTCCCTATTGTTGTTTGTGTTTAAAGGTACAAGAATTTCGTTCTGTTACCGTTAGCAAAGAGGAGGTTTTGCCAGGAGTGCCAGCAATTGCTCTTGCCACCCGAATGGGACAAACACTCGGATCACCAGCTCCTTTATGATATCTCCACTGCTCAGTTACAAAGTCCCAGTCAACTTTTATATCCACTGGAGAATAAAAAGACAAATGCACAGTATTTATTTGCAGACAGAAGTTGCCAGTTCCTATTGGATCTTATTATTGATTTAGGATTCAGCCGAGTGCTCTCTGTTGGGACACCCAGGTGAGAATGGTTACACTCCAGTGTAGAATTGTTACACTTTCAAATCATATTTCTTCTCAAAATTGTGTGGCTTACTAATGTTTAAGAAATCAGAGCTTCTCTCATAATAAGAAATACTCTTATGTTTCAATTGGTTGAGATTATCCAAGCATCTACGAGGTCTTGCTTCAAGCTTATATGATACAGGAGAAGGCTGTAGCTGTACTACATACAGCACACTTGTTTAAGTGTCCTGCTTTGTTTCTTGCTCTATTGTTTTGTGTTTTGTTGGTTTTGTTTGTGGTTTATTTTTTTGGGGGTGTGGGGGGGAGTTGTTTTGTTTATTTCATCTTTTAAGACTAACACATGTTTCTGACTTTAAATATTAGCAAATGAATTTATCCACATTCAGATTACTCCATTTTCTCTACCTGTTTGATTTTAGGTTTAGTAAAGTGCCAGGCATTCTTGTCTTGCCAAGATAATTTGCTGAAGCCAGTGATTATGTGTTAAATTTCTTTGCTCCAATTATACCTCAGGCTTCATGAAATGATCCAGTCAAAAGCATCAAAAGAAGAAGATTTCAGGGTTAGAAGCCTTCTGCTAGATATTGATTTCAGGTAGGTTTTAACAAATGCTTATCTCTCTCAGGAGTATGTACAAAGATTTGTGTACTTACTGCTTTCAAAGATAAATTGTTGGTTGTTTTCCCTTTCCTGACTCTGCATCTCTGTTCCTGCACACATACACAAGTGATGCCCAGTTTATGAGAAAAGTAATGATACTTAATAATTCCCAGTGTTGGTTTGTGTTCTCAAATAATCAGAACCCAAAGAAACGTCTTAAGGCCTTGTTTTCACTGTAAATGCCCCTTAGGGCAGGCAAGAAGTTGTTTATATATAAAAAATTATTTTACAGGTATTCACAGTTTTACAAAGAGGATGAATTCTGTCACTACAACATGTTTAATCATTATTTTTTTGCTGGAGAGGTAAGGCCAAATATTTCTTGAGTACATTGTAAAGAAGTACATGTTGTTGATACAGAATTTTGTAAGAAAGTTGTGGCCAGTCTCATGGAAACAACTCTCATTAGGTAAAAGTGGTCAGTAGTACTGGAAATAAGAATAAAGAATAACAGTGCTTCATCAGCAGTTCTCTCCCACTTGATTCAAAGATAAAATTGCCTATTAAAGTCTTGCTAGCTAGTGTTCTTTCCACACTTTAGCTGCTGCATTTATTAAAACGACAGTTTGGTGTGAGTTACTGTCTTCAAGCCTTCATTAGCCCCTTCTTGCACTGCTACAGCAGAATTAATTGTTTTAGTCCCAGCCTTTACAAGTCCAATAAATATTCCTTTTATTTCAA
Source organism: Indicator indicator (assembly GCF_027791375.1). NCBI lineage: Eukaryota > Metazoa > Chordata > Aves > Piciformes > Indicatoridae > Indicator > Indicator indicator. The sequence continues at coordinate 14,720,614 of NC_072032.1, read as the reverse complement.
AGACAAGATTATTGTAGTTCTCAACTCTCTGTTCCTGGAAATTACCCTCTGGTTCTTACAGGCTGGACATGAAACTTGCAGGAGGTTCTTGCGTCAAGGCAACGGTGAAAAGGTCATCATGGTAACTGATCCCCCGTTTGGAGGTTTAGTGGAAGCACTGGCTTCTAGCTTTAAAAGACTGATGGCAATGTGGAAAGACACAGAAAAAGAAGGTATCTGTTGCAACCAGATAGATGTTAAGCTGTAACATCACTGTGAGGAAAAGCACCTATTTAAGAGTCTGTGATTCCTGCTATGTAGGTGAATGCGAACACACTCATGTCATGATTTCTAAGGACAAACTACAATGTATCTAACAACTCTCCTGATGCTTTAATAATGCCAAATTCTCTAAGTCTCTCTTAAAAACCTTTTTCTTATACATCTGTTTGCAATTAAAAAGGATTTTAAAGGCAGAGAGAAGAATCACAGCACTGTTAGGGTTGGAAGAGACCTCAAACATCGTCCAGTTCCAATCCCCCCTGCCATGGGCAGGGACACCTCATGCTAGATCAGGTTGCTCAGAGCCCCATCCAGCTTGGCCTTACAAACTTCCAGGGATGCTTCTACCACTCCCTGGACAGCCTGTTCCAGTGTCTCACCACCCTCATGGAGGAATAAACTAACAGATCAGAGTTGTTAGCTACGTGAAGCTTACAGCTCTGCATGAATCTAATATGCCCAAACTTTGTTGCTTAAAGGAATTCATTCGTTCTTCTGCCCAGCATGCCATACGTATCTTGATGTATTCAGAACTGTTCACTGTAAATTTTCCATGTTTCATGTACTCTGTGTTTCTTTAATGCACATCTAAATCTTTTCATTACTAGATCCTATCAGCCAGGAGATGCCCATGTTCTGGATATTTCCATACTTCTTTGAGTCTCGTATTCTTGAATTTTTCCCAAGCTTCACTATGATGGATTACCAGGTATGACTGAACACAGTGAATCTGCTGCATTTCAGTTGTGTGCAGTGTGAACAGGACTATGAGTGAAAGCAGATAGATGGTAGCTTGTCACACTCACACTCCTACCATTTATTATGTATCTTCATGCGTCCACTAACTCGCTTCTGCTGGGTTTTCAGTGTGATGAAATTTGCAGTAATTTTAACAGGTGCATATTGCAGAGGTGGATATTTCACTTTTCCCACATGCTGAAATGTCAGTAGCTTCGTGGGTAATGCCCATTTCTGGTCAATAAAAAAGTCCTTTCATCTCCAAAATTGCTGGGACCAGAGTAGGATTTAGGATTACAACAGAAGTGTTTGGAATTGTATAACAAATTAAGATGTCAGTGCTGAAGAAGTAAGTTGCTTATGAATGTGTACACCAGTAACTTTTGAGAGCTCAGTCAGGGGTATTCATAATGTTGAAGTTTTATTCTCTCATTTAACAATTCTGCATAAAATATGACATGGAAACAACATACTTGTATCGTGTAGAGTGGAAATTTGTGGAAGAAAATTGTAAACTCATGCTAGGCTATGCTCTGCATTCCTGCTAGTGTTTAGAGATGAGAAATTTTGTGACAGAAGTCTCTGGAGGCAGTTTTGGAAAAGCTGTGCTGGTTGAATTTTTCAACTTGGTAACTGTACTGAGATAGGTTATGATGTACATCAACTGTCTTCCAGACAGACCAAATGGTATAGTTCCTTTTTTGTGCTTAGTGGGTTGCTCTTCTGTTGAGCAACTGCAATGTTATCTTGGATATCCCACGCAAAACAGCACAAAGGCATCACCAAAGTAAGATCACAGTGGCACGTTAGAAATTGAGTTTCTTGAGTCTAGCCTTATACTGTGGTTGCACAAGCTTAAAAATAAATGAGACAAAACACTGCAGAATTTGTAATCTACTTAGAGGTTAATCTATAGAGAAATTTTCATAAGGCCACGTGTAGTAAATATGCAAATAGTTCTGCCTGTGCTTAGCATTCAGTGTAAGACATCTTTTGCTTGGTATTATTTTTCTAGGTAGACTACGATAATCATGCACTTTATAAACATGGCAAGACAGGTCGTAGACAGTCTCCTGTCCGTATCTTCACCAACCTCACCCCAAGGATGATTGTGCTTCCTGTAGAAGAGGGTTATAGGTAAGATGTGTTCAAAGAGTCTATTTGTTCTTGGTCAGGGCATAACGTTTCTAAAGCACATTAGTATGGTACTGTTCAGTATTGTCATGCCAAACTCTTAGGTGCCAGGCTCAGGACTGCCTCTCTTCTTCTCATTCTAAGGTCACATGTTTTGTGAGGTCTGTTCAGGAGAGCTGGGCACCTAAAAAGCAGTGTGGAATTGTGGGATACCTCAGCTTGTGTCTATAGGAAATGTGTGCCTGGCAATCAGCTTGGCTGAGACAGTTAATAAACACTAAGAGAAGCATCAAGAGCAAAAGAGTGAATTTGGCTTGGCTTACTGCTAATAGTATTACTGATTTCAGTTCAAGCACCTGAATTTTAGTGTTTGGGAGTACTCTAAAGGATTATGAGGCTCTGGGCCTAAGTGGTGATTTTATGCCCCGAAAACATTAATTTAGTAAAGTAGTTTTGCAATCCTTACATTGTTGAGCTTGTATGAAACCAATTTACCTTGCTTTGTGAGTAAATGGTGAACCAGTACATTTCTAATTTTTTTTCCCAGGTTTTGCTCTATATGTCAGCGTTATGTTAGCTCTGGTAACCAGCACTGTGAGATATGCAATTCGTGTACATCAAAAGTAAGTATCTTGACTTTTTTTCTGGATGATAATTTTAGCAGTAGTCAAATAATAACTCTGGTGAAATATTTGCTCTCATAAATGCCTATTCTGATACTGATTTCCTTGGGAAAAACCAAGCAGTTCCATTTTGTGGCCGTACTGTTAAGTTCACAGGACATCATTCATAATCCACTGAGAATTAATTTCTCTTTCCCAGATCTCTGTGTTGCAAAGAGGATGAGAAAAGTTTGCTGCTTACCACTTACACTCATACGTCCTTCATTGGAGGTCTGTTGACACAGACATTTGTTATATTTCAAAGTTGTAGGACTTGTTAATTTCAAAATACAGTCATTTTGCTGCAGCTGTCACAGATTCTCAGGACTCTTGTTTCTAAGTTTCTGTTACTCCTGTAGAGGTCCTGTTTCTGTAAATAGTTGGTACCATACATCAGCAGTCCAGTATCAAGATATGATTGGTGCACTGCTTTAAAACAAACAAACAATGCATGTGTTTATCTGTTGTAGGATGGAAGACGATGGAAACACTGCTTTCTTTGCAAAAAATGTGTAAAACCCTGTAAGTACAGAAAAATACTTTTGGAAATGGAAGTACACTTAGTGTTTAAGGTATAGTCCAAAGAAACTGAGATTACAAACCAGAAGAGAAAATATTCCATAAAAGAAATAAAATGTAATTATTCAGAAGGCACAGAGTACAGGAAAAACCTCAATTTCGCAGGAGTTGCCATTTGATAACTTCAAATATGTGCTAAATTCTTTTCAAGGCATATTAAATCCCATTTCTATTTGTTATGGGAAAACTTCACTGTTTTGTCACGTAAGTGTTTCCTGAATTTTTTTTGTTTTAGTAAACTTTTTTTATTAGAATTTAGTTTTAAAAAATAGGCAGTTACTAAAATGTTTGAGAGAGCATGATCAAAGTGTGGTTCAGGCACACATGCAGTTGTGTTCATAGCTTGTGCTTAAACAGATGAAGCAATCATTTTTGTTACTGATGCAGAAATCACTATTTGTAAGTTCTTTTGAACATCTGGGCTGTTTTTCATGTGAAGATCAGTGATCTTAATATATAATACAGTGTTCTTCTGTAGTAATTCAGTAGTTCAAATGGTGAAATAGTTAAGTTCTATTGAAATAGTGTATCTAATGAAGGCCTGACTGCCTTGTGATAAGGGACCAGAAACTCACACCCATCTCTCTAAAACTAAACCAAAATGAAACCTCAGGTAATACAGCCTGTGTTTAAAACTGAGTTTCAGAACAATCATTCTACTGCTCCTCTTCAAGATCATAAATCATGTTACTTGTTTTGCAGCTTGGTTTCACTGTAACAACTGCAACTGCTGTGCTCTTCCAACCCACGCTTGTGAGAAGGCTGCTGCTGGCTGTTTTGTTTGTGGCCAGGCAGGTCACAAACGCAGTACCTGTCCCAGTCTTTCCTGCAGCAGAGCAGCTTGCCAGTAAGTGTGATACTGCAGTAATATGATGAAAGATAACATTCACATGAGAATAGCTCTTATCCCATGGAAACATTTGAGACAGAGGTGATTTTTGGTTTTGGTTGCTGATGTCAGCCATCACTATTGCCCACTTGCTGTGGTGTGTGTATACTGAAGGGAGGATGTGACAGCAACCAGGCAGGTCACTCAATGTGACTCCCTGTTCCTTAACTGTGGCTTTTCTTTCAAATCTGCTTTATATGAACCCCAGATTTTTTGAGTGGTGCATGAGATGGCTTTGTAAGGAAGATTTGTAATTATTGAAACACATTTTTAACCCCTTCAGATTCTTCATGAAAGGGCAGAGAGGAGTCTCTGTACTGGGTTTATTGCTTCCTGTCTCTTTTTGCTTACTTGTGGTGTCTTTGGTTTGTTGGGGTTTTTTTGGGTTTTTGTTTGTTTTCCTTTCAGTATTTCGGGTGGGTGGGTTTGGTGGTGGTTCTTGAGTGAAATGGCTGTAGCAGTGGAAATGCAAATTTTTCCTCCCAAAAGATGTACTGCTGTGGCTTAGTGAGCTTCAGGTAGTTAACCTCTTGGGTCAGCATCAAGAGATTCACTAAGTGCGTTTCTTAAGTTTTTTATGTCCATTTAAAGGTAAATGCTGAATAAATGAAAAATAATAGCAGTAAAGTGGGCAAACAGTCTTGGGACAATTATATATCATAGCATTGTAAGATGGAAAGTTCCATGTGTGTTTTGTGACAGTACTCCTGAGTTCATATACTTACATGGAAAGATTATTTCAAATACCACCAAATATAGAAGTACATTCTCCGTTTTATTCTAACCTGTATGTTCCTTCTTTTCTTTTACAGAGCTGACAAAAAGCAAAGACAGAAAATTACTCAAAAGAGGGTAAAGATGGGGATCTCTAAAAGATCAGCTATGAAGCATACCATATTCTCAAGGAAGAAAGTAAAGAATAAGAAAAAAAAGACATGATTTGGCTTGCTTATACAGAATTATTAATTTATTTTTTAATGGCCAGGCTTTGATTTTGTTTTTTAAGTGCTCATATTAACATCTAAAATAAAACCTGATTGAATTAAAACTTGCAGTTCTTCATTACTGGCACTAAAAAAAATTGCTAAGTAAACCACACACTCGCCATGCTTTTTGTGTTTAGGATTAACAATTTGTCTGATTTAATCTGAAATAAAGGGAGGAGTGCTGCTGGGAGCTACACTGGTGGATACCGTGGTTTTGTCTTAAGTACTGGGGCATGTGGGGTGAGGGAGGAAGTGAAGTTGGATGCCAGGAAGGCACAATTTCTTAGGAATCCAAGCTCTGTGTTTCAGTCCTCTCACAGTATGGGTTTGAATTTTCTCTCCAAATAGAAGCCTAAGAATAGAAAAAAAGTATTTAATAAACTCAGTAAGTGGAAAAAAGTTACCCTGTAATATGTTTTGGGTTTAAGCTACTTAGTTTTAATATTTTTGGCTTGGCACTGTTGATGGAGGTCGGTCGTACTCTCAAAATGTTGCATTGGTGCAACACGTTTGTGGTTGTAAATGTAAGAAATACAGAGGTTTGTATCGTGGGAGGGAATGTCCCTTCTGCATTGTTACACTGCAGCTGAAGCAGCATTTCTGTTGTGCTTATCCCTAGTAACAGCAGGATGAGAGCAAATGGCCTTGAGTTGCACCAGGGTAGGTTTAGGTTGGGTACTAGAAGAAAGTTCACTGCAAAAGGTTCTCAAACCCTGGGACTGGCTTCTCAGGGAGGTGTTTAAAGGACACAGAGATGTGGTGCTAAGGGACGTGGTTTAGTACCAGACTAAGGTAAGATAAGGGTTGGACTCGAAGACCTTTAGCGATTCCCTGATTCCATGAACGCAGCTGCCCCCAGCCAGCGCAGGGACCCCCTATCGCCTCCTCTCCGCGAGTTCCTCAGGGCCGCGGGCACTGCTCTCAGCTCCATGCGACAGGGCACAGCTCTCGAACCCGCCGTGGAGGACAGGGCAGGCGGGGATCCGTCCCCGCGGGCAGGGGAAGAGCCGGAGCCACCCCCGGGCGCTGAGACGCGGGCAACCACAGCCCTCCCGTCTAGGGCCCATCTCCGCCGCAGGAAGCACCGCCTCCGGAAGCCGGCAGCGGAGGGCGAGGAGGGGCCGACGTGCTGGGTCACAGGGGGTACCCGGTGGCAAGGAAGGAGTTCAGCCAGCCGCTGGAGCAGCCCCGGTTCCTGGCCGGGGAGCCCCGCCGCCATGCCCGCCTTCCGGCAGGTCGGGGAGAAGCAGCTGCCTCAAGAGGTCGTCTTCATGGCCTGGTCCCCCAAAAGGGACCTCATCGTCTTGGCCAACAGAGCCGGGGAGGTGAGTGACGGGGGCCTGCTGAGCCGCCGGTACCGGGGCCGGGGTGATTGGGGCCGTGGTTCGGGCCGCGCCTGGGGCTGCCGGGAGGCACTGGAGGAGGGAGGGGCGGCTGCTGCGGGCGGGAAAAGGCAGCCCCATGTGTGCGGTCCCTGCCGAGCCTTGGCTCTTGGCTGGGGCATAGCGCTCGTAAGCATTTAGGGTAGCGAGGGGGCTTTATCAGGCTTCTCGGTGCTTCATTGTCTCTTCCATTTTTGCTTTCTAATTTCTAAGTACTTTTACTGAGGATATTCTCATTGCCTGTATCGGTGGGGTTTTAAACCGCAGGAGATGTCTTGTTTAAGTTGGTTGGAATTTTTGGCTGGTTGGGTTTTTTTGTTTTGGTTGGGGTTTTGGTTTGGTTGTTTCCTGGGAGTGTTGTATGCAATCATGCTTGAAGAGAGGCTGTTGTGCTTTCAGGCTGTCACTGCTGGAGGGTTCTGGGTATCTATCCCCTGTTAGTCACAGGCTTCTAGGTTTACACAAAGCACAGTTTATTGCTCGGTTTTGCTGTAAGCAGTGTCCTATCCTCTAAAATTATATAGGAATGAATCATCTGCTTGGAGGAGTGGGGAGACTGACCTTTTAAGCCCCAGGAGTTATTAAAAAATAGTTTTAAAAGTGAACCTTGAAGTGATTTACAAACTGGTGTTAATGGAAGAAAGTGGCTTGGTTTTATTTCTGTTTTCTGCAATGTGTTTGCTTTGTAGGTTTTACTCCACCGGCTTGCGAGCTTTCAGCGCGTGTGGAGTTTGCCTCCAAATGAAAATACAGGAAAAGAAGTGACTGCTCTTGCTTGGAGACCAGATGGCAAAAGTAATGTCAAGTATATGAGGTGATAATGGTGCAATAAGAATCCCTTTAAAACCCAGTGGAAGTTGTGGTGATGATACTTCTACCTGTGAAGGAAATTCTCAAGTAAACTGTGTTTGAAGAGAGGGGGTGGCTTGATTTTATGTGGGGTTATTCAAAGTAATAGGTTTTTAGGTTTATTGCTGAAAGCAATTGCAAGAGAGATTTGTAAGGTGAATTCCTTTTCAAAATGCAGCTTTTTCAAGGCATAGGACAACTTCAAGTGCTGAAATAAGCAGAATATTTTTGTATGAACTACAAATTTATTGGGAGAGAAAGAGACTGTCTGATCAGGACTGAATGAAGAGCTTAGCTTCTTTAGTATAAGGCTAGAATTGCTCTAATAAAGCAATTACTTTAAAAGCCTTTGTCTTATCAGCAGAAATAATATTGAAATTAGCAGCTTAATAAACCTAGGCTGGAAATCAGTTAATTTTTTGATTCAGAGGTAGGAGAATGGGAACAATTCTCTTCCATGATATGTGGGTTAAAAGTATGTGTATTTTTTTGTGATGAAGTCTGAGGAGTTTAAGAAACTTAAAGCTGGTTGCTTTGCTTACAAGAAAGTAAGCACAGAAATTTGTGCCTGCCATGTGCTTTTATGGATGAATAAAATTAAGAAGGTGATGCAAAGGTGCTTAGCAAGTCTTGCGTTTTGTGGTATTTTTTTGTAGTAAACCCCAAGCCTTTCTGGTGGGCAGCCATCTGTATCATTTTGGCCTCAATTTGGCAGAAACTGAAGGCTCTGCTTTATCAGAACTGTTATTAGAAGTGTTAGAAGCATGCTCATTTTGACATGTAAATAAGTAATTGTGAAATCAGGCCTTTGACTTAAATTTATCACCTAAAATATGATAGGAGTTCAAATTCTCACTTGAAATCTACTTATTAGAATCAGCATTTGGAACAGTTTTAAATAGAAAGCTTGGTCCAGTACTTAGCTTTGAAGAATTTATTTTCTAGTTCAGTTTTAAGCACAAAATTTTGCACAATCTAACAATAACAAATAGCAAAATTATTAATACATTTTGCTTATCTTTCTCTAGTTTTGGCTTTTGGCCTTAATGATACCAAGAGGATTATTCTATGTGATGTAGAAAAGCCTGAAAGCTTGCACTCCTTCTCTGTGGAATTCTCCATTACATACATGCACTGGATGGAAGTAACTGAGGAAAGCAGGTGAATCTGAAAAACCTTAGGAGTAAATTATGGGTTCTGTAGTGCCACCTTATGCTTAGTGCCACTTTATGCTTAGTTTGTTACAAACAGCCATATAAAATAATATTATGGAACTGTGGGGTTTTTTTAACTGCTTGGCTAAAACTTTCCTTTTTTTTTTTAAAGATTAGACACCTTTCATATGCTCATTTTTAGTGCTGATACCTTAGTCATAATTCTTTAGGTTATATACAAAAATTTCACCATGTTCTTGAGCACCCACCTCTCGAGAGCTGCTTAGTCTAGTGTTAGCTTGCACAACCTGTTTTCTCTTCCAGTTTACTCTGTTAGTAATTAATTAAACTGAAATAATGTTATGTTTATCTATTTTGTTGTAATCAGTATTAGATTTAAATCTTCCTTCCCTTTTGTTTTCAAGACCTTTTAATGCTTGCATCTCTCATGATGTGCCTTTGGTGTTGCATCCAACCCCACTGGCAATGCTGCTGTGGGTGTGCTTGCTTCAGGATGTCAGACTGACCAAGTGGCCTTGAGCTCTGTGGCATCAGAGTATTTTTAGCAGCCTTGTGAGCTGGAGGGCTTTGTGGTCCCTTACAGAAACCTCTGATGTGCACCTTATTTCAGTGCAAGACAGTAATTAGACAAAACATAGATTTTAAAAAAGGAGTTGGTGTAAGCCTGGCTTTTGGGGGTTCCCCAGCACCACCTCCAGAAAACACCAATCTTAAAATAGCTGGAAAATAACTGCATCTTAAATCACTCCAGCATTCTTCTGATGGGGATAGACTTGTCTCCTGGTGGGGAATCTCATCCTTCTGTCATGTCTGAGGTGTGGTATTATGTATTGCACTTCATTCCTCCTCTCACTATGTGTCTTCAGAGTGCAGCTTTTGTGAGGTGTAGGTAGTTTGTACTGCAGGGCCGTACAGGGTTTAAACAGCCTCAGACAGTAACTGCAACACAGATGATGAAGGATTTGGTGTCAAGCTACTGAGCCAGCAGATACAAACTTTGTATTCTCCTTTGGTGGCAGTAAAAAAGTAAAGATTTTTTAGACTTTTTTTATTCATTTGAGCATTTGATAAATTATTAAAGGCTCCATAAGGGATTACCCTCTGATATTTGTGACTAATACACACAATGTGTTGAGTATCTGTTGTGACTCTGAAATTAGAAAGACCTTATCTTCCCCTCACTCCATTTTTACATCTTGGACAGTCTTGCCTCTTTTTTTCAGTGTTCTGACTTCCTTTTACAATGCTGAGGATGAATCAAATCATCTTTTGCCCAAATTACCAGCGCTACCAAAAAAGTAAGCATTGCACAGTAAGCTTGGGAAGATACAATTGGTTGGGGTTTGTCATGGGTTTGGTTATTCATTTTCAGTGCTTTGTAGGTGCCTGTCTGCTCATTGTTGACAATAATCCTTTTGTTTTCAGTTACAATACCACTGCAAAAATTTTCAGGTAAGGAATTGTCATCTCTCTGTATTTTGTTTTCTGCTGTTGAGACAAGATACATAAACCTCAACCATGTGTTTTATGTTTTCAGTGAAGAAAAGTCAGATGAGATTATGAAGCTTCTGGGTGATGTAAGGTAAGTTCTGTATGTGGGCTGGTGTGGCTTTGGGTTGGGGTTTTTTGTTGGTTATTTTTTGAAGCTATAAAATAATGGGTAAGTGGGTTTACTTGTAAGTTGTTCATAATCTGGTTTTAAGGATCCTGGAGAAAAGATAGGGAATGTCTCATCTGTACAAAGATGAAGTTCAAACAATACATTAAAAAAAAGTCACCATCAGTCTATGCTTTTTCCCCTTGATTTAGAGGGGTTGGCTAAACTTAAAATGAGTTCTGAGATCAGCTGTGTTAGGGTTACTTGAAAATAAACAGCTCTTAATAGGAAACACATGAGGAGATGCTGGAGGAAATGTGGGTTAGCAGACTGAGACTGGCTTTGTGGAGTGCTTGTGGTACGTGTTTGAGGAGGGTGTTTAAAGTCTGTACCTTGTTTTTCCAGTCACTTTCTTTCTATTCGCTTCTGTTCCTTACAGTCTCACCACTGAGAATCATCTTCTTTATGTCAAAGTTTACATCTCAGTTTATCACCAGCTACTCCTTTTTAAACTTGATACTTCTTCTATGCCTGAACTGTGTAATTTTTTTCCTTCGTTGCTCCTTCAGATAACTTCATAATTGATATTCTTTCTGGCAATGCTCAAGGCAGGACTTATCAGTGAAATCCAAGTTAGGGTTTTTTTGTTTGTTTGTTTGCTTTTAAATTTGCTGGAGTCTAGGCAGCAGCACAATGTTTCTTCTTGTTCAGTGATTCTTTAGAGGATCTTTTGTAAAGGGATGGAATTTCAGTGTTGAGAATTAAAATTTGTGTCAGTATGCTCAGCAACACCTTCTTGTATTTCTGCAGGCTTAATGCTCTTGTCCTTGGTGGCAGCTCAGGATTTATTGAGATTTATGCTTATGGAATGTTCAAGATTGCTACTGTAACTGGGGTATGTTCTCTTCCTTTCCATAATTTTTTCCTTCATAATATACCAAGCTACAGCTGAATTGAATGAAAAAAATACCTGTGCTTCTGCTTACACATAAGTGAAAGTGACTTGCTGAATTTTAAAGACAGGAAAGGTTGTTGGCTTGTATGGTTACCACTGGTTCTAACTGCTGATTTTAACAGCTGGTTTCAAATGAAAGAAGGTTCAACACTGATCCACAGTAAAAGGAGTGTCTTTGTTCCTGGGCAGTAGCTGGAAATTCCTCTTCATTTTCCCATGTCACTGACCACAGGCCTCTTTATGTGTGAATGTGTTAGAGCAGTGAATGCATCTTCCAGGAAATGCAAGATTAATTTTCAAACTGGGTTCTTTCAGCTGGCAGGTTGCTGTCGTGGGCTGTGTTTGTCTAGTGACTTGAAGTCATTATCAGTTATTACAGAGAAACAAGACTCTCCAGACAGCAAAACAGAGATAACATATTTTCAGGCAAGTAAAATTATTTTGAGATGTTCTTTTAAAGTCAGTTTGCTTTTTAAATTACTTTCTGGTAGCTTTATTGCTTTCCCATCATTTGCAGAAAAAACACCAAACTATTACTTGCAGCCTTTCTGCAGACTGGAGCATCTCTCCTATGAGGACAGGCTGAGAGAGGTGGGGTTGTTCAGTCTGGAGAAGAGAAGGCTCTGAGGAGACCTTTTTGTGGCCTTCCAGTATCTGAAGGGAGCCTACAAGAAAGCTGGGGAGGGACGTTTTAGGGTGTTAGGTAGTCATAGGACTAGCAGGGATGGATCCAAGCTAGAGGAGGGCAGATTTAGTTTAGATGTTAGGAAGAAATTCTTCACCATAAGGGTGGTGAGGCACTGGAAGAGGTTGCCCAGGGAGGTGGTGGGAGCCTCATCCCTGGAGGTTTTTAAGGCCAGGCTGGATGTGGCTCTGAGCAACCTGATCTAGTGGAAGGTTTCCCTGTCCATGGCAGGGTTGGAACTAGATGATCCTCGAGGTCCCTTCCAACTCTGACAGTTCTGTGATTTCACCCCCATTTAGCCTATGGATTTTTGTGGACATAGAGTTTCACTGATGATACTGATGATAATGATCTGAGGAATTCTTTTTCAATATTACTTTAATTGAATAAATGAACGTTACATTTACAGTTATTCAGAATTTTATCTTTCTGCACACAAAGGCACAGAATCAATGCAGTTGATTATCCAGTCTATCCAGAACGGTCTTGCTTAAAACTATTACTGTTAGATCTTCAAAATGAGGAATCTTTTCAGGAATTTTTATAGATGTATTACAAGTATTCATGGCCCCTTTGAATTAAATATATTTCCCTCTTCAAATCAGATTTAAGGAAATGAGAAGTGACAGTTTTTCTGTGGGTCCTCTCTGTCTTTATTTCTGTAATCTAAGGTTTATTAAAAGACAAATCATCTGCTGACTGCTGCTTGTTTCATTTCTTCTAGCTGGACACCAGTCTGTTGTCAAGTTACTTGCCAGAGGTAACTCGAATGGCTCGGAAGTTTACTCACATTTCAACTCTGTTACAGGTACAGTCCTGGTGCTACCACATCCTTTTAATCACAGTTCTTGCAGGCTTCAGTATTCTTAATGCAAGCAAAATAAATGTTTTCTAATAGGAAGCTTAAGGTGCTTTTAAGTAAGTATAGAGTTCCAGCTTGGAGAAGGACCTCAGAGTCCTGCTGGACCAGTAAGTTTACCATGAGAGAGCAATACACCCTTGTGGCTAGGAAGAAGACCATTGGTTTCCTGGGGTGCATTAAGAGTGTGACCAGCAGGTCAAGAGAGGTGCTCCTGCCCCTCTACTCTGCTGTAGTGAGGCCTCATCTGGAGTATTGCGTCCAGGTTTTGGCTTCCAAGTTTAGGAGAGATAGGGAACTACTGGAGAGGGTCCAGCAGGGCTACAAGGATGATTAAGGGCATAGAGCCCTTATGAGTAAAGGCTGAGAGACCTGGAGCTGTTTAGCTTGGAAAAGAGAAGGCTGAGAGGGGATCTTATCAATGTTTACAAATACTTTAAGGGTGGGTGTCAAGAAGATGGGGCCTGTCTCTTTTCACTGGTGCCCAGTGATAGAATGAGGGGCAACAGACACAAGCTAGAATGAAGGATGTTCCACTTCAACATGAGGAGAAACTCCTTTCCTGTGAGGGTGCTGGAGCCCTGTAACAGGCTGCCCAGTCAGGTTGTAGAGCCTCCTCTGGAGGCTTTTAAAACCTGCCTGGATTCATTCCTGTGTGGCCTACCCTAGATGAACTTGCTTTGGCAGGGAGGTTGACCTAGATGATATCTGGAAGTCCATTCTGTGAATTTATAATAAAATGTTATGTAACATCTACAGTATATCTTCCTTTGGCATTATCATGTCCACTGCTTGCATGTGTTTGGAAGAGGGGAACAGGGGAATGAGGCTTATGTCTGTCTGTGTCACAGTATATAAAGCTGTCACTGACCTGTATGTGTGAAGCTTGGGAGGAAATACTGATGCAGATGGACTCACGACTCACCAAGTTTGTCCAGGTACTGTAGGATTTTCCATTCTGTTGGAGAAAAACATCTTCTGCAGTAGTTCTGTCGCTGTTGACATCCTGCATATCTTAGTGGTGTTTACACAGAGTGCCTCCAGGTAACAATCTCCTCAGTTCAGAGGCAGCCTAGAGGCTGCTCTGTGTCAAGTGCTCTGACCATGAAGCTGAGTACAGTAAAGCAAGATTGTCTTGTGATACTTCTTTATTTTATTTATTCTAAGTTAGTTTTCAGCCTGCACAACTATTGAGCAGTTGCTTTCTGTTTAAGTTGTGCTCTTTGTGCTGCAAATGTTGAGTAGCAGCCACCCACACTTAGAGCCTAGTTCAGTAGAGCCATGGTTGAGATGCTCTTGGATTTGCTTAGATTTTGTGTTTGTTGCCATGGGTAGAAATTTGTTTGTTTGTTTAAAAATACATTCTTGGTGACTGCAAACTGCTTAGAATTTTTACTGAGTAATACAATTGGAGTACTGCTCCGATGATCAGTAGTCTGGTTTCAGCACTGAAGGATATGAGTGGGTTTTCCAATATGCTTTATTTGGAGTGTTTGTGAGATTATTTGGCAGCCTGGATTTAATCTCTTCACCAATCTTATTTCAATAATTTTGACTGACAGGAAAAGAATACAACCACTTCTGTTCAGGATGAGTTTATGCAGCTGTTGTTGTGGGGCAAAGCAAGGTAGTTACTGTTTTATCTGATGTTGAAATATCTGATATTGAAATAAATATCTGAAATAAATATCTGATATTGAAATACAAAAATCAATGCATTTTTGGTTCTCTCCCTCACCCCTTCAGCCTGGAACTTCAGGCATTACTAATGAACCAACTGACAGTAAAGGTATGTTCAAAATTTTTGTAGCATACTAAAATAATGTATTTATTAATCTATCTCTTAACAGAACGTTGTTGTATGTTTATATGTCTTCTTTTTTTTTTTAACAGGGTTTAAAAAAACTTGGTCAGTCCATAGAGTCTTCCTATTCCAGTATACAGAAGTTGGTCATAAGTCATTTGCAGAGGTAAGTCACAGAGTGTCCAATGAATTGCAGATTAAATGGCATGTTACATGCTTTGGTAAAAGACATTATGTTGTATTGGTTGTTCTTTGTGTGTAGGTGTGCTGGTGCAGAGGCTGTGATCATGGCAAGATGCACTATTTGACTCCTGGGTAATGGAGAACTGTTGAAGTATTTAGAGTGGTCTCCATGCCAGATCAGCTGCACCTGTACATCACTGCCTGGTGTGTTCCTAGGATGTATGCAACATACTCACACTGACTTCCTGTGGTGGTTAAAATCATTAGGACAATACTTGCTTTCCTCTGAAGTGGTACTTCAACCCTTACATGCCAGACCACCTTATAAAGCTCTCCACTTTGCATATTAAATGATACAAGTGTAGCATGCAGGTGAAGCAGTGAACATGCAAAGGGTGACTAAAAGATTGTGCTTCTTTGCTTTGCCTTCCTAGTGGCTCTGAGGCACTGTTGTACCACTTGAGTGAACTGAAAGGAATGGCTTTGTGGAAACAAAAATATGAGTCTCTGGGATTAGATGCATCTGGAATTGAAGGTACAGTGGTGTGTGTGACACTTAACCACTCTGATTTCACTTGCAAGAGCCTAATAATAACAGTTAGCTCTTTTTGCAGAGGCTATTACTGCTGTTGGTTCTTTCATCCTGAAAGCAAATGAGCTGCTTCAGTAAGTATGAAGTCTGGACAGTTTCAAAAATGTGCCTGGTGGGCCTTGTGTCTAAGGGGAGCATGTGGCTGGGAGTAGGGGAGGTCAGGAGAGCAAGACTCCTCTGGTGGTGGTGAGCTTTTATCCTCTCTTGCAGCATCTTGCAGACTTGATACCCTAAGAACAGTCCTACTGGGAAAGTTGCATTGGGCATTTTTTTAAAGAATTGACAATGCTTGGCAGGCCTCCCTGTAGTTAAGGTGGGACTTAAGCCTGGAGCAGCTTATGATGTTTAAATCCCATTTATTTTTTGTGTTTCTTGCTCAGAGTTATCGACAGTAGTATGAAAAACTTCAAAGCGTTTTTTCGATGGCTGTATGTGGGTAAGCATCCAGTGTCTGTTTTGCATTGTAAGCATTGAAAGGTCAGCAAGTAATTAAGCCAGTCTTAGCTACAGCTATCTATTGATTTCTATCACAGTAAACTTCTGGAAATCTAAAAGGTTACAGTTGATGAGGCAGGAGTAATTTTAATATTAAACACATAGGTCATAAATTTGATAGTTCTTAATCAAACTTAGTCGGTGTACAGTGGGGGTTGTCTGTACTTAACTTCTAGTGTTAGTCCAAGTTTGTCTGTTCCATGAGTGATTTGTTGGTCTTGACTTGAAGAAATTAAAGGGCAGTATTTAGCTTACATCAGATTTGAAGTATACTGAGATACTTTGCCACTTGCTGTTTTCTCCTGTGGAGACCTGTAGGGTTATACACAGAAGATGTAATAGTCACCTCCCAGTTGTGGCTGGGTAGCTGCAGGTAGAATGTTAGAAGGAAGTGCAGAATGCTGTATTTTAGCCTGCCTCATTTTATCAAGTGGTTATAAATAAGTCTACAACTGACCTTTTTACAACCACTTTAAAAACGAAGAAGTCTTACCAGGTACTGTAAAAGCACCAGAAATGCAGTGTCAGCACTTAGTAGCAGGACTGTAATAATTTCAACTTTAAAAACTGCAGAAAGCAGAACTGTCAAAGAGTTCTCTGTCATAACCTTAGAACTTTCATCATTTAAATATTCACTGTGCTTGCTGGGTTGAAAGCAAACAGAGAACTGCTTGTCTAAACCTCACTGATTTAAAATTACTTCTGTGCAATTCTCTTAAACATGTTCTGGGCATGACAATATTGACATATGTGTATATATATGTGTGTGTGTGTCCATTTATATCTATTTTACTACTAGTATGTAGATGAATAAATCCTTATGTCCCCTTTTTATAATAACCTGATCTTAGTCTTGTACAGGGTACAATATCATTGGAAAAAATCAAAGATTAAAATCCTGCAAGATTTGTACTGTAAGCTGGTGAGGCAGTTGAAGCTCTTAATTTAAGTCTCAATTCATAATTCTTTGTTCCAGACTCTTTTGCTTCTAGCAACCTTTACTATTTTATCAGCAGTATCTTATTACATAGCCATGGAAAATTAAGAATATTAGGAAAACCATATTAATATTAATGCAGTAAGAGTAGTATTATTTTTTTTCCCCTAAGCCATGTTGAGGATGTCAGAAGATCATGTGCTTCCAGAGCTGAACAAGGTAGTAGTAACATTTGCTAACACATGATGCTACATCTGTGTTCTGCTTGGCTTGAGTGCAAGGTGAAAGGTTTATTTTTGTTCCCAAATGTAAAGGGTAGTGTCTGTCACTTGTCTGCCTGCAGATTCACACTGATGTCTCTCTCTCATGAATTGCCTTTTCTGATTTCTTTTTTTATGCTACTCTCTTTAGTACACTGTGTGTGTGAATGTGAGAGCTTTGTGTATAGCCGCTCTTAATGTGCCCTATGTGGCTGCCAGAATGGGATTTGAACATCTTTACCCCTGCTGGGGGAGATGGAATACACCTGCATCAGGCACCATCACACTAGGTCAGCCAATTAAAGCACCCAAGGGCAGAAGTGCCTTCCAGAGGGACATAGGCAGGCTGGAGGAGCGGACAGATAGGGACATCCTGAATTTCAACAAAGGCAAATGCAAGGTTCTGTCCTGGGGAGCCATTTACCTCCTGCACTTGCACAGCAAGGCCCCAGCTGGGTGGGGAGCAGCTCTGCTGAGGTGGGCTAGGAGATGGTGGTGGATGCAAGCTGGGCATGAGCCAGCAGTTTGCCTGGGCAGTGAAGGTGGTCAATATAGCCAGGGCTGTACTAAAAGCATGGCCAGGAGGTCAAGAGATGTAGTCATAGTCACTCTTCTTATTCAGGACTCATCAGATCACATCTAGAATACTCTCCCCAGTTTGGGACCCTCCTGTACGAGACAGAAATAAACCAAGGTGAGTTCAGCAGAGGCTTCTAAGCAGGTTGGAGGCTGGAGCACTTTCCCTGTTAGGACAGTTTGAGGGAGTTGCACTTGTTCAGCCTGCAGAACACGTGTTTTGTGCTCATTGAAATGTACGTTTTACCCTTTTCTCACCTTTTTTTCTCCTCCTTTTAGATGACTCAAAAAGATATCACATTTGTTGCTGATTTCCTTACTGAGCACTTCAACGAGGTGAGTTCTGTTGCACTACAGCATCTATTTCTGCTGCCAAGAGTTGAATCTGAAAAGGTTTATAACAAAACAATTGTCAGCTTTTTGAACACTACTACTTCTTTGAGATTAAATAATTGTTTTGTTTGCATTACTTTTTCAGGCACCAGAACTTTACAATCGTAAAGGAAAATACTTCAATGTGGAGAGAGTTGGCCAGGTAAAGAATCAGGGAAAGAGAATGAATGAGAAAATCCTTAGGTGGAGAAGCTTTTAAAGCTGTGCCCATTTTCTCTTCTCTGTTCTTTTTGCTCTGTGTTGCACATTCCAGTAAAGGTAAAGGAAAATATTTTAATTATTTTCACCTTCATTAGGAAAAGGAATGTTTAACAACATACCTTACAGCAGTATCTTCAGTAAAAGAGTGAAACTTCTTTGCAGCCAGCAACTGCAATGTGGTGTTTGTCTTTATGCCATTCATCACTGGCTTTCAAAACAGTTGTGCTCAAACTTGATTTGAAAATAAGCTTCTTATGGAAACATCACTGTGGTCTTGGATACCTAAAAAACATGGAAACATCACTGTGGTCTTGGATACCTAACAACTGATTTTTCTTATTGATTCTAGAAGAGCTGGAATATTTAGTTTTAGGGCAAGGACATGCTAAATTAAGAAGAAGAAGAAATTAAGACTCATAAGGGACAATGTTGGAAGTGAATTTTAATGTCCCTTGTTCTTAAAAGGCAATCTTACCCATCTCTGTTTCTTTTGTAGTACTTGAAAGATGAAGATGATGACCTTGTATCACCTCCTAATACAGAGGGAAACCAGTGGTTTAACTTCCTCAAAAACAGTACTCCTCTTAAAGGTAACTTTCCTAGAGTGCTTTAGTAAAAAATAAAAGTGAATCAAAGTTAGATGTAGAATGTTACAAATGTAGAAGGGCAATCTGTTTTTCCCTTCTTAGGAGTTATTTCTATAGTGCTAGTCATGGGTCTTCATCTGAGTAGAATAAAATAAATGGGCCTTGTTATTTTACACAGTTTTTGGCAGCTGTTTACCAGTCAGTTGTTATTTTCTGAGTATTAGGAGTTTCCTACTTATAGTGAACCAGTCTCAGAAATGTTGGCTCAAAAAGAACCCCAGGAGATGTCTGGTTCCAGTTCAAGAAAGGTATCATTACACTCAGGTCACACCTGGGGGGAATTCATAGAATACCAGGTTGGAAGGGACCTCATCTACTCCAAACTTTCAGGGTAGGAATATAGTTTAAATGAGCTGGCCCAGCACTCTGTCAAGTGTCTAATGTAGGGCAATCCACCACCTCCCTTGGGAGTTTATTCCAATGTTTAATGGTTTGAATGGTGAAAAAAGTTTTGGTTCTTTTTCTGTCATCCAGTTTGAATCTCCCCAGTAGCAGCTTGTCCTCATTACCCCTTGTCTTTACCATCTGACTCTCTGTGACAAGGGAGTCTTGTTCTCTTTCACCAAAGTCTAAGACTATTTTGTTAATTAGTGGTGAAAAAGAAGTGAGAGATTATATCAAGCTGATGGTGAAAATGATTTATGTTTAACTTCAGAAACCATAGACTGTAAAACTTCTACAGCATCAGCTGTCTTGTAAGAGAATTTGCTGTAGCTGCCTTTTTCTGCTGATTAATTCAGTAAAAAGGGAGCCTCCACTGGAGGCTCATTATAATTTGTTACTTGATGTTTTTTGTAGCCATACAAGCATTTTTTAAAATTAACTTTATCTGTTTGCAGAAAGTCCACTTCTGTTTCCCTACTATCCTGAGAAATCACTGCATTTTGTCAAGAGACAAATGGAAGGAGTCATTGACCAGTGCTTGAAAAAGCCAGCAGTAAGTCCGTACACATCATGGAAATGATCACTTTCTTCTGGGGGGAGCAGTCAGCTGAAGTTAGTAGTCATGGCTGAGTAAGGCCTGAAGTTTTAGTCTTTGCTTTTTGGTGAAGATATGTAGCCCAGTTTCCACTCTGCCAGGATGTCTCAGAGTTTTGGCTAGGGAAGGATTTTTTGTTTCATGTCTTTAATTCCCACATTATTGGCTCTGTTTTTAGTGTTAGCTTGGTGTGTGTGCTGTGTGGTAGAAAACTGTGTTAGTTGGCTATACACTGGGCTATGTATTATGAAGAAACATGAAACAAGTGTTACCAAGTGGCAGGAATATTTGCATTAGGCATTTTTATTTCACTGTAAATATTTTCTTTGATGTACTCAGGTTCCTTTTGGTTGGTAGGGTGCTTGGGTTTTAGGGTTTGTTCTCTTAAAACCATGTATAATTATGAATAACTGCCTGCATTTTTTGGCCTCTTTTTGTTAGGATGCAATTGGGAAGTCAGTGCATCAAGCAGTCTGCATGTCTCTTTACAAAACTTCTCCCAGGTAGTTCTTTACATTATCTCTAAAACTCAGATGCACAAAATTACAGCAGCATTTTGTAAACTGTTTTCTTTTTTTTTTTCCCTTTTTAGTGCAGATTCTACTCCTCAGTTATTTAAACTACCAGTTCTGTAAGTATGCTGCTATTCCTTCTTCTGTGGCAATTACCAATTACTAAAATTTTATCTAAATTTTCATTTCCTCCCCCTACATTACAGGTGGAATGATAAAACAGCCAATATACATTATGTACTCTTCACCATATTAGAAAACTCTGTTTCCAAAATATACATTTTGAGGAGACCTACTGACACTTCAAGGTAAGACAGAGGGAGAAAGTGGTTTGTACACATGTGTGGACTTCGTGATCCTGAGAGTCTTTTCCAACCTGAATGTTCCTGTGAATCTGTGTACCAGAGACATTAGAACTTGAATCTGTTTGTATAAAGCAGAAATCAGCAGCATGAGTACCACCTTTCCTGGATACTAGAGAAAATGAGGGGAGGGCATTAGGAAGTGCAGTAGGAAACTGCAGCAGGAGTTTGTGTTGTATTGGAAAATCTAATTACAAGACCCAAGATGGTTTTAGGCTTAGGAGGAAAAAAAAAAAGGGAGTCCCTTAGTTTTGCTTCTCACAGAGTTACCTGCTTGTGCAACCTTGTGAAAAATAACAGGGAGTCATCTTTTCAGAGCTGCTTTGTGTTACTCTAAATATTATTCTTTGATTAACCTGTCATTTAATACTCAAGAGAAAAATGAGAGGTGGACTCCTGGGTGCAATAAATAGAACACATCACTCTGGTGTGTAGTTTTGTGTGCCTGCAGGAGTTTTTGTCCAAGATGCAGTTTGTCACTGCCTAGTTGTGCTGATTTGAAGATGTATTCTGTCAGTGGGATCACTGAAATGACCTGGGCTTAGAAAACAGCAAAAATTCCTCTTCTATGTCAAATACTGATTTTTATAATCTCTGCTATTGAGGAGGTAGCAAACTGTGATAGGAGTGTTGATTTCTACAGCAGTTTTGCTGCTGAAGAAAAGGCATGGTGAAACTGTCTTTTGTATGTTCAGTTGAGAGCTGCTCTTGGTAAAATTACAGCCTTGTGGTGTAGTTTATGTCCTAGCTCCTCCCTCACTGATATCTAAAACAGTCTAAACTCATTCTCCATAGATTTGAGTAGGAGGTAACTTAATGGACTTGAGACTAGGACAACTGAGCCAAGAGTTCAGCCAAGAACTGTATCTCACAAGCCAGGCACAGTTTGTCCATTTCACTCCATTAGTCACATTTTGCTGAGGGGCAGAAGGCATCAAAAGGTTCCCATCCACGATTTTCATAATTTGGAGGTGTTAGCCATGTATTGTGCTAAGCTCAGACAGGCTTACACCATCTCTTACCACAGCTGGTGTCAGAGGGTATGGATTTTCTGTGAATGGAGTTAGTCACTGAAGTAATGAAACTCTTCTTCTAGGTCAATCAGCAACGGAATTCTGGCAGTGGAGTTTGGAAACTTCCTGAACAACAGTATAAATGAGAGCTGTGACTCCAGGTCAGTAGATTTGAATTTTCTTCCTGAACTGCAGATAGCTAAATTGAAGACCACCTTTTCTAGGGTTTATTTTATGTTAGGTTAACTTCTCAGGCATTAGAGTTTGGCTTTTATCCTGCAAGTTACCACTTCAGAACTGCACCGGCTTGTAGTCTCTGGGTGAATGCAACTGTTAGAAATGGCACAGCTGCAGGAGTCTGGGCATCTTATTTTGCACTTCATCTAAAAGTCAGGTAAATTGTACTGTTTGAATGTTGAAATGACAACTTTGGCACACATGCAAGAAACAGAACTGCTGGAAACAGCTTTTGCTTATGTTTTTGAAGTATGACACAGTGAGACTTTATGTACTTGAATCAAGGCATCTTAGAAGGCCTGGCAGACTAAGCTCATCCTTTCCATGTGGAAAGGCCAGATGTGGTTGCCCTTCCTTCAGTCATGTTTCTAAATTTGCTCAGGTGTTTGTGTTTACTGTTTCTCATATTTCACATGAAATGGGAAGAAACAAAATTGTTAGTAAGTTGTTTCGTGTTCTTTTCAGAGTAATTTTTGTTGCATGGTACAGGAGCCTGTCATGGCTATGGCTGTCTGTCTTAGCTGCATGACTGACCTTTCTCTTTTACAGTAGGGTTCACTGCTAACTACTGAATACTTCTTAGCATGAATGCTGTGTAGATGGCGAGTATTTTAGTTCTGCATTCACTTTATGCTTTCTAAATTGTTTTCCCATAGGTGCTACAGTTGTTTAGATGCACACTTCTATGATGATGAAACTGTAACTGTAGTTCTGAAGGAGAGTGTGGAACAAGAGGGGAAGGAAAGAGTCTTAGCTCAGCTGCCTTTATCTTCAGTGTATGCAGATGAGGACCAAGATAGAGAATTCATCTGGGATTCTACTAAAAGGTACACTGAAAAACTAAGCAAGTCTGAAAATGCAAAGCTGAAAAGCAGATTAAGCAAACGCTCTAATTGTGCACAGTTACTCATACTTGCAAATACTATAAAGACAAAAACCTTTTTGTGTGAGGAAGAGTGGGATGGAGAGATGACAGCTTCCTGAACAGTTTGGTTTGGGGGGTTGGGTTGGTTTTGCTTTTCTGAGACTGAAATGCTACCTGGCTTTCAGGAAATGGGAGGACCAACTGAAGAAGTCAATGTTTTTTCTTTGTAGAGGATGCTAATTTTGCTGCTCAGAATACTTACATTTAGGATGTTTTCAGCATATTTGCTCACATAGCTCTCTGCCTTGTAATAAGGATATAGAGGTAGTTCTTCATCTTTCCCCTATTGCCAGCTTAGCCCTGGACCATCAGAACTGGTGCCTCTCCCTGTGTTAACAGGGGAAGAGGAGAGTATCTGGGGGAAGTGAATACCCACACTGAGAAATGGCCAATGTAGTGCAAGCAGTGAATCCAACCTTTCAGCAGCTGTACCTCACTTGCTTTTTCTTTTTTCTGCCTTTGCCTCCCTAGTGGGTTGCTTAAGATACATCTTTACCTCAAAACAAAGAGCCGTGCTGAACTGTAAATACTTCTTTTGTGTGTGTCACAAAGCAAATGTATATTGAAGAATGAATAGAGAATACTGATGAAAGCAAGTTCCAACTAATCCTGCCCACTGTAATAGGTAGAGAGTTCCTTCACTCAGTCTTCTCTGAGTGGAGGTAAACTGAAGTGATACATCTTGGAAAGGTCATGGAGGCCAAACTTGTGTGTAAGTGGAGACATTGCCTCAAGGACTTTGTTCAGAAGCTCCTATTCTTGCAGAGGAGAGGCTTGAGGGAAGGCCATCCTCATCCTCCTGCTGTAGCTGTTACTTGTGGGAAGATCAGGCTTTACCCTCCCTTCTCACCAGCTGTAATCTTTTACTTTTTCAAGGTTCAGATGAGGTAAATGCTTTGTTTCCACAGTTAGATCCCTGCTCTAGAATATATGTAGCAGTGTTATGATGGTCTCAAATGCTTATCTGCCTGCTGCATGTGATACAGTCAAACCTAAACATAAAAAAATAGGCTGAGTTTTTTTCTTAGTACTGTAATTGTGCCTTTTGTCCTAGCTTTGAGTTTTTGTTCTTGCTGTGTGCAGGCTGGATGAGCAGTGTGGTGAGGTACCCACGCATACTGTGTTCTTGGAGAATCAGTGGAGAGTGCTGGAGAATATGAAAGCTCAGTATGTTTCTGTAAATGGCATTAGAAAAGTCTCCTGTGTGGTAAGTAAAGTGCCTGTGAGCAAGCCTGTGAACAATGAAAGCAGCATGCTAAGGCTGTTTCTGCTGATGTAGTGAGAGTTCCCCAAAACAGAGACTGTTGTGTCAATGTGTTATAGGTGTGTCAGCACACACTCATTCCTCTCGTAACACAACGTGGAAGAACTCTAACAGAACTTAATAGACTTACTCCTCAGCCTGCTGATCATTAAAAGAGTTGCTAATTTCCCCAACACCTCTAGTTTTCAAAGATAAAACTGTTTTTTCAAAGCTATCTGCTGACATTTCAAGTGGTACTGATGACTTCATTTAATAACTGAAACTTCTTAATGTCTCCATAGCTGAGTTCAAATCTCCGGCATGTGAGGGTGTTTGAGATGGACATAGAGGATGATGGGGAAGTTGAGGAAGAGGAGGATGAAGAAACAACTCAGATTGCAGCTGGGGAACCTGATGAGCTGAATCAGTCTGCAGATAACCAGGACAATGTGTGTGGTACAGCTGCTGAGGAGCTACCTGATGAAACTGAAGAACAGGAATTGAGTCTGGATCCTTGATGTTAGGCTTTTATAGTGGTGAAGGACCAAGACTTGACATTCATGCTGCTGCTAGATGTATCCTGACCCTACTGGAGCAGCTGCAGCAGGATATTGTGTGTCAGAGTCCTGTACTGATGCTCTGGAAGGACTCTGTTCTCCAGTATGTCTGTTTGATCTTTTTTGTTTTCTTCATTTCTGGCACATGGTTTGGTATGAACTAAATTTCTTTGAGGGCTTTTCTATTTGCAGTTTTTTTGCAGGTGAAGAGAAAAATAAATACCAACAAATGTTTTTGTAGTCAACCTGTGCAGTCCTGCATACTGTTGTGTAGATCAAATGAACTTGTATGTGAAACAGCAAACTCAGGACCCAATTCTGTTCTTCTCAGATTTCATGTTCTAGTCATGGGTACAGAAACTTCCTCCAGAGCTGAATTCTAGGAGTGCATGGCCAACAACAAGCTTGCAGATCAGCATAAGACTGCTTAGACAACTAAATTTATGTACTTCTAAAAATTCTTTTGATAACTTCTGCCCTCAGTGACACAGAATTTCAGTCTGTGCAGTTCTGTAGCCCTCAGTGCAGCATTCCTGAGTGTGTGGAGCTGTGTTTGTCTGTATGTTTTGCCAAAAGTTTGCATGTCTCAGCCTCCTTCATTCCTGTGAGATTGTTCCTGACAGTGTGGCTTCTCCATCTGGTATTTTTGTAATGAAAAGTTAAAACAGACAGTATATTTATTTATTGTTTTTAATAAATACGTTTGGCACTGTGTGTGCTGCATAAGCTTGAACACAACCAAGTTGCTTGCTCATTAATGTCTTGCTGATGTAGTGCTAAGCAACAGAAGCTGGAAACAGTGTTTAGAAACCTGTGGGGTTTTTTTTTCATTTCCCTGCTAGCTGTCAGTCTTGACTGAAAGCTCATCTCTTTGAACACACAGTGCTCCTGGATGCTTGATGTTTCTTCACAACACTGAGTGTGCCTTCAGTCTGTGCAAAGGCTTCAAGAATGTGCTCAGTTCAAAAATCAAACTGGATTTGCCATTTGGCATTGGAGAAATCAAACACCAGACTGTCTGGGGTACTGAAATACACCATTCTCAAACAGCCATTTTTAAAGTGGATTTTTGAACTTTTTGAGGGAGACCCTTGTTAAAAAAAGCTGTCTGAGAGAGGCTTCTTATTTTTCCTTTCCTTATCACCCTCCTTGAAAGCTGCTTGCTGTTTGATGTTCTCATCTAACAGATGCTGATGGTTGCAGGCACAAAGAAGCTCTAGGAGAAGAGGGGCAGAAAGTCCATCCTCAAGTGCTGTTTTCTATATAGCTCAGCTACTCTTGATGAGACATTGCTGCAGCAACAGAACCCTCTCAGCTTAAGCCTGGCCTTATCTTCTTCCTGGAAACTTTTGCTTCAAATCTAACTTCTCAGAAGTGTCACACTAGAGTGCTTGGGAACAATTGTTTAGCTGTGCTTTCTGCTGCATAGTTTTAGTCCATGGGCATATGGAAATCTGAGCTGTTCTGCTCCTAATTGTTTCTAAATTTGTGTTAATAGCAGGTGTGTCCTGTGCAACAGGGACATGCCCTTCAGAAATCTCCCTGTGATTTTTCTCTGCATCTTTCTAGGCCAGTCTTGGGCATACTGGAGTCAGTGTGGGTTTTGTTTCTGGCTTGGGTAAGTACCTGTGCACATTTCACAGCT
This sequence comes from Indicator indicator, assembly GCF_027791375.1. NCBI lineage: Eukaryota > Metazoa > Chordata > Aves > Piciformes > Indicatoridae > Indicator > Indicator indicator. The sequence goes on along the minus strand of NC_072032.1, from coordinate 14,694,302 downwards.
ACAGACTATGAGTGCATCCAGTTTAGGTCAGTGCTTCTGAAAGCATTCCTGGTTCCCTTTGGTTTGTTACAGATTTCTGTAAGAATAAATGTCAGGAATGTGTTTTCCAAAGGATAGTAGGAAATGCTTGGTCTTAAAAGTTTGTCAGGATTTTGGTGGTGTTGAACATGGTGATTTCATTTGGCACTTTGATCTCATGCTTTTTTATGCTAACTGAAGGCTCATTCAGCCTTTTTCTGCAAGGACTTCTCATTCTTTCTTGATAGTTTTGTAGTCAAAAGAGCCTTTATGTTCTCAGGAAGTGTACACACAGTCCACTCTGTAATGCTAATGCTTAGGTCTCTTAAGAATCATTTCTTTTATAATGTCTGCCTGGTTTGTATGTGCTATTTCTAGTTTTTGAAAGAGCTTGGGCAGCTATAATTTTATTTTCTGCTGTTCACCTTCTGTAAATCCTTTTCCAGACCTTTTTGTCCTTGCCTTTTCCGCCTGATCTCCATGACTTCAACACTCACCACGTTGCTAGGTTTCTACTTCAGGCTGTCACCAGGTGATGGTCTTTTCCTTCACAACCTGGGTGTGCTGTAGTACCATTGCCTCCTACTCAGGTTGAGTGACAGAGCTGCTAGCAAATCAATCTGAAGACCATTGGTGCTAGCAAAGTCCAGGGTTGAAGTTATTATGGGATATAAATGTAGTATGGGTATTCTGGCATTCTTCCCCAGGGGGTATTATGTGGCTCCTGCTGCTGGCTGGGAGGTTTACAGCTCTGCTGGCAGCTCTCTGCAAATTATGCAATCTTGCCTGCACCTGTAAATCAGAAGACATTGGGTGGTTTTCTGCAGGTTTCACACTTAACCTAGAGGATAAAGTTAAGACTGCTATCAGGTTTAGTTCTTAGTTCTCACCACTTGGGACCTTTTCTATTTTCCTGTATGGAAATAAAAAAAGAATGTTTTCAAATCCCCACTCTTACTGTAATACAACAGGAATTCAGTTAGAACTGTTCCATGTTGGATCTGGTGTTGACCTTCTCTTAGAACATAGCTGAATCTCTTCTGCTTTGAACAAACCAATTATTTGTTTGCTTGACTGGAAAATGTTTGGTTCTGCAATCTGAAGATCAGGGTTTGTGCTGGCCACCTGGGAAACAGATTCAGGGCCTTCTTCAGAACAAAGTGATCAGAAAACAGTTTGAAAAACCCCACCTCTTTTTCACACCCTAGTGGCTCCTTTACAGATTTAGAGGAGCAATCTCTTTTTTTTTTTTTTTTGATATGTACATTTCTTTTTCTTCAATTAGTTGCTAAAGTCTCCAGCAATTGATTTTACTTTTTTGTAATTCTCAAGAGAATTCCTACATAAATTCTGTCCTGAAGATGGAGGCTGCCCTCAGGTGCACTGGGAATCATTCCCTTAAACAGCCACTACAGATAAGACTCCCAGGGGCAAAGGTAAGGCATTTCTTCATCTGGTCACCTTTATTTTAGACTGTTGAGGGTAACCTACAGTTCCCTGAGGCTAGAACAAAGACCAGTGCTTTCAAATGTTGCAGTCATCTGAAGAACAATAAAACTTTTATCTTTTGCACTGTGGTTTCCAGGTAGTGGGTGTTAATTTTGAGGTGATGTTATTTTGACCAGTTGCATGGAAAATCAGACACCAATTGCCCTCATTTGGAGTTACTTTATTTTTGTAAAAAGCATTATTAAGGCAGCAAAAAAACTGGGGAGTAAAGTAGATGAGAGTTCTGGATATTTTTATTTACTTTGGTACCTAGAAATCTCTCCTAAATTGGCTTATCTTCTAGAACATGTTTCAGTGTAATCCCTTGAGAGAAATAACTAAGAACTAATATCATCAAGGGAGGTTCTCCTCCCCCTCTACTCTGTCCTAGTGAGACCTCACCTGGAATATTGCATCCAGTTTTGGGCTCCCCAGTTCAGGAGGGACAGGGAGAGATGCTGGACAGAGTCCAACAGAGGGCTACAAGGATGCTGAAGGGACTGGAGCACTGCCCTGTGAGAAAAGGCTGAGAGCCCTGGGGCTGTTCAGTCCACTGAGAAGACTGAGAGGGGACCTAATAAATGTCTATAAATATTTGAGGGCTGGGGGTCAGAAAGGAAGGGATAGGGACAGCCTCTGCTCTCTTGTGCCCTTGGATAGGCCAAGGGGCAATAGATGGAAACTCCAGCACAGGAGGTTCCACCTCAACATGAGGAGGAACTTCTTCACTGTGAGGGTCACAGAGCACTGGAACAGACTCCCCAGAGGGCTTGTGGAGTCTCCTTCTGTGGAGACTGGATTGTTTGAAAGGGAATTCAGTTCCCCTTCTTAAGCTGCTGGCTTTATAGTTTGCTCTGCTACTGCTGCAGTGTTACATCTGATACCAAAAGAATTAATGGCCCAGAGGATGGATGGATCTAGCCAGGTGCCTTTAAAGACAGAAAGGATGGGCCCAGCCTAAACACACCATGAAGGGAAAGCGGAGAGGGAGAAGTGCATGTAAAGATTTTTAGCAGTAGATCATTTTTAGCAGGAGATCATTTTGGAAGACCTAAAATGCTGATCCAGAGTTAAGGGATATGTTGCATTTTCTGTGGTATCTATTAATCATCCTGATGCTTTGAATGCAACTTAAAAGCAAATTGCTCTGGGCCAAATTCCACCCTTGATTATCCCTGTAAAAGATGGTTGGAGGCTTTGGGACACAATTCAAAGGGGGGTGGGGGAGAGTTTTCTTTTTGCATTCCTACTGTGATTATGGTACCAGTTAGATCAGACATCCACTTTGGTCTGATTTCTCACCAGCACCATACTGTGGTCATGCAGGATCAGTCACACCATGACTAGCAACAAATGGATAAAAAGAGTTCCTCGTACAGACTACAGAAAAAACAAACAAACAAACAAAACCAAGACACAAAGCAGCAGAGCTGAGTGCTTCATATGAACTTTAAAAGACACTGATGTTCCTCACATGGTGCTCTACAAGTAGCAAGTGACCAAGGCTTTCACTTCTGCTTCTTTCCAAGTTGAAGTTCCTTGTGTAGTAGATGATTCTCAGGATTGCTCTCTGCTTTCTGATGAAAGCAGTCACTAATCTGAAGTCAGAAGTGACTCTACAGCTGGGCTTTCACTTTTCACACCCAGATGGCTTCCTTCCTTACATGTTTTGAGTTGACTTCAACTGCAGGGCTTAGCTGTGCCATGCTCCCCCATGAGCCATGGCTTGTACCTGGGAGACTGATGGTTGAGGACTTTTGCTGGTGATCCATAAATACATGGCTAATTACAATGTGGTTTTGTTCCTCTCTTCTCCTACCTCTCAAATTTTAAAATGCTTTTTAAAAAAAAGTAGAATGAGAAGGTTTTTATGTAAAGTATTATTCTGGTTGGCAGAGGGATTGAAATGGTCACATGTCAAATAACAGATGTGGTGTCTTCTGATGGAGATGCAGTCTGTGTTTTGGAGAAGTTTGGAGTTCCTGAAGGTTGGGCAGATGCAGGATCTGACTTGAAGTGAGGGATCTGGTGGCTCACTCATGAAGAGTGACACTCTGAGAGTTGCTTTGGGTTGATTTTTTGGGGGGGAGGTGATAGATTGAGATGACCAAAGTGTAAGGGATTTTAAACAGTCTGTAGCTGGAGGAGAGTGAAGAGAGACTCTGTTCCCTCTTTCCTGTCTCCCCAGTATATTTTATCTTTATAGATTACTCCAAATTCCTTGACCTGAAGCTTGGTTGCTCAGTACTGAGTGAAGGAACAACTTATCTGTCATGGTCAAGTGTATTGGCACAATCTCAGCTCTAGCCAAAGTCCTGTGCCAACCTGCCCTTAATCCAGCAAAACTGATCCAGGCTCAGCCTTTAGTTATAAAGTCCTGGTTGAAGGAGATCCCCCAAAGAGAATGGAGTGCTTCCCTCCCCTCCTCCCTTAACACTGAGCTGCTACAAAAGCAAAGCTTAGAAGACAACATCCTCATCTGATTCAATTCATAACATAAACATCAGCAGAAATCTGCAAGTCTTCACAGTCAGTAAGAGGCAGGGGAGCAGTGTACAAGTAGAAGAAAAATGTTTAGAATTTGTTTAAACAAAGTGGATTTAATAAAAGCACCAGTTACATGTTCTGTAGGAAAAAACCCATCAGGAGCTGCAGTTGCAAAAGCTGTCTCCTACCAAACGAAGCTGTGCCACAGTCCCTGCAGGCACGCTGGAACTGGCTTGTCTCAAAGGGAACCAAGGCAGAACATGAAAATAAGTCCATCCCTGCTAGTTGCAGCTAGGGGACAGGTCCTGAACAAATTTAAATGAAATTTTACACCTTCCATTTTCCCCCCAATATTTATTAACACTTTTTTTTCCCCCCCTTTGTTTCCTGTGTTACAACTGGAGGCTTTCAGGTTTCAGGTTCTGTAACAGACCCAAACTTCCCTTTTTTTTTGCTCACCTTAAGAGATTCTATGTACTATTTATTCCAGAACATCCCTCAGCCATACTAACATGCATGTCCTCATGACAACAGCACATGCAGCTCATTTCCTGCTGCACTCCATTTGTAATCTGAGTTGAACTTGGTCTCCTAGAGTGGGATTGTCCAGTCTGGAGTGAGCCACCAGCAAGGTTAATTGTGTTTGCTGTGCTTGGTCCCCATTCTCCTGCACAGAGTGTGTTGTTTTCTAACAGCTGACTCTGAAGGAGCTGCTTGGGAAGGGGTCTGCATTTGTTTTTTTTTCAAAGGACTTCCTATTCAATCAGAATTATGGCTTACTTTAAGTATAATTATTTCCAAGATGATGTTTTCTCAGTTGGTGCTTTACATAAAATGGGAAATATTTGATAGCACCAATCTAGACTAAGCTGGGGGAGGAAGGCTTTTTCATTCCAGTAGGCTTTCCAAGTGTTATTTTAAAACATTTGTCAGAGTTGAGAAATCCTCTAAAAATAGTTTTGTTTTGTCAAAGCAAGCAATAATTTGGAAGCATTGAGAAGAACAGATAAGGGAGAACATCCATGAGAAATGAAAGTGAGTGTGAAGCCTCTCTTCCTACACAGACACTGTCCACATCATTGTGAAAGAGTTTTTGTTCCAAATGCTGTGATCCTCCCTGTGTCTTTCATTTCTCCCTGCAATAGCTGATTGTGAGATTGCTTGTAGACATTTACTGAAAGAAATATGTAAGGGAGGCACCACTTGTGTTACTCATTGCTGGAAGTTGCATCATTTTGGATTGTTTGGATGGAATTTACCTCATATTTGCTCAGTAGTGTAAACTTCTGCACAAATACTCTTGGTTTCACATAACTCAAAAATCATTTAACTAATAGAAGAAAAACTTCTTAGCAGAAGGAGCTGATTCTTTCCCAGAAGCTTGCAACAAGGTGTGCTAGAGATCCCTGAAACACAGCATTGGAGCTGCATGAGCTTCACTGCACTCTGACATTGTGTTGCAGGGAGAATGAAATCACAGCATCACAGGATGTCAGGGGTTGGAAGGAATCTCTGGAGATCTTCAAGTCCACCCCCCCCCCCTGCGAGAGCAGGACCATAGAATCTAGCAGAGGTCAAAATGAGTGAATGAGGTCCTTTTTGTTTGGGCCACACTGGGGATAATCAGCTGGTTGGTTTCAGGAGAGCAGTAAATTCATGTTCCTCTCAGGTTGTGTATTCAGCACATGGGTTTGAAGTTATGTCATAAAATAGAAAACAGGGCTAGCAGGAAGACAAGACAGAGAGAAAAGCTGGTTTTTAAAAGAGGAAGATTCCATTTCACTTGAGCTTGTGAAGGGAAAAGAAAAGAGCCACATCTGTGTATCAAACCTGTGCCAGATTTTCATTCCTATTGAAAACTAAGCCCAGCTTTTTCACTTGGGGGAAAAGAGAAGGAAAACCAGACAAATATTCCAGTATTTTCCTTTAGCTAACAAATTATTTATCCATTTATTCTGTGTGTTGCCAAACATGTGCCACACAATGTTAGACACCAGATTTTCTCCATGCCTTCCATACTCTTTAGCAATCAGTGTTTGTTCAGAACAGGAGTTTTCTGAGTGCTTGTAATGGACAGAAAATATGTGGTAGGTACTGGCTGAGAGCTTGTTTCAGCTGGCATGGGTGGGATATAAGAAAGGTCTGCAGTTGAGAGTGGATGAAGAATACATAAGTGTCAGTCATGAGTAATTTGGGAAGAGTGGGAGGTAAATGTGGGAGGAAATGAGAGAGGCATAGGTGGAGACAATATTAGGCAAAGCTCTCAACATGAGACCTTGTGCCTTGAAAATGGGAGCCAGGGAAGGCTTCCAGAGCAGCCCCAGCTTGAGGGATGCAGAAGGGCATTTTGTGTCAGAGGTATTTGGTTCCAGTATGCAGTGTGCTCAGAGAGCTGCTGCTTTGGTTTCTGGTTTGTTTGCACATATAAAAATGACAATTTTTGGAAGAAAAGAAGGAAGGAAGAAAGAATGTAAGGAAGAAGGAAAGAAGGAAGAAAGAAAGGAAGGAAAGAAGGAAGAAAGGAAGGAAGGAAAGAAGGAAGGAAGGAAGGAAAGAAGGAAGAAAGAAAGGAAGGAAGAAAGAAAGGAAGGAAGGAAAGAAGGAAGGAAGAAAGAAAGGAAGGAAGAAAGGAAGGAAGAAAGAAAGGAAGGAAGAAAGAAAGGAAGAAAGAAAGGAAGGAAGAAAGAAAGGAAGGAAGGAAGAAAGGAAGGAAGGAAGAAAGGAAGGAAGAAAGAAAGGAAGAAAGAAAGGAAGGAAGAAAGAAAGGAAGGAAGAAAGAAAGGAAGAAAGAAAGGAAGGAAGAAAGAAAGGAAGGAAGAAAGAAAGGAAGAAAGAAAGGAAGGAAGAAAGAAAGGAAGGAAGAAAGAAAGGAAGGAAGAAAGAAGGGAGGAAGGAAGAAAGGAAGGAAGGAAAGAAGGGAGGAAGGAAGAAAGGAAGGAAGGAAAGAAGGGAGGAAGGAAGAAAGGAAGGAAGGAAAGAAGGGAGGAAGGAAGAAAGGAAGGAAGGAAAGAAGGGAGGAAGGAAGAAAGGAAGGAAGGAAAGAAGGGAGGAAGGAAGAAAGGAAGGAAGGAAAGAAGGGAGGAAGGAAGAAAGGAAGGAAGGAAAGAAGGGAGGAAGGAAGAAAGGAAGGAAGGAAAGAAGGGAGGAAGGAAGAAAGGAAGGAAGGAAAGAAGGGAGGAAGGAAGAAAGGAAGGAAGGAAAGAAGGAAGGAAGGAAAGAAGGGAGGAAGGAAGAAAGGAAGGAAGGAAAGAAGGGAAGGAAGAGAGAAGGAAGGAAGGAAGGAAAGAAGGAAGGAAGGAAGGAAGGAAGGAAGGAAAGAAGGGAGGAAGGAAGAAAGGAAGGAAGGAAAGAAGGGAGGAAGGAAGAAAGGAAGGAAGGAAAGAAGGGAGGAAGGAAGAAAGGAAGGAAGGAAAGAAGGGAGGAAGGAAGAAAGGAAGGAAGGAAAGAAGGGAGGAAGGAAGAAAGGAAGGAAGGAAAGAAGGGAGGAAGGAAGAAAGGAAGGAAGGAAAGAAGGGAGGAAGGAAGAAAGGAAGGAAGGAAAGAAGGGAGGAAGGAAGAAAGGAAGGAAGGAAAGAAGGGAGGAAGGAAGAAAGGAAGGAAGGAAAGAAGGGAGGAAGGAAGAAAGGAAGGAAGGAAAGAAGGGAGGAAGGAAGAAAGGAAGGAAGGAAAGAAGGGAGGAAGGAAGAAAGGAAGGAAGGAAAGAAGGGAGGAAGGAAGAAAGGAAGGAAGGAAAGAAGGGAGGAAGGAAGAAAGGAAGGAAGGAAAGAAGGGAGGAAGGAAGAAAGGAAGGAAGGAAAGAAAGAAGGGAGGAAGGAAGAAAGGAAGGAAGGAAAGAAGGGAGGAAGGAAGAAAGGAAGGAAGGAAAGAAGGAAAGAAAGAAGGAAGGAAGGAAGGAAAGAAGGAAGGAAGGAAGGAAGGAAGGAAAGAAGGAAGGAAAGAAGGAAGGAAGGAAGGAAGGAAGGAAGGAAGGAAGGAAAGAAGGAAAGAAAGAAGGAAGGAAAGAAGGAAAGAAAGAAGGAAGGAAGGAAGGAAAGAAGGAAAGAAAGAAGGAAGGAAGGAAGGAAAGAAGGAAAGAAGGAAGGAAGGAAGGAAAGAAGGAAAGAAAGAAGGAAGGAAGGAAGGAAAGAAGGAAAGAAGGAAGGAAGGAAGGAAAGAAGGAAAGAAGGAAGGAAGGAAGGAAAGAAGGAAAGAAGGAAGGAAGGAAAGAAGGAAGGAAGAAAGGAAGGAAGGAAGGAACGAAGGAAGGAAGAAAGGAAGGAAGGAAAGAAGGAAGGAAGGAAGGGAAGAAGAAAGGAAGGGAAGAAGTAATTTTCTTGAGCAGACTTCTCCCCAAATAGAGGAACAGATTGCTAAGAACACATTGCTGTTTTTATCAGTGCTGTTACAATTGTCAGCAGTTCTGCAGGATTTATTTATCTGACAGAATGTGTCAGCACTTGCTGAGGTGCCCTGCTTGCTGTACAGGGGTAGTGGGTGTATTAAGGGAGTGCAAAGTGCCCCTGCATCTGAAAATAGAAGCTTCTGGCAGAAGGCAAATGGAAATCTGCGTCACACGTTTTTAGTTGAAGGAAATTAGCTGTAAATCAGATGTGGACATAAGAAAGGAAATTAACACGGTGTTTCTATTTCTAAGGAGTGTATCTGTAAATCATGGCTGGATATAATAAATGGTTTATTTTCAAAGAGTTGTAGGCAGGTGTTGGTAATACCAATGTAGTGCCAAATATGTAATGCCCCTTAAAAAAAAAAACAAAAACCCTAACTGAAGTTTCTTACCTGTCTGGGAAAATATGAATTAAATTGGAGCACGTCTTTTTGGTCCCACCCAATGTTCACAGGATGTTAGGGCTTGGAAGTGACCTCCAAAAATCATCAAGTCCAAGCCCCCTGCCAGAGCAGGACCATAGAATCCAGTGCAGGTTGCACAGGAACACATCCAGATGGGTCTGGAAAGTCTCCAGAGAAGGAAACTCCACAACCCCTCTGGGGAGCCTGTTCCAGTGCTCTGTGACCATCATAGTGGAGAAGTTCCTCTTCCATCCATTGCCCCTTGTCCTTGCTGTATAATAAAGAGGCTCTCTGTCATCAGCTTAGCTGTGAGTACCTCAAAAGGTTCACACAGACAGATGGAACTGTGCTTACAAAGTCCTGTACTGCATCATTTAATTAAAGAAGTTGTGTGTGGCATGTGCAGTAACTTAACCTAGTCTTGTTCTGTGCCAGCCCATTAAATGCCTACTGGCCAAGTGAAATGCTTGATTTCCTTTTGAAAGATGTGGAGCAGTCTGTGGGCACACCAACAAGACAGGGCAGAGTGGTGGGAGCATCTGGGTTTATCTAAATAAGCTGCTGCTGGTGAGTGCCTGTGCACCAGCTCACAGTACATGTGAGGTGGCTGTGCAGTGATAGTGGAACCAGCTCCCTGGCACCTTGTCATAAGGCCACGCTCAAGGGCAGCTTTTGTACAATGCCTACTGTGCCATGAACCCACAGGTTACCTTAGCTCACCTCAGTGAACAGTGAGAGAAGAGAGGCAGAAGCCTTCTTCTCTTTGAGCAGACAAAACTTGTAGAAGAAGCCACGAGATCCGCTGTTTTGTGTGAAACAGGAGGGGGCTGGGGGAAGGAGGGATGGAATTGTCAAGTCTGAGTTCAGAAACCTGCCATGGGTTTGCTGTGCTGCTGAGGGAGCATCTGGCTGGAGGCAACATGAGCCCTAAGAAGCCAGCCCTACCCATTACTGTGATTACTGATGTCTTTTGACTACACAGAATTGCTGCTGCTTTTTTTCCCCTCTGCTTCGTCACTCTGCCTTCAGTGTGTGCATTTACCACCCTACAGTCCAAGAGATCATGGCAAGAGATTGCTTAAAAGTCAGTTTCTAAGCACATGCCACCTGCTGACATTGCCTGCAGTAAGAACAGAAATGCAGAAAATGAGAAGGTGGATTAGATGGATTTGGGTTTGAATTGAATGAGTGGAAAACATTTACAGGCTTCCTTGTTCTCTACCTGTGACAGCTGCCATCGAATCCCAGCTTGCCTTCATCTGAAGCAAACATTTATTTCTGGGAGCCTTCAAGCAATGTTTTTTCTTGGTATCAGATGCCAGTGTCTTCTGCTTAATGAACTGCCAGAGGCCTCAGTGCACTTTCTCTGCTGACCTAATCATCATCTTTGGGAATCTTCTGATCCACAGGTCTGTGGGTCAGGCAGTGCCAGTAAGCTTCTCCCATGCTTTTGACCCTTTCGGAGTTCATCCTAAAAGTGCTTCAACGAAATGTGCTTTGCTTGCTAATAACTTCATGCCCCTGATTTAAATCTGTGCTGTCCTCATCTGTGCAGTCTGAAATGCTGGGGCTGTGTTCCTGGCACTTCAGAAATGCAGATTTAATCCTCCTTCAGAGTGTGTCCTAAAATGACTCTCAAGTATACACATAGCTATCACTAGGAGTTGTTGTAGTGGTAGTTTGGATACACCTGTGATGTTCTGATACATTTAGAGGGAGAAATTTCTTTCCAAATACCTCTGGGGAAAAGCAGTGTCACTCTAAAGAAGAAAGGTGCAGCTGCTTCAGCCTCTGCAAGTTTGTTACAGCAACAGATTGGCTGGAAACAAACACCCAAAACATTAGTTCTCTCTGAACACCTGCTGGGCTTGCCTTCTGAAAAACCTTCATGACCTTCTTCCAAGGTCATCATCATCATCATCTTCTGCTCCACTTCAATTATTGCTCAAACTGAAAGTGGGGTTGGTTTGACTTAAGCAGACCAGGAGGGGATGATGACTTCACTTCTCTGTGGAAATGGCAGAGTTGTGATGTTTCATTAACATCACATTCCCTACATTTGTTTTTTACTCAGTTTGGTAGCTGTCTCAAGTTGCTTTTTCAGAGGATGCCTGAGAGAACCCAAAGAAGAGTAGTGTGCTTTGTGCTAGTATAGATCAGCTAGAGCTGGTGGGAGCCCAGAGATGAGAATAGAGACTCTACTCCTTTCTCTCTTGCAGAGAGAGGATTTTGTCTTCTAAACCATGGCATGAGGTCTGCTCTTCCCCCCCACAGAGCAGTTTCTATGGTCTGTGTGAGCAGTGCTGCCTTGGAGAAAAGCAAGGTTGGGTGCAAAGGAGGACAGACAATCCATCTCCCTGCTGTAGAAATCCCATAGTGCTGCAGATCCTTCTTCCTCCTCCTCCTCTCATTGCCTTGTGTTGCCACTGTAGCTGGAAGAGTGACCTTCCCTTCAGCTGCTGCCTCTCTTTGCTGCCCCTAAAAAGACTGGAAAAATAATGCTGAGCTCCTTCTCAGTTCTGCCATCCTTTCCTGCCAGGATTAGTAGGCAGTATGTACTGGAAGACATTCTGAGCCAGAGCAGGTGAGAAACTGGTAGCTAATATGGTTAAACAGCTGATTCATCACTAGGCAGCAGAATGCCACTGAATTTTACACTCATCTAGTCCAAATCTCTGCCTGCAGTGAAAAGTGAGGTTTGCTTTGGATGAATTATTTCCTACTAGAAATTCCTCCACTGAAACTATGAGCAACCTTTCCATCATCAGGAAGCCAGGAAACAGAGGGTAATTGCCAGACCATTTGCAAGGGGAAGGTATTTGATTGCCCATCTTTCTAATAGCTTTAGCTGGTTGAAAAAAAGTCTCTTAACTGCTTTCTAATTTTTGGGGGGTTACTGTGCTGAATCATTTACTCATCTTCTATATAAATCTATTTCAAAATAAAGTGATTAAAGAAGCTTTCCCTTCCTTTCCTGATAGGAGCCTCATTCTAAGGCTTGTCTTTAAAATATCTGGTAATTACAGGATGAAGGAGAGATTTGTATTGCTTATTTATGATGCCTCATCTGGATTTGCCCTTGCTTGTGAAGCTTCATTTGAACCTAAATTAATTAGATGATTCTAATTAAAGGAAGACCTTTGATTTGAGAGCAGGAAAGCATGCTTGCATGGTGGCTACACCCTCCTCTTTATCTGGCAGCATCCCTGAACTCCAGCAGCATGTAATAATTAGGTGTGTCAAGTTAGGAGTTGATTCATCTTCTCTAAGTGGTCCCAGAGGAAGAGGTGGAGGACAACTGTTCTCCAGAGGAGGCTGCAGGCAGTAAGGTAAATCCACAGTGTTCTTTGAGTGAGTATCCTACATTCCTGCTACTTCCTTCCAATGTGTCATTGGTACTATTTAAGTTCTTGAGTTCTGCAGCATCCCTAAGGTGCAGACACGAAGGTGGCAAATGCTGATAAAGTAAAAGGTAGGAAAGTGAGCAGAAACACAGCATGGGTGTGAAGGTAATGGAGCTGTGCTGGGGACTTGGGCCAAAATTAGTTCATTTTATAGAGGTAAAACCAAAACCTGCAGCAGTCAGCCAGTGCAGCACTTGTGTTGTGTCCCTTCTGCCTGTGTTGTGTAGTTTACTGTGCCTGCTCCAGCAAGTGCATGCACTTGGTCCCTCCTGTAAACTGATACAAGAGGTCAATATCCGTCTGAATATGGGGCCCCAAACACCACAAGCTTGAGGAATTATCTGTTCTAAGGATGTCTCTCCAGAGCTGCTAAGCACTGTTCAGTGTTGAATTCGTGGTTGAAGCTCTGCCTTTAGATTTCAGTCCACTCACATGTGGGTGCAAGTGTATCCTAAGAAGAAGTTGCTACTAATTATAAAGCAGACTCCAAATAAACTCATGTCCTTGCTTCCCTGGATTTTGCAATAGCATCCAGAAGTGGCTAACCTTACTTAGCAAATTTCTGGTACATGTCAAACAAACAGCCCAAGCATAAAACTGTTCAGATTCTTGTCTGAATCAAAGGTCCTTAGACCAGATTTGATTTCATGGCTCTGACACCAGACAAAGAGCAGGGTTTTGAACTGTGTAGGAGAGGGATTATGGCAAGGTCCCATCTATGATATAGGAAAGTTGTGTTTGTGAAGCAGAGGGCTCTAGATAAGGGAGGAGAATGAACAAATTAAGTTTGGTTTGGTTTGGTTTGGTTTGGTTTGGTTTGGTTTGGTTTGGTTTGGTTTGGTTTGGTTAAAAACCACCACTGAGACTCAAAGATCAGAAAGTGAGGTATGAAAACCTCATGTTTCTTGTAACAGCCCTTTTGGGCTAGGTGCTGGTGAGTAACATGAGCTGCACTCCTGATCCCTGCAGGCACTCCCATTCAAAGCAAATGTGCTGCTGTTGGAAAGAGAAAGTGCCACCATAGCTTGGATGCAGGGGAGAGGCTGAAGAGGTTCCTGTGTGCCAGGCTGCATGCCAGGGGCTGAAGAACAGTATGTACTTGGTGGCACAGACCCAATTGCTCCCTCATGTCCTTCCTCTCCTCAAGCTGCTCACATTTCTTCCTACTTCTCCAAGATGAGCCTGGCTTAGCCCTGTCTCTCCTGCACCCTGACTGCTTTGTCACCTCCTGTGCTATCTTTGGGTATCTTCTACTGGTCTTCTTTTCCAGCCAGTCCCAGATGTTGCCTTGATCTCACTATGGAAGTCACCACCCAGGCTCTTTGAGCTTCCTACCTGCAAACCTCTGCCCATCCCAAGTGACCACTTTCCTCTCTGGGGTCCCCTGTCAGTGCTCCAACAGCTTTTTCCCATTTTCCTTGTTTAGCTGGTTCCTGTTGAACCTAACCACCCTTTTGCTAATCTTTCCCTCCCTCTTAAACATAATTACTCTTTCCAGCCTCCCTCTTCATTCAAAGCTTTCCTGTTTCCTGGCTCTCACACTCTCTACCAGCCTTACCAGTCCTCCTCAGATCTGTCTCCCTTCTTGCTCACCACAGACAATTCATTAATTTCTAAACCCTGGTCTCCTTATCCTGCCAACCCTGATGACCAGCTGTGACTGCACCTCCTCACTATTAGATAATCAATTCTTACCAGGCTCTAATCTGTTTCCACTCCCAATCTGTTATTTCTACACACCTTTGTTCAGGTGACATGGCACTCCCTGCTCGGGTGCTGGGGCAGTGTCACCGAGGCCACTGAAGGAGAGGAAATCAGGCTTCTCCAGTCCTAGCTCCATGCTGGTTCCACCTGCCTCTTCAGGCTGGGGTGTGCTGTGCAATGCTGCAGCACAGAGCCACTGTGTGAGGTGGAGCCAGCTCAGATGCCTTCATGTATAAAACTCAGTATTTCTCTTTAATGGTGGCATTTTCAAGAGCTTTGGTGGTGTTTTGCTCTCTTTGGGAGCACTCATGGTTTGCTGTAGGCATAGCAATGTTCTCATCTAGTATAGACTGCACATATTGGTGACATGGTTTAGTGGTCATGAGGTCTTGGGTGACAGGTTGGACTTTGATGATTGTTGAGGTCTTTTCCAACCTTATTGATTCTATGATTCTGTGATTCTATTCTATCAAGCTTCCAAAATGGGCTGCATTTGGGTTTAAACATGGCAAAGGAGAGATGGAGCTGTCAGCAGAGATTATGACACATTTCAGAAGGACCAAGGTTTGCCCCACAGTGGTCACAGCTTTTGATTCCCATGCTCATAACACCCAAAGCTGGGCACACAGCAGTTACCTGCTTGGGTAAGCTGTGGGTGCAGTACTCAAGGAACTAACTGAAAACATAGAAAGCCTGTAGCAAGGTGCTCAGGAGCCAAATGCAGCTGTGTAAGCCTGCACATGTAAAATCCATGCTGCTGCTGCTTCAGTTGTAGGTCTTTGCTATAGAGCCTGCCAGTTCTCAAATAATATGTGATAAGGGCATGGGGTTCTCTCCAGAATTTTGGGGAGTAGGATCCTTATTGGCTCCTTCCAACCCAAGATATTCTCTGATTACAAGAAGGATCTGGGCATGCTGAAATGTGTCCAGAGAAGGGCCACAGGGATGAGCAGAGGGCTGGAGCTCCTCTCCTGTGAGGACAGGCTGAGAGAGGTGGGGCTGTTCAGCCTGGAGAAGAGAAGGCTCTGAGGAGACCTTCTTGTGGCCTTCCAGTATCTGAAGGGGGCTACAAGAAAGCTGGGGAGGGACTTTTTAGGGTGTCAGGGAGTGATAGGACTGGGAGGAATGGATCCAAGCTAGAGGAAGGCAGATTTAGATTAGATGTTAAGAAGAAGTTCTTCAGCATGAGGTGAGACACTGGAACAGGTTGCCCAGGGAGGTGGTGGAAGCCTCACCCATGGAAGTTTTTAAGGCCAGGCTGGATGTGGCTGTGAGCAACCTGATCTAGTGTGGAGGTGTCCCATGGCAGGGAATTTGGAACTGGATGGTCCTTGAGGTCCCTTCCAACCCTGACAGTTGGATTTTTGAAAGTGAAGAGAGAGAAACCAAGGTCAAAGACCTAGAAGATGTGGAGGAGAGTGGTAGAGGACTTGGAAAGACATTTTATCAGAGACCTGTGAGAGAATTAAAAGTGAAAACAGAAGGCTGGCTGTGAAGCCAGAGGAAGACAAAATACTAAGCAGAAGAGTGCAAGCAGCTGTGTGGAAGCAAGGTGGCTGTGCAGCACCTGGGCTGAGGTCATTGCAGACTTGGGTAAGACAAGTTTCATAAAACTAAGTATTGCATTGCCTCTGAATGCCACCCAGCATGAGACAGGGTGTGGGCCAGTACCTCCTGTTCACTAAGTACAGACAGAACAGCAAAGGCTTTGGGAAATCCTGACCCAGAGACAGCCTGGCACAAACCTGGGGCTGCAGCACGGGCTGGGGGGGCCCCAGTTACAAATCCTTGGCTGCTCACCCACCACAGGGCTCAGAGTGGCTGCTGCTCTGCTGGCTGTGTGGGGATGTTTTGGTCTCTCCCACTGCAGGGTCTGAAGGTGCAGGGTCCTTGGCAGGTGCAGTACAGGGCAGCTCAGGTAGCTGCCTGGGGCTGTGAGGTGGGCACAGAGCTGCAGCACCCGTGGGTCTCCAGCCACACAACCACCCTGCAGGGGGGCAGGGGAGGGACCTCTGGCACTCTTTGTGTCTTCTGGGACATCTGTGCATAGCCTAACACTCATCATTGGTGAACTCCCTTTTGGTTTTGTTTATCTAAATACTTTCTATAGAAACAAAGAACCAAAAAAAAAACAAATACAGTAACAGAAAGCTGCTTGGTCGTCATCTGAGGCTTTACAGAAACCTATTGTTTGTTATCTGAGGATTTACAGAAACCTACTGTTAGGCAGAGGGACTTCATTGTCTCCATGGCCACAGCATTGATCTGCTGTCTCTGGTAGAGTAATGAGGTCATTTGGTGCCTCTCTGGTGGAATTAGAGCTGAGGGATGGTGAACAGAGCTGACTTTGAACAAGGTTTGTGTGGCTTGGCCATTTGCTTGGTGGGAAGTAAGTCTGCAGCCCTTTCCTTGCCCCTCTTAGCTGCAGTGTGTGTTATGCAAACCAGTGCTGACTGGTTTGCACCCTATCACCTTTCTCAGTTTTCCAGAAGAAGAGCTGCTCTTCAGCTATCCCAAGCATGCAGTGCTCACTCAGTCAGCATTGCAGACACCTGCACCCTGGGTCTCAAGCAGCTGTAGAACTTAGCCTTGGTTTGCTGCCCTTCCCTAAAGTCATTTTTCTTGCCAAGTCTGTTTTGTCCTGAGCCCTCTCTCTGGATGCTGCTTTCTTTTTGGTGGCAGACAGAAGTTTCATCTCTTCCCTGAGAGGTCAGTGGGTGGTGAGCCTGCACTGCTGACGGAGAAACACAGCTTTTGCTCACTGCCCAGGACTCGAGTTAGCTGGAGCCTATAATGGCAGCTTGTGCCTGCACCCTTCACTGGAGGTGTCACCCATGGACTTGGATGTGCTCTTTGCATAGTGCACAGCCTGCCCAGAGCTAGGCTGCATGCTCTGGTGTCTGTTTGACTTTCCTTTTGTTGAAGGAATGTGACTCTGCTTGTTTTGTTCATATTCACAGAAGCACAGTTACTGCTGCTAAAAATAGTAAGGAATAATCACCACTACAAAGCCAAAGAAGGAGAGATTCTGGGAACCCTGAGTCTTTCAGTCTAGGTTTGGCTGGTGTTTGTTTGGCCTTTTTATTTGAATTTTTATTTGTAACCAAATAAAACTTTGATAGCTAGGTTGTGGCTAAGCTTTACCTGGAAGGTTAATGAGCTTTTCAAACAAAACACTTGCCTTTGTTTTTTTGTTTAATTGGACCATAAAGCTGTCTGCTGTGATACTTCACAGGAGTGAAGCAATATTAAATGTTCAGGAGAGGCCAGAAAAGATCACAGCCTCTCAGCTTCTTTGTATTTCTCTGCAGCTCCTTGACAGCCCAGCTGGAGACAGTTGGTCACTCAAGTACTGCAAACAGAAGGAAAGCAGAACTCATGTAAAATTATGCATATTCTGGCAGCCTATTTCCATGTTCTCCTCCTGTTCTATGAAGTGGGGGGATCCATTTATCATCACTTTTCTACTGACTTTTCTTTGCATCTCTGTTTCAGCTTCACTGCTTTGTTGGCTATGAGGCTGATAGCACAGAGGCTAAAATACAAGAGCACAGAGTCACAGAATGCCAGGTTGGAAGGGACCCTCGAGGATCACCTGGTCCAAAACAAGCAGCTCTTCTCAAAACCCCCCAAACATGAGTGTCAGAAATGGTGGAGAACATGTATCACTTGTAGGTGGTGACTGGCAGGGCTATATAGGGCCACAGAAAAGGAGGGGCTGGTTGTGCAGGGTCTCTGTGGTGAAGTGCACCAAGCCCTTTTATTTGTTTATTTGCTTATTTATCATTGGTTGGTTTATTTATTCATTTAGTTAGTTATTTAGTTAGTTATTCATTTAAACTTGCAGTCATAGATGTTGGCTCCTCTTCCCCTCATACCTCTCATGCTGTTTGTCACCAGAGGCAAAGCCCAGGTTTCTGCAGCAGATACAATCAACAGTTGAGCAATGGGGAATCTTCCCTTGGTCATGCCTTGCATGCCATTAGGTTTGGGGCACAGTTACTTGCTTTCTTCTTGTGAGCTGGGCATGAATTAGAGTTCCTGAGTGTTTTGTTCTGTTCAAACATCCCATGACTTTTCTGTCCTGAACTGTGTAATTCAAAAGTCAACACCCAATCTTTCTTCACCCTGGTGATAACTGCTGCTGTTTGCAAAGCTCCCTGCAGCATCCTAGCTGAACTCTCCCACACAGGTGAGCCAGTGTGGCTACAGCACAAGGGCAGCTGAAGGGTATTGCTGCTGTAGGATGCCACCACCTCCACACCAGCTACAATGTCCTGTTGCACTGTTTCAGTTCTGGAGCTGGTCTGGCAGTAGGTCCCCAAACCTAAGGCATGTAAATACACCTCAGACCTCTGCAGGGGTCATTGGTAGGCAGCAAGCTCAGGCTGCAGCCCAGCCTATACCACAACCAGGATTTCCCCACACACACTTTCCTCTCCTTCTGGAGGGACCATCCCTTAATATTCATAGTGCTTTCTTCTCCTGTGTTCTGGCCTTACCTCACTGCCTCATCTTCTCAAGCAGAATACTCACCACTGCTGTATCCAGAGCCATCAAGTCCTTCAGCCACAAAAGATGCTTAGCACTGCTCAAGATACCAAGGATTTCCCCCTGACATAACCCAAGAGTCAGCCCAGATCACAGAGTACTGATTTAGTTCAGAAAGTGAGTTTAGGAAAAGAATTCCTGTGAGTAGATGTTGGTTCACTGCCTCTTCCATTAGCAGAGAAAAAATAAAAAGCTGCTTTTGTAGGAATGCTGTGGTGTGTTGCTAGCTTCTGAACACCTTCTGGGAGGGCCATTCTCTCCCCATTGATTGTGATTGACTGGGAACTAGCAAGAATAAGCTTGTGAGGCTAAAGATAGTTCTCTCTCTTATTCATCTGCTTCCAGGGTATTTGCATGACTTTCCTAATAATAATCTTAAAATAAGCATGCAGCCATGTGCTCTTCTGCACTTCCCAGTGGTTTCTCTCTTCTTTCTGGGCAACAAATGCTCTTACTTTGCCTTTCTATCTGCTGCATCTTCCAAACTGCCTTTGTGCAGTGAAGGTAAATGTTGTGAGAACAAGCCCTGTGTGATAAGGAGTCTGTAATTCTTTTGCTTGAGCACACTCACTGAAAAGCTGTCTAAAGAACTGGCCCCATACCAGTACCTGAAGGTAGACTGGCCCAGGCTGCTGAGGGGGGACTGCTTCTAACACCTTTGCATATTGCTTACTGCTTTTATAATCTATAGGTTGAAGGGATTCCCTGTGCGGAGATTAGTGAAATACAGCTGGCAGCAATTTGTGAGGATATGAATTAATTCAGTATCAACTCCTAATCTTTTCAAGTGAAAATGAGCTCAAGTAGCTCTTGACCCCAGCAATTGCTATTCAAATGACCCTGTCTAGAAGTTTGCATGAAAATAGCTGTGGTTAGAATAGCTAAAGTACACTCAAGCCTTGCTGGGAGTTACTCAGGAGCTAAAGCTCGTGGGCTCACATCCTCTTTTCCATTTGGAAAGGAAACTTTTCCTTTTGGAAACTTTTCCTCTTTTTGGAGCAGCAGTCCAACCCCTGGCTCAAGAAACCTTTCCTTCAGAAGTTTTATCATTATCAGTCACAAAGAGGTTTTGACAAATCAGCATTCCCTAAGAAGCAGGAGGTCCCAAATGCCTGCCTCCAACTCTCAACTTCCTTTCCTGACTCCTTGGGATTTTAGGCAACGCTTTAGAAAACCAGCTGGAGTGATCTGCTCCACTTCTGAAGCAGTGAAATGACAAATCCCTCAATATATTTCCAGTGAGACACTGGAGTATTATTTCATTCCATCAAGATGCAATGAATTGCTTGACTTAACTATTTCCATTCCAAGCTCCTGCTTACCTTTCTGTGCACTGTTGTTGAATGCAAGCCTGTGTTTACTGTGCTGTGAGCAATTATACAAACTGCTTTGAATCAAATATTAGAAACCCAATGTTAATTGAAAGGGCTCAAAGGTGGTAGAGAGGCTTCCTTCTGTTCCCCAGGTTCCCCAAGATCTGTCATTCTGGTTCCCCTACCCAGTGACTTGTGTTGGGCAAGACTCAAGGTGTGTTGGCAAGCCTGACCAAGTTCCCAGGACTTCACTGTGAGCTTTCCCAGCTTCTGGTTTTGTATTCAAAGGTTACAGAGTGGTTCTCTCCTAGTCAGTGACTTCCTCTTTCCTGGTCTTTTCATCTCAGAGTGGACATAGGACACCTGCCCCTGCAAGGTTAGTAGCCATCCTAATCTGGCTTGATTTACTTGAGTGTTTGGCTGAGATGAGTAGGTCCCTTTCAGAGGCACAAGCTGTGTGGCTTGGCATCAGATGAAGGATGCAGGTGACGAAGGTTCCCCCAGCTGCTCTGCATGACACACTGAATACGATGTCTGCTGCCAGGTAGGGAAGGATCATTGACTGCAAAAGTGTCCCCCTGCCTGTTTCTCAGGCACCTCTGACACACTGCTGTGTGCAGCTGCCTTTGGTGAATGAGGGTTTCCAGCCCTTGCACTCCTAGGTACAGTGTCTTCTCACATGCTGTTATTTGTTGTAGCAGCAGCTGGGGTGATGACACTTTGTAAGGCATTTCTTAGCTTCAAGACCTAGGGAAAGTTCTTAGCTCCGAGACATGTGCATGGGTTGTACAAGCTACCTCTCCCTCTCATGCTGTGATGCTTTGCTCTCTTCATCTCTGTAATGACCTGCTACCAAAGAGTGCTTCGTTTTGGCAGGCAAGTGTGTGATGTGTCACAGACATGAAAGAAACTGCAACTGGTGGCAATATTTATGAGTAACAGAGGATGCAGTTGGAACAAGCCTTGTGCACTTGTTTGGTTGTTGGAATCACACTGGGAACTGCACTGGAATCCTTGCCAGATCACTGTGTTCCCATTTTCTCATTTTCCAGGGCTTGTTCTTCCTCACACTGCTTATTCATTCCCAGGAACTAACCATGTGTTTCCCCAGGCACCACGGCTAGAAAGTGAAGCTGGGTTGCCCCTAGACTTCAGCATAGCTGTCAGGGCTCATTTGGCATTCTGACAGGAGCAGGGGCAGGCTGGGGACCACAGAGTGGGACAGAAAACACAGGCAGGGGACTCCTCCCTCCCCTCCTCACCGTTTGCCCAGCAGGCTGCCGCGAGCCCCTTGGACAGGCTTTTACCCCCAGCACAGTGTGCCCTCTTGTCCTTGATGCACCTGGGCTGGAAAAAGTCCTGGCCATCATTCCCAACACAAGCATGGAACAATCAAATCTGATCGAGGGCTTCAGTTTGTGGGGAAGTTCCTATACAAAAATAATTCTGAACTGTCTGGTTTGAATATCTCTGAATAGCACAAGCTCTGTGTTTCATTCAGTAATATTTTTTCAGATGAAGAAGCTCTCCATAACACTGAAACAAAGTGCCCTGTGGTACACAGCATGTGAAAACCCTTGCTGAGACTAACAGGGGAGAAGCTGATAAGTCAAATCTTATTTCCTGTAACCAGTAACAGTTTATGAGGCCTGGGGATCCCAAGCTGATAAATAAACAGCAGAGCAGTCCAAGTGTGGTGTGGGGATCAAGGACAGCACACAAGGTATTTGTAAATAGGCTATACATAATTTAGTGAAATTAGCATAAAGTTACAGTTTTACAACTCTGGGAGTCTCCAGTTACACATCAGCTGTAACACAGACACCTCTTTAAATCTTAATATATGCAAAATGACACTTGGTACCTTCAGGTTTAGAAAAAAAAATATATATAGTCCTTCCAGCACAATTAAGAAGCAATTTTGTCTTCTTGCTGCACCAATTAATGCTTTTTACCTGAATAAAGAGTAATGGAAGTCTTAGGTTTGTGATGTTGTCATGTTCAGTGATCTTGCAAGGATTGTAGTGAAGGTGCATTAGCTGATTATTAAGGTTGTGTTCCCACAGTAACATAGAGATCCTTGGCAAGACTCAAAAGCCTCCAGCTTCAGCAGGTCATGTTATACCAGGGAACTTATGCTCAGCAAGAAGCATAATAATGTGCTAGAAGTTTGAAGAGGCTTTAGAGAACAGCCAATATCCAGAGGTTTGTCAATCAATCTTTTTTTCTTTTTCTTTTCTTTCTTTTTTTTTTTTTAGAGAGATAAATTTCTATTTTCTTGTGCAGAGGAATTGTTTACAATGATTTTAACAGTTAACAACATCCCCTTTTAACAGGAAGAAGATGGGCTTGAGTGATCAGCCAAAGTTTGAATCTGCTACAGGAAAAAAAAAAAAAAGTTAATGATGGAGTCAGGTATCCTTGAAGTATTCCTCTCTATTTCCGAGGCATGTTCAAATTCCTGTTCCCTGAATTCAGCTTAAGAACAGGACAGAGAACATTTTCTGTGATTTTCAATCTGGTTGCCTTCCCCTGCCTCACTGCTTGAAGCATTTTTCTGCCAGCACTGAGCCCAAAGGTTTAGATCTTTATTCAACACCTTGGAGCTCTGCTTTGTGTGCCCCATAGGAAAAAGGCTTTTGTGTATTTAACTGCAGTAAAAAACACTCACACCAGTTTCTGGGGTTTAAGGGAAACAGGCAGGGGAAACTGCATGGTGGCTGAGGGCTGTGAGGAAATATTTTCTCTCTTCAGGTTAACATTGTGTCTCTTACAGTCTTCTTTTGGAAAAGCAAATGGTGGTCTCATTACTCCCTTAGTGACACCTGAATTACACCGGGCAGAGCCAAAAATATTTGTGTAAAAGGACAAACTGTAAACAATTATAAAGCAGCTGCTACCTGCATGCCTTGGTCCCTGTGATGTCTCACATACCTCCAGGTAAGGTCTTCTAAGTCAGTGGGAACTGTGTGTCACCTGTGGTGGGTTTTGACTTGCAACAGGTGACAAGAAGCTGTGCTGCTAAGAGATGGAGGCTGTCATTTCTTCCAGTGAAGTCACTTACCACATGCGTCTGAACGAGGGCACCTGTGTTGGAGACACCAAACAGTGTAAACTCAGCGTGGTGACCAGACACAGGCTGGGTGGAAAGATGAAGGTCTGTGCTGCCATGTCACAGGTAGGGAGGAATGCAGAGCAGGCTGGAGCCCCACTCCTGCACCGAACGGGCCTGGGGGCTCATTCTTCCACTGATCACCTGCAAAATGGCTCAAGTGCTGGTGCAGCTGATAACAGAACAATGGCTTGACCACAGTCCCACCCCCTGCACTTTGCACAACAGTAGAACCAGGTATAAATATTACCCTGAGTTGGTATCCACAGCAGGGATGAGACTTCCACACCAAAGAGCAGGGAGAGATCCAGAGGCTTGTGCCCTCCTCACCCACAGCAGAAGGGACATCTCTTGGTAAGATTTGCGGCTTCGGCTACACTGAGTGCTCCCCTGGGAGCCCAGGCTTGTCAGTGCAAGCATTTTGGAGAGCCAGAGAGCTGCTCTGCACTCTGGTGCGTTTGTCACCAGCATCCTTAAAGTGTCTGTGTGTATTGCATGTAAATAAATCACACTACCTGTGCACCTGCTGCTTCTGATGAGTGCAGCCAGACCTACAGCAGCCAGGCTGTGTGGGGTCTATAGTCGTGGAAATAGTTGGCAGGGCTAGTAAGAGGAAAGTCCACCCTCTCCTACCCTGTCTAACCTCTGAGGACTGGCTACAGAGCAAAGGGATTCATCTCTTACCCAATTTATCCTTCACTAAATGCAACACAGCTGAAGGCTCCAGCAGGCAGAGGCCGTTTGTCTGGTGTGTGGCACAGAGATGTCTCCCAGTTGCAAGATCTCACAACCATGCAGCAAAACTAGTTTGCCTGATGCACTAAAAAATTGCTGTAGTGCTCACTCTGGAGAGGGCTGTCCTTGCACTGCCTTGACTTGAGTTCCTTTACTGATTATTCTGGCAGGAATAGAATCAAATAGAATTCACTTGAGGGAGTCCTACAGCCAGCACCTAGTCCAACTGCCTGAACAAATGCAGGCTGATGAAGCTGAGCATGTTATTAACAGCATTGTCCAGATGCCTCCTAAACACTGACAGATTTGGGGGACTGATCACCTCTCTGGAGGGCTATTCCAGGGTTTGACTAGTCTCATAAAGAAGTTTCCTAAAGTCCAGTCTGAACCTCCCCTGGTAGAGCTTTGAGCCATTCCCACCTGTCCTGCAGCTGCATACCAGTGAGAAGAGCTCAGCACCTCCCTCCCCACTTCCCCTCAGGAAGCTGTAGAGAGCAATGAAGTCTCCCCTCAGTTTGCTTTTCTCCAAACTAGACAAACCCAGAGCCCTCAGTCACTCCTCACAGGACATTCCTTCCAGCCTTTTCACCAGCTTTGTTACCCTCCTCTGGACATGTTCAAGGACCTTCATAATAGATGATAATCACAGGTCATGAACCATCTGTTGAGGAGAATTGCTGAATTTGAGATTTAGCAAATGCCAGCTGGTTTAATTTTGCTGTTAATTTTGCAGATCTATTTTAACAACCTTCACAGAGTTGCATGGAAAGTAAGTTCAAAGAAAAGAGTTTTTTTCTCCCCTTATGGCAGCAGATCACCTTTAGGACACTCACCTAGAGTTGTCCAAAAGCTGCTTCAGGGATGAAGGCTCAGAAAGGAGCTACTGCCAAGAGTTTATCGACAGAAGCAGCAGTGTCATTGATGAAATTGTATTTTTTTTAAACCAGAGTTTGATGTGTTTAATGCTTGATCTGTAACGTCCAATTCCACACAGGATTAGTGCATAGGGTGCATAGTCCCTGAAAGAGCAGCATGTTTGTGTGAGATGGCAGTGGGATTATTCTGACAAAACCCCTCATTTTAAGTCACTCTCACATCTGTCTTTTAGCAGAAGTCATTTGGCTGGAGGACAAAGGAACGTGGCTGTTGCACCTGAGCTCCTCTGCAGGCAGCACATGAAGGCCAGCAGGCTGGACCAGGCTGCTGCAGAAGTGGACAGGTTGGCAATGTGAGATGAGTCTTCTCCTCAGCACACTGCAGCTCAGCTGGCTGTGGGTAATGGCACTTGCTCATCCTGCTACCAGCAACACCACGTCCGGTGTCAGCCAAGGGTTAACAAACTGTGTAGGAAGAAAACAATGGATTGCTCTAAAACAAACCCTCTGAGCTGTCTGTGAATAACAAAGGAGTCAACGACGTCTACTTTGGGATCTGTAAATTAAGGTTTACATAAGAGTGTAAATATTATTATTTATTTAAGAGCTCTCATGTTTCCCTTCACTTCTCCTCTTCCCCATTACTTGTTTGTTGGGAAGATGCTAATTGCATTCGTGAATACGTGTTCAAAGTGGGAGGCAACTGTAGGATGTGGAATATAGATTGGCTGAGAGGGTGCACAGGAACAAGGAGAAGGGGGGGTGTGGGGTGGGGGGGCAAGGTAAGGGGAGAGACTATAAAAAGAGTGAGGAAAGGTTAACAAGAGGGGAATAATATTGGATTTCTTTTGTGATTAAAAATTTCTTACCCTAAAGCCTCAGCAGATCTTTGGGTTGGGGCTTTTTTAACAGACATTTCTCAAACCTTTTGGTTAAACATTCAGCACAAACAATAAAAGCTTTGAGCACCTGTGATAAGAAAAGTTTTAAGAATCTCTCTGGGCTTTAGTGGCCAAAGCATGTGATAGAATTTGTATTTTTAACATTCTGGCTGCAATCGAATTCAAGCTACTGCTGGTGCTATTTTTCCCCCGTGTAACACGTTTTAGCCTGTGCCCTTTAGCCCATCATTGTGTGTGTGTCCCCAGCCCCAGGAGGGGGTGGGAAGCACTTGCCACCTTTCTGCAGGGCTGGGCAGAGCTCCCATTCACCCCAGTCCCCCTGTGCCTGTCCTGCAGGCTCTGGGTGAAGGATCTGGTAAATGTTGAGAAAAGGATTGAGAGTGGTGTGTTTTGGTAGGGAAATATCAGCTAAATAGGAAGCTAAAATAAGACACTCCAAGAAGAATAAAAACAATTGTCATGTGTGACTTCAGTGGAAAGCAGCAGTAAGGAGGCTGTGAACAAAAGCAGCTCACTAACTCTGTATGCCAGGGATGCATTTGTACTGGCACAAACCTTTGAGGCTGTAGTGAGAAGCTGCTGCTTTTACAGTGAAGGGGCTGCTCAATTCTTGTCAGACCAAAGCAGTGTGTTTGCTTTCAGACATATCTATGTGTCTAAAGTAGCCGGCAGATGATTCTGACATAAAAACTGCCTTCCCTGTATTCAAATATTTATTTTCCTTTTTATGTCTGAAAACTTCTCTTGTAGTTTTTCTTTTTGCGACTCCTCCACTTCACATTTTATTTCCCCCCTCCCATTCCTGGAATGCACTCTTTTGGATGCTGCCTCTTTATGACTTTATTTGTTACTCAGCTCTGGAAGTATGTTAATTATTGTAACTTCATTAATTTCTTTTTGTGTGTGCATCATTTCTCTGAGATGAAATGCACAATACTGTAATACAGAACCTTGTGATAGGATCCAGGTTCTTTATACCTTAAGTTAGGTGTTTTCTTGTTGCTGTCAAAGTAGCTTTAGGAGCTCTTCTTCCAACAACAGCAGAAATAAGTAGTTCTAGGGATTGCAGCCATGCCCACTGCCAGCAGGAGAGCACAGGGTAGCTAGAAGTAGACAAATGAAGCTTCAAAGAAAAATTTACATTTCTTAATGGCAAAGAAATTAATTAATCAACAGGAACTTGTAGCATGTACATTCTGTTGCAAAATCAGAGCATCCTGTATAATGCCAGGGTCAGACTCTGCTACAAATATCGACCCCCAGTGAATATCCAGGAATTTAATATTTACAAAACATATCTGACTGGGCATTTTCATGAATAATCTTCTTTGCTAAAGGGTTGATATGCAGAATACTTTTCAAACAATAGAGAAAGCCAGGGCTTAAGTTCTTCCAGGTAATTGTACAAAGAAGGAAGCTATTCTTCAGCTAGGGAGGGTTAGGTCCTTAACCAAATAACTGTTCTGGCTGTAATTCATATTGAAATCAGGACTAACCTCTCTCTTTAATGAACAGGGCTTTGTGTTTTACATAGCTGGAGAGGGAAGGCTAATTTACACTAACTCATTCCGTAAAGGCTTCTGAAGAAGGTCAAATGGAAAATGCTGTTTCCAAACAATGGGAGCAATAGCACTTGTCTTCAGTAAAGAGCCAAGCAGCTGTTTGCTAGAGTCTTGAACACAGAGAAGGTTTCTAACTGTGCATTCTTTGGATTTGTGGAGCATTGAAATTTCAGTTAAACTGAAAGTGTCTCTCCTGGTGTTAGCTGAGAGCTTGCTCACTCAGGCTGCCTTTTGAAGCTGTGTCCACTGAAAGAGCAAATCTCATCATATGAATATTAGTGAATACATATCTTGTGCTGCTCTGGTAGCTTTGCAGGGTGGGTGACTCTTTTGCTTCCCTTTAGTTATTTTTATTCCTGTAGTCTTTAAAGATCAGTGAGGTTGACATTTTCAGAGCCAGGATGCCCTTTGTGGGGCAGAAATGTAAGGGAGCTGGGAGCACAGGTCTCTGATATTCAGACATGATTCTTGCCTGTGTTATAACTTCTTGCAACACATGACTGACTGGACAGAGTTCATCTCTCACAGAATTTGCACATGCTGGGAATTTTTTCTTGTTCTCTGTTTGAGACATTTTTTGGGCCTGCGCTTCCTGCTAAATGCTAAACTGTCCCAGGTACTATCCCAATCTGCAGGGTAATCCAGCACCCTTGTGACAGGAAATCAGGACCCTTGAAATTTGCTTGCTTGCCTTATTTTATTAAATATTCCTTCCCCAAGAATATTTGTTTGCACTTAGGTCAGTTGCTTCCCCCACACACACACCCTACAGGGTTACACTTCCTTAGCAGCAACATCCTTTGAATCTGTGCCAGATGAATGACAAACTCTCTGGACTATTGCTCTGACTGTCCTGGTATCCTGGGAAGAATTTCAATTTCTTCTCCTGTCCTGAATGGAGGAAAGGTTTCTGGGACAAATCACACCCACCTTCATCCCTTGTGGCTAGCTCCTTCTGGAGGCTCTTCCAGGCTGACTTTGCAAAAAGTCCACCCAGAACTTCCAAAGAGAAATTGTAGATCACCTGCCTGTGTGGCAGCTAGATTTTTATTTTCTGAAGGGTTTTTAAGGTCTACAACAGGTCTGATCTGGGAATGTTGCCTTCCTAAAGCATTGCTAAGCACCATCAGTGCATAGGATTGTGCTTAGCAAATGGAATGGGCAGCACTGGCATAAAAGTGCTG
This sequence comes from Indicator indicator, assembly GCF_027791375.1. Taxonomy (NCBI): domain Eukaryota; kingdom Metazoa; phylum Chordata; class Aves; order Piciformes; family Indicatoridae; genus Indicator; species Indicator indicator. The sequence goes on along the minus strand of NC_072032.1, from coordinate 14,666,179 downwards.
TGGGAGACGTCACCATGTGCTGGCTGAGCCCTAACCGGTACCTGGAACGTGCCCTTCTCATACCTTGTCTCTGTCAGAGCTGGGCTTCATAAAGGGTGAATCAGAAGAGAAGGAGCCACAGCTCAGAGAAACACAGAGATTCCCAGTTAAAAACTTAATCTGATTTTCTGCATCACTGAAAACAGACTATTGTTAAATGCAATGTTAAAGCCACTCCTCTATTAAGAAAACAGAGCCCGTGAACCACCAAAGTGGACCTTGGGTCTGTTTCCCATCCCTTCTTTACAGTTTAGACACAGAAGAGAAATCAGTTTCCTTCCCATAGCCTTCGTTGTGCCAGACCACAGCTGGGAAGGGAGAGACGTGGTTGATGCTTTCATCCTTGGGCTCCAACATCACCCAGGGCAATGAGGGGGTGATGTGGCCTGCAATAGCAGAGCTGCTGCAGCCAGAGAAGGTGCTTGGTGGTTCACTGCCATGTTGTGATGCTATGTATAGGGCTGTGGAGGCTTCTACCATCACCTCTTATTAAAGGCTTCTGCTGCCAGCGCAGGTGAAGAGTAAGTTCTGAGTCACAGCTCCACACAGGCTGGGTGTCTGTGCAGGACAGAAGGTGCAAAAAGCAAGAGTTTTCTTTTTCTGAGTTACTAAGTTACTAAGCTGCTGGGAGATATGACCATGTACACAGAAAAAGCAGATCTGCTGATTAGGCTGATGCTTTACAGCTTATTTTCTCAGTAGAAGTTGCCTGTTGAAACAGGGGGGAAAAAAATCAAAGATAATAAAGCTACAGTGCCTAATGCGGTGCCCAGCTCCCCATCAGGCTCAGCACCAGAACAAACAGCAGTGCCCAGCTCCCCATCAGGCTCAGCACCAGAACAAACAGCAGTGCTGGTGCCTGCTCCTTCTCACCTGTCATAGCCTCCTGTACCTGGTGAATAACCTATCTAGTTATCATATACTCTTCCTCACCAGCATGCTGAATGCCATTATCAAAAGTGTCCTTACATCTTTAAATCTCATTTAGAAGGAGAGCCACAGCCAAGATGCTAATGAGATCACCTTAATTGTAAACATTGAGCACTGATAAGAATGAAACTCCATCCTCTGTTCTCAAAGAAGTTCTTACGTGGTGGTTCCTACTTACACCGCTTTTTATCTGATCCTCCTTCGCTTCTGTTCTTAGGCAGGTTAATAGGCACCTGAAGAGACAAATAACAGTACTACATCTTCCTCACACCCTTTTGACAGATCTTTTGAGATTGCAAAATATTTGGGGGAAAAATTATTATTGGAAAAAACCAAACCAAAACAACCAGCAAACCAAACCCCAGCTTACTGAGTGATCAGGAGGAGGGCAGCTTTTTCAGGCTGGAACAAACCGTTCCCCAGCGCTCCCCTGAACCCATCAGCAGCTGGTACTTAAATGCTAATGGGACATTTTTTAGCATGTGATAAGTGTGAGCTAGCCCATAGTTTTATCAGTGGTGGTTGCTGCCTGCTGCTGCTAAAAAAAGGTTGATTGTGATCATTAAGCTGCAGGTAGGCAGTGCCTCTGGACTGTAAAATAGGAATGTTAGTGTGTGGTGATGAAAGCAAACTTTGCTCAACACCTGTCTATATATATTGCAGGTTTCAGTGGCTGCCCAGTTGATCCACTCACTCTGTTGTCTGGGAATAAAGAAGTGGTAAGTAAGAACAACTGAGACCAAGCCTTTCTTTTCTTTTCTTTCTTTTTATTTTTTTTTTTCTTTTAATTGTTTAGCTTACAAACCCAAAGCTCTGCTTCTGCAGCCCAAGGATTGGCAGCAGAGAGCTAACTGGAGTGGGGAACTGGAGTGGCACCTGAAGTGTCATCCGCTTGTTAGCATTTTCACCTCTCAAGTTCTTTCAGCTGCATTTTATATTTTAAGGAAGTGATTTTAAAAAACCCATACAAATATCATAGTTCTAAAACCAAACTGTGCTGCTTTTTGCCCACAGATAACCTGATTAATTTTTGTGGGATATGGGTAAAAGAAGGAAAGTAATCAGCAGCTGTCAAAACTGCCTATAGCATAAGAAAGTGTGGGGTTTAACTGCTATTTGGATTGAAAAGAAGTGAGATTTCATGTCATAGCCATCAGTGGTATTGGATACTGGAAAATGTCTGGGATATGATTAATGAAAGAGTGGAAGGAAACACTGTCAGTTGGTGTGTTAGCATAGATAGTGTGTGAGGTCTGGCTGCCTCTCTATGGCTGTGGCAGGGTACTCTTGATGGAAACATTTTCCTATGCTAATCCAGTTTGACACAGGGAAGTAAAAGGAATACATTAGCTTAATGCAGTTAGCTCAACTAATGTGGCAGTAGGCAGAAATCAGCTGGTTTCTCAGTAACTTTTATTAGCAGCTCTTCCATTTGATCAGTAAGTGTTTTTAATGCCATTAACTTTTGTTTTTCCTCTCTCGGTTCTTCACTGTGTGGTTTTGTCTTCAGGCTGGGGTAGATCTGCTGTGTTTCATGGTTGGTGGTGGGATTATTTTGTTGTTGTCCTTTTCTTCTAAGGGAAAAAAAAAAAAAGGCAATTGTCTTCTTGAAATACCTAGTAGGCATTTCAAGTAGTTCAGTGAAGTTTCCTGGCTCTGGCTCCTCAAGGGCAGCGTTTGGTGCTTTGCTTGGCTGTGAATGCAAAAACCTAAGGTTTGGGATTCGTTTTCTTTCTGCATTTGCTTAGAAATTTGTGTTCTTCACTAGTCTGGTTGGTTTAGTTTTGGTTTAGTTTTGCTCTGTGTGGGATTGAAGCTTATGAGTACTGAGTCTCAGGGATCCTCAGGAATAAAGAGGGAGCACAAAGATCATTGGTCTTTAGCTTTCAGGAGTGATTTTTTTCCTTTTTGCTACTGCATTAGCTGAAAGTTTACATCCTGGCCAAGCCTGCTAACTTCTTCAGAGAAAAAGCCCCAAGGAAGCAGCTGGTGTCAGAGCAAAGACAAGACTTGCTCCTAGCAAGGCTGAATCATTGCTGGGGTTTCTGTAAGATGTTGCCTGTTGAACCTGAAGCTTTGTGGCTGCCTTGGAACAGGTTCCAGGGCAAAATCAGCAGCTGATGTAAAGCTACTGAATGAATTCTTGCTGGCTGAGGATCTTCCCTTTCCTGTCTCTGCATAATATGTTTCTTTGTTGGAAACAGTACGTTTTGAAGGGGGGAAGACAATATTTCTTTGAACTGTGTATGAGGATTGCTGTGTCACTTACTCCTGTAAGTGTGGTGAATATTCATCTTTACTAAGTCACATAGTCAGATAGGAGGCTATAGATAAATTCCCTTTTAACACAAAAACCATATCAGAGTGGTGAATGGCAAGAAAGTGATGTGTTGGTGTGGAGACCCTGAGAGTAAAGAAGAGAAGGGAAAGCCTGGCTGGATCCACAACTTGATTTGGAGCTGCTTTAAGCAAGCTGTAGGCACAGGCATGGTGGTGTCGGTGGTTGTTGCAGTTATTACCAGCTGCTACTTCATCCAGGGCTTTCATTTCACCTTGGTTTGATTGGATCTGTTCCCCTGGAGGTGAGATTTCTTTAAGCCTTACTGCTTCATAGTTTTTATTTGAGGCACAAGGTGGCCTTTCAGTGAGCTGTCACGGGTGGAGAGGTACAAACAATACTGTCCACATGGTGGGTCATAGTCTGTAGCTTAAGTCCAGCAAAAATCAATATGTTTACAACTCTCTCTGATTTAAAACTGAGGAGCAGTCAGAGGCTAGCCTTGCAGCAGAGGCAACGCTGTTACAGTCCAATGAGTCACTGAGGAATGCAACACAAGGCAACTACATGACACCTAGAGCTGCTCAGATAATTCCCCTGGGACTTTTAACTCTTTGAAACGCTGCAGTGAGAGTCAGCATGGATGTAAAACCAACTTTGGCTTTGACTTCCTCATATTTCATTTCAGCATTTGAATGCCATTGGTTCCTATCTCTCTTCCCCTTAGAAGCAAGAGGATTCAGTTTCTTTTGGAGCTAGTGAGGATGTCACACAGTTAGCAGTTTCCAAAGGCGAGGGAAGTCTACCCTCACAACAAAAGGAGCACACACCGTGGTGTGAGAGGATTTGCTGCAAGGGCCACTGAAACAGGCTGGGTTACAGCTTCTGCAGGCATTGGTTTTCAGACCTTTGCAATATGCATAGCACATTCTGACCTGCCACTTTCAGCAGGAAATTAGCTCCCCTTTCAGCACAGCTTTGAACAGGCAGCATTGCTTATCCGGACACGAGCTCCGGGAATACGCCCTGGGTGAAAGCAGCCTGGCCAGAGTCCTGCCAGCTAAGGCAGGAAATGGCCTGGCAATGCTGAGGGAGCTGGGTTGGCACAGGGATGGGCAGAGCTCATCACTCTGGTCACCTCATCCAGCAACTATGGCTATGCTGCTTTGGACCTGGACCAAAGGTAGCTGAACGTAGCTCCTTGTTGCAGAGTCATCACCAGCCCATCCTCTCCCCATTCTCTTGTCCCTTTGCAGCACAGTGAAGTCTCTAGTGTCCAAAAGTAACTCTCTGTTAGAGTTTTCAGTGTCAGTTCTGTTAGGCTTTACACCACTCCTGATATCAATCTTTCCAAAGGCTTATGTGGGCTGCCAAGGAGGACTGCAGTTTGTTTTGTCACCTCACTGCTCTGCTTCCCCACAGCACCCAGTTTGGTTTTCTTCTGAGGATTTTCTCAGGATGTTAATTTGGGCATACTTGGGCCAAAGAGGAATTCTTTGAAGGGAAAACTGTAGAATGTAGATTATCCTTGTAGCACAGTGATTAATTAACAGCAAGTAGCTGTGGCCAGGACTCCACCAAACAGAGGATCGGGTGGCTGTAAACTATCTTCTCAGCTGTTGCTCTTAACAAGAGTTGGGATCTGGAGAAAGCTGACAGCTTAGGTAGAGCTTCAAGGATCTAGAGGGCTCTGTTTTCATCAGTCCTTGATACCAATCTCACAGAATGGGCTGTTCCAGTAACAGCTCTGCAAGCCCAAATGCACAAAGCAAATGCTGTAAGGACCTCCAGTATTCAAGTCTGGAGCTGAGCAGGGCTTATGAATAACTTTATATGGATACCTATTAAAAAAACCCAACTTCCTCCACAGGAGTGGTCACCTCTCATTCTATGGCATTTAATCATGTAAGCCAATAATAATACCTGACATACCTGTGGGATCCTGAGCACCCCAGGAACATGGAAGATGCTTATTATGAAAAACTGCCCTGCTGAATTCTTGGCTGAGGACAGTCTATTGAGGAGAGACAGAGACTGTTTGCCTGCTGAAGTTTTCAAGCTCCAGTTTCTCCAGTGAATACATCAGCTCAGTTTCCATACAGTAATGGTGCAGTCTGAGTCCTTCATTTCCATACTGAGGGTAACAGAAGAGCTGCAGAAGTGCTGATGGCATCTCTAGGGCTGCTGGTGCCCAGCATATTCTGTATCTCTCCGTGGGGGAATATGTTGTCAGTGCAGCTTCACATCTGAATTTCCAATGTGTTTTCACGATTGCATTTCACTGAAGAAGAGCCAAGCAGGTCTGGGGTTTTTTTAGAGCTCTTTAACTGCTGAACATGTCTGAATGAAACTTGTTTGACAAGACAGAGGTGTTCTGGCATGGGTGGGGCCTGGAAGTTGTTCTGGCATCGGTGAAAATACTGGAATTTGCTCCAAGCAAATGGAAACCCTTGTTGAAACAAGGAGGACTGATTTTTCTTCCAGCTGTTCTGAGATCTTTCTTTTCGTATCTTGAGAGCTTCTCCTGATCTCATGCCACAGATGTCTAAAGCATAGTTTTTGTTAATGGGATTATTTTTTCCTGATAATGTGGAAGAGGAGGTACTCTTTTCTTTGTGAAGAATACCCTCCTCTGTTACATTATGAGATGAGGGATTTTGTCTGTGACATTTCCTTCCCAGCTAAGGAGGAGGATGTGAGGTTCATTGATGTGGGCAGGGACAAGACAATTTCACTATCAGCTACATAAAAGATTATGACTAAATGAATGATTTTAATTATACCCCTGTAGAGTTCCTGGTAAATGTAGGTGAACCTTGTTTACAGGAGCATGAGGGCAGCTCTGACACTGCCTTTTGGAGGATGGGCACAGGTGCCCTGTTCAAGAGGAGCACTGCAGGCAAATTTGCCAGCTGCACCAATGTCAGATGTGGTGGCTGTGGGGCAGCTTTGTCCATAGTACTGACAAAGTGCTCATGGAGCAGAGGGGGTGGAAGAGATGGTTCTGTAGTTGAGACTATTCAAGCCTCTCCCATCCTTTGCACTAAGTTTTTGGTCTTGCTGGCTGAGCTAACCCACAGCCTTACAAGCCTGGAAAGGCAGAGGTACAATCATACGTTGCCTTGGCTCCCCATCGTCACCTTCCCCCTCTCTCATATCCCTCCCTCTGTCTTCTGATATTGGTGAAGCAAATCATGGAATCATGGAATGGTTTCAGTTGGAAAAGACCTTTAAGATCATTGAATCCAACCATCAACCCACCACCACCATGGCTATTGAAGCATGTCCCAAAGTGCCATGCCCACACATTTTCAAACACCTCCAGGCATAATGATTCCACTACCCGCCCTGGGCAGCCTGTTCCAATGACTGACCACAAATAGGAAGGACTCCTCCAGATTTTGGTTCAAGGAACTTCTGACTCCTCCTCCTGTGCCTGGGCTAGAGCTGTCATATGTGCTTGTAGCTGCGAGGGCAGGATTTGGCCACGTAGTGTCCTATTTTTTCTATGATTATTTGTTAATACTGCAATGGATGTCAAACGTGCACAGAAACGGTCAGGAAGGAAGAGGCTCAGAGAGAGCCTCCATGAGATGGGTGAGCCTGACCTTGCTGCCACTATCTCAGCTTCACCTGCAGCATTTGCAGTCACAGGCACATATGGACCTACAAATGACCACTGCTCTCTAACATGCTCTAGTCCAGCTGTTCAGCAAGCACCATCGTGGAGCGTGAAACCCTGGGGTCTCCCTCCACCTTATTCAGGGTCATGTTCCCTTCCATGCTTCCATGGGAGTGAACCAAAAAAGGCAACAAGTTTAGCATACACTGCCCACTCCAGGCAATGTGTTTAGGAAGAACTTTCTTTGCTAAGGTCTGTGTTCTGAAGCACCAGGCTGGTAAAGGCAGCCAGTTGAACCCAGAAGGGGTAAGAAAGTAAAACAGTCCTCTGACTTTTTGCAGGAAGGGGATAAAATGAATCACAGGTTTGGAAAGCAGAGGAATCTTTGCTTTCATGACAATCAAAAGTGAACAAAAACACAGGCATGAGATGGAAATATTTGAAAAAAAAACAATTGATGAATCAGTTTCATAAATAAAAGAATAATTCATAAAGATTAGTAAAAAGCTGTGCTAAGGGATAAATTGCTTCCATTCCTTTTCTATCTCTTTTAAACTTAATCATATTTCTCCCTTACCCTGTTGTAAATTGTGCATTTTAACTGCATGTGCCTTTTAATTGATACTACTTTGTTAGTCACAGATCATGGCTCCCTGGCCTGAGGTGGAAAAGCCTGAAACCAATAACTACATTGGGGACTCTTCCAAACAAAACCAGAACATGGCTGGGAAAGAAGGAGAAAATCACAAAGGTAATGGTTCCTCACCTGGCACTTACAGCAACACAGAACTTTTTGGGGCTCCTTGGAGAAGATGGGAAGTGACTAAAGTGGGCTTCAATGTTCTGTTTCATCAGGCAATGTGGCTTCACATGGAAATAAAGGGGAGATTCAACCTGCATTTTCCACAATAGCCTTGATAGATGAGACAAGGCCAGAAGAAGAAGACCCATGGGCTCTGCCAGAACTGCAGGACACTGGGGTCAAGTGGTCAGGTAGCCATTTCTCTGTAATTAAGTTACCTCTCTTTATTTTTTCCATTACTTCTCTTTTTGTCTTCATTATTTTTCTGACATGATACATGCTGCAGAACTGAACTCCAGAGTCAAGGGGTTTTCAGATGTAGGTTTTACACTCTGCCTCACCTTCCTCAGCAGAGAGTGAGGATATTATGTTCAGTCAGTTAAGAAGAATCATGCTGCTTACTCTCCTTGAAACACAAAGAGATATATGGAAACCCACCTAAAACTAGCATGATTTTATATCCAGGCTCTCACTGGTCTTTCTTTACTCAGTGGGATGACTCTCTAAAACCAAGGGTCAGTCTCATACTGCATAAAGACTTCATTACATACCAAAAGCTTTTGCATGGTAAAATTCAGGGAACAATCTACCTGCTTCTGCAACTAACATTTCATGAAGCAGAACATTCTCTTGGGTTTAAGCACCTTCTGGGGCCACAACATTCTCTTAGGCTCTGTGGTCTCCGCCTGTCCACTAGGCTGTTCCAGGAGAACACCAGATAACATCAAGCAAATCTTTCATGCCTAATGCATTTGTTTTGCAGAACTGGACAGAAAAGGAAAAATAATTCGTGTGCTCTACGGGATAGGGAAGTTTATCATGCTGCTGGGATTGCTCTACATGTTTGTGTGTTCTCTGGATGTGCTGAGCTCTGCTTTTCAGCTGGTGGGAGGTATGAAAATGTCTAAAATATCAAGAATGAACTATGAATGAGACAGTAAATTTCTTCTGAGCTAGTAAAGTGCAAGTATTACTCTTCCAGAATGCTCTCCACAGGTTTGTGTGTTGAGATACTGATTTAGAAGGAAGTACCTCTGCTGAAGAGTATCTTCATTTGTTTGAAAGAGCTTTTGTTTCTCTCATTCCAAAGAGCTGTTGATGTAGGGATTATTAGCCTGAATTTCTTAGGTTCCTCTTACTTCAGTGACAGTTTACACGAATGCATAATCTGGACATAGATCTGTGCCATGTGAAAGACTTTTCAACAAGTTGAAATACAAAAATTGGGCTTTTGATCAAAGCCTCCAGCAATGAAATGTCCTCCAAATACTTCCAAGAAGAAAACTGTTGGAAATTATTTTTCAGTTTAACCTATTTCCAAGGGCTGAATTCTGCTGATGGATTCAGAAGTGGTTAACAGTGAAATACCTGAGCTTCTGTGGAGGTGTTTGGCTTGGTTTGATTTGGTTTTATTTGATTTGGGTTTTTTGTCAATCCAGAAAGCTACAGAAGCAGAATTATTAAGGATTATTTAAATAGTTTTTCTTCATGCAGCAACCAAAAATATCGAGCAATAATACCATTTAAATCTATGCATGTATGGGTTTCTGTCCTACAGTCTTTCCTCTGGTGGCTGTGGTTTTAGGTGGTTCCCTGCAAAGTTCAAGAGAGCTTGTTCAGCCATTGCAATGGGAGAATGCAAAGTACTCTCTGATAACTGAGAAGCTGAAAGTTCAGGAACTGAATTTGGATCCTTGAGTTACTCATCTTGTGCATTTTCTGGTTTTGGGGGTGGGGTGGGGTGTATATGTGTATTGATTAAACAGCTGAATGATCTTTAGTTAAACACTAATAATTCCTATGGATTTTACCTTGCACTCCCCTCACTCTGAGAATATCTTTTTTTTTTTTTTTTTGTAGGTAAAGCAGCAGGGGACATTTTTAAAGATGATTCAGTGCTGTCTAACCCTGTTGCAGGACTGGTGATTGGAGTCCTGGTGACTGTTATGGTCCAGAGCTCCAGCACTTCCTCATCCATTATAGTCAGCATGGTGTCCTCCACGTGTAAGTCTGCATAGAGTATGCTCCTAGAGACCACCATAAAGCTTGCTCTGGGGTGCAAACATTTCCTCCTGCATTCAAGCTTTAGAAACATTGGCTGTAAGAGTAGAGACTGCAGGGAAAGGGTTTCACAGCTGCTGTGCTGATATAAAATGACATTTTAAACACTAACAATACAACTACTAGCAGTAAATCCCCAGCTGCAATGAAAACCATGGGAAGGCTTGGCATTGAATGCCTTCATGTTGGAAGGGCCTGCATGCTTGTCTCCTGTTAGCCAGTCACTAAATTTCATTTGTTGCTGTGGAATCATTCAAAATTCTGCAGTAGGTAGAAAAAGGCCTGGGAAAGAAGAGACTTCATTTCACTCTGGTCCCCTAACATGTGGTGAAAGCAGTAACCATGGGCTGCAGGAATCATGGGAATATGGGAAAACCACATTCCCAGGAGGCTGGATTCAAGCAAACATATCTGGACTGGAGCATCTAATCCCAGGGACATCAAGAGAAGTCAGGGTTCCTGATCTAGCTGGGGATGTCCCTGCTGACTGCAGGGAGGTCAGACTAGGTGACCTTTGGTGGTCCCTTCCAGCCTGGACCATTCTATGATTCCAAGTGAGATGAATAGATGTTAATTTTCCTTGGAGCAAAGAGCTTGCTGATGATCTGATTTTTTTTCTGTTCCATGCTTCCTTTTCTCTGCTTTCTAGTGCTGACTGTGAAAGCAGCCATTCCTATCATAATGGGGGCAAACATTGGCACCTCAGTTACAAACACTATTGTGGCACTCATGCAAGCTGGGGACAGAAATGAATTTAGAAGGTATTGTACTTAAATACTAGATCTGAAAAGCTGCCTTTCTTCATTCTTTATAGGTTTTCTTCCCTCTTTCTAGGTTTTCTTCCCATATTCATTATCATTACTATAGCCATTCAAATTTTCTGCTGCCCAAAGTCTGTATATCTGGCTAGGAAAGTCACAAGTGTGGCCATGGACAAAGTATAATGCAGTCTAGATGTATCTGTAGAGGTATACAGGTAAAGAAAAGCACATTGAGACCCTTTGAAAGTCTGGGGGGGGTTGTAGGAATCCACCCTTTTAAACTCTATCTTGCAAAAGGATAAATTGTCAACTGCTCCCACTATACCACACACCTGTGATTACAAGAAGTCAACATTACAGTATTTTGGTCTAATAATTAAAAAGAAGATTTTGGTGTTGAAGGTCTTCTAAGTCTACTTTAAGCAAGTGTAAATGTAGAGAAGTGAAGTGTTGCAACTGTCAGGTATATACAGTGACTGCCAGGTATATACAGTGACTGTCAGGTATATACAGTGACTGCCAGGTATAAACAGTGACTGCCAGGTATATACAGTGACTGTCAGGTATATACAGTGACTGTCAGGTATAAACAGTGACTGCCAGGTATAAACAGTGATTGCCAGGTATATACAGTGACTGCCAGGTATATGCAGTGACTGTCAGGTATAAACAGTGACTGTCAGGTATAAACAGTGACTGCCAGGTATAAACAGTGACTGCCAGGTATATGCAGTGACTGTCAGGTATAAACAGTGACTGCCAGGTATATACAGTGACTGTAAGGTATAAACAGTGACTGCCAGGTATAAACAGTGACTGTCAGTTATATACAGTGACTGCCAGGTATAAACAGTGACTGCCAGGTATATGCAGTGACTGTCAGTTATATACAGTGACTGCCAGGTATAAACAGTGACTGCCAGGTATATGCAGTGACTGTCAGGTATAAACAGTGACTGCCAGGTATAAACAGTGACTGTAAGGTATAAACAGTGACTGTCAGGTATATACAGTGACTGTGAGGTATAAACAGTGACTGCCAGGTATATACAGTGACTGCCAGGTATAAACAGTTACTGTCAGGTATATACAGTGACTGTCAGGTATATACAGTTACTGTGAGGTATAAACAGTGACTGCCAGGTATATACAGTGACTGCCAGGTATAAACAGTTACTGTCAGGTATAAACAGTGACTGTGAGGTATATACAGTGACTGTCAGGTATATGCAGTGACTGCCAGGTATATACAGTGACTGTCAGGTATATACAGTGACTGCCAGGTATATACAGTGACTGTGAGGTATAAACAGTGACTGTCAGGTATAAACAGTGACTGTCAGGTATATACAGTGACTGCCAGGTATATACAGTGACTGTGAGGTATAAACAGTGACTGCCAGGTATATACAGTGACTGCCAGGTATATACAGTGACTGCCAGGTATAAACAGTGACTGCCAGGTATAAACAGGGATTGCCAGGTATATACAGTGACTGCCAGGTATAAACAGTGACTGCCAGGTATAAACAGTGACTGTCAGTTATATACAGTGACTGCCAGGTATAAACAGTGACTGCCAGGTATATGCAGTGACTGTCAGGTATAAACAGTGACTGCCAGGTATAAACAGTGACTGTAAGGTATAAACAGTGACTGTCAGGTATATACAGTGACTGTGAGGTATAAACAGTGACTGCCAGGTATATACAGTGACTGCCAGGTATATACAGTGACTGTCAGGTATAAACAGTGACTGCCAGGTATATACAGTGACTGTCAGGTATATACAGTGACTGTCAGGTATAAACAGTGACTGCCAGGTATATACAGTGACTGTCAGGTATATACAGTGACTGTCAGGTATAAACAGTGACTGCCAGGTATATACAGTGACTGTCAGGTATATACAGTGACTGCCAGGTATATACAGTGACTGCCAGGTATAAACAGTGACTGCCAGGTATATACAGTGACTGCCAGGTATAAACAGTGACTGCCAGGTATATACAGTGACTGTCAGGTATATACAGTGACTGTCAGGTATAAACAGTGACTGCCAGGTATATACAGTGACTGTCAGGTATATACAGTGACTGTCAGGTATAAACAGTGACTGCCAGGTATATACAGTGACTGTCAGGTATATACAGTGACTGTCAGGTATAAACAGTGACTGCCAGGTATATACAGTGACTGTCAGGTATATACAGTGACTGCCAGGTATATACAGTGACTGTCAGGTATAAACAGTGACTGCCAGGTATATACAGTGACTGCCAGGTATAAACAGTGACTGTCAGGTATAAACAGTGACTGTCAGGTATATACAGTGACTGTCAGGTATACACAGTGACTGTCAGGTATAAACAGTGACTGCCAGGTATATACAGTGACTGCCAGGTATATACAGTGACTGTCAGGTATAAACAGTGACTGTCAGGTATACACAGTGACTGTCAGGTATAAACAGTGACTGTCAGGTATATACAGTGACTGTCAGGTATAAACAGTGACTGTCAGGTATATACAGTGACTGCCAGGTATATACTGTGACTGTCAGGTATAAACAGTGAAGGTCAGGTATATACAGTGACTGCCAGGTATATACTGTGACTGTCAGGTATAAACAGTGACTGCCAGGTATATACAGTGACTGCCAGGTATATACAGTGACTGTGAGGTATATACAGTGACAGTTAGGTATAAACAGTGACTGCCAGGTATAAACAGTGACTGTGAGGTATATACAGTGACAGTCAGGTATAAACAGTGACTGCCAGGTATAAACAGTGACTGTGAGGTATATACAGTGACAGTCAGGTATAAACAGTGACTGCCAGGTATAAACAGTGACTGTGAGGTATATACAGTGACAGTCAGGTATAAACAGTGACTACCAGGTATAAACAGTGACTGTCAGGTATAAACAGTGACTGTCAGGTATATACAGTGACTGCCAGGTATAAACAGTGACTGTCAGGTATACACAGTGACTGTCAGGTATACACAGTGACTGCCAGGTATAAACAGTGACTGTCAGGTATAAACAGTGACTGCCAGGTATAAACAGTGACTGTCAGGTATATGCAGTGACTGTCAGTTATATACAGTGACTGTCAGGTATAAACAGTGACTGTCAGGTATACACAGTGACTGTCAGGTATGAACAGTGACTGTCAGGTATATACAGTGACTGTCAGTTATATACAGTGACTGTCAGGTATAAACAGTGACTGTCAGGTATATACAGTGACTGCCAGGTATAAACAGTGACTGCCAGGTATAAACAGTGACTGTCAGGTATATACAGTGACTGTCAGTTATATACAGTGACTGCCAGGTATAAACAGTGACTGTGAGGTATATACAGTGACTGTCAGGTATAAACAGTGACTGTCAGGTATATGCAGTGACTGTCAGTTATATACAGTGACTGTCAGGTATAAACAGTGACTGTCAGGTATATACAGTGACTGCCAGGTATATACAGTGACTGCCAGGTATAAACAGTGACTGTCAGGTATAAACAGTGAAGGTCAGGTATAAACAGTGACTGTCAGGTATAAACAGTGAAGGTCAGGTATATACAGTGACTGCCAGGTATAAACAGTGACTGCCAGGTATAAACAGTGACTGTCAGGTATATACAGTGACTGCCAGGTATAAACAGTGACTGTCAGGTATATACAGTGACTGTCAGGTATATACAGTGACTGCCAGGTATAAACAGTGACTGTCAGGTATAAACAGTGACTGTCAGGTATATACAGTGACTGCCAGGTATAAACAGTGACTGTCAGGTATAAACAGTGACTGTCAGGTATATACAGTGACTGTCAGGTATAAACAGTGACTGTCAAGTATGTGCAGTGACTGTCAGTTATATACAGTGACTGTCAGGTATAAACAGTGACTGTCAGGTATATACAGTGACTGTCAGGTATAAACAGTGACTGCCAGGTATAAACAGTGACTGCCAGGTATATACAGTGACTGTCAGGTATAAACAGTGACTGTCAGGTATAAACAGTGACTGCCAGGTATATACAGTGACTGTCAGGTATATACAGTGACTGCCAGGTATAAACAGTGACTGTCAGGTATATACAGTGACTGTCAGGTATAAACAGTGACTGCCAGGTATAAACAGTGACTGCCAGGTATAAACAGTGACTGTCAGGTATATACAGTGACTGTCAGGTATAAACAGTGACTGTCAGGTATATACAGTGACTGTCAGTTATATGCAGTGACTGTCAGGTATAAACAGTGACTGCCAGGTATAAACAGTGACTGTCAGGTATAAACAGTGACTGCCAGGTATAAACAGTGACTGTCAGGTATATACAGTGACTACTAGGTATAAACAGTGACTGTCAGGTATATACAGTGACTGTCAGGTATATACAGTGACTGTCAGGTATAAACAGTGACTGTCAGGTATATACAGTGACTGTCAGTTATATGCAGTGACTGTCAGGTATAAACAGTGACTGCCAGGTATAAACAGTGACTGCCAGGTATATACAGTGACTGTCAGGTATATACAGTGACTGCCAGGTATAAACAGTGACTGTCAGGTATAAACAGTGACTGTCAGGTATAAACAGTGACTGAGAGGTATATACAGTGACTGTCAGGTATATACAGTGACTGTGAGGTATATACAGTGACTGCCAGGTATATGCAGTGACTGTCAGGTATAAACAGTGACTGCCAGGTATAAACAGAGACTGTCAGGTATAAACAGTGACTGTCAGGTATATGCAGTGACTGTCAGGTATAAACAGTGACTGCCAGGTATATACAGTGACTGCCAGGTATAAACAGTGACTGTCAGTTATATGCAGTGACTTCCAGGTATATATAGTGACTGCCAGGTATATGCAGTGACTGTCAGTTATATGCAGTGACTTCCAGGTATATGCAGTGACTGTCAGGTATATAGTGACTGTCAGTTATATGCAGTGACTTCCAGGTATATACAGTGACTGTCAGGTATATACAGTGACTGCCAGGTATAAACAGTGACTGCCAGGTATAAACAGTGACTGTCAGGTATAAACAGTGACTGCCAGGTATATACAGTGACTGTCAGGTATATACAGTGACTGTCAGGTATAAACAGTGACTGTCAGGTATAAACAGTGACTGCCAAGTATAAACAGTGACTGTCAGGTATATGCAGTGACTGTCAGGTATAAACAGTGACTGCCAGGTATAAACAGTGACTGTCAGGTATAAACAGTGACTGCCAGGTATATACAGTGACTGCCAGTTATATACAGTGACTGCCAGGTATAAACAGTGACTGTCAGGTATGTACAGTGACTGCCAGGTATAAACAGTGACTGCCAGGTATATACAGTGACTGCCAGTTATATACAGTGACTGCCAGGTATAAACAGTGACTGTCAGGTATATACAGTGACTGCCAGGTATAAACAGTGACTGCCAGGTATAAACAGTGACTGTCAGGTATATACAGTGACTGCCAGTTATGTACAGTGACTGCCAGGTATAAACAGTGACTGTCAGGTATATACAGTGACTGTCACGTATATACAGTGACTGTCAGGTATATGCAGTGACTGTCAGGTATATGCAGTGACTGCCAGGTATAAACAGTGACTGTCAGGTATATGCAGTGACTGTCAGGTATAAGCAGTGACTGCCAGGTATAAACAGTGACTGTCAGGTATAAACAGTGACTGCCAGGTAAAAACAGTGACTGTCAGTTATATACAGAGACTGTCAGGTATAAACAGTGACTGCCAGGTATAAACAGTGACTGTCAGTTATAAACAGTGACTGTCAGGTATAAACAGTGACTGCCAGGTATAAACAGTGACTGTCAGGCATATACAGTGACTGTCAGGTATATGCAGTGACTGTCAGGTATATGCAGTGACTGTCAGGTATAAACAGTGACTGCCAGGTATATACAGTGACTGTCAGGTATAAACAGTGACTGTCAGGCATATACAGTGACTGTCAGGTATATGCAGTGACTGTCAGCTATATGCAGTGACTGTCAGGTATAAACAGTGACTGCCAGGTATAAACAGTGACTGTCAGGTATAAACAGTGATTGTCAGGCATATGCAGTGACTGTCAGGTATAAACAGTGACTGTCAGGTATAAACAGTGACTGTCAGGTATATACAGTGACTGTCAGGTATATGCAGTGACTGTCAGGTATATGCAGTGACTGTCAGGTATAAACAGTGACTGTCAGGTATATACAGTGACTGTCAGGTATAAACAGTGACTGCCAGGTATAAACAGTGACTGTCAGGTATAAACAGTGATTGTCAGGCATATGCAGTGACTGTCAGGTATAAACAGTGACTGTCAGGTATATGCAGTGACTGTCAGGTATAAACAGTGACTGTCAGGTATAAACAGTGACTATCAGGCATATACAGTGACAGTCAGGTATAAACAGTGACTGCCAGGTATAAACAGTGACTGTCAGGTATAAACAGTGATTGTCAGGCATATGCAGTGACTGTCAGGTATAAACAGTGACTGTCAGGTATATGCAGTGACTGTCAGGTATAAACAGTGACTGTCAGGTATAAACAGTGACTGTCAGGCATATACAGTGACTGTCAGGTATATGCAGTGACTGTCAGGTATATGCAGTGACTGTCAGGTATAAACAGTGACTGTCAGGTATATCCAGTGACTGTCAGGTATATCCAGTGACTGTCAGGTATATACAGTGACTGCCAGGTATATACACTGACTGTCAGGTATAAACAGTGACTGCCAGGTATAAACAGTGACTGTCAGGTATATGCAGTGACTGCCAGGTATAAACAGTGACTGCCAGGTATATACAGTGACTGCCAGGTATATGCAATGACTGTCAGGTATAAACAGTGACTGCCAGGTATATACAGTGAGTGTCAGGTATAAACAGTGACTGCCAGGTATATACAGTGACTGCCAGGTATAAACAGTGACTGTCAGGTATATACAGTGACTGTCAGGTATATACAGTAACTGCCAGGTATATACAGTGACTGTCAGGTATATACAGTAAGTGTCAGGTATATACAGTGACTGCCAGGTATATACAGTGACTGTCAGGTATATACAGTGACTGCCAGGTATATACAGTGACTGTCAGGTATATGCAGTGACTGTCAGGTATATACAGTGACTGCCAGGTATATACAGTGACTGCCAGGTATAAACAGTGACTGTCAGGTATATGCAGTGACTGCCAGGTATATACAGTGACTGTCAGGTATATGCAGTGACTGTCAGGTATAAACAGTGACTGCCAGGTATAAACAGTGACTGCGAGGTATATGCAGTGACTGTCAGGTATATGCAGTGACTGCCAGGTATATGCAGTGACTGTCAGGTATATACAGTGACTGTCAGGTATATGCAGTGACTGTCAGGTATAAACAGTGACTGCCAGGTATAAACAGTGACTGTCAGGTATATACAGTGACTGCCAGGTATATACAGTGACTGTCAGGTATATACAGTGACTGCCAGGTATAAACAGTGACTGTCAGGTATATACAGTGACTGTCAGGTATATACAGTGACTGTCAGGTATAAACAGTGACTGTCAGGTATAAACAGTGACTGTCAGGTATATGCAGTGACTGTCAGGTATAAACAGTGACTGCCAGGTATATACAGTGACTGTCAGGTATAAACAGTGACTGTCAGGTATAAACAGTGACTGCCAGGTATATACAGTGACTGTCAGGTATAAACAGTGACTGTCAGGTATAAACAGTGACTGTCAGGTATATGCAGTGACTGCCAGGTATATACAGTGACTGTCAGGTATAAACAGTGACTGCCAGGTATATACAGTGACTGTCAGGTATATGCAGTGACTGCCAGGTATAAACAGTGACTGTCAGGTATATTCAGTGACTGTGAGGTATAAACAGTGACTGCCAGGTATAAACAGTGACTGTCAGGTATATACAGTGACTGTCAGGTATATACAGTAACTGCCAGGTATATACAGTGACTGCGAGGTATAAACAGTGACTGCCAGGTATAAACAGTGACTGCCAGGTATATACAGTGACTGCCAGGTATATACAGTGACTGTCAGGTATATACAGTGACTGCCAGGTATATACAGTGACTGTCAGGTATATACAGTGACTGCCAGGTATAAACAGTGACTGTCAGGTATATGCAGTGACTGCCAGGTATATGCAGTGACTGCCAGGTATAAACAGTGACTGCCAGGTATATACAGTGACTGCCAGGTATATGCAGTGACTGTCAGGTATATGCAGTGACTGCCAGGTATATACAGTGACTGTCAGGTATATACAGTGACTGCCAGGTATATACAGTGACTGTCAGGTATATACAGTGACTGCCAGGTATAAACAGTGACTGTCAGGTATATGCAGTGACTGCCAGGTATATGCAGTGACTGCCAGGTATAAACAGTGACTGCCAGGTATATACAGTGACTGCCAGGTATATGCAGTGACTGTCAGGTATATGCAGTGACTGCCAGGTATATACAGTGACTGTCAGGTATAAACAGTGACTGCCAGGTATAAACAGTGACTGCCAGGTATAAACAGTGACTGTCAGTTATATGCAGTGACTGTCAGGTATAAACAGTGACTGCGAGGTATATGCAGTGACTGTCAGGTATATGCAGTGACTGCCAGGTATATACAGTGACTGCCAGGTATATGCAGTGACTGTCAGGTATATGCAGTGACTGCCAGGTATAAACAATGACTGCCAGGTATATGCAGTGACTGTCAGGTATATACAGTGACTGCCAGGTATATACAGTGACTGCCAGGAATAAACAGTGACTGCCACTTATAAACAGTGACTGTGAGGTATATGCAGTGACTGTCAGGTATAAACAGTGACTGCCAGGTATATACAGTGACTGCCAGGTATAAACAGTGACTGTCAGTTATATGCAGTGACTTCCAGGTATATACAGTGACTGTCAGATATATGCAGTGACTGTCAGGTATAAGCAGTGACTGCCAGGTATAAACAGTGACTGTGAGGTATATGCAGTGACTGTCAGGTATATGCAGTGACTGTCAGTTATATGCAGTGACTTCCAGGTATATACAGTGACTGTCAGGTATAAACAGTGACTGTCAGGTATATACAGAGACTGCCAGGTATATACAGTGACTGTCAGGTATAAACAGTGACTGCCAGGTATATACAGTGACTGTCAGGTATATGCAGTGACTGTCAGTTATATGCAGTGACTTCCAGGTATATACAGTGACTGTCAGGTATATACAGTGACTGCCAGGTATATGCAGTGACTTCCAGGTATAAACAGTGACTGTCAGGTATATACAGTGACTGCCAGGTAGAAACAGTGACTGTCAGTTATATGCAGTGACTTCCAGGTATATACAGTGACTGTCAGGTATATACAGTGACTGTCAGTTATATGCAGTGACTTCCAGGTATATGCAGTGACTGTCAGGTATATACAGTGACTGTCAGGTATAAACAGTGACTGCCAGGTATAAACAGTGACTGTGAGGTATATGCAGTGACTGTCAGGTATAGACAGTGACTGCCAGGTATATACAGTGACTGCCAGGTATATGCAGTGACTGTCAGTTATATGCAGTGACTTCCAGGTATATACAGTGACTGTCAGGTATATGCAGTGACTGTCAGGTATAAGCAGTGACTGCCAGGTATAAACAGTGACTGTCAGGTATATGCAGTGACTGCCAGGTATATACAGTGACTGTCAGGTATAAACAGTGACTGTCAGGTATAAACAGTGACTGTCAGGTATATACAGTGACTGCCAGGTATATGCAGTGACTGTCAGTTATATGCAGTGACTTCCAGGTATATACAGTGACTGTCAGGTATATACAGTGACTGTCAGTTATATGCAGTGACTTCCAGGTATATGCAGTGACTGTCAGGTATATGCAGTGACTGTCAGTTATATGCAGTGACTTCCAGGTATATACAGTGACTGTCAGTTATATGCAGTGACTTCCAGGTATATGCAGTGACTGTCAGGTATATACAGTGACTGTCAGTTATATGCAGTGACTTCCAGGTATATACAGTGACTGTCAGTTATATGCAGTGACTTCCAGGTATATGCAGTGACTGTCAGGTATATACAGTGACTTTCAGTTATATGCAGTGACTTCCAGGTATATACAGTGACTGCCAGGTATATGCAGTGACTGTCAGTTATATGCAGTGACTTCCAGGTATATGCAGTGACTGTCAGGTATATACAGTGACTGTCAGTTATATGCAGTGACTTCCAGGTATATACAGTGACTGTCAGGTATATACAGTGACTGTCAGGTATAAACAGTGACTGTCAGGTATAAACAGTGACTGCCAAGTATAAACAGTGACTGTCAGGTATAAACAGTGACTGTCAGGTATATACAGTGACTGTCAGGTATAAACAGTGACTGTCAGGTATATACAGTGACTGCCAGGTATATGCAGTGACTGCCAGGTATATACAGTGACTGTCAGGTATATACAGTGACTGCCAGGTATATGCAGTGACTGTCAGTTATATGCAGTGACTTCCAGGTATATACAGTGACTGTCAGGTATATACAGTGACTGTCAGGTATAAACAGTGACTGCCAGGTATAAACAGTGACTGCCAGGTATAAACAGTGACTGTCAGGTATATACAGTGACTGCCAGGTATATACAGTGACTGTGAGGTATAAACAGTGACTGCCAGGTATAAACAGTGACTGCCAGGTATAAACAGTGACTGTGAGGTATATGCAGTGACTGTCAGGTATAAACAGTGACTGCCAGGTATATACAGTGACTGCCAGGTATAAACAGTGACTGTCAGTTATATGCAGTGACTTCCAGGTATATACAGTGACTGTCAGATATATGCAGTGACTGTCAGGTATATGCAGTGACTGTCAGGTATAAGCAGTGACTGCCAGGTATAAACAGTGACTGTGAGGTATATGCAGTGACTGTCAGGTATATGCAGTGACTGTCAGTTATATGCAGTGACTTCCAGGTATATACAGTGACTGTCAGGTATAAACAGTGACTGTCAGGTATATACAGTGACTGCCAGGTATATACAGTGACTGTCAGGTATAAACAGTGACTGCCAGGTATATACAGTGACTGTCAGGTATATACAGTGACTGCCAGGTATATGCATTGACTTCCAGGTATAAACAGTGACTGTCAGTTATATGCAGTGACTTCCAGGTATATACAGTGACTGTCAGGTATATACAGTGACTGTCAGTTATATGCAGTGACTTCCAGGTATATGCAGTGACTGTCAGGTATATACAGTGACTGTCAGGTATAAACAGTGACTGCCAGGTATAAACAGTGACTGTGAGGTATATGCAGTGACTGTCAGGTATAGACAGTGACTGCCAGGTATATACAGTGACTGCCAGGTATATGCAGTGACTGTCAGTTATATGCAGTGACTTCCAGGTATATACAGTGACTGTCAGGTATATGCAGTGACTGTCAGGTATAAGCAGTGACTGCCAGGTATAAACAGTGACTGTCAGGTATATGCAGTGACTGCCAGGTATATACAGTGACTGTCAGGTATAAACAGTGACTGTCAGGTATAAACAGTGACTGTCAGGTATATACAGTGACTGCCAGGTATATGCAGTGACTGTCAGTTATATGCAGTGACTTCCAGGTATATACAGTGACTGTCAGGTATATACAGTGACTGTCAGTTATATGCAGTGACTTCCAGGTATATGCAGTGACTGTCAGGTATATGCAGTGACTGTCAGTTATATGCAGTGACTTCCAGGTATATACAGTGACTGTCAGTTATATGCAGTGACTTCCAGGTATATGCAGTGACTGTCAGGTATATACAGTGACTGTCAGTTATATGCAGTGACTTCCAGGTATATACAGTGACTGTCAGTTATATGCAGTGACTTCCAGGTATATGCAGTGACTGTCAGGTATATACAGTGACTGTCAGTTATATGCAGTGACTTCCAGGTATATACAGTGACTGCCAGGTATATGCAGTGACTGTCAGTTATATGCAGTGACTTCCAGGTATATGCAGTGACTGTCAGGTATATACAGTGACTGTCAGTTATATGCAGTGACTTCCAGGTATATACAGTGACTGTCAGGTATATACAGTGACTGTCAGGTATAAACAGTGACTGTCAGGTATAAACAGTGACTGCCAGGTATAAACAGTGACTGTCAGGTATAAACAGTGACTGTGAGGTATAAACAGTGACTGCCAAGTATAAACAGTGACTGTCAGGTATATACAGTGACTGCCAGGTATATGCAGTGACTGCCAGGTATATACAGTGACTGTCAGGTATATACAGTGACTGCCAGGTATAAACAGTGACTGTCAGGTATAAACAGTGACTGCCAGGTATATACAGTGACTGCCAGGTATAAACAGTGACTGTCAGGTATATGCAGTGACTGTCAGGTATATACAGTGACTGTCAGTTATATGCAGTGACTTCCAGGTATATACAGTGACTGCCAGGTATATGCAGTGACTGTCAGTTATATGCAGTGACTTCCAGGTATATGCAGTGACTGTCAGGTATATGCAGTGACTGTCAGTTATATGCAGTGACTTCCAGGTATATACAGTGACTGTCAGGTATATACAGTGACTGTCAGGTATAAACAGTGACTGTCAGGTATAAACAGTGACTGCCAAGTATAAACAGTGACTGTCAGGTATAAACAGTGACTGTCAGGTATATACAGTGACTGCCAGGTATAAACAGTGACTGTCAGGTATATTCAGTGACTGTGAGGTATATACAGTGACTGCCAGGTATATGCAGTGACTGTCAGTTATATGCAGTGACTTCCAGGTATATACAGTGACTGTCAGGTATATACAGTGACTGTCAGGTATAAACAGTGACTGCCAGGTATAAACAGTGACTGTCAGGTATATACAGTGACTGCCAGGTATATACAGTGACTGTGAGGTATAAACAGTGACTGCCAGGTATAAACAGTGACTGCCAGGTATAAACAGTGACTGTGAGGTATATGCAGTGACTGTCAGGTATAAACAGTGACTGCCAGGTATAAACAGTGACTGCCAGGTATAAACAGTGACTGTCAGTTATATGCAGTGACTTCCAGGTATATACAGTGACTGTCAGGTATATGCAGTGACTGTCAGGTATAAGCAGTGACTGCCAGGTATAAGCAGTGACTGTCAGGTATATACAGTGACTGTCAGGTATAAACAGTGACTGTCAGGTATATACAGTGACTGCCAGGTATATACAGTGACTGTCAGGTATAAACAGTGACTGTCAGGTATATACAGTGACTGCCAGGTATATACAGTGACTGTCAGGTATAAACAGTGACTGCCAGGTATATACAGTGACTGTCAGGTATATACAGTGACTGCCAGGTATATGCAGTGACTTCCAGGTATATACAGTGACTGTCAGGTATATACAGTGACTGCCAGGTATATACAGTGACTGTCAGGTATATACAGTGACTGTCAGGTATATGCAGTGACTGCCAGGTATATACAGTGACTGTCAGGTATAAACAGTGACTGTCAGGTATATACAGTGACTGCCAGGTATATGCAGTGACTTCCAGGTATATACAGTGACTGTCAGGTATATACAGTGACTGCCAGGTATGTGCAGTGACTTCCAGGTATAAACAGTGACTGTCAGTTATATGCAGTGACTTCCAGGTATATACAGTGACTGTCAGGTATATACAGTGACTGTCAGTTATATGCAGTGACTTCCAGGTATATGCAGTGACTGTCAGGTATATGCAGTGACTGTCAGTTATATGCAGTGACTTCCAGGTATATACAGTGACTGTCAGGTATATACAGTGACTGTCAGTTATATGCAGTGACTTCCAGGTATATGCAGTGACTTCCAGGTATATGCAGTGACTGTCAGGTATATGCAGTGACTGTCAGTTATATGCAGTGACTTCCAGGTATATACAGTGACTGTCAGGTATATACAGTGACTGTCAGTTATATGCAGTGACTTCCAGGTATATGCAGTGACTGTCAGGTATATGCAGTGACTGTCAGTTATATGCAGTGACTTCCAGGTATATACAGTGACTGTCAGGTATATGCAGTGACTGTCAGTTATATGCAGTGACTTCCAGGTATATGCAGTGACTGTCAGGTATATACAGTGACTGTCAGTTATATGCAGTGACTTCCAGGTATATACAGTGACTGTCAGTTATATGCAGTGACTTCCAGGTATATGCAGTGACTGTCAGGTATATACAGTGACTGTCAGTTATATGCAGTGACTTCCAGGTATATACAGTGACTGCCACGTATATGCAGTGACTGTCAGTTATATGCAGTGACTTCCAGGTATATACAGTGACTGCCAGGTATATGCAGTGACTGTCAGTTATATGCAGTGACTTCCAGGTATATGCAGTGACTGTCAGGTATATACAGTGACTGTCAGTTATATGCAGTGACTTCCAGGTATATACAGTGACTGTCAGGTATATACAGTGACTGTCAGGTATAAACAGTGACTGTCAGGTATAAACAGTGACTGCCAAGTATAAACAGTGGCTGTCAGGTATAAACAGTGACTGCCAGGTATATGCAGTGACTGCCAGGTATATGCAGTGACTGCCAGGTATATACAGTGACTGTCAGGTATAAACAGTGACTGTCAGGTATAAACAGTGACTGCCAGGTATATACAGTGACTGCCAGGTATAAACAGTGACTGTCAGGTATATACAGTGACTGTCAGGTATATGCAGTGACTGCCAGGTATATGCAGTGACTGTCAGGTATAAACAGTGACTGTCAGGTATATGCAGTGACTGTCAGGTATATACAGTGACTGTCAGTTATATGCAGTGACTTCCAGGTATATACAGTGACTGCCAGGTATATGCAGTGACTGTCAGTTATATGCAGTGACTTCCAGGTATATACAGTGACTGTCAGTTATATGCAGTGACTTCCAGGTATATGCAGTGACTGTCAGGTATATACAGTGACTGTCAGTTATATGCAGTGACTTCCAGGTATATACAGTGACTGCCAGGTATATGCAGTGACTGTCAGTTATATGCAGTGACTTCCAGGTATATGCAGTGACTGTCAGGTATATACAGTGACTGTCAGTTATATGCAGTGACTTCCAGGTATATACAGTGACTGTCAGGTATATACAGTGACTGTCAGGTATAAACAGTGACTGTCAGGTATAAACAGTGACTGCCAGGTATAAACAGTGACTGTCAGGTATATACAGTGACTGTCAGGTATAAACAGTGACTGTCAGGTATAAACAGTGACTGTCAGGTATAAACAGTGACTGTCAGGTATAAACAGTGACTGTCAGGTATATACAGTGACTGTCAGGTATAAACAGTGACTGTCAGGTATATACAGTGACTGCCAGGTATATGCAGTGACTGCCAGGTATATACAGTGACTGTCAGGTATATACAGTGACTGCCAGGTATAAACAGTGACTGTTAGGTATAAACAGTGACTGCCAGGTATATACAGTGACTGCCAGGTATAAACAGTGACGGTCAGGTATATACAGTGACTGTCAGGTATAAACAGTGACTGTCAGTTATATGCAGTGACTGTCAGGTATATACAGTGACTGTCAGTTATATGCAGTGACTTCCAGGTATATGCAGTGACTGTCAGGTATAAACAGTGACTGCCAGGTATATACAGTGACTGTCAGGTATAAACAGTGACTGCCAGGTATATGCAGTGACTGTCAGTTATATGCAGTGACTTCCAGGTATATGCAGTGACTGTCAGGTATATACAGTGACTGTCAGTTATATGCAGTGACTTCCAGGTATATACAGTGACTGTCAGGTATATGCAGTGACTGTCAGGTATATACAGTGACTGTCAGGTATAAACAGTGACTGTCAGGTATAAACAGTGACTGCCAAGTATAAACAGTGACTGTCAGGTATAAACAGTGACTGTCAGGTATAAACAGTGACTGTCAGGTATATACAGTGACTGCCAGGTATATGCAGTGACTGCCAGGTATATACAGTGACTGTCAGGTATAAACAGTGACTGCCAGGTATATAGAGTGACTGCCAGGTATAAACAGTGACTGTCAGGTATAAACAGTGACTGCCAGGTATAAACAGTGACTGTCAGGTATATACAGTGACTGCCAGGTATAAACAGTGACTGTCAGGTATATGCAGTGACTGCCAGGTATAAACAGTGACTGTCAGGTATAAACAGTGACTGCCAGGTATATACAGTGACTGCCAGGTATAAACAGTGACTGTCAGGTATATGCAGTGACTGCCAGGTATAAACAGTGACTGCCAGGTATATACAGTGACTGCCAGGTATAAACAGTGACTGTCAGGTATATGCAGTGACTGCCAGGTATAAACAGTGACTGTCAGGTATAAACAGTGACTGCCAGGTATATACAGTGACTGTGAGGTATAAACAGTGACTGCCAGGTATGTACAGTGACTGCCAGGTATGTACAGTGACTGCCGGGTATAAACAGTGACTGCCAGGTATAAACAGTGACTGTCAGGTATATACAGTGACTGCCAGGTATATACAGTGACTGTCAGGTATATACAGTGACTGTGAGGTATAAACAGTGACTGCCAGGTATGTACAGTGACTGTCAGGTATATACAGTGACTGCCAGGTATAAACAGTGACTGTCAGGTATATACAGTGACTGCCAGGTATATACAGTGACTGTCAGGTATATACAGTGACTGTCAGGTATATGCAGTGACTGTCAGGTATAAGCAGTGACTGCCAGGTATATACAGTGACTGTCAGGTATATACAGTGACTGTCAGGTATATGCAGTGACTGTCAGGTATAAACAGTGACTGTCAGGTATATACAGTGACTGCCAGGTATATACAGTGACTGTCAGGTATATACAGTTACTGTCAGGTATATACAGTGACTGTCAGGTATATACAGTCACGACCTTTGGACTGCCACTTGACATGTCACCGAGGGACGTCATGGCTTACTGGAGACAGGCAGTAAACTTGGGAGGGATATGAGATGTTGGTATCTTGTCATTTATGGCATGCCAGACACAAGAAATACACATAGCCAAAGTCTCCAAGGAAAGATCTGTGGCTCCTCAGGGTGTAGAGGAGAAGCTGGAAGGGAGCTGTACAAGAGCAGTTTGCAGAACATGTGAGAAGGCTTCCAAGAGCCTCCCTTGAGTCAGGGAGAGCACGTCCCATAGCAACACATGGCTGAGGATTAAAAATGTACCAAAAATGGGGGAGAGGCAAACAAACCTATGCTGTACAGCCACCTCTTTCTTCAGACAGGTGGTGGCAGCCTCATGTTAAGCATCACTTTGGCCTTTTCTAGCTTGTATTGTCCCACTCTCCTGGCTGGCTCCTTCACTCGGTCGATGGTGCACAGATGACTTTTCACTCTGCAGCAAAGCAGCTACCTCCTGTGACCCTAGAAATGAAATTATCCTATCTTGAAACGGGCTTCATCCTCTCTTCTATGATTTCCTAGTTAACTGATGTTGTGCACATGTGGTTTAATTAAAAGCAGCTCTGTTTTTCAATCTCCCCTGCAGGGCCTTTGCTGGTGCAACAATCCATGACTTCTTTAACTGGCTCGCGGTGTTTGCA
The DNA here is from genome assembly GCF_027791375.1 of Indicator indicator. NCBI lineage: Eukaryota > Metazoa > Chordata > Aves > Piciformes > Indicatoridae > Indicator > Indicator indicator. The sequence continues at coordinate 14,637,992 of NC_072032.1, read as the reverse complement.
CTGCTGCCTGTCGAGGTTATCACTGGCTACCTCTACCATCTCACCAATGCTATTGTTGAGTCCTTTCATCTTGAAAGTGGGGATGATGCCCCTGAGCTACTAAAAGTCATCACAGATCCCTTTACAAAGCTCATCATTGAGGTAAGCTCTTTCTCTCTACTTCTTTGGTTCAAAGATAATCAAAATGGTCTGAATATGGGGGGGGGACTCCAACTCACTCCTCCCACTCTTTTCTCTGCTCATTAGCAGATAGATTCTTCTTTTAATATACATTTCATAAAGCCTCAGGTCTATGTTTCCTGGTGGGTTTTTGTGCCTACATTTCACCTTGATGATGATAGCTCTAGCTAGGAGTGGGCAGGCAGGTGAAGACAAACACAGGTACATTGGATGGATGGGAAGGCAGCTTGTTGCCTAGACATTGTCAGATATAACCAGCTGGCATAACCTAGCACATCCAGAAGATCTTCATGGGACCTGCAGAGATGACACTGGAATGATGTGAAACTTAAATCTAGAGGGATGGCTGGAGGCCATGCACAGAGATGTTGAAAGGAGAGGCAATGCACTTAGGCAGTCATCTCAGTGCAGTTCAAACAGAAAGGGTGAGATGAGGTGGTGTAGGATCTGGGTGGAAGGAGACATATTCTTTGTGCACATAGAGTTGTACTTGTTTTGTGTGAGTAACTGTCAAGCAGCAGCTCTAGCATTAGAGGTGGTCATGCACGCTTACCATGGCTGAGCTTCCAAAAGGGGTTATTTGAGCAGAGCTGATGCAAGCTGGACTAATGCTTTTCTTCTTCTTCTTCTTCTTCTTCTTCTTCTTCTTTTCAAAGCTTGATAAATCAGTAATAAATGCAATTGCTACAAATGATGAATCAGCAAAAAACAAAAGCCTGGTAAAGGTCTGGTGTGAAACAAACACTTCTGTGGTGAGTATCATGCCAAACTCATTGCCAAGTTCCTCAGCAAAATGTATTGCTGGTCTGTAGCTGACATTTCTTATCATAGAATTGTGAAATCAGACTCTTAAATTAGTAAATTTTTTTTTTTTTGCAGCAGGAAAAAAATGAAAACAATTTAGTGTCGTTTTTGCTCCACTTAAGCGAAGGTGGTGAGCTTGACCTGGCTGCTTTCAGTACCATGCAGGCCCTTGCTTATCAGAACTGGTGGTTTGGAGCCAAGTCTTTTACCCCTTTCACATCCAAATGCCTTTAAACTCTGATACTACCTGGAAGGAGAAAAAAATCTGCAGTGTAGGCCAAAGAAAACACCTTTTTGCCCACCATTTATCTATTGATCTAACCAGCTTGAGTCTTACCTGTGTTAGAGTGACCTGGTAGCAGCTGGTTATTTGCACCTCTCCTGGAAAACTGCCCTCGGAGAAAGCCTCTGTAGGTCTTGCCCCATTGTTCTCCACCCCAGCAACTCTGCAGCTTGAAGGAATTTGTTGGCCAGATGTGACACCAATGAGTATTTTGGTGAGCTGTGGAGCTGAATGTTTGGGTTGTGTTGTTCCGCTAAGTTACAATTAGAGCATTAAATATCCCTTGGATCTCTAATGAGACTATTCTACTTCTCAGTATGTATAGAAAAGTAATTCCTCGAGTCCTGAGGCAGAAGATACCTTAAGGACACACAGAAAAGGTTAAAAACAAGTGCTTGAGTTTTAAGAGGAGCCCAGCTCCTGCTGAGTGATGGTGGCCTGGGAGATGCTGTCTAGGAAGGCAGAAGCAGAGCTGTGCTCATGTTGAACTGTTCAGGTTTCACTGCTGAGAAGCTGGCTGTTTCATCTCCAGGAAGCACGATATGTGGGCAGCCCACACCTGGCCACCCCTTTGCCTCTCTGCTCAGGCAGGCATCTAACTCTTCACAGGATGTTAGGGCTGGAAGGGACCCCAAAAGCTCATCCAGTCCAACCCCCCTGCCATGCAGGATCACAGATCACACAGGACTGCATCCAAACAGGTCTTGAATGTCTCCAGAGAGAGAGACTCAAACTCTTGGTGAGGTCTGAGCCCCCAAGTCCTACAGTTCCCCCACTCTCAGAAGACAAGTCACTACATGGAAAGTGCAGGCTGAGGGTTGCATTTCCTTATATAGCATTTTTTCTGCGTGGCTGTGTAACTACTGCCCAAACATATAATCATACTTAAAAAGCACATTCCTTGACTTGAACCTGGGGGGAGATTTACAGAATCATTAAGGTTGGAAAAGACCTCTAAGATCATCAAGTCTGAGAAGAAGATCATTTAAATGATTTATATTCCCAGTGCGTTAAACTCATTTTTGGCAAAAAATGCTTAAACAGACATTGCAGAGATAACTACCTGAGGATTCCATGTGTTTAAAGCAAAGCAGGAGGAAAAGCATTTTGAGTTAATGCAGCTGCTTTAAAACTCCAATGTCAGGAAGAAAATTCAGGAAGGCAAGAAATAACCTAGTGTTGTGTTTGTAAAAGCTGATGAGCTGGGGAGACTGGAGACAAGGCACTCTCTGGAGATGGGGGGACACTGGATCCACCCCCAGTTTTGTCCATCTGCATTAGCTGGAGGGGAAGGAACGTGAATGCAGGTGCCTGCATGCAGTGCCCAACAAGAAAATAGGCTCCTTCTTTCCCTGTTTCTGGAAAAAAAAAAAAAAAAACCAACACAAAAGAATCACTCACACACATCTTAAAGACCCCTCCTGCTCAGCAGTGTGGTTCAGAGTCCATTTGGCTGTCAGCTGCTTTTCAGGGAAGTACAGTTCAGTCAGCAAACTCCTAATCTGTGCAAGGACTTATGGACCTGGTGCCAGAATGCACACAGCTGGGCTAGAATGTCTGGTGAAGAAGATTTTATTGCAGCATAAATAGAAATACAGGTTCAGCTCAGTAATACCAACACTACCTAAGCACTGGCAATGAGCTCTTTGATGGGAGTTAGGCTTTAAAGTAGTAGCAGCTCTTCTAGTTCTACAAAGAGGGAAACTGAGGCACAGAAAGACAGCCTGAGCAGCTTGTGCTCATCCAGCTGCATATTGTAGTGTCCTGGACCACAGCCCTGTGCAGTGCTCACCAGACCATTAGCTGCAGTTAAAGTGATGGCACAGAATTGTTTCTTTAGCCCAAGGAAGAGGTGACACTGGCTGGTAAAGGAATGTCACTGTCCTCCTGCTGCAGCCAGCTGTGGACCTCATTCCTTGAACTACATCAGTGGTTAAGGTTCTTGGCTACAAGTGACTTGACCCTGTAGTTATTACAAAGTGGAAAGGATATTTGAGGGATGTTTTAATCTTCAAATGTTGTGCTGACTGACTTGGCCAACAGCACAACCAGTTATTTTAAGAATGCACAACATTTTGCCCTGTCATTAATGTGGTGCCAGCTTACAAACCTGCCTCTTGTTGATGAATTCTCAGTTGTACTAAAATCCTAGAACTTTGCATGAGCTCTTCATGAAGGGTTGTAAGTGTAGAACTAATCTGCTTTGTCTGGCAATCTTTAGACACTGCAGAATGTCACAATTCCACCCTCAGAAAACTGCACATCTTCTGACCTTTGCTGGACTGAAGGAAACCAGACGTGGATCATGAAGAATGAGACCGAAACAATCCTTATCAATAAATGTAAGCAGTAGAACTCTTTCTCCTTTGGCAATATCTTTACAAATGCATAGAGCTTTCTAATGGTGCTAACAGACCACTGCAGAGGTGTCCTGAGGCATTTGCCTGCATGTGGACACAAGCTGCTGCTGCAGGGGCAGTTGGAGCAGCCCTTGCTCTATTATGGCTGTGCAGCTGGAGTTACCAGCACCAGCCTGGTATCTGGCTGCAGGTAGATCTCTTTCCATGCTCCCTGATATCAGCAGCTGACGTCTTCAGTATCATGTCCAGGTTCACTGTTCAGGTATCTTGGAGCTACAGTTACTTTGTAAGGGATGTCTCCATCCCTGTGCACGTCCTTCAGGACTTTCAACAACCCTTTTCAGCCTCACAGCCACCTGGGAAGAGCTGACCACACACACACACACACACATACACCCCCCCGGGTCAGAGCACACCAAAACCTGTTGTATTTGTATCCTTTGCATATAGTCACCCAGGTCCTGCATGCCCCACTGTGTGTTTTATAAGAATGTCCATACAAGAGGACCTCTCAGACACAGCTTTTGTGGAGCATGGGGGGTGGCATTTTCACTCTCTGTGTGTCACCCCCTTAAGCTATGTGTCCTTTGGTTCCTAGGGGCATGTTTCAAAACCAGAGCTGGGCTTGAGATCAGAAGGAAAAAATGTGGCTAGGCCAATTGCTTTTCCTTTTCTTTTGCAGGCAAGCATCTCTTTGTAGACGCAGACCTGCCCGATCTTGCCATCGGCCTCATCCTTCTTGCTTTGTCCCTGCTTGTTCTCTGCTCCTGTTTGGTGATGATCGTTAAGCTGTTAAACTCTGTGCTTAAAGGACAAGTGGCCAGCATTATCAAGAAGACAATCAACACTGGTAATTATCTGTTTTTTCCTGAAGGTTGTTTGCAGGAAGGACAGGGACAACAGAGTACATTTGTTGGTATCTCCTGTTCTGGCAGATATGTTTAAAGAACAATGTTAAAGCAAAATCAGACACACACCCCCCATCTTTTTTTTTTCCTCCCAGGCTTGTTATTTTCTTTCTTTTGAAAATCTATTAGTGAACAGCTTGTTTGAGAACTGCAGCAGATTAACAGAAACAGGGACCAAAGTCCAGGCTCTGTTTCGTGATGTATAATCATTAGCTGTTAGAAATGTAATGTTCCCATCCTGAAAAGATAGCACTGGAGCACTGTGATGGTGATGGCCTGCTCTGGCACACAGCCTGCATGTTTCCACTGATTTAAGCTGGAAAAGAAAAGAAGTTTCTAGTGATTAATGATCTACCTCCCTGTGCTTGCCCTGTTCCACCCTAACCCTCTTTTCAGCAGGACAAGGCAGTGGACAGTGATACTTCAGTGATCTTCCTCTGTGTTCTCCAGGTGCTTTTTCAGCCTGAATCCACTTGAGTCCAATCGTGGGGACTTTTTTTTTCCACTTTACTGCTTTTTCTTAATCCTCCTTTGAATGGAGAGTTTAGAACCTGTAGTAAAGAAAAGCAATCCTGGGATGGCTCTGGTTGTGGTTGAAGAGAGAGGGTTCACAGGAACAGAGAAGACAACAAAGTGGCCTCCATCTGTCTTCTCCTGGGCAAAGAACACAGCTCAAATCAAAAGCAAGGAGTAGAAAGTAATTAGCTGCCAGTCAGTGCTAGTCTGTGATCTACTCCATGTTCCTCTGTGTCTGAGTAAGCTCCTGGCTCCCTGGCTCACTCATCAATCTGCAGCTGACAGGGGACCATTGTGCCTAGTTTCTCTGCTCAGTGTGATGACCTTTTCTTTGCAAGGCTTAACCAGTGAATTTTTAGGAGGTGATCTGCTTGAAACTAGTTAGAACAAATTGCCTGATTTTCTCAGGATGACCTTCAGAGCTTTCTGCAGACCTGATCTGTGCAGCAGGTGCCTGGTGGCTGAAACCAGGAACCAGGCTGAAACTCAAGACACCTAGAGGGCTTTCTGTTGACCTCTGGTACCTAGTTGTATTACAACATAAAAGCTACCCTGGGTCAGGACAAATGTTTGCCCAGTCTATTATCCATCTCAAAGTGTGTCCATTGGTGGAAGGCTGGAGAGGGAATACAGCTAACAGGGTAAATTAGTGTGGTAGAACCAACTCTGACCCAAAACTGTCATTTAAGAGACTATACGGAAACAATACATCTACATTTGAAATGCTTGACAGTCTTTTCATTGCTGTGGTACTGTCACATAGAGCATTCTGTTGTGCTAAAGGGAATCTTCTCTCTCTGTTCTCTCAGATTTCCCATTTCCCTTTACCTGGCTAGCTGGATACCTGGCTATGCTTGCAGGGGCTGGTATGACCTTCGTTGTTCAGAGCAGTTCTGTTTTCACATCTGCTATTACTCCCCTCGTTGGTAAGTTGTCAACACTGTGTTATTCAGCCTCATGTTTTATCTTCTGCATTGTTCTGAAACCACTCAGTCCTGCTCCTTTTCCCCTAGGCATTGGCGTTATAAGCATCGAGCGCTCTTACCCCCTCACCTTAGGAGCCAACATTGGCACAACCACAACAGCTATACTTGCAGCTTTAGCAAGTCCAGGGAGCACATTAAAATACTCATTACAGGTCAGTATAAACCAGTGGTTCCTTCACTTCTTGTAGAAGTTCCCACTTTTCTGAATAAAAACCTGACAAACTTGGCTCTGGTGCTGTGCCATGGGTGGTTGAGCCTGGTTCTGTGTGTGCTGTTAATGGCAGCTCGTTCATTGCAAGTGCTGGAGCAAAACGTTTCTGTTAGCAACCCCAGAATGTCAATAGATAGTAAAATCTTGCCTTGGTAAGTTGTGATTGATCTGATTGAATTAATACAGAACTGAGGTGGGGTGGACCCTTTGACCTCTGACTGTGGGCTCAAGTTTGTAAACCCATGCCCACATCTCTGACAACCCTCAGCCCTGTGAGGGTTACTAATTTCTGTAGCTCCTTTCTCAGGACCTTAACTCTGTTCATGCAGTGTACAGGGACTCTTGCAACCTAAGTGCAGGTTGTACAACCCTTAGGATGGCAGGATGTCAACCTACCTGCGGTTCCAGCCTGCATAATGGCATCTGCTTTCCAATTATGCATCTAATTAAGTGGGTTTTATTAAATTCCTTGTTACCTCAAACTGACTGCAAAGGAGGCAAGCCAGGCTTTGGTCTCCCATGTAACACCCAGTAAAGAACATTCCAGGCAGCAAATAACATTTGAATGAACCCTCTACATCAAAGAGTGAAAAGATAATGAAGTTTCCTTTGTGAGTACGATGAATGTTTCTCTACTAGCCACAATAAATCAAGAAAATTACAGAAGTCATTTTATTGTCCTCAGGCATGATAGAACAGATGTAATCATGAGAAGATGCTATCTGGATCAAGCTCAGATTTCATGATAGCTTGCTGGTTTTATAATGGGCTGTAAAAATAAACCCCTGTACTTTCATATTTACTTTAGTCTCATAAGAGTTATAGAATGAAAATAAGATAAGCTGAGCAGGGACAGTACTGTTTTGCTCATTGTTATAGGCTTAGTCTGTCCAACACAAGTAGGTGTCTCTTTATGCCTATTTCAAAAAAAAAAAAAAAAAAAAGATGCTGAAGTATGTGAACCAAAAGATTCTACAAGACCCAGGCAAAGTCAGGTTCCAAGAGTCTCCTTGGTGCCTTCTAACCTTTCAACTTTTTCTTTTTTTAAATCCAGGTTTGTATCTGGATTTCTCAACAGCAACATCTGATTGACACTTTCCATTTCTCACTGAATATTTAGGAATGCAGAACCCAACAGCTAACAGTACTCAGGTGGTTCTCATGTCCTCATGCCTCTCTATAACAACAGGACTGTTTCCTGAGAGCCGTTGGGTTTGGCAGCTTTATTTCTGATGGACTCCATTTCTTGCAGTTGAAAGCTGCCTTTTAAGGCTTCTCCATCTGTGGGGAGATATGTCACCCCCTCTAGGCTTGTCTTGTACCCAGATGCTGTCCCCTGTCTGCAGGCAGTGATCTTTACAAAGTGTGAGTCTTTGCTTTGTGCTAGGAAAGATCCTGCAGAGCAACAGCACAAAAGGCAAGGAAAAACTGTAGGGAGCAAGCGAAGGGAAACTCCCTTCAGTGCCACTGGAAGTTGTGCATCATGCATGGAGGAGCATTTAAAGGCATTTTAGCTAACTAACTTGTCCACTGTTTCTGCTTTCAGATTGCTTTGTGCCACTTTTTCTTCAACATCTCTGGGATTATTCTGTTTTACCCCATCCCTATTACCCGGCTGCCAATCCGCATGAGCAAGACCTTGGGAAACACAACAGCCCAGTACAGATGGTTTGCTATATTTTATCTCCTGATCTGCTTCTTTCTTTTGCCTCTGTTTGTGTTTGGTCTGTCCCTGGCAGGCTGGCCAGTTCTTCTGGGTGTTTGCCTCCCCCTGTTTGCTCTTTTTATTGCTGTGGTTGTAATTAATATTCTGCAGAAAAGGCGACCGCATTCTCTGCCTGAGAAGCTGCAAAACTGGGATTTCCTCCCCGTCTGGTTGCACTCCCTAGAGCCCTGGGACAATATAATCATGGCTTCCCTCTCCTTTTGTGGGAAACACTGCTGCGGCTTCTGCAAGTGCTGCAAGGTCAATGCAGAACAGGAGGGTGCCAAAGACACTAAAACTATGGAGGTTTATGAAAACACCATGGCGATGGGGGACGAAGAAAGAGGGGGAAGAAGACCACCAGCTGGAACTGGTGTTGAGAAAGCAGGCACAAACAACACAGCCTTATAGTGGTGGATCCACCCAGGGGAGCAGCGATCCAGCACAGGACAGTCAGGCTCCTGAAAACCCCCTTGGACAATGCACTGAGGACAGACTGAGTATTTCGTTAGGTTCCTGCAGCTGGTGATACATCACTCATCAAGGAATGGAGTCAAACAAGCTTGGCAGAGTCCCTAGGAAAGAATCTCTGATCTGTTGGAAAGCTGATGATAGACTTGCTGACAGAGGATCCACTGTGTGGTACTTTCATCCAATGCTGTTAAGTAGCAACCCAAAGAAATCCTGACATAGTCCCACGGAGAGAGGGATGAACAGAGTGGTGAGCAGTTCAAACTTAATCACAAAATGAACAAGCAGACTTGCAGAACAGCCTTTCTGACCCAATGGCTTATTCAGCAGGGGTTAATTTTTAAATACCTAAAAAGCTCTGGAAATAATTTTTTTTAGAAAAGAAAGAAAGAAGGAAAGGGAAGGGGAGGGGAGGGGAGGGGGGAGAAAGAAGAAAAGAGGAAAAAGGTGGGGGGGGAGGGAGGAAAGAAGGAAGAGGATCCTAAAGTTTTCCTGGCCTGTTTTCAGTGGTCACAGTGGAAAACTGTAGTTAAATCTGATGTTTTCCCAGTATGTACAAAATCCATTCTAAGTGTATGAAGGAAAATGAAGGAACATCCCTCAGGAGCTCTGGGAGTCCTGCTCTGGCATAAGGATGTGCCTGAGCCCATTTTGAGCCCTCTCTCTCTCCTGTAACATGGGGGACAGGCATTACAATCTTTTATTATCTCAAGCTACAGGCCATAAAAGTAATTGCTGATCCCTTTGCTTGCTGAAGGTTAAGCACTGGCTTTGGAAACACTGGGTAGGTTACCAAAGATCTTGATGGACTCAGGATGTGGTTGTGTGGTCATTCCTCTCTCTAGATGGTCCTCTCCAGTCCTGTTCACCAGGTAACTCCACAGTCAGTGGAATGGTGCAGGAGGGAGGACAAGTGACCAGTGCAGGGGAAGAGACAGCCAACCAAGGCAGGGCTGACACTAGGAGGTCTGTCTGCAGCTGACCTGTTTGGCTGAGCCACAAAAATCACTTCTCAGAGTGCTGGTAGAGACTGCCTTTAGAGATACATAAAAAGAGAACCTGGAGAGCAGATTCTAGCTCCCTTGGGACATGAGGTAACATTTACAGGAGAGAAAGGAGTGTCCACTCTGCACCAACCCCTTGTGCTCTAAACCCTCCCTCCTTGAAAATAATGTGAATTTTACTGGCAATTGTATGTAGCAATCCAAATCCCCCACAAAATCCATAGCAGCATAGTCAGTCCCATGTAGTCAGTCTGGAGGTGTGTAGCATTTGATGGGGAGCTGCTTGTGCTCACACCTTACCATTACTGAGGTGTCAGTAAATGCTTGTGAGCCTGCTCTGCTTCATGGACTGACTCAAAGCACAACTCCAGTGTCAGGAAAAGAGCATTTCAAAGATGCCCTGAGCACTCCTGCTGGCCTCCAAGCGCTTGGATAGCAGTGAGTATGGGATCACTTCTGAAATCCAACCACTAATGTTAACAAGAATCAGGTTGGCTGCACGTTGGCCAAGTGTCCTTAAAGGCCACTTCATGAGGCTGAGTTGTAGGTTAAATTAGCAATGGAAATTCTGAGAAGACCCTTAGTTTAACAGAGCCACTTGGTGTTTCTAGAACACATTCCCTGCTGGAGAGTTGCTTTTTTCCTACAGGGCTCTGGCATGCAGCAGGTTGGATTTGGCTATCAGGTAAATTTGTCCATTTTTACAACTGAGAATTCTTTTCAGAGACTTTTTTTAAACTGCCTTTTAAACTGGCAAAACCTGTTGATGCAAAATGTGTTTGCAAATTGCACTCACAGTGACATTCCATCCATTTCTGTAATGGTGAGCAGGTGACAAAATGCTTAGAATCAGAGTGAATTTCCAAAAGATTCTAGTTTGGGTATAATTCTGCTCTCCTGGGGTTTAGAGACAGAGAACAGAGTTATGCTAAACTATTATTTTAAAAGTTATTTTCCTTGTCTTTTGATAGATGAAACAGAATTTTATCAGCATCTCATTTTTAAAGTGGAATTTGGATATTTTCAACAATTCTTCATTTTGTTCTCACAATTCTGGATGCTTTTAGAATCTGTTCCTTTAAATCCCATGCTCTGCTTCTTTGGGATAAATCTGGAATTCTTTTCTAAGTTATCTCAAGTTTCTTTCTGCTGACCACCCATCAAAACAGGAAACATCTTAATCTAATTGTAACTCATTTCTGCACCTTATTTGCAACCTGAAGGAAAGCCATTCAAGCACAGTGAGAGTAGCTGTGGGAAAGCAGTTCTTACAAAAGAATCAGGGTGAAAATGAATAGTCAGACATATCAGTACTCTATGGTTCCTCCTTGTCACATTTCCCCTGTGATCTGTTCAGTCCTTACCCTCTTCTCTCCTTGCTCCAGGCTGTATTGTGCCTGGTTTGGGCAGATTTCAACAGAGCTCTGTTTAAACACCTGACAGCACAACATGCCCTGGAATACTTTCTTTTTTCCCCCCTCCCCTACTCTTCCCAAAGAGATATTTACACTTTATTTATAACTATTTGAGTGTACAGATGTGTTTTTGTTTTGTTTTCATAAGTTATGCAGCAGAAGGCTCGTGATCGTGGTGTATATGACATAGTTGAAAACTATGCAATGTTTATCTATAAAAAAAAAAAAAAAAGAAAAAAAAGAAATGTAAAAAGGACCCTACTGTATATTTTGTAATATAACTTTTCCAATTGTTTGTAACTGTGTCTCTGTCTTATGGAGGCTGTGGGCTCTGGCAATAGGTTGCATGAGGATCCTGGCAATGCAGAGGCAGATTTCTTAAAGCCAAGATGAAAACCACCTGCAAGACTTTGAGAAATGTGGCTTCAAGCACACGGATGTTGAACTCTTGCTTTTTGGAAAAGATCTGCAATGAGGAATTTGGGCAATAGAAGTTTTCTAAAATGCCTTTTTTTTTTTTTAAATACTCTTATCCACTCTGTCTTTTTAGCTGTTTCGAGGACAGGATGTGGCTTTCTACTTGCTCATGAATATTCATCTTGTCTGTCCTCATGCATTGGATGTAAAAATAAAGATAAATTTAAAAAAAAATCAGGTCTTTTCATAATATCTGTTTACAGAATCATAGAATGCTAGGGGTTGGAAGGGGAGTACTATGGAAGTCTGCAGAAAAATAATGGTGCAGATGAGCTCTAGCCTTAGTTGAAGCAATGTACAGGAGGGCCACAAAAATGATCAGGGGGTTGGAGCACCTCTGCTACAAGCACAGGCTGAGGGAGCTGAGGGTGTTCAGCTCAGAAGAGAAGCCTCTGGGCAGAGTAGCAAGTACGGCTTGAAGTGTTGTCTTCAAAACTTTCCAAACAGCACTTCAGATGATTTTGAAGAATAAATCTGATGAGGAGTGACTGAGGGAGCTGGGGCTGCTTAGTTTGGAAAAGAGGAGGCTGAGGGGAGACCTCATTACTCTCTACAACTACCTGAAAGGATGTTGTAGAGAGGCTGGTGCTGGGCTCTTCTCACAGGTGATTAATGCTAGAACAAGAGGGAATGGCCTCAAGCTACCACTGGGTAGGTTTAGACTGGACAGTAGGAAAAACTTTTCCACAGCAAGAGTGGTCAGGGATTGGAATGTGCTGCCCAGGGAGGTGGTGCAGTCCCCAAGCCTGGATGTGTCTAAAGGTGGTTTGGATGTGGTGCTTGGGGCTCTGGTTTAGGGGTGACCCTTGTGGGGTAGGGTCAGTGGTTGGACTTGGTGATCCTTGAGGCTCTTTCCCAACCTGAATGTTTCTGTGATTCTTTGATTTTCTGGTTGCTTCTGTGGCTGATCTCAGCCCTCCTCCTTCTCTCTGTGACAACCATGCTGTCCACAGCTCCTTCTGATTCCATAGGATGTGCTTCCATGCTAGTGCTTCAGCAGCATTTGGCTGCTTTTCTTCTCCAGCTATCCTGCAGAATCCTGGTGTTGCCACATGCCAAGGCATGACACTGCTGTGTAGGCTCAATTATGACATTTTTACAGTGAATGCTCTGTAGATCTCACTCCCTTTATTAGAATTCCACTCCAAAGGAAACATGTGATTCCCAGGAGTCAGCTGGGTGTTTATTCTGCTCAGTGGACAGTAATTACACTGATTTTCACTGAGCTGGCCCTGGGCAGGTTTCCCCTGACAACTGAGATCTGAGTATTTCAGCAAGATGGAGAAACAGACCCAAGGGTAGCATTAAAGCATCACAAACATTCCTCCTTACTCAGCACCTGATGAAATTCCCTAATTACCATTTACACTTTTGGGGTGTATCAATCTTTTTACATGGCTCAACGTCTAAGAGGACATTGCCATGGCATAAACAAGCAGGGTAATTACAGGAGGAGATATTTTGCAACCCACACCACAGCTGATGGATGAGGGGTTTTGTTTTGGTTTGTTTTTGTTTTTTTTTTTTACACAACACAAAAAGCAGAAATTACAGGAGACATAAACAATTTACAGACCAAATGCTGCTCTAGGTTAGGCAACAGGCAACCACAACTGCCATCAGGAAAAACTGGTGCACGTGTGAACTAGGATAGCATTGAGCCTTTAACTGACTAATGCAATGGCCTCAGGCACTGGATCTCAAATGGTTGCCAGCAGAAGGCCAGCTCAGGTGTTGCCTGTACAGCACAAACACATGGTATTGACTCTTGCTTGTTGCTTCCAGTGGTTATATTGCCTGAAAAGATCTTTTAAAAGGTACTTAGCAGTGTAATTTCTCTGTCTTCCTTGAAGGCTGTGCTAGAACACCATCTTAAACTCTTTCCAGCAGAATGGGAAGCTCAAGGCTACTCCTACCTGCTACATGCAGAGCATCCTCTGGTCCATGTTGGAGGACAGGTATGACACAGGAGCATTTCTGATGAAAATGGCAACACAATGGCTCAGATCATGGCCTTGGATGCTGGAAGATAAAAGAAACTAGGAAGCCCCTTTGTTAGTGTGTCCTGAGGAAATCTGCTTAGCCTGGTTGCCACCTTTGGCCAGGCTGGACATGTCCTTGCTGCCCTCAGAGCAAGCTCCTCTCTCACAGAAAGGGGAAGGAGAAAAGGAGCAGCAAAAATCCCAAGCAGCCCATTATGGATCATGTGGGATCCCATCTCTGCTTTCAGACCTATGTGTTTAGGACAGCTCTTCTCTCCTCTCCCCAGACATGCCCATGCTGCTGCACCAAGGAACCCCCAAGCTGAGGTTCATCCATCGTGGGGGAAAAAAGATGCAGGAAATTATATTTTGTTTGTTCCTTCCTCCCCCCACATTGCAAGCTGGGATGCTGGGGCTTGAGGAACCAAAGACAGAGCAGGAGTGGGGCTGGAAGAACAGAGCTCCAAAACAGGGCAAGATTTCTGGGGGTCAGATGTGGTGAAATTAATACTAGGGCTGGGTGACAGGTTGGACCTGGTGGTTAAATGACTGGAGGCAGAAAACACTTTGGATTCATCATCAACAATTTCAACACCAGCTTGAAATTCAGGAATCAATTTTACTTCCTTAGGAGTAAAACAAAATGTGTGGTGAGCCCAGTGAGTCATCCTAAGCCCAGGCTCACGGAGCTGGCAGAGATACCTCATGGTCACAACCAGGATGGAGCATCTCCTGTTCACACCTCCTAGTCAGGGAAGAGACCACTGACCATGCATTCACCACCTCAACAAAGCATCTGGTGAGGCTGCCGAGCAGGGAAAGCAACCCAGTGTTGAGGGACATCCCATCACAGAGCTTCACCTCGGGCATCGCTTGGGGATGGACGGAGCAGACCTCTCTTCCTCTGCAGGGTGGCAGCCAGGCCATCTCTTTTGGGGCATACACACACATGGAGTGGTGCTGATGTGCTGAATGCAAGCACTGCCTCTTGGGACCTTTACAACCCATGTGAAAAAAACAACCACGTGCCAGGGACTCTGAAGCTGAGCTGTGCACAGCCAGGAAAACATCAGCTGAAACCAGGAGCTGCAAACCAGTCAGAACAGTGACTTGTGTGAGCCACTGAAGATCCTCACTGGCTCCCTCAGAGAACGAGAGGTGAACTTGGAGATTCTGCTTGCTAAGTGGTCTGCCGTTGCAAGTCTTTGTCCTGTGATGGGTATGGATGTTACCCAAGAGCAACACCAACACTCTTCCTGTTGGTACCACTGTCTCATTCCACAATCCCTACTTAGCTGTCCCTCTCGGATGTGAGTCAGAGAAGAATAAGCCCTGAGAGGCAACTTTTAAAGCTGTTAAGATGCCTCAGCCCTGTGTAAGAGGTGACAGGGCTGAGTTGCAGCACACTGCAGTTCAGGGTAAAGCTTGGAGGCTTTCTCACATCGTGGCAGGGTGCTGTGCAGTAGTGCCTCACAGGGGAAGACCTAGGAGGAACATTGGAAGCTACATTTACTCAGCCATTGTCACTCTTAATAATCTCTTTCAGGACAGATCACTGGGTAAATTTTTAATAACAGTAATTAATGAGAGGTTCAGTCAATGAAAAAAATCTTCCTACAGAGGTGCTACAGACAACACTGCAGAGGCTGTTCTGGGTCAAAAACCTGAGCTGGTAAGAGCTGGAAGGAAGACTCCACCACAGCATCCACAAGGGCAAAACTGGACCCCTCTTGTGTGCTGAGACATTTGGAGGGAAGTGAAGACTCAGGAGATAGGGTAGGATGCAGCATTCATATTCTCCTGAAGCAGTCTACATCTACCCTCCTAAAGCTTAAACCCAGTCCCTCTCCATTTTGCTGACTCTTAAAGGGTCTGCAAATGATTGACAGGATAGCTGGAGCTGTGTAGGATAGCACAAGCAGCCACAATTGTTGCTGGTTTGAGGGTTTGTTTTTAACTACCACATGTTTTTCCACTCATGCAAACAAGCAAATGAAGGAGAAATTAAACAACAACAACAAAATCAACACCCAAACCAATATTCAAAGTGTTACCTGGTTTCTCTGGGGTGACAAATGAACATCATTCAAGATGGACTGGGGAATTATGGGGTTTTTTTCTCCTAAAAGCTTCAAGCAGCTTTTCAGCTTCCAAAGGATCAGAAAAATTGCCCTAGAGAGTTAAAGTAGCTCAAATAGCTGAATGAGGGCACCTGGAGCACAGCTGGTGATGCTTTAAAGCAAAAGGGAGTGATTGAAAGCAGCTGAAAAGTGACTGCAGCAATAAAACCTTGCAATGGGTAGGCAGCTCCTTGTTGAAGGGTAGGAGCTGGAAGTTCATACCTTTTGAACTGTTTGAAGAGCAACTTATGGATAAAAGCTCATGGAAGATTAGGTAAGGATGGCCTTGGACACACACAGGCTACAACTGTGGTTGTTTAATGAGGAGGTATTAATTTAATCATTTTGCACCAGTTAGTTGCTCTGAATCTCTTGTACTGTAACAGAAAGGAATGAGATTTCTGTTCAGAGTAAGCATTTCCTTGAATCAGAGGAAACCTCTGGGAAGGGAAGGGTATTTTTTTCTTGGGCACATCAACAGTGTACTCACTGAGGACCATTTTGTAGATTTTTATTACAGAAGTGTTATTCCCCCCCCCCCCCTCTGTTCCCTAACCATGGGGCATTTTCTGTGAGGGTCCAATCTGAACTTGCTCTGCTAGTTCTGGGGTGGATGTGATGGATCAGTATTAGTCAAAAGTTTTTATTCTGTCTGTGGGAGAGAAAAGACACACACACACAAAAAAGTAGACCAACAGATCTCTGCATTTACTTATTGCTCATTATTGTTGTCATGCTTTAGGAGGAAGGGATGGGGTTTCTGTGCTTTGGGTGCACTAAATACAGAGCAGAAGGCTAAACTTTCTGAAGAAAGCTTCACTTTGGGGAGTGTGGGTGGGGGGAAGCATAAAATGTGGCTAAGCCATCACCACAGAATAAGCACAAGAGCTTTGGAGGGGCTGAGAGCTTTAGTGGGAGAGGGACAGAGAATCACACAATCCTTTAGGTTGAAAAGAACCTTTAAGACCAAGTCTAGCCACAAGCCTTACACTGCCAAGTCCATTACTAAACCATGTCCTTGAGCCTCATGTTTGCACTTCCTCTGAATGCCTCCAGAAAGGTGACTGAGTGCACCCTCAGGAAGTTTGCATGCTGTGCCAGGAAGGGCACTTACTGACACTGCTGTTCTAAAGTAATTGCACACCAAGATATTACTGTAGCAAAGGTCTTAATGTTAACTTCTTTTCCAGGGCTGGCAAGCACTTGTTGACTTGAAAATGAAAGCAGAAGAGCTGTCCACATGCAGCTGGCCCTGGCCTGGAAGGGCAATGAAGTGCTGATGAGCAGAGGTGAGTCTCTAAACCTTGTCAGCTGGAGTGGGACAGCAGATGAGTTGGGAGGGGTAAAGGGGGTAGGGACAGTGCTATTGCCACTAACCAGCTCTGCAGAGCAGAAGGGGAAAACTACACTTTGTCCTTCCTGGAATAAGGCAAAGCATGAATGGAGACCCTGATTTATTATTCTAGTCAATACTGGTGTGTTTTGGCAAGGCTGTCCTGTGGTCTACCAACACCTGTGACACTGCTCTCTAGACTGCAGGCTTCAGAAGAGCTCTGAACACGTTTGGGCTGCTGGAAGGCAGAGACTGACAATCAGCCTGGTGAAATCAGAGGGTCTAACCTTACAGCAGTTACTTGGGGATGGCACAGAGTGTCACAGCCTGTGCCAGCTCCTCTGCACAGCACATCCAAACAAAGCCTGAAAGAGATGCCTGGGCTCTGGCTCCTGCTCATCTCAGCTGTCTGCTGGTGTGCTTCCTGCCCTAACCTGAGCACACTTGAGTAGTGTTCTCCTAGACAGCAGCCAGGCACCCATTAGGGGTTTTAGGGACCAGGACTGGTCCCCAAAATAAAATAGTACAGGAAGCAAACAGATTCCCAGGAAGAGTTTAACTGCTCACAGCAGGGCCTTGATTTCACTGTTTTGCTAATACAAAACCAGCTAAGGAGATTGGCTCCTGACTTGCACAATTAAAGACCCTTGCTGTATAAGTCCACAACTCAGATCACGCCACACTGAAGAGACAGGGAATGCTCTGCAGCTATCTGGGTTTCTCCTTTGGTGGACTGTCATAAAATAGTGCTAGGCTCTGATAATGGACTTGTGATTTCCCCTGCCCACCTGGCAGAAATGATAAGAGCAAATAGCACTGCTGGGTATTAGGAGCTATCTAGAAGGCTGATGAGTGATTAAGGAGAGGTCAATGTGGACAAATGAGGGGAGCAACAGGACTTGGAAAGCGTGAGGTGGGGAGGTGAGCAAGGTCAAGGAATACGTTAGCACAGTTATAAACCAACCTGTTGCAGCCAGTTTTCCTCCAAGGGGTTATTGAGATGCACAAAGGTGCTTGGGGATCTGATAGCACTTACCAAACAAGCCAAGTCCCTGCAGTCAATGGGCACACAGCACTAGGGCAGCTCAGTTTGGGACCTCAGTGCCTCAGGATATCTAACCTCCAGCAGAAGGGATTGTTGTTTGTGGGGGGTTTTTTGTGAGGACTTAGAATGCTTACTGTGACATAAGCACATACTGCAGCTATGTAAAGTGATCTCTTCCTTTCCATTTTCCTTCTTCTTTAGTCACAATTTTTCTTTGGGTGTGATGCTCACTTAACTGTATGTAGCTGCTTTTAACACAGAGTCCTTGCATTCAGGCATCAATTTTACTGTTACTCTTCTCTTCTTTTAACTGAAAATAATAACTTGGCCTTCTGGCATAGGAATTAAATCTTTTCATAAACATTCCAGTTGTGATGCATTTCCAGCACATCTATATCCCAGCAGCTGCTCTTTCTTCCTTTACTGTGTTCTGTGGATTATTCAGGAATTGCTCCTAGGTCTTAGAAGACAGCACAGGAAACTACTCCACGACCAGACTTCCCTTGTTGTTCTTTAGCTTCCTCACAACAGGGCTTGTTCTTCAAAAATTCCAGCTCACTCTTTTACTTCTGTTCTCTTTCTGCATCCCAGTCTTTTAATGCAGTTCATACATTTAGGGGAGTGTGAGTGGAATTCCCCAGCCAAAGCTTCTTCATCCTCTTTCGTACCTTTGTGCTGCATTTCATCCAGGAGAAGGGTCAACAGTCAGCCAGTGTTAAATGTTATAGTCTATTACTCAATGGGGACAACTTACACAGACAAGAATCTGCTATAAAACAAATCTCTTCACAGATAATCCATCTGTCCCACATGCTTTTAAAGACCATTTATGCTTTACCACTAGCTCAAGAGGGAATATAGAGTTGTCAGGGTTGGAAGGGACCTCAAGGATCATCCAGTTCCAACCCCCTGCCATGGGCAGGGACACCTCACACAAGATCAAGTTGCTCAGAGCCACATCCAGCCTGACCTGAAAAACCTCCAGGGATGAGGCTTCCACCACCTGTTTCAGTGTCTCACCACCCTCATGGGGAAGAACTTCTTCCTAACATCCAATCTGAATCTCCCCACTTCTAGTTTTGCTCTGTTCCCCCCAGTCCTATCAAAGAAGTCCCACCTGAGGCACATTTTATGTCCCTATGCCAGGGACTAATTCCCATGTGTTCCCTTTAGGACTGAACATCGTTTCTATTGCAAGCTGTGACTTTACAACATCTGTTAAAACAGAACTTCAAGCATGTGCTCTGCCTGTGTATTGGGATGCAGTGTTCATCACTATCTGAACTGGCAGCAGCACCATGCAGTGCTCAAGAATCCATCTCCATAAGGGTGTCCATGTTCAGGTCTGCCCTGCTTTTCTATCTTGCCCTGTGATGCGAAGCACAGCTGCAAATTTTGCATAAGCAGTTTGAATGCCTCAAAGTCATTAACCACTCAGAAATCCTCAGCATCAATTTTTTTTTTTTAATATATGAAATGTATCTTCACCTTCTTCTCTGTCCCAGTCTGTAGCTGGGATCTGATTCTCCCTTTCCTCAGCACTCTGACATGTTCTGGGTAATAACTTCTCTCCCTTGTCACTTGCTCTTACACACATTTGTATACTTAGCTGCATTGATGTGAGGTAATTAGGCACCTAGTTTGTAAATTAAGTGCTCTGAAATTCTTTCTTGTCTCCAATTCACTTGCTAAAGACAATTCTTGTAGCGCCTCAAGCACCACCACCTGTGATGTTCAGCTGGCTGCGCTTCTGTGAAATGTGTCCAAACAAGCAGCATTTTAGCTCTAAGCTTGTGATTCAATATCTCCCCACTCCCATCCTGACCACTAGGCATGGGCTGCAGAAACTGAAGACTTCAGTGGTCTTGTTTCAATTCTTGATAAAACAACTTTTTTCTTTTTTTTTTCTCCCCCCCTTTTTTCTCCTTGTGGATGTAGCAGACCTCTGTAGCTGCTCTCCTTAAGCAACCATCCTCTCCTTCTCCCCAGGGACTGTTTGATCCTCTACATCATCAAATAATAGCTCCCATTAGCTTTCTAAGAAGTGAAGGATAATAATGCAACCTTTATCATTTCTGCCTTAATCATTGCCAGTTTATTTTGAAGAGTTGCTTATCTTAACTGACTTTATCAGGTATGCTTTGGTAGAACTTCTGATGAAGATAACAAAAAACCAAAGCCCAAACCATTAAGTGCTGGGGTCAAGAAATATATTGCAGCTTCAGCAGTTGTCTTCTGAAATGCAGATGTGAAATCAGCTTTCTGGCAAGCTTCCTCCAATTAGTTAATTACTGAAGCTGAGAATATGGGGCTACAGTGGAGAGGGAACTGCAGTCAGCCTGCCTGCCAGCCAGCACTTCGCCTCTATGTACACAGACTGAACCTCTGCTGCTCTAAGAGCTCTGTGATTTCAACACTGGGGTTGCAATTGTGCCACCACTGACAAACTCCCATGGGATTAATATTTCACTAGGGGCTTCAGTTTTGCTGTGCAGGGCGGGTGATAAAATATATCTTGCAAGTGTAGCTTGCTCCAAGCAAGATTTGCTGTCTGTATGTCCAGTGTTTGGTGACCACCTAACTGTGCCATTCGGTACCTATCATGCTGCTGTTGTGACAATTGTCTGCTTGCCTTCAAAGGCTGCAGTTGCCTTTCTGCAGTATTTTGGGGTTTGCCATCTAAACCTGTCCCAGCTCTGTACTCAGCTCTGGTGAGGCCACACTTTGTGTACTGTGTCCAGTTTTGGGCACCTCAATACAAGAGAGATGTGGAGGTGCTGGAGCCAGGACAGAGGAGGGCAAGGAAGCGGTGAAGGGCCTGGAGAATAAATTTGATGAAGAGTGACTTGAAGGAGCTGGGGATGGGTAGTTTGGAAAAGAGGCTGAGGGGAGACCTCATTGCTCTCTACAACTACCTGAAAGGATGTTGTAGAGAGGTTGCTGCTGGGCTCTTCTCACAGGTGATTAGTGATAGAACAAGAGGGAATGGCCTCAAGCTGTGTCTGGGTAGGTCTAGACTGGACAGTAGGAAGAATTTTTCCCAGCAAGAGTGGTCAGGGATTGGAATGTGCTGCCCAGGGAGGTGGTGCAGTCCCCAAGCCTGGATGTGTTTAAAAGTGGTTTGGATGTGGTGCTTGGGGGTTTAGGGATGAACCTTGTAGAGAGTAGGGTCAGTGGTTGGACTTGGTGATCCTGAGGGTCTTTTCCAACTTGAATGTTTCTGTGGTTCAGTTTTAATAGAATGGCACTTGGTTTGCTTTCATTAGGTGATCAGAGTGAAGAGAGGTCTTGAAACAGCCACACATTTGTACTGAGGAACGGGATGAAGTCAGGTTTAGCTGTACAAAGCTTTTGCAACTAAAACCCTGGATCACAAAAATGATTGTGATCCATTTGCAATGGATGATCTTAAAAGCACAGCACACAACCTCTGCAAGTCAGCAAAGTGGAGGGGGAAGCTCCAAGATCTGGGTGGGGGTTTTTTACCCCCTCGCTTATGCAAGGGAAGTGCTGCTTCAAAGCATCAGCTCTCCACTTTGGAATTGGTGGCTTTCTCCATGTGAAGCAGGCCCTGATGATCTCTGTGTATATCTGTATTTATAGAAATTTCTCTTGAAAGTTGGAGGGGTTTCTTCCTTTTTAATTCACTCCTTTTTTACTCAAAACTCCTATGGCATGACTGAAAAACAAACTCTTTCAGGTCAGCTGTGTGAGCATGGGGTATTCCCCAAAGAAAGCAAGGGTTGTTGTCCCACCTGAAGGTAAGAAACAGGTGTTAATGTTCTTAATGTTTGTTCATAATGTTCTTAATGGTTCATAATGTTCTTAAGGATTTGCAACAGCAAGATACTATTTCATCTGTCAGGTGAAGACTGAGAGTTGGGGTTACTCAGTTTGGAGAAGAGAAGGCTCCAAGGAGACCTCATTGTGGCCTTCCAGTATCTGAAGGGGGCTCCAGGAAAGCTGGGGAGGGACATTTTAGGGTGTCAGGGAGTGATAGGATTGGGGGGGGTGGAGCAAAACTAGAAATGGGGAGATTCAGATTGGATGTTAGGAAGAAATTCTTCCCTACGAGAGTAGTGAGACACTGGAACAGGTTGCCCAGGGAGGTGCTGGAAGCCTCATCCCTGGAGGTTTTTGCAGCCAGGCTGGATGTGGCTCTGAGCAACCTGATCTAGTGTGAGCTGTCCCTGCCCATGGCAGGGGGGTTGGAACTGGATGATCCTTGAGGTCCCTTGCAACCCTAATGATTCTGTACTTCAAATGAAAAAAGCCTCCATACACAGGCTGAATTAGAAAAATATTTTTATTTACAAGAGTAAATAATGTAGTGCAAGGAGAGTAGATTTCACCCTCATTAATGCATAGATTGATGCAATTTAGAGTCTGTGATCTACATCATTTTGCAGAGGTGCATGCACACCTGCCCTAAAGGTCAGACTTTTCCTACAGCCACCTACCAGACAGCTTTAAATCAGACAGAGAAGGCATTTGCACTCCATACCTGTTTTCCACACATCCCATCTAACATTCACCAACTGAACTGTCGCTTAAATAGCTGTCTGAAAGAGAACATGAGATAAATCCTTGCCCCTGTTATTGATGGAAGAATCCAAACCCAAATCATTCATTCACTTGGTGTCATCTGTTCACATTTAAATATGATTTTTTTTAATCTATCAGGGAAGCTACTTTCTCTAGTCAGCAGCTCCTGGAAAGGCAGAAAATATTTTGTGTCCAGCAGGGCAACTGTTGACACTTGTGAAGCTTTGTCCAAGGCTGCCCAGCAGAACTACTGTGCTGTGATCATACTGCAAATCTTCCTGGTGTTTTCCTTCCAAAACAAAGCACTTCCTGCATCAAAGAACAAGGATGGGCTATAAAATGGCAAAAAACTTATTTGTTACCAGTGCAGGTACCAAAGTCCTGGCTGGTGTGCCATGGAACCTGGGAAGTGTTGGTGGCTGGGTTTCACTTTGATGCAATTTCCATGCTTCCAACTTGGAAGACTCTGTGTACTTCATCAGGAAAATAAGCTCAAATGAAGTAAGGACAAACTAATAAGATATTAGGTATGTGAGGAAAAAAATTCTCCATCACAACTGGGGAGAGGTTTGCTCATTCTTCAATTTGGCAAAGGCTTTGCATGTTTTCTTCCAGTCCTGCAATGCAATACATTCTGATTGTATGGTGGGAATGCAGAGTATCTCACCACAATCTGTTTGGAGTATTAAATAAGTTATAGGGGTGGTTTTCCTTCATAGTGGAGAAATCAGATCAGTGAATTTCCCTACAATTTTGGCTGTTGGACTTCATTATTAGTACCACCCTAGGGTTGGTTGCCAGTTCTTGGTTAGTTGTTCCTCTCCCACCTTCCCAATGGGACATCAGCGTTTAGGAAACTACACTTCAGCTCATAACAAGAGGATTCTGAGGGTTTGACTCCTGCTGTGCTGGATCATTTGAGAAAGTAGATTCATCTTGCTGTGATAGTCTGGTAGCATCATCATTGCTATTCCCTGAGGAAGAAGGTTCATGTGACAATGGTTCTGATCTTGTTCCAGGAGAATTCTGGGCTGGGGAGAAAAACACCAAAAGAAAAAAAATTAGAAAAGAGCAGCCACTGTGTCTGGGAAGTCTATTTATCAATACTGAAATTCTATGTGGATATAAAAATCAGATCTAAAATAACACTCCAAGGTTAAGAAATAATCTTCTTTTGATTTTTTGGAACTATGTATTTGGTACACATGTAGTGAGAGTCCCAAATTACACAGGTCATAGGTAGTAAACAAAAACCCCCAGGGTTCAGAATGATTTCCATTCTGAAATCACAATATGCACAACTGAATGTCTTAAACTGTCTAGGAATTATAAATTCAAATCACCTTTCTCATAAGTAATGGTTTTGGGATTTTTCTGTAGGTTAGCAAGAATGAAAGTAATTTTTTCCCTTATTTTATGATGAAAATATGGCAGAAAGCAGGATTTTTTTTTTTTTCTTCCAGTATTCAGCCTGGAACCGAGAAAGCTCTGGGGGAGACCTTATTGCAGCCTTTCAGCACTTAAAGGTAAGATGGGAACAGACTGTTATGACAGGACAAGAAGTGATAGTCTGAAACTAAAAGAGGGAGATTCAGACTTAGGTTTTTTTTTTTTTTTCCTTTTCTCTTTTTACACTGAGGGTGGTGAGACCCTGACCCAGGTTGCTCAGAGAGGTGGTAGATGCCCCATTCCTGGAAACAATCCAGGTCAGGCTGGACAAGGCTCAGAGCAACCTGATCTGGTGGGAAATCATCTCTTATTTCCATCCATTTCCTGCAGGTAATGTTTGGGTTTGGTTTGTTTTTTTTTTTTTTTAAAGTGTCCTTTAGCAAGGGAAATTCTCCAGAAATCAGCAGTTTTAAACCTGTCTCACTTTATCCACAATCAAAAACTGATTTGTGTCAAAGAAGTTGCTGTTCAGAGGTACCTCTGCCCAATCTAGAATTCTTCCTTTGTTTTTTTCCTGTGACAGACACTTACCAGGCAAAGACTGAAAATACTGCATTGTAAATGCAACCAGAATGGATAAGAGAAAGGTTCCCAGGAAGTAGATCTGTGACAGTAAATTAAAAAAAACCACAATCAGAGCAGTGCAAAGCCAAGGTAGCGCTCCAAAGGAACTGTGCATGCACCAAAGGAGCAACACCTACCAGAGTGGATTGTAAAACGTTGCTCCAGAAAACTCTCACATAAAAATAAAGCAATGCTAATGAGCAGGGACTGATTGATTCCTGGTTGCTGTTATTCCAGCACCTACAAGAAGAAGATTAAAACAACCAATTAGTTCTCCTCTACAATTTTGTGGCATCTGTCATCTCAGAATCTCAAGTGGGTTTGCAGCAAACCTGAGTGCCCCAGGAAAACAAGCAGATACCATCATCATTATCTCCCAGATAGTGAAGTAAAACTCCACAGCAATAACAGATTAACCTTGTTAAGCACAGAACATTTTACCTTAAAAGTGTAGGGTTTATTTCCTTCTAACAGGTCTCAGCATCCAGGTTACCCTTGCCAAGCAGTCACAGTACAAGGTCATACCCAAGACTGTTCTAACTACAAGAGTCAACAGCAGTAGGACTTAAAATTAGATGTACCAAATTTAGCTGCCTGTGCAGGATGCTGGTGCATGAATCCCTTTTGGAGACAGTGGAGACTACATGATGCAGTCAGAGCCTGAAGAGTGATTTACCTGACTGGCTACAAGGCTTCACTTGTGAGGTGAGCTGAGTGGCTTCCTTGGTCCCATCAGTTAGGACTCGACCTGCTAGGGGAGTTTAGAGAGAGCTAAACCCACAGACATCTATTTTAATCTGCCATTGATTCTTTTCTGGCATCTATTTTAATCTGCAACTGATTCTCTTCTGCCAAGCTGAGGAGGAAGGGGTGAGTAGA
This sequence comes from Indicator indicator, assembly GCF_027791375.1. NCBI lineage: Eukaryota > Metazoa > Chordata > Aves > Piciformes > Indicatoridae > Indicator > Indicator indicator. The sequence goes on along the minus strand of NC_072032.1, from coordinate 14,612,755 downwards.
GGTGGTGTGTATATAAAAATGTATCATTTTAATAGAAAATAATTACATATAGATAGAAAAGTATCACTTTATAGTTGAATTTTAAATCTATCTATCCATATTTTTTTTTACAGGTGTGTCCTTCTGTACAGAAGTGTATGATGATGGGAAACCCCTGCAGCTCTGGAGTTCCTCTCACTGTGAAGCAGATGTGAAAGCAGAATTCAGGCTCAAATTTACAATCCCAGCTAAACCAGCTGGTCCAGAAGCCCCTTTTTTTTTTAATCTGCCTGGTGATTTCCTGTGGAGTGAAGGTAATTTAAGGTACAAGTTCAGACTATCTGCAGTGAAGAACAATTTAAGTGGACAGTTGGTCAATCAACAAACAAAGTTTTAATGTTGGTATCGTTTCCACTTTTTTTGGGGGGGTCACACAATGTTCTGTGGCATATCAAAAGATTAACCCAGTCATTCTTGGGTCAGTCTCATGCATTAACCATTAGATCTTCCTTTAGGTATTTGAAAGGCAATTCCACAAAGCCACTGAATATTGTGTGAGTTTCCCACACCCATTGTGCTTTCCAACATATGGACTCAGGTAAAGGAAACCTAAGTTTTGTATTGCAACCAGAGGCCTCTAGGTGGTTTGTGCATGAACAGTGCTGGCAGAGGCAGCTCAGACAGCAGACCTCTCATCTTTTCAAATATCTCAATTCTGTGCCGCAAAAATCTATGCCAGGCTGGACTGTCTTGGCAGAACAAATAGGAAGGACTGCTATTATCCCAGTGACAAACTTAAGTTCTGTATTAAATTAGGCTGTATTTTACCATTAGAAGATTGGTTTGCACTGAGTACAAATTGTCAACGCCTAATTTAGGGACTTGCATACATCAAATTGGAACAGACCTCCTGGGCCATTAAAACCACTCCCTGCTACATCAGGTGACCACATACAATCAGGTCTCTTTGGCAGGCATAAACTGAAATATGTTTAGGTGATTTAAGCTTTTCAAGCATGTTGACCTTACCCTGCCTTAAATTTTGCAAGTGAACAAAGTTAATAATTAGAGTTGCTGTTCTCAGATGGTACTCATGTGAGGCAAAAAAAAAAACCAACAGAAGATGCTGATCAGGAGGAAAAGACTCACCTGTAATAAAGCTCCTGAAGAAGGGATGTATTACTAGAATGCAATGCCTGATCAATATCCAAGTGGTCCAGAATGTAGGAAGGTATAGAGTTGCCCTCTTCTATGACAAGTGCCAAATTAAAGAAACCCTAGCAAGAGAAAAAGCATTTTCAGAGATATAGTTAAGGTCTACTGTAAGCAGCAGGTAGCTAAACAATTGTTAGCTGTCTTCTAGAAACTGATGATGTGATCTTCACTGAATAATTGAGAGCTTTCTCTCCTAACCATATGTGCCCAGGTGAGTACTGACTACTTTCTCCTCAAGATCTGTGAAAAATTTAAGGCAATTCCCTAAAACCAGTACAATGATGCAAACAAATCAGCATTGCTTGGTTGTGACACTGTGCTTGTAGAAACCAGCTGCAAAAAGATCTGAGCTTTCTCCTTTTCAGTTGCTCTTAAAACACAACCACCACCACCACATCAAACTGGCATCTTTTCCCTAACAGGGAAATGCAGGCTGAAAGCAGTAATGGACTCCTGTTCTCTGTTTAATTCCCTTCCACCTAACTCTACAGATCAAAAGTGCTCTGAATAGTGAAACAGAGCAGAAATTTCCCCCAGACAATTTAACTCCTTAATTTTAGCTATGCCTACTTGGATGAGTCTTAAGCATTCCTATATCTCTCCAGAGCCATGAAGCATATTACAAGATTCCACATCAGTTTGGCTTTCACACTTTAAAGGAACTGTCTGTGTGCATCTCCTCTTTGCTTTGCTACTTTCAAACTAATGTTTTGTCCCAATAGCCTCAAAGTAGAACCCAGCTGTGCTACCTCTAATAAATTTACCTACAATATAGTGTCTGGGGATGTTGCCATAGGGACAGGGAGAACAGAGTACTGCACCTGGAACACTTCAAGAGGGTCTGAGGACGGGGTACAAGCTAGAACACAGGAAGTTCCACCTCAATACAAGGAGACACTTCCTTGCAGTGAGGGTGACAGAGCACTGGAACAGGCTGCCCAGAGAGGTTGTGGAGTCTCCTTCTCTGAAGACTTTCAAAACCCACCTGGACGTGTTCCTGTGCTGCCTGTCCTAGGTGACCCTGCCTTGGCAGGGGGATTGGACTCAGTGATCTCTGGAGATCTCTTCCAACCCCTAACATTCTGTGAAACTCACTGTTGAAACACTGCACCTCTTGGGTAAAGTGATATGGAAGCTTTTGTTGGTAGAGTGAATAAAATTCACCCTAGGAGTCTCCCACTACACCAAGGGAAATAGGCCAGTCTTCTTGTTTATATCACAGAATGGTCTGGGTTGGAAGGGACTTCCAAAGCTCTTCCAGTCCTACCCCTTCTGCACTCAGCAGGGACATCCTCAACCAGATCAGGCTCTCCAGAGCCCTGTCCAACTCCACTTTGAATATCTCCAGGTACGGGACCCCAACCACTACCCTGGACAACCTGTTCCAGTGTTCCACCACCCTCATAATAAAGAATTTGTTCCTAATATCCGAACTACATCTGCTCTTGTCTAGTTTGAAGCCATGGCCCCTTGTCCTATCACTAACAATCCCTCTGCCTCCTTCTTGTAGCTCTCCTTCTGGTACTCCTAAAATAGCAGAGAATAGGACTGGAATACCACCCAGCAGTCTATCAGACTCTTCCCCTTGCAGCAGCAAAAATAGCAAGGTCACAACAGAATCAGCTGTGCCAAGGTAAGGCAGCACTGAGTTATTCTGTTCCCCTTCAGCTTTCCAAACAGCCTGGACAGTCCCTCAGTGCCAGCTGTACCTTCTGGTACCATCAAACAGTAACCAGTCACTTAGGAGAGATTCTGAAAGGATTGTAACTTATTCTAGCAGTGCAGAGGTAGACAAGCAGAACAATCAGCCTCAGAGAAATCCTCAGATTGCTCTGAGCTCTGATGTTTTAGTAAACACACAACAACTGCAGCCCCACCTGAGAGTCTCCCTCCAGCGCAGCTTGTGCGTACATCCGCATGGAGAGCTCCAGGTCTTTGGACTGGTTCTGGTAACCATAGTAATAGAAGTCACCCATCTTCAAATAAGCTGTGGAAGAAACCAGTGACAGACAATCCTTTAGTCAACCCAAAGTAAGCTGTGCCAATGCTGATAAACTCTGTACCCTAACAAAAAAGCTGGTAATAAATTAGATAAGGAATCCTTTAGTAGTTTCTCATGACTCAAATGATGACAGGAAAGTGTGTTTGCTTTTGGATTTTCTCTTTGATAAACTAAACAGCATGAGCTCCTAAAGTCTACTGCTATTTTTTTTTCTTCTTAAAACCTTGAGTCAATGCCTCAGGCCTCTACATATCTAATCCCCTTCTAAGGGCTTAGCTTTTTTTAATTTTACTTCATTCATTTTATACCATACACAGGAAATTTTCTGAAAAGCTCAGAAAAGCCAGAGCAGGATCATAGAATCTAGGGCAGGTTGCACAGGAACACATCCAGATGGGTCTTGACAGTCTCCAGCGAAGGAGACTCCACAACCTTTCTGTGACCCTCACAGTGGAGAAGTTCCTCCTCATGTTGAGGTGGAACATCCTGTGCTGTAGTTTATAACCATTGCCCCTTGTCCTATCCTAGGGTGCAACTGAGCAGAGCCTGTCCCCTCCCTCTTGACCTCTCAGCCCTCAGATATTTATAAGGATTTATTAAATCCCCTCTCAGTCTTCTCTTCTCCAGATACTCACATAGAAGGTGTAGCAAAGGTAGTTTTGGAAGTTTTAATAAAAAAGATAAAAGTAAAATTCAGGAAGAGCTGCTTACACATACCAAATGATGGTGCATTGACTTGAGAAACAGAGAAATTGTAGTATCTCCAGACACAATCAGTTGCTAGGTATTTCCTTGCTAGGTCCTGGGGGGAAAAAACCATAATGGACCCATTTATACCACAGATAAGAGACTAGGAACACATTATTATTAACAAATGTTCCTCTTAGGCTAATGAGCTGTGAATGATTTACTTACTGGTCTTTCTTCACAGATGTGTGCTAAATTTGACTGCGACACTTCAATCCCGGCCTCAGCTGCTAAAACGTAATGCAGCAGAGCTTCATGCCTAACGTTAGAGAAAAGAAAAAGGTGAAAAACCTACGGAAAATAACATGCATTTTAGTTAAGAGCTAAAAAAAAAAAAACCCAAAACACCACTAAATAAATTGATCAAAATCCCCCAAGAGTTTTGGTGGAAGGCTTACGAGGGGCTGGCCAAGCCGCGCAATGGCGCCACCTCGTGGCAACGCTCGGTATGACATGCCATGCTGCTCGGTTGTTGTTCAGGGTTTTTTTTGTGGTCATGGCCCGATATGAATTATTTTATCATGCTATAGGGTAGGTGAAGAAGAGAAGAATAGAAAAGGACCCTAAAGACATACCAGGAAAGTTCCAGATAAGCATTGAGAGCTTTTCTGATGACATGACCTAAGTAGCCATTTCTCTCTGCAATGTGTTTCGCCCAGCTGTAGGAAAAGAACAAACAAATATTGAACAGCTGTGCTCCAGTAATGTTATCCCGACTCACCCTGACTTCTCAGGACACAAAAGAATACGGGAACACCTTCCAATTCCTTCCATAAGACCAACTATAGCATTTCACAGTAATTGGTGCATCAGTCTTGTAACTGTTGACTGAATGAGAACATTTTGTCCATTCATCTCCATGAACACATCAGAGACACTCCATGTTTGTTCTTTTTATTCTTGGCATATTACTTACTTTTTTTTTTGAAAAAAACAAACATGTTAGTAAGTGCTGTAACTAATTATGTGCCCATTTCTTGATGCAAAATACCAGTTCTACCCCCATCAGGAGCCTGATATAGCTTGAAAAAAATCAAACAGGCATTGAGTTCGTCAGATACAGCCACTTGAAGTTTTCAATATAATCTCTCTGAGTTCTTTTGGAAAGAAAAAAGTACTAAAAGTATTCAGCATCTCTCAAACTCTACTGGACATTTAAACAGCAGACATATTCATGTGGATTAAAACTGTAGAAGAACCTTCTGCTGAGCAGGTAAGCACCATGAAGTGCAAGATACTGAGACTATGGACTTAAAAATCATAGAATGACAGAATTGTCACGGTTGGAAGGGACCTCATGGATGACCTAGTTCCAACCCCCCTGCCATGGGCAGGAACACCTCACACTAGATCAGGTTGCCCCCAGCCACATCCAACCTGGCCTTAAAAACCTCCGGGGATGAGGCTTCCACCACCTCCCTGAGCAACCTGTTCCAGTGCCTCACCACCCTCATGGGAAAGAACTTCTTCCTAACATCCAATCTAAATCTCCCCATTTCTAGTTTTTGCTCCATTTCTAGTTTTACTCCATTTGCTATCACTCCCTGACACCCTAAAAAAGTCTCTCCCCAGCTTTCTTGGAGCCCCCTTCAGATCCTGGAAGGCCACAAGAAGGTCTCCTCAGAGCCTTCTCTTCTCCAGACTGAACAACCCCACCTCTCTCAGTCTGTTTCCACAGCACAGCAGCTCCAGCCCTCTGCTCATCCTTGTGGCCCTTCTCTGGACACCTTCCAGCACCTCCAGCTCTTTCCTGTAACAGAGGCTCCAGAACCGGACACAGTGCTCCAGGTGGGATCTCACCAGAGTGGAGCAGAGGGGGAGAATCACCTCCCTTGCCCTGCTGGCTATGCTTCTCTTGCTGCAGCCCAGGCTCTGCTTGGCTCTCTGGGCTGCAAGTGCACACCAATAATAAAACTAATCCCACCAGATATACATTTTCCTTCAAGAAATGGTTTCATTGCTTACATTACAGCTTTTTCTGGATCCCTGGGGAAGTCTTCCATGTTCCCTGTGATGTAGTACTGAGAGCACCGTAAAGTCCCTTCTATGTGCCCTCCCTGGGCAGCTTTGTAGAAATAGCGTGCAGCAACTGTCTGTGAAGACACAAAGCACAATTAACAGCTCTGCATTATTAATGTTTATTGAGTTTTGTCTCCTGGGATTGGTTTCATTAAATGAATTAGAAGAGGCAATTGGCTAATGAGGGCAAGCCAGCTTAACTACTTTTAATGTGCCTAGGTGAAACGAATTCCTTTCTTAGGACTTTTTAATGCTTCAGGCTGGAAAAAGGCTTTTAAAAGTATGAATTCTGGTAATACACGGACTGTGAAAGAGAAAAGTGTCTTAATGTGTAACCTCTAGTAGCATACAAGCCTTGTGTGCATTGACAACAGTTAAATTAGTTATTCACTAGCAGGGAGATTAATACAGGGTCCCGGAGAAGCGACACAGAACTGGACCTCTGCACTGGCAATGCCTAGGCTGGGGAGCAGCACCAATGCTCAGGGTGTCCAGCAGTGCACAACCACAGAGCTCAAGCCTCTGAAACTGTTTTACACAGACTGAGTGGGCAGGGCCAGAGGCACAAGGGCTGTGTTACTCTCCATGTTTTACCCTCAGGAACAGCAATCTGTAAGCTAAAGCAGCACACAGCCTGAAATCTTGTTTTCAAGACATTTTTAACCATCAGAATACCCATCACAGCCAGAACAAAGTAATTCTCCTTGTCTGTGGCTTTGGTGAATTAAGAACCTGGGCACTTTTAGGTGTCCTCTTACAATCAGTTCACTCTGAAATGCGCATTTTTGTCCCCAGGGAAGGATAATGTGTTTGCCAAATGCACATGTTGGCAAGCACTGCTGCTCTTGGCAGCAGGAATGCTCACTGCCTGGAGCACATCCAGGTTTCAGAAGGTATCAAAATCTGACTCAGGGTGAACACAGCAGTCTCAGAAATGAAGCAAACACTTCTAAACTGGGCCCTAGTGTAAGAAAGAGTACTACTAAGTATTTACTCACTTGATTTCTACCAGGCACTCCGGGGTAGATCCCATCCAAATAAAGGACACCAAGGTTGTATGAAGCATCTGGATTTCCCAATTCCTCAGCAATTAACCAGTGCTCAGCTGCTTTTCTGTAGTCTCTTTTGAAATTGTGGTAGTACCACCCCAATCCATTCACTGCCTGGGGCAAGCCCTTAGGGGAAGGAGAAGAGCAGTTTCAGGTCACACATTTGATTCTGCTTTGGGTCACTTCACAATTCCAGCTTGCTGCTCAGCTCTGGGTACTGTCATGACTTTGTCTGGATTCTGAATGCTTGGTACAAGGCTCCAGACAAAACTATACTGATCTGAGACTCAGGGATATGAAGCTTTGCTCTCTTGATTTTTAAGTTTTTTTCTCCACACTATACTATGTGGCCTCATATTGAGAGTGAGGAATAAGACTCCAGGGTCATCTTGTTCTACAGAGTCTCAGCTGTGTCTGTATTCAGATTTATACTTGTTGCCCAGAACAAACTGTGACTGGTTTTCACTTGAACAGTTTTTATTCTGGTGGCAATGAGTCACCATCTCCTTGTATGAACTGGTGGATCATATGGTGGCTATAAGTATGCCAGCAGTTCAAATGACTCTGTACCAATAAACACCAACATGCTTTTTACTCCTATTTTACATTGTCTGCTTAATAGCAACCATGCCAGAACAGTGACATAAGGTAAAAACCACCTAAAAACCCCTCAGTGACTTTTACAGCCAAATATTCATTACATTTTACCTTGGCTGCTGCTTTCTTCATCAATTCCAAAGCAAGTTTTGTATTCTTTTTCACACCTTGGCCCTAGGAAATGGATAAGTGAAACCATCATTGTTTATAAGTACAGAACACAGCCTGATGAAAATCCACAGAGATACATTCAAAATGCATTTTAGCATTGATAATATTATTGTGGTAGTGAGCTTTAAACAGCTACAACAACGACAACAACAAGAAGCAGCAGCTTTGTGTTCATCCTTCATTCACAGCTTTGTAAAATCTCCATGAGTCAGTCTTAAATAAAACTATTTCAACAGTCAGGCCAACTGATTTGTATGGGTAAATAATATCACAGATCTTTGATTTTTGGCAACTAAGGAAGAATGAGTGCATGGATTGTTCAGCTTTGCTGAAAAAAAAGAGTCTCTCAGATGTCAGAGGAAACCCACAGATGTCATGCTGAGGATGTCCACATCATTCCAGACTATAGCTGCACAAAATTAACTTCAGCAAACATCTTGTAGGGAACAGCCCTCCACTGCTCACATGGGATGAGAAGAAGACCTAATATCTCTAACTAATCTCTCCGAGATCTCCAAGCTTTAGTACCAATGAATGCTTTAGGGGTTGCAGCACTTAGCTGATACTTATGTGACTCAACTGGGGTTATGCCTGAGTTTATTACTCTGCTGCATACTCCTTCTAGCAGGGGAAAAAGTAACTGCATGCAGACACTATTTAATTCCTACTCAAAATAAATAATTAAAACCAAAAACCATCCCAGAAATCTAAAGAAGGGCATTCTAAGGAGGAAGGATCAGACTTTCACCTCTGTGTCTACACCAAGGCCTATACCTACTAGCTGTGGTTTTGAGGTGACAGATTTTTGACGTGAAAAAACTATTAGGAAAAATTAGGTTACACAGTTTAGGTGGTATTTTGATCCTGAATCTGGATAGGAACAAAGTGCCTGAAGTGCTTTTAATTTTAACTTGCTCTTTTTAAAAGTTTTGTGCACATCTGGTTAAAAAAAAAAAAAAAAAAAAAAGATCACCGTTAACAACACAGCTCTTGATTTTCAAAGTAAAACTAAAAGCAACTCTTGCAGTGTGTCACTGCAGGTAACTTACAAAACATCCTTGCCATAGGAATAATTTCTTTCAAGTGAAAATGTGAAACATGACTTACCTTAAATAACACAATGGCATAATCATATATCAACACTGGATCTTCTGTTTCTATTGCTCCCTTTGCATACCATTCTATTGCAGCCTCAGGATTTTTTGCCACTCCTTGCTGGCCCCAAAAGAGCATCTGAGCCAATCGTTGCTGAAAGAAAACAATACCAGCATGCTAGTACTGAAACTTTTGCAGGATTTAAAGGGATTTTGGAAATGTCAAGAAACTAATTAAACATCCGCAAGAGTTTGAAAACAATTGGAGAGCTGGGCCCAAGCCAACCTCATGAAGTTCAACAAGACCAAGGGCAAGGTCCTGCATCTGGGTTGGGGCAATCCCAAGCACCGATATAGGCTGGGCAGGGACTGGCCTGAGAGCAGCCCTGAAGAGAAGACTTGGGGGTGCTGGAGGAGGAGAAGCTCAACATGAGCCAGCAGTGAGCACCTGCAGCCCAGAGAGCCAAGCTGAGTCTGGCAGCAGCAAGAGAAGCATAGCCAGCAGGGCAAGGGAGGTGATTCTCCCCCTCTGCTCCACTCTGGTGAGATCCCACCTGGAGCACTGTGTCCGGTTCTGGAGCCTCTGTTACAGGAAAGAGCTGGAGGTGCTGGAAGGTGTCCAGAGAAGGGCCACAAGGATGAGCAGAGGGCTGGAGCTGCTCTGCTCTGGAGACAGACTGAGAGAGTTGGGGTTGTTCAGTCTGGAGAGGAGAAGGCTCTGAGGAGACCTTCTTGTGGCCTTCCAGTATCTGAAGGGGGCTACAAGAAAGCTGGGGAGGGACTTTTTAGGATGTCAGGGAGTGACAGGACTGGGGGGGGATAGAACAAAACTAGAAATGGGGAGATTCAGATTCGATATTAGGAAGAAATTCTTCCCCATGAGGGTGGTGAGACACTGGAACAGGTTGCCCAGGGAGGTGCTGGAAGCCTCATCCCTGGAATTTTTTAAGACCAGGCTGGATGTGGCTCTGAGCAACCTGATCTAGTATGAGTTGTCCCTGTCCATGGCAGGGGGGGTTGGAACTGGATGATCCTTGAGGTCCCTTCCAACCCTAACAATTCTATGATTCTGTGGTTATCAGGAATATTCGGAAGGCTTCCCAGTGGTGAATCTGCTGCCATTAAACCTAAGCAGGGTTATTTTTAACAGCTGACCACACATGTCTGGCTTGCTTTAAGTGCAGGGGAAAGTGATAAACGCAGATCTGATGCATGCAAATGGCTAAGTGTCACAACATATTGCTGCTGGGCTCAGATCAGCAGCAGTAAACTGCACCATGGTCAAATATAAACCCAGGGAAAATGATCAGAGAAGGAGGTTGCTAAGTCTTGACAGCTCTTCCCCTTTGCCTAGCATCACTGTTAGAGCTTTTTGCATGGGCACTGGATATTACCAGCCAGAAACAGGAGACCTAGGTCAACGTCATAAAAAAGAAGCAATTCTGGGCAGAAAACATCTGTCCATTTCACTCTCTTTCACCACTTTCCTTCACAGTCTGTAGATATAGATACCTGATGTGTGTATAAAACCAAGCAAGGGGAAATGTATTCATTTCTACCTGTGTATAAAACCAAGAAAGGGAAATGTATTCATTTCTGCCTGTGCATAAAGCCAAGAGAAGGGGAAATGTATTCATCTCTACCTGTGCAGCTGCATTTCCTCTTGTTGCTTCCTGTTTTAACCACATAAAGACGTCGCCGTTTTCTTTTGTCTGAGCTTTTAGCAGTTCATCATCCATCAGCCTTATGGTTTCAACAAATGCCTGAAGAGCAGGTGAACAGAACAACAACAAAATTATTACACAATTAATTAATTTATCTGCCACCAATTTTCTGCCATCATTTTCTGTTTATCTCTAAAAATGTGTCATCAGTTCTGGGGTTTTAAAACTGTCACCACTCCTTTGCTGGGCAGTGCATTAAGAACCATCCTTACATCCAGTGTAAAAAAACATTCAGTGCTTCATTACAGTGCAAAATTTCTGGAAAGACACCCCAAGATGTGAACTGGCAAAGCCCTGCCAACCTTTTTAGTTTTCAATACATTTAATAATGGCAAAGAAGTGCTTTAAAGGCTTCTTGGTATCTATAAAAATCTCTCTTAAAAGATGAAAAAAAAAAATGGGTTGGTGGAAAGCTTGGGGAAGAGCTGCCCTACAACACTTACCTAGGTGGCTGCCTCCTCATTTTAATCAAAATCTCTCTATCTATTTTACTACCATCATTCTTTCTGATAAGCCAGGATCCTAGCACTGGCCTAGCTTGAGTGTTCTTTATAGATAAAGTTGTGTTACCTCCTGCTTAGCAGCTCACTCCAAAATTTTATTGGATCTATCTCATCATAGATATTTAACAGCCAAATCTTTAATACTGGATTATAGAAAATGTGTAAGTATGGACAACTAAACTTTTGCATGAACTTCATGATGTTTGGCTACTGAAAGAGTAGATCAGCTGCTCAAACACATCCAACTGGACCGATAATTAAAAATCTGAGTGAGGAACTGAAGCCCAAGAAAAAGACTTAGATTTTGAACAGAGATATTCAAAGTGAGGCTCAACAGAGCTCTGGGCAGCCTGACCTAGTTGAGGATGTCCCTGCTGACTGCAGAGGGGGTTGGACTGGATGAGCTTTGGAGGTCCCTTCCAACCCAGACCATTCTATGATTCTATGACTTTACTGCAAGAGGACAATTCTGAGCATCTGAGCCTAACTTTGATTTGGGTTCCCTCTTGCTAAGAAGTGGAGTAATGACACCTAGACATAATATGGGGGATTTGGAAACAATCATGGGACCACAGAAAGGTTCAGGTGGGAAAAGACCTTTAGAGATAAGTTAGTCCAACACCCCTGCAGGGGTAATCAATCAGGTGATCTAATATTTGTAAATAAAGACAAAAACATTCTGGCCACACAATTAATATTAATACAGGAAAAGTCACTTGCAGAGAAAACAGATACACTGCTAATTCTTGTACCTGCTCCCCTTTTATGGTGTGTTGATCCAAGGAGGTCTTCAGTGCAATATTACTGTAATAAGCATAGGACAGCTCCAAATCAAGAGGATAGTTGTTAATGCCTTGGTAATGCTTATAGCCAAGGTTCATCACAGCAAGTCTCTCATTTCCCTGAGCACCAACTAAACTGTACAGCAGCCCCTGGCAAAAGAAAAAAACAAAAATCAACAGACATAAACAAGAACGAATTCACTGCACATCTCACAAGTGTAGTGATGATGTACAGGGATCACAGTGGTCACTGGTAGCTGATAAATCAGCTGTACCTTGTGACCACAGCTACAGAATCATGTACAGCCCTAAAGGAGTCAAAATGTCTTCCATGTGTACAGAAAGACTTGAAAGAAAAACCTGACTCTCAAAACACTTTTCAAGTCTTGCACTTATTCTGCCACCACTAAGTGTGCAGCCCTTTGTTAAATGCCATTTTTCTGCAGTGTTAGTTGTACTCTGACACCTTTTATATACTCAGCAGTGACTCAGTGTGCTAGTTTGGGGCCAGACACAGATCCTCTCTTGCCCCGAAAGGGACAAAAGAATGAGACTCACACAAACGGATTGGAGAGTGATGGAAAGTTTAAATGGAAAAAAAAAAAAAAAAAGCAATTGGTGAAGCTACAGAGAACTACAAACCACAAAGCATAGTGACAAAGAGTATCCCAAAGCGTACAGAACCCCTCACAGTATTCCCAAAGCTTCCCAATCCTTCCCTTCTTCCCACCTGAGGGTAAACCCAAACCCCCCAGGGCTCTTTCTTCCCCCTCCCGCTGCTAGGCAAGTCTCAGGCTGGCCAGGTCTGAGACTGCCCCCCCCTCCATTCTCCTCCTGGCATTAGGCCTAGACAGGCCTAAGAGGCCCTGAGGATACTCCCCCGGCATTACCCGATAAGAGAGGACATCTCCCGTGGGAGCAGAGAGGGAAGAAAGAGCAAGAGAATGACTTTGCAGATGGCCTTATAGGGCGCAGGATTTATGGGTAGAAATACGTCGTTTCCTGTGTCCACCCCTGTGGGTGGGCACCCGGGACACCAGAGGTGTATCTCATGCGGCAGTGGCAGGGGGCACCCAGCCTAAACTGCCACACTCAGCTTAGTCTCACTGATGTCAGCTGGAGCTTTCACACTGAGTTCAGCTGGAAACATATAGAAGTTAACGAGCTGCTCTAGAAAAATCTTACCCTGAGGATCTGACAGGGCTAGAAGGATGGGACTTGTGGCTGACAAGGTTTCAGCACAAAGCTCCCCTGAGTGAGTTACTCACTGGTGCTAGAAACAGTCAAGGTACCACACATTTGCCAAAAGCATTTGCAGCACTACTATTATTTTTCACCTGCAGAGTAGTAAAACAGTGGTGTCCCATGTGTGCTGGAGATTAAATTATTTCCTACACTATTTGAAGGAGATCCAATAAAGAAACTACTCACTCTCCATAATTAGCACTAGATACACATCATAATTAGGGTATAAAGAAGTCTCTTGTCTAAGGTTTCCCCTGCTTGAGAACCTGGAGTGAGCTTGGTCCCAGGTTGGCCGCTCAGGGGTTCTTCTGATTTAGGATCCTGTAACCCCACCAGGCAGAGCTGCTGTGCTCTCTGAGCATTTGATATTACACTGTTATATCACAGTTAAATAGCTGTAGGCAATTTCAGTAAAAACCCCTCTTCCAGTGACACAGAAACACCTGCCCCTTGTCTGAGTTTGCAATGGAGACATTTCAGTTATCTGCAACCTGCCTGAAGTGTCAGGAGTTCAGCTGAAGCATGGGTCAGCTTTCCTCCAGAAGAAAATTGCTCTGCTTGGGTTACCTTTGATCATCTGATCCAAATACACTCAGTGCCACATTTATGCAGACTGTCAAATGGGACTCCTTTCCTCTCTGTACTATGCAACCTTTCCAATTTAGGAGATTTACCTGGTGTGAGACTTTTTTCATACCCATCTACAAATGGCTGTGGGTTGTCACATCATCCTACCTCCTCAGTGCCTGGGAAAAGCAGTATGTTCCACATTGTTTAACAGAATTTTAAGTCTCACTAAAATACCCTTGTTCTGGATGAGCAGATTCCCACCATTCATAAAGACCTTCACTGCCATCAAGCTATTAGGAGTAGCTGTAGTGGTAAATTCCTTCAAGTACAGCCTGGACCTGGAGGCCATTTCAGTGTTTTGTTTTGGTTTTTTAATTCAATTGCTCATAAATTCATCTCATCTCCAAACTGCCTTTAAAGGTGATTAATTTCACAGCCATACTCCAATGTATTAAAGATACCTACTCTTGTATGATCCACAGCCACACCAAGCCCTGTTTCAAAAATGACTGCAAGGAAATAGGAAGCTTTGTGGTATCCACAACAACTGGAATCCACCAAGAGAGGGATGTAGGAGTCCATACTGCTGAGGCCATCAGTGCTGGACAGACCCTTTGCAGCCTTCTCAAATATCCTCTGGCCAACTTCTATAACTGTATCACCTCCACCTTCCAACACTAAAAACAAAGCATAGGATGTACAGTTATTGCAAGAGCTAAAAATCAGCTACTGATTTCCCCTCTCTAATTCAAGGGGACTGAGACAGCTTCTGTTATTTCTCATGCTGAATGGTATTCCCAGTGCAGACAACCACAATTCCTAGAAATACAAGGTACTGCTGAACAGGAAGGGTGAATAAAAACCCCAAAAACTGCCTTAAAAGTAATTAACCACTTCAAATTCAAGGATCTCTCTATTTCCTTCTACAGAACAAACCATCCTTCACTTGCAGCACAACATTTAAGCCACCTGGTGCACCTTTGTTAAGACATGAAGAAGTATGTCTGAAACATGAACTGAAGTCAAAGCTTACATGACATATATTGTGGAGTTGTTAAAGAACAATAAAATAAAAGATGATTACCCTCTGGAGCACTGAAATCCATCTCTTGTAACAGTTTGAACAAGCTGTGGTAGTTTTCCCTGACCTCTTTTCCCCACAGGAAGGCATCACATTTGGATTTTTCTCCATATTTGTGGATCAGCTCCAAATAATAGTTTTCATAGTAACCTAGAGAAAACATACTCAAGATATAAAAACTGACTTGGCTGGTCTCTAAAAACGTCTTTTGCTTAAAGAGATGTTTTTAGGGTAAACTAAAAATTCATGGACAAGATAAGAACTCATACAGCTAAGCACAGGCAACTTACAAATACCTAAGATCTCTTCTACTCTCTGACATACTCTGAAGACAACACAGGAGATTGAATTCTTACTGGAACATGAGCTAGTTTCCAGTGTATGTTTAAGCTGTGTTACTCTTCTTTCACTGAAGTGGTTGCTTTGGTATCAACTTTGCAATTACTGCACATTAGGCAACTGTGGCAGAGTGACTCTGGCAAAAGAAAGGATTTAACATGCAGGTGTGCCTTTGGGGTCGTTTGGGAATGAAATGGAATTGAGCCCTTGTGATCAAGAAGGCAAATGGGCTCCTGGAGTGCATTAAGGAGGAATTTGAGGGAGGTTCTCTGCCCTTCCTCTGCCCCAGTGAGGCCACAGCTGGAGTACTAGGTCCACTTCTAGGCTCCCCAGTTGAAGAGAGATAAGGAACTACTGAAGAGAGTTCAGCAGAGGACTGCAAAAGTGATTAGAGGACTGGAAGCAAGAGGATGGAGCAAGACTCTTTTCAGTGGTGCCCAGTGATAGGACAAGGGGCAACAGGCACAAAATGGAACCCTAGAGGTGCCATCTGAACATGAGAAAAAAATTCCTTGCTGTGAGGGTGCTGGAGCCCAGGAGCAGGCTGCCCAGAGAGGTTGTAGAGTCTCCTTCTGTGGAGAGATTCCAAACCTGCCTGGACATGATCCTGTGCAATCTGATCTAGGCAAACCTGCTTTAGCAGGGGGGGTTGGACTAGATAACCTCTGGAGGTCCCTTCCAACCCCCACCATTCTGTAAAAGCAACTGAACAGCTTCCATGTAAGCTTGAAAAGTGTTTCTTTGTCCTTTTATGCACCTGTCTCACT
Organism: Indicator indicator; assembly: GCF_027791375.1. NCBI lineage: Eukaryota > Metazoa > Chordata > Aves > Piciformes > Indicatoridae > Indicator > Indicator indicator. The sequence continues at coordinate 14,596,871 of NC_072032.1, read as the reverse complement.
AGACAATACCAAGAACATGATTTAAGTTTCTATTCCATGGCACAAAAGTTCCTTGCAGGAACAAACCCACACTTTTAGCTATCAGTAACCAGGCTAAACTCTTTGAATTACTTTTCTCTTGTTGTGGCTGAATTCAAGTTTACTTTTAATGATCATGATCCAGCTTCTGGTAAAAGGAAAGAAAACAGCTCTCCAAAGAGGACAGTTTAAAAATCACACCTCAAAGATCAACACTTACAATTTCTTTGCACTTTTTCCCCTTGCCTTACAATGTGTCTGTACTCATACACCAGTTCTTGAATGTCCACACATCTCTTGTAGTAGAGCTCAATTTGTTCCACAGTTTCTTTGTCATGAAGAGGGTTAAAGATCTATCAAAAGCCAAATGATGGATTAATGGCACCTTAGTATCTGTCCTTGATTTGCTTTGCTAGAAAGAACTGTTGTAGGCAAGTAACAAAAGGAAACAGATGTTTTACCACAATCAGCTTAGCTGGCACATCATGTCATGTGCCAGGCAACCTGATGCTGGCCACTACAGGCTATGACTTTAGACAGTCATCATCATCCAGGAAACTATGGATGCACTTCCAAATCTGACCTAGCCTATGTGACTTTTACCACTGATTTCCACAGACCCAAAAATGTACCAGATGTGTTCCACTGTACCATCAAACACTCTAGGAAACTAAAAATCAGTAGAAGTAGTCTCTTTTAGCATGTCAAGGGATAATGAACACTCCTAGATTGCCAGGTACTAACCTGCTTCATCACAAGTTTATCACATGGTAAGAGCTTGAGTTAAAAAAGCCTAAAACACAGCCACAGCTGACTGCTCCTATTTGAACACTTCCAGACACTGCTTTTATTTACCTGTTCTGTTTCCAGCACATTGAGGCGAGAGTATTTCACAGGTCCAAAGAATGCTTCGATGCCATTCACATACCCACTGCCTCCAAGCACAAAGTATCCAGCAGTGTCATCATAGTACAAATCCTCCCTGAAACTGGAGAACAAGAGAAAGAATTAAGCTTGAGAGGTACTATTGAAGAAGAAAAGATATTTCTATCTCAATATTTCTGTGACTGACAGCCTTACAACTTACTGCCAGCATCATCTTCTTTTCTCATCTGTTTGCTCTCAAAATCTGCTCTGTTATTTAGTGTGATAAATTCTGGAGTAAATTTAACAAATCCCTTTCCTACAAGCATATTAAATGAGCAGGGTTTGGGGTTTTTAATTTATTTTTCTGGTGTTTCACGCATCATTACACAACCTCAAAGATTTCAGTTCCAACCCTCCCATGCACTTTTCCTACAATTGGCATATGAAAATTTTAAGCTACCTGTCTCCTAGAGTTACTATCTAAAAATTCCCAATTTCTGGTTTGCTACCCATAGCAGATAAGGAAAAACACTGAAGTCTGCCATGCAAGTTACTGGTATACAATTTCCATAAACAAAGTAAGGGGGTTTAAAAACATCATTTGCACAAGAGTCAATCTTAAATTACAGTGAAAGAGACCAAATAAGGGTCCGATAAAAAACAGTGTTATTCATTGCTTAGAACAAAGGATAGAGCAAAAACATTTCTGTCACAAATTCTGCTCTCTGCCTAAGCAAAGCAAGTAACAATGTCCCCAGTGAAATCCTGCCCCTCTCACAGCAACAGCAAAACTTCCTTTGATTTCAGGCAGGCCAAGGTATCATTTGAAGACTGATCCTAATGCCACTGAGCTTCCAGTGGATTTTAGGGAGAGTTATCAAACTCTAGGACTAGATCAGGTTAACTTAGCTAGCATTAACATAATTATTCACAGGATCACAGGGTGTTAGGGGTTGGAAGGGACCTTCAGATATCAGAGTCCAACCCCTCTGCCAGAGCAGGACCATAGAATACAGCACAGGTCACACAGGAACACATCCAAATGGGTCTTGAAAGTTTCCAGAGAAGGAGACTACACAACCTTTCTGGGGAGCTCTGTGACCCTTACAGTAAAGAAGTTCCTCTTCATGTTGAGGTGGAACCTCCTGTGCTGTAGTTTATATCCATTGCCCCTTGTCCTATCACAGAGTGCAACTGAGCAGAGGCTGTTCCTGTCCCTTCCTTCCTGACCCCCAGCCCTCACATATTGATAAACATTTATTAAATCCCCTCTCAGTCTTCTCCTCTCCAGATTGAACAGCCCCAGAGCTCTCAGCCTTTCCTCACAAGGCAGTGCTCCAGTCCCTTCATCATCCTTGTAGCCCTCCCTTGGACTCTGTCTAGTAGATCCCTGACCCTCTTGAACTAGGGAGCCCAGAACTGGCATTTTGAAAGCACAGAGTGGAAAAAGACCACAGGCATTCTGAAAATCATTTGGAATCTGTTACAAACTTGTGCTCTCCTGCTCCCACTTTCCCTATCTGAACACTTACATTACCCAACAGAGGGGAAAATGCTGCTTACATAAAAGACTGATGATGAAGGACTTTCAAATTCTTCCCAACGGTGCTTGCTTCTATCTAGAAGAACACAAAATACTATTTATAAGAAATTTAACGTTGCAAGGTACACTTATTAAGCTATTTCAACTCATAGTTCAGAAGATTACAGACACAGCTTGCTGACTAAGTTAATTTTCCAAAGCTGGATGATCCGAAGGCCTCTGGACAATTTCAAGGTTTGGATTTTTCATTCGTTTGCTTATGTGAGCATGTACAACTCATAGCTATTCCTCTCAGCCTCAGTTACTGTAGGGTTTGTAGGAGGCATAGGCAAATGAGAGAGATCTGCTCTGATTCAGTAGCACACATACCTGCCCACCCTTGAAAGAGAGATCCAGCCGAAACCACTGCCTCAGAGGAAGGCTGAAGCTAGTTTTCACCGCAAGGTCATCTCCTCTCATGAGGTGCGTCTGAATATGCACACAGCCTGTCAGAGCGACAAAGGAAGGACAAGGAAATAAACACCACAGAAATATCAACAGTAAGAATGGGCTTCCTAATGCATGATTCTGCCTCCTCCATCCTTTCTATCACCAACAGAGATCTTGGGCGCTCCCCAAGCCATACATCAGCTCACAGCATCCCAGGGAAACGTGCTTCATGTTTCACTTACACATCTTGGATGCTAATGCCTGGCTTCCACATGAAACCACAGACTCCAACCCAACTCTCTGAGGGATAAACACACCAAACAGAAGCTGCAACTGGGGAGGTTTAGACTAGATAGTACAAAAAAAAATTTCACAGAAAAAATGGTCCGGCATTGGAATGAGCTGCCCAGGGAGGTGGTTGAGTCATCAACCCTGGATCTGTTTAAAGGTCATTTGGATGTGGTGCTTGGGGCTATGGTCCAGGGGTGAACCTTGTAGAGTAGGGGTCTGGGTTGGACTTGGTGATCCTGAGAGCCTTTTCCAAACTGAATGTTTCTGTGTGGTTCTGTGATTCAAGGATCATCTAGTCCAACCTTAACATAGTATCACAACAGACTGTTCTGGTCTTAAGAGCTCAGACCATGAATGTGGCTTCTGCAGGTTCAGGTAGTGGAAGACAATCATCTTGTACTTGGTCACTGCACTCTCATGTGCTAGCAGGGGAGTGTTGAGTAGATACCATTGTCTGCTGTTCCTCCCTGCTGTTTGCTGCAAGTCATGTCTGCTTTTTGTTACGTGAGATCAGCTGTTATTCCTGAGCATGGATCTATAAAGACTGTATCAGACCCCTTCTGAAGGCCATCAATAATATCCCTTACCTTCCTCATTTAGAAACACAGCAGGAGTACTATACATTTCCTTCAGATCAATAAAATAGAGTATACCACACAGATCCTTCTCACAGTGATGGAGTAAATACAGCCAGATCGAAACAGTGAACCTGCATGAGCAAAAATAAACAAAAAGTCCACTCCTGGTGAGAAATCTCCTTACACAATCTGAACATCATCTATTTTGACTTTGATTTAGAAGACTTTCATTTAGGAGACCTGTTTCACATATGTAATCTTCAGAGTACAGCACAGAACATCCTCTGCATTGAAAACCTTCAGAGCAGCAGTACTTGAAACTCTTGGATCTGTGATCTCCTTTCTTATTGTGCACTTTTGTGGCAAGGATATGAGAAGAGAGTAGGAGAGTATTATCTGAATCACTTCCAGAATGTTGGGTCAGAACTCCTGCCAGATCCCACATCAAGAGGGAACTGAAAACACGACTGAGACAACTTGGAGCCAACATCTTGCATGCAGGCTTCAGCACAAAATCCCCAAATGCACGCTCTTGTCATCTCGATTGTGGAAGCAGTAAAAACCAAGCTGTGTCTTCTGGGCTAAACAGCAGCTGTGAAAATGTGCTGGGGAGAAGTGGTTGAACACAAATCCAGGCTCTGGGTAGTACTGATAGCTATGAATAGCTGTCACAGTGCTATCACAGCTTAAATAAAGGTGGAGCTGGTGCAAACTGTGGAGCAGTGCAAACGAAAACCCCTGAGACTGAACAACACTGTGTGCTTGGAAACTTCTAGACAAAGCTGGCTGTGGCATTCAAAGTAAAATACTACAGTATCTGATTTTATGGAGTTGCTCTGTGCCAGACTAAATCTTCTTCAATGCCCTTAAGAGAAACTTGCCCAGTAATTTCCTTAACCTTTCCATATCAGTTAGGCCAATACTGAATACCTTTGAAAACCACACCTGTGATGTACAAGCCAGCAAAGCATTACGTTTATCATAACCTCTGATAATGAAGTTCTCCTAGGGACTTTTGGAAGGAGGTATTATTTGGAGTTTGTATTCCTATAATCAAGAGGGAAAAAAAAAACTTAGCCAGTCAGCTTGCCTTGCTTCTCTCTCAAGAAGCTGCTGAGCATAGAGTACCTTGAATCTTCTCCCAAACGAAACCAATATATGTCTGAGAGCCTAACATCTGCTCTCCTGCTTAAAAAAACAAAGGCAGGCCACAAGGGTGGAGAAGCTTACCACAACCAAGCCTACACCTAAACAGCTAATAACTCCATATCCTCCAGAGATGGTGCATGGGTGAAGCAGAAGGGTTTATAAATCAGTATCACTGATTGTTACGTCCTACAGGCAAACAGTGGGCTTCCAGAAATAGAGCTTGTGCTTACATATCACTCTTATCATCTCTGACAATATAGCAAATTCATCTCTGGCCATATAGCAAACTTAAATGCCCCAGTCTCCATTTAATCCTTGATTGCCAGTCTGAGCACATAGCCTTCTTCTGGACAAATTTCTTGGGCCAGAGTTTGGGACAGTGCTGACTCATTTCAAGTCCCCCATTGCTGCAGAATGTCCTACCGTGTGAGCAGTCCCTCACAGTCCCAGCCTATCCTTGCTGCAGGCTGTCCACTGGTAGCTACCTTCTCCTTCTTTACAGATCCCTGAATGAAGTGAAATGAATTACTTCAGTTAGATCCACCTGCTCCTGTGGACCTTTTGGTCCAGCAGGGAGCCACTGCTCACACACAGAGAGCTGGAGCAAAACTCTCTTCCTCTTCACAACAGAGCTACCTCAGGCTGTCACACAACCACAACACACAGGCAATGCTTTGTGTTAAACACTGGAGACACCACCCAAAAGCAAGGGAGGGTGAAACTGGGGGGGGCAGGTTAAGAGCTGCAAAATTCATGTGATAAATTCTCAACCAGAGCTTGAGCATCCCAGTACTGGTAGCCCAATGCAAGCATGCCAGTGAGCAATGGGCTGTGCAAACCAGGCTGTTACCCATCCTGAAGAGGCCCAGGAACTAAAAATTGCTCTGTCCATATGACTTTAGAGCTGCAGTTTGAGGGCTGGCAATTTGCATGCAACCTGTGCTATCTGGCAAGTCTTCTTTGGCACTCTCACTGTGGTCACAGGCCAAACACAAACCAGCAGGCCAGCTCCAGCTCCTGTGATCATTTCCTATTTCTGCAATAATGTTGTCAGGATGACAGCATCTGGTGGAACTGAGATATATTTATCTTTCTATATTTTTTTCCTCTAAAATGGCAAAACACAACAGAACAGTTGTGACAGTTTTGGGAAAGGGGACTAAAGAAAGATGATCTTCCTCTGGGAATGAAGAGTGTGCAGGAGCTAAGCACTTTCACTCCTGTCTAATCAGGAGAGTTTGCACAGAGATGGTGAAAGGAAAACACTGTAAGCTCGAGCTGGAAAACTTATCTAGGCAGAGTAATCTATCACTGAGGGCTTGACAGCTGCAAAATAAACTAGAGGGTGAATTTATAGCAAAAAAGCTACTCCACCCTGCTTGCCCTTGCAAGAAACCCTACTCTGCACTTGTCTACAATGTTCAAAATGCAGATCTCTTGGTAATGCAAAAAACCCCAAACAAACAAAAAACCCAAAACTTTGGTCATGACAGCACATAACAGCTAACTTACCCTCCTAAAGATTCCAACCCTGCAGATTTTTAGGGCCAGGCTGGATGTGGCTGTGAGCAACCTGATCTAGTGTGAAGTGTCCCTGCCCACGGCAGGGAGGTTGGAACTGGATGATCCTTGAGGTCCCTTCCAACCCTGACAATTCTATGATTCTAACTGCACCTAACCAGCTCAGTTGCACCTACTGTCAGTATCTCTTACACAGCACTGCACTAACACATACTGTATCTTTCTGAGGTGCAGCTTAATCCTCTTCAAAACTGAAATCAGAGAACAGAAGGAATTGCTAACTAGTTTTCTTTTGCCTCAAATTAAAGGCAGTACTGCTTTAATGTGTAGTGCAGCCCAAGAGTTGAAGTACATCCTATAGCCTCTGATAATCAATCACAACTTGTTTCAATTATTTGCCTATACTTACATGGGATAATCAATCTGATGTTGTCTGACTGTCTCAAGTTCTCTGTTTGCAAACTGTTCAAACTTCTTCACTATTCCAGTTTTGTCCCCACTGGAAGCATATATGAAGTTGAGAAACTGGACATCATCTGCAAGACACAATCTTTCTTAATCTGCCAGGCAACAAATATTGGTAACTAATTCATTAGTTCTCACTCATACAGTCAAACACTTGAATCCCATAACAGATTGAAAATGAACAGAAACCTTCAGTATGTCCTTAAGCATAAGCTCATCACAGTCTGGGACTCAGTAACCCACAGAAAGCTAAGTGGAGTCCATTTGCAGCTGGTGTTAGAAGCAGGGAAAGAACAGACTCATTTAAATCTAAGATACTTAAAGAGCCACTTAGTAAGGAAGAAATCATTGATGTTAGTCACTTAAATTTCATCCTCTCTTTGCTTATGTCTACAGGACATTACTTCACAGCTCTTGGACTTCTCAGCTCTGCAGCTGATACTGTGTGTAGACACCAGTGTGTATAGATACCAGTTCTGTTCTTAACTGAGATGCATAATCCTGTAAGAAATCTGATAAAGCTCCCCTTACTAAGAAACACAAAAAAACTCTTCAAGGTCATGATATACCATCAGCTTTCCTAGAAAAACCCCCAAACCAACAAAAAAACAACCAAACCAAACAAAATGAAACAAAACAAAACAAAAACCCAGGCAATTTGTTACAAACTTGTTCTAAACAAAAAAAAAAAAAAAAAAACTGGAATGTTATTTCTTCCTATTCCTTGTTACACTGTTTTCATTTATAAACCAATTAGGTAATACATAAGATGTTTCACACTGTTGTCAGAGATTACATGCTTTCTCCACCATGCTTCCCTGTTCATCTTCAGAGCACCTGCATGGCAACAGAGTGAAAAAAAAAAAAAAACAACACTAACACCATTATGGGATTTCTCCAGCAGAGAACTCTCTGGAAGCAAAGAACCTCTTTTCATTTTAGGTTGTGCATTGAGTGTATAGTGAGGATAAAAAAGAATTGTCAGCAGCTATAAAGATAGAGACAGACTTGGGAGAAAATCCAGAAAGCAGAGTTGTGAATTTCAGTGATTTATACAGTTGGTAAGACAAGTTTTCATTTAAAAATACTAATTTTTAAACAAAAGTGCTTGTTCCTAATGGGTTTGAGGGGGGGGAAAAAAAGTACTATACATTTTCTTGCACTATAAAGACTTAAAAATAGGTTTCTGAGTGTGTGGCCATCTTAAGCAGAAGTAGACTACCCATGTGAGAATTCTGTATGTGAGAACTGTGGGACTGACTTGGAAATAATATAGGAAGAGGCTGAATAGAAATCTCTCTCTGCAGATGAAGGACTGATGTCCACTGACATCAGTGGATTTTAAATACAGCTGTTTGAATACACTTAGAACACCACGCTGCTAACAAATCTCCAGGCTGGCTGTGATGAAACCAGCCAGCTCCAAGGGACCTGCTGGCTTCAGCCATTTGCAACTCTAACCCCCCAGTTATGGAGCTTACAAGGTTTGCCAAGTGAACCATTCCATGTAACACTTACTCCAGGCATGCACTTTTTAACAGCTTACCAAAGATGTCATTTCTGTCCCATTAGTTTCTTTGGAGAAGGAAAAAAAACATAGTGACATTACACCTACCACTTTCATGAGGGCACTGAGGTATCCTGTTGGCCTGGAGCATCCAGAAATAGTCAGCACCCCACTGAAGACAAACTTTGTGGTCCTTATATGGGCGTTCAAAAGGTGGAACTGCCTCTAAGAAAGTGTAGTTCCTGGCCACCGCATCCTGGTAATCTTCATTCTGCTCAACATCAATGCTGCCAACTGATTTGTGACTAATCCATGCATATAGTATCACACTGTGCACTATTATGGAGTTTCTGATGATGTAATCATCTCTGTAAACCATGATGCTTGGAAATTTCAAATGTACTTGCCGAGTCCTGCTAACGTAAAGGTTCCTCTCGTCCTCCCATCTCCTTCTGTACACTGGTATACCAGTCCTGAACTCTGAGGAAGCCACTGCTTCCAAGGTGATGATACAAGGCTTAGAACATAAATACTGAACTGAAACCTCAGAATTGTTAAGAACTTTCCTTTCTAAAACGTTTAAATGAATAAAGTCCACATAATCCATGTTTTGTTCAAGCTGGGGAGGAACAGCCGTGGTCCGGAACGTCTCCTTCCCAAAGGACGGCACAAAACTCTGGAAGAAAAACCCAAACCCCAAACATTAACCAGAGAATCTAAAGTAAGGGGATTAGTAATGCACTTGTAGTATTATTGCCACTGCACAAGCAGAAGACTTAGATTCATAGAATGGTTCGACTTGGTAGAGACCTTAAAGCTCATCCAGTTCCAACCCCCTGCCATGGGCAGGGACACCTCCCATCAGCCTGGCCTTGAACGCCTCCAGGCAGGAGGCATCCACCACTTCAGTGGGCAACCTGTTCCAGTGTCTCACCACCCTCACTGTAAAGAATGTCTACCTAATCTCCAGTCTGAATCTACCCTCCTCAAGCTTAAATCCATTCCCTCTTATCCTTTAAGCCACCATAAGCCACTCCAAAATACCAGAATCCTCTCAGGCAACAATTAGACATGGATTCCTGGAGAGCTACCATCAAGGTTTTCATGCTAAGAGCCTTCCTACACAAAGTTCTCAAAGCTACACATGCTTCTTCAAACAAAGTGTATTTACAGGGTGTATCCTTTGGCCTTTCCTGCAGGTAGAATCCAGTTTAAGATACTGACTTAGAGGTGATGCTACTGACACAGGCTCCAAGGATCAGGTCTAAAGAGTACACAGTAGAATGCACCAGCATTTACTCATTGTGCTGTTGTTTGCTAGTACTGCCACAGTCTGGTGTTTCCAGATCTTCTTGAAAAGGTTATGTCCTTTTCCGACCTCTCCTGCAGGCACCTGAAGGGCAGCATAACACCCTGAAGGTGTTTAAGGCCAGGCTGGATGAGGCTCTGGCCAGCCTGATCTAGTGTGGAGTGTCCCTGCCCACAGCAGGGGGGTTGGAACTAGATGATCCTTGTGGTCTCCTTCCAACCCTGACTGATTCTATGATCAACACCTAAGGCAGCTCACAATGGTTTCTTGAGAACTAATTCTTGTTTGTGAAATGTTTAGGAGCTTATTACTGGAATGGTCCTATCCTGAAGAGGGACTTACAAACCTGGCCAGCAAGAGCAGCAGGCAGCATTTGCTCAGCTTCTGCTCTCCACAGCTCTGCACATTATAATACACTTTGAGAGTGAGTGCTTGGACATGTACCAGGATTATCCTACACGCTCAAGTTCTTGTCTCCAAGGCTTCAAACAGCTTCTTTTCTTTCTGCTCTGCAGTCGGCACCCAGCTTGATGCACTGCCAAGGATACTGAGGATTACTCAGCTCAGAGAGCAAGCCACCAGTGTGGCACTTTTCCCAGGTCCCCTGGCTCCTCTGAAATATCCAGAACTGTCGCTTAGGATGACCACAGAAGCTGGTTGTGAATACTGCTTGAAATGCGAAATGTCTTGGGTGACTTTTATCTTTGCTAAGCTTTGATCTGAAATGTATCTTATACATCTACCTTGGATCAATGGCCTTTTCACTATGATTCTCAAAATACTTAAAAGTCTTGGCCCAGTCATTAGGACATTTCTAACCATCACAACTACGTGCCTGGAGGACAAGACCTTGTCCACAAACTGATATGGGGATAAATATAAACCCTTAATGACAAACTACTTCACTTTTTATTTCTAAAGAATATGTTGATACTCCTTCAGAGCTTCACTGAAAAAAAACCCACACATCAAAACATCAAGCCAGCAACACCTGTGAAGGTGTAAACATTAGGAGAAGTCAGAACTAACTTTATCCATACTGCTTCCTTGCTTCTATAGAGGATTTTAGATTTAAGTATGTAATCAAATCAATGCCCTTGAAGGCACAAAAGAGTTCTAGTGTCATGCAAGTGGAACCCAACTGTGCATAGAGGACATTATTTACCAGCAATTGGAAGACATAGCTGAACAAGGGAACTTTTGGATGAGAAAGCTGGGTATCACTGCTAGCAGCTGCGTAACTACCCAGCTGGATTTCTTCAGTGTCCCTCAGTCTTTCTGAACTTGTCACTCAAAACCATTTTTCACAGGAACAACCTAGTGCTTCCTATCTTCTCATGTCTGACAAAGGACTGGAAGGCAGATATGCAGTGATGCCAAACACTCAAGCACATGTGCATGCACCAAGATAGACACAAGCACATAGCATCTTATCCAGTAATAAGCAAGGTGCAAAGACCCCTGAGTAACCCCACGCTGATGCAGTCATGGCAGAGATCATAAACCCTTGCAGACCATGGCTGAGCCTCTGTCATCACTTGGCTGCTTCTACACAGTGCTCTGTAGGCAGAATTCAACAACAAAATGACATAGAGGCTTTGTTGTGTTGAGCAACCTAGCCACAAATGCTGGAAAAGTTTTGTCCCTGACCTTTTTCTTAAAACCTGCTGAATCTGAAGGAGTTGGCCCAAGACATCCCATCAGGTGCCAGGATAAAAACCACTGTGGGAAGCAATCACAACTGGCAAGACAGTGAACATTTTCACTAGTCTAACACAGAAATGACCAGAAAAAGTTGTTGCTGGAGTAAGATCTCAGCATGAGCCTCTCCAATTTCACCCCTGCAGAAATTCCATAAACTGCACCTGTTTGCACAGCTTGAAGATAACCACAGCCTCTGCCTGCCTGCCACGTCATGCTAGATTTTAAGATGTGTGAAAAGGGGACATGCCAGGAAAGGTGATCTGCTCCCAGACTGCACCGATATGGCACAGGCACACAGTTTTGTGTGTTGGAGTTTGTGCTTAGCAGCATGAAAGAGGGAAAAGCAGTTCAGCAGATGCCCCTTAGAACGCCGTTGCTTCCATGTGCCAGTGCAGCACCCTAGTCGTGAGTGCATCTATAGCAAATGTCAAAGGCTGCCCCTTCTTACAAACCCAGATATTTAACCCCGCCTAGGACGGAAAGCTTCTTAACACTTTACCGACCGGCCGTTTCCCAGCAGCGTTAACGTCGGGGGCTAGAGAAAGCGGTTCCGGGCCAAGGCAGACAACCGCAGGGCTGGCTCCAACAGGCGGCCCCGGCACCGAGCGCGGCCCAGGGGCCGCGGCCCCCTGCGCACCACCCAGACACCAGCTCCAGCACCTGACCGAATACTGTGTCCCTCCCGAAAAGCCGCTGGCAACCTGCAGCGCCGCACTGGCCCGGCCGAGCGCGGAACAGCGCCGTGAAGGTGCGGGACAGTCCCCGCCTGCAGGGCTCGGTGCTCACTCGAGGACGGTCGCCCAACCCGGGCCCTCACCGCGGCCACCATCTTCCACCGCCACGGCGGCGGACGAAAAAGCCAAGGACCGCTGCGGGGCCGGCCACCACTCACCGTGAGAAGTAGAAGGAGCAGAGGGCAGCGGCGGGGCACGGCGTGGGCCTCAGCCGGGAGCCCCATCCTGGCGCGGAGGTTGCGGCGGCGCTGCCCAGAGCGACCGGGACTGCGCGGCCGGCCCCGCCGACAAGGATGCGGCAGATCCGGCTTCCTGGAGGAGGGGCCGCTCGTAGGGCAGGGCAGAGCTGAGCCGCGCCCGGTCCCGCGTCCCCGCCGCAGGTGCGGAGGGGAACGGAGGGGCCGGGCCCGGCGACACCGAGGGGGCTGTTGAGCCTCCCGGCCGCGCTGTAAGGCAGCCCAAAGTCCCCCGCGCAACCCCAATACAACAGGCGCCGGGCGGCGGCCCGGGAGCGGCGCAACCCGGGAGGGACACCGGCGCAGGGCCGCGTCCTCCCTCTCGACGGCAGCGTGGCTCGGGGGCTCCGCAGCGGCTCCTCCCGTTCTCGACCTCACCCTCACGCCACGGCTCTGCGCTGCCAGCGCGGCCCCCGTCCAGGGCAGCCCCCCGGTCCTGCCGGCGGGCGACGTGCTGCCGCGGGGCGGCTTTAGAGCGCTCAGGCGTGGCAGGGCCTCCTCACAGCTGCCGTGTGTGGCGCAGCTGGGGCTGCCCGGGAAGCGTCACCGTTCGCCGCCTCAGGCACGACACAACGAAGCGCGGCGGTTATGTTTACGGTACTACCTCCGCCTCACCGAAGATGAGTGTGCTGGCACTGGGTTGTACCCCGCCAGCCCGCGAGGGGGCGCTGCCCACCGCCGGGCCAGGATGGAGGGGTTGGAGGCCGCAGGTGCCCCTTCGCTTCCTGTGTGCCCCGGAGGTGGAGCCCATGGAGGTTCCGGGTGGCGGCGCCCGGCGGGGATGGCGGCGCTGACCCGCACTATTGGTGTCTTCGGTGGCTTCGTGGTTGTGGTGGCCGCGGTCTTCTACCCGATTTACTTCCGGCCGCTGCTGCTGCCGGAGGAGTACAGTGAGTCCCTGGGCGGGAGGAGGGAGCAGGCCGGGGACCGGCTGTGAGCGGGATTGTGTCTTGGGATTGTGTCCTCGCAGGGCTGCAGTGCGGCGGGGAGGGCAGCTGTGCCCAGGCTGGGAGTGTACTGAGGGCTGCCGCGGATTGAATAATTCTCAAGAGGCTTTCTGCTCGCCTAAGAGATAATATGTTTTTTTCTAATCAACTCGTAGTACTCTCGTTTTAAGTTATTTGCCAGCATGTGGTTAAGAACACCCTTCTGCTGTTCTCTGAAGTGATAAAGAGGATTGAGATGCAGCTAAAGAAGTTATGATGCGAGGGCTGGATCCCCTCTGCTGTGAGGACGGGTTGAGAGTTGGGGTCGTTCAACCTGGGGAAGAGAAGGCTGCAAGGAGACCTTCTTGTGATGAGGGTGGCGAGATCCTGACCCAGGTTGCCCAGAGAGGTGGTAGATGCCCCATCCCTAGAATCATTCCTGGTCAAGCTCTTTTGGGGCTCTGAGCAGGCTGCTCTAGTTGCAGATGTCCCTGCTGACTGCAGGGAGGTTGAACTTTTTGACCTTGAAAGATCCCTTTCGACCCAAACTGTTCTCTGATTCTTTGAACTAGCTTGAGTTACATTTTCCATCTGCAGTTGAAAACTTGAACTTAAAATGTGATAACAAATTTTTTATCAGTTGTAATGATTTGCTAGAGCTGGACTCAGGCTGCAGGGTTTTGTCTGAAATTGGCTGCTGAGGAAAAGTCCACTTTCGGGCCAGAAACAAAGGAGAATTGCTAAAACCCGAGGGTTACTCTGTAACCAGGACGCTCTGGAGCACCGGAGGTACCTGAAGCATTGGGTGCAACGCCTCGCAGGCTCCGGGCGGACGCTCCGTGCTGCGGTAGGGCTAGAGGGAGCACTCGGCACTGCTAACTAGTGCCGAAGGAAGCCGGGAGAAATTCAGCTGTAACTAGCCTCATCCTCTTGCTTTTATCCCCCATTATAACTTTTAGAATGTTAAGTAAGCTGTTAGCGAGAGCCTGAAGATGCGTGTGGTTAATCTGCTCAGACAACTGCAGAGATTTAGAGGAGAAAAGGAAAAGGGTGACACAGTTACTGATCTCAGGGAGACTTTAGTTTTGCATCAAAGCTGAAGTAAAATTTAACTTAAATTTATTTAAGGGAATTATGGTTTTGAAGCTGGAAATTTCCCACAGGTTTTTCTGCCCCATGCTCCTATTTTTAAATCCTATTCTTAACTCATTTTTGCTTATGGTACAGTTTCCAAAAACAGGACATTGAGCTGTGGGTGAATACTCAAGTGTTCCTGCATTTTGGGACACTGGGTCTGAAGCTGGACATTTGGAATTTGTAGATGCTGTCATGAAATCTACTTGTGATAAGATGCAAGATCTTTTAGGGCCTGAAAATGGAGATCACTGATTCTGGAAAGAATAAATCATAGAATCATCAAATTATTTGGGTTGGAAGGGGCCTTAAAGATCATCTAGTTCCAACCCCCCTGCCATGGGCAGGGACATCTCCTGCTAAACCAAATTATTCAAGACTCCATCCAACCTGCTTTTGAACACTTCCAGGCTTGGAACTTTCACAGCTTCTCTGGGCAACCTGTTTCAATGCCTCACCATCCTCATGGGGTGGTGTCTGATCTAAATCCAGCTTCCAAACCTTGAGGAGAGTTTTATGCTGAGTACATAAGTGATAGCTCTTAAAAGTACCAGTCACAGCTTAAGTGATGGGATCATGGTATTTTGACATCTTTTGCTAAAGAAAATAAATCATTACTTTAAGATGATTATCTTAATTATTTGTAACCCCTCAAACCAGACTGGGTGTTTGATTCTCAGTGAAGTGTGAGTACTACATTCATGTAGGTGGAGAGTCACCAGTTTTACTGTGTAGCACCCAGAATGAATAAAAATTTGAGTGTTATTTGGTTCAGCCAAGATGTCTGGTGTTTTCTTTGGGTTTGTTGTGTTTTGCTTTGGGTTTTTTTGAGTAGTGTCCTTTTGGTTCTGTTTTCCAGAGAAAGAACAGAGAATAAACCGAGCTGGTATTGTTCAAGAGGATATTCAGCCTGCAGGTATATTTGATTCATGTGTTTACATTGACTGGTTGAAAGCCCTTCTTAAAGTATGACCTGTGAAGAATATATTCCAAGAATATACACATAATAAACTTAGCATGAAATTTTGGTGGGGTTTTTTCAGGCTAATTCTTCACTTGAAATACATGGATTTAATGAAACTTGGTTTGAAGTGACTTAACTGGCCAAATAAAATGCAGATACTCTGTTACCTTCATACTTTTGTAAATAGATGCCAGTTTCCACACCTGAAATCAACTTCTGAACTAGCCCACAGCAAACAGGAACCATGGGTGTGCTGAGCTCTAGCTGTTAAGAGTGCCCAGTTGCAGCCTGGTTTTGTGGAACGCTGCTTCACAGTTCATCAGCACTTTGTCAGTACCTTCTAGCCACATGGGCAGAGACAGAAATTCACTACACAAATTTTGGATTTCAGTGCTAAGAGCTTTTTGATCCCTGCTGTTGCCAGTAGAAGGCATAGAAGAGCAGAGGAGGGGAATGAAATTAAAAGTATGGCAGGCTTGTCCTTGGCAGTGCATTGTCTCATAGGTAATGGATCTGGCTGTTCATTATGCAAGGCTGGCACTTCTTGTTTGAAGACATGGGAGTGCTTGTCTAGATTAAACAGTTCAGATCTGAGCATGCTAGAAGGTTGTGTATTCCTATCTGTAGAAAAGCCTAACATCAGCAGCAGGAGGAAACCAGATGGGATTAATGCCACGTCCTTACTACACATACCAATTAAATCATCAGTGCAGGACCTACTTTCCAGGAAAGTGGTGAAATGCTGAAGAGCACTAGGAAGGGTATTATGAAACACAAGTCTGGTAAATCTATCTGTCTTTTTTTCATTAAACATTACAGAGGGCTGGACTGGCTCATTTATCCAACATGCAGGTACTTGATGACCAGTTCTTCTCAGCATAACCTTTTCATCTAAATTCAGCTGCTGACAAGAAGTTACAGATCCAGTTGCTGCAAGTGAAATGTAGACAAATTCAAATGCAAGATTCAGTTTTAGGTGGTTGTAAGGCTATGGGTGTGAGATTTTTTTTTTCCCCTTATCTGAAGCTTAAGATGAAGGTGAGGTTGTCTTTCTAAAGTTATTTTGCAAGCTTATACAGAGTTGTGAGTTTGGTGCAGAAATTGTTAGGTTCTGGAATTGTTCTGTACACGAGGTTGGAGCAGCAGGCCATTTGTGTGTGTGTGTTTGGCTTATTTTTCTCCCAACAGTCTGGTTATGAACTGCTGGTATTCTCATATCTGATTTGTAGGGTTAAAAGTGTGGTCTGATCCATTTGGAAGAAAGTGATGTTGCTGACTGGTTGTGTTGGAAGGCAATTCTAAAGATGGAATCTTCAGCTGTATCTTCTTTCACTGAAGTATGTCTTTGGGTGTGGCTGGAAAAGAATTCTGAACATGCTCTGTGGGCACATGAGGAGCAGCAAAGGTTACAGGTTGGAATCCCAAGAGCTGAATGATTCCTGAGTTTAGAAGTGAAATCCTAATTTCCTTGAGAAAAGGGAAGATAACTTATTCTACTTTAGCGTTTGGTTTGGGGTTTTCTTTGTTAATCTGTAAACATTTGTAGAATAAATCAGGAGCAGAATAAATCAATAAATGAGGCCATTTCTTCTTGTCCTGTCACTTGTTCCCTAGGAGAAGAGACCAACCCACACTGTGCTACAACCTCCTTTCAGGAAGTTGTAGAGAGCCAGAAGGTCTCCCTTCAACCTCCTTCTCTCCAAGCTTAACAACCCCAGTTCCCTGAACTGTTCTCACAAGACTTGTGCTCTAGATCCTTCACCAGCATCACTGCCCTTCTTTGGACACACTCCCACACCTTAGTGTCCCGCCTTGGAACATGGGGCTCAAGAGATCCTAGTCCTTTACACATCAAAGGGAAGCCACAGACCTGGCAGGCAGCAGAACTAGCAGTACCTGCACACTACAGCGATCCCACAGAGACCCCAGGTCACCGGCTGCGGCTGCCTGCACCAGTCCTCCCCAGCCCGTCGGAGCTGTTCCTGGCTGTGGGGTAATGGGGAGACAGGAGCTGTGCCCCACCGTGTGCCCGGCCCTAAGAACCAGGCCGGCCACGGCGTCTGTACCCTCTCCGGGACGGGCGCTGCCCGGAGCCGCGGCGTGTCCGGCCTCGAGCCCTTCTCCGAGTCGGGGAACCTCTGCGCGGGCTCGTGGAGCCGTGCTGGGTGCCCGCGGGACCGGAGACCTGCTGCTCCGGGCATGCAGCCATCGCACCTCCCGGGGAACCTGTGCGGGCAGGACCCGGGCGAGCGCTGCCGGTACCGGGGATGCAGGCTCGGCTCTGCACACCGGCGCGGGGCTCCGCCCGGTCACCCCCGACCCCGCCCACCTCCGCTGCGGCTCCGCCCCTCCCCCGCTGACTCCGCCCCGGTACCGGCGAGCCCGCGCGGCTCCGCCTCGCCGTTCTCCGAGCCCGCCGCTCCGCTCTGCGCCCGCCGCCACCGGACCCGCGCCACCGCCGAGCACCAGGTACTGAGCGGGCTGGAAAGCGGAGTAGCTACCGGCCGGGGAACGGAGAGGGGCGGGGCTGGGCGGTGGCAGGGTCGGGCTCTGCGGGCAGCGGCCCTGCGGCCACCGCTCGCCGCACCGGGAGAGCCGCGGTGGTACCCGGGCCGGGACCGGGAACCGGGACGGTGTGACCAGGGCGAGGGGCAGAACTCGCGGCCGGGAACCGTAGAGCTTACGGGAGCCCCGAAACGAAGGTATCGCGGCGGGCGGGGACCCCGGGGGCGCCGGGGTGGTTCGAACACCCGCGACGGGATGCGCGGAGAGCGGCGGGGTTGGGGCAAGGAACAGTGCTGGGGACGGTGGGGGAAGTCCACGGTACCTCTTGTCTCCCGCCGCCGGTGCGTGATGCCCGGGGTCGGGTGACATCGGCAGCCCCAGTGCCCTGTGGTGCCGCGGGTCACGGCGCTCCCCGATGCCTCACAGCAGGCAGGAGCTTCCCGGGGAAGAGCGAGAGGCACGGGGCCGGTGGCACACCTCACTCTATGCCAGGCACCCGACGCTGGGTACCCAGTACCCTACGCTGTGCACCCCACACCGAGGTGGCTGGTGGCACCTCACAGTGATCACCCTACAACAAGCACCCCACACCAGGCTCCCTGCAATGAGCACTCGACACAGAGGTGGCTGGCCAGTGGCACCCCACATCAAGCAACCTAATGCTGGGCACCCTATGCTTGGCACCCTGCTCTGAGGTGACCACTGGCACCGTGCAGCTAGCAAGCCGCTGGCAGGGTCCCCGGGACACACAGCCGTGCTAGGGGCGGTGGTGTGTGTGGCTGAAGCAGATACATATGTGCTGAGAGCTGCTGCGTTAGAGGAGCCAAATACCCCCAAGGACCGAGCCCTGTGCCACAACCCCACTGCCTGCTGTGCCACCCTGGCCCATGGCACCTCTGCTTGCCGAGCAGCTCCGGGTGGAAGATGCGGGGGATCAGCGGTCCAGGAGCCGCCAGCCTGGCTGTCAGGCAGAGCTCTGCTCCCCCTCGGCAGGAGACACGTCCATCAGCGGGGCTGTGTGGGGTTGACACATGCACAGGCGTGATCCCAGGGATGTCACTTTCTGTACCGCACGCCGTGGTGACGCCGGCCAAGGGAACGGCTGCCGGCGCTGGAGGAATTCAGCCCATGTTGCTCCCAGCGCCGTGCTCTGCGTTCAAGGCCTTTGTGTCTGCCGGTGGGGCTCTGGCAGCTGCTGAGGCAGAAGCAGAGCCGGGCACAGCCCCAGTTGCTCCCTGGAAAATAGGAAGGTGCCCCTCTCCGGGCTGCTCGGGTCCAAGCTGCTCGGGAATACACCAAAACCCCAGTTACAGCTGCAGCTAGCTCTGCACAGGGATGTTGGGGGGAGCCTGGGGAATAGGTCTCCAAGGCTCTCTTTCTGTGTTCAGACCACGAGGTGGACACGTACGAGTAGTCACCGGGACCTGGGCTTTGCCAGCATGTGCCCACTTGGGGATGGCAGGTGTTGACTGAGCTGCCAGCCTGCTCTCAGAGGCACAGAGCTCTGTCGGGGGGAACAGATCATTCCACGCTAGCTTGCAGCTCCTGGCGGCCTCCACACCCAGCACCTTCCAGAGATGACAGTAGTGAGCCCCTTGGGACAGTTGCAGTGACAGGGGGTACTGGGGACCTCCGGCTGCGCTCTCTCCCTGCTGGTGCTGCCCAAGGATTGCGGCTGCAGAGCCGCGGGAAGTGGCTCCCGGGCAGAGCCCGGCTGAGGCTGGCACCCATCATCGCTTCCCAGCTCTCCCCCTCTGCGGGAAGGGTTCAGCCCTTCCAGGGTGTTTGAAGGAGCAGCTGTAACCGCAGCAGCTCCTCTAGGCTGAGGTTTCCTTCTTTGTGAGTTAGAATTGTTTTACAGCACAGCAGCATCCAGAGGCCACAAATGATGAGCGGGTCTGCTCCCGTCCCTAGTAACAACACTGCCTCAGCCCCAACCAGTGCGTTTGGACAGGGGCTGTCTTGCTGCTCTCAAAGATGGTCCTCGGTCCTCATGGTCCTAGCTCTTTGGTGGGTGCAGAAACCAAGCACACGGCAAAGAAAGACAGTTGCTAATTCCTCAGTTCCCCTGGCAGCCAGTGTTGTCTAAAGCGCATGAAGATAAAGGGCGGGGAGGGGGGGGGGGGGGGGGGGGGGGCTGTGACTGCTACGAGGCTTCGGAAATCCACTTAAAGGCAGGAATTGGTATTCTGAAACCACATTCTCCCTCTCCATGCTGTGAGGCTGCAGCCGCAGCAGCCTCTGGTGCTGGTGCCAGGACTGCAGCTGGTGCTGGTGGGATGGGGGCTGCCCCATGGCAGGGTATGGGGTTGTCAGGGGAGCTGCGCCTGGGGCTGAGCCTGGGAGCCTGGACTGACACATGCAGGGTGACCAGGGCAGTGCAGCCACCTCTGTGGACTGCTGGGTGGTAAAGCCTCCCTAGCTTTCTTCAGAAATGAGATTTGAAGACAGCTTGTGGCTTTTTACTGTGATTTCTGGCATGCGAAGGAGCACACAGAGTCCCTGTCTGCTAGGGCTCCCCAGCCTGGCCGACTGCTCTGCTCACTCCTGGTGGGTGCCTGAGCACTAAGCTCCAAGAGGTGGGATGTTCCTCGCAGGAGAGCACAGAGCTGTGGGAGCTCTCATGATGAGCCATGTCTCCTGTGGCCAAAAGCCTTTGAGACAGTCCTCCTTCCCTTGTCCTGTAGTTGCTGCAGGAACAACCGATGCCAGAGGTGCTGACAGACCCAGGCCATATCTCTGCATCAAGTATTTCCTGTGTCTATACAGCCATATATCTGGCACTCACAGGAATAGGATATGGCCCACACTGCATTCACTGAGAGGGAAACATCCATCAGGGTGTTTCTCTTCCCCCCATGGTGGTCTCTTCTGTAGCCCCTGGGAATGGTGCTGAGCCGTGGTGCCCAGCTGCAGACCGCCATGGACACTGCCATGGAACAGCTGAGGGAAGCCTTGGGACATGAAACAACCTCCTCCTGACCTCACCCCATTCCAGGGCAGGCTGTCTGCCTCAGTCTGCCTGTGTTCCTCTGGGTAGGTCACCTTACCTTTTCACGGCCTTCTTAACCAGTGGCACTGCTGCTCCTCTGCCTGGCAGAGAGGGGCAGGAGAGCAAGCTGGTACAGGGAGAACAGAGACACTACTGCTGTGACAGCCGTATTAGCATCCATGGGAGACAGAGGAATAATTTAGCTTCTGCAGGCTTCCAAAAGCTTTGTGCAAAGGCTTTGTACTTCACTGTGTCTCCTGACCATGGAGAGTCTCCATCT
The DNA here is from genome assembly GCF_027791375.1 of Indicator indicator. Classification (NCBI taxonomy): domain Eukaryota; kingdom Metazoa; phylum Chordata; class Aves; order Piciformes; family Indicatoridae; genus Indicator; species Indicator indicator. The sequence goes on along the minus strand of NC_072032.1, from coordinate 14,575,719 downwards.
GACAGCACCGGCATATCTGCAGTTGAAAGAGAGAAGTGATGTGCATGAAGTTGATGACCTCCGTGTGCCAGGAGGAGGCTGTTGTTTCTCATTCCCTCACTCACAGGACCCATTCCATGGGGCACTGGCCGTGGGCCATGAGGTGAGGGTGGCTAGGCACCTTAGGCAGCCCTGGGAGGTGCCCACAGGGTGCCCTGGAGGTACTGATGCTGCAGGAAGGTAGGTGACAGGAGATCCCTGCTCTGGCCAGGCAATGAGAGCCTTCTCCTGGGCCCTGTGGCTGGAAGAGTGACTAATATTCCTGCAGAGCACTTCAGCCAGTGACCTAAATAGAGATGAGCAGATCTCCAGTTCCTGCAAGCTGCCACTTGCACCAGGCCCCAGCTGACGCAGGGGAGGACCAGGGTCAGTAACACTGCCTGGAAGCCCAGGGGCTGGGGGTGCCGTGGGGCACCAGGTACCTGGGACATTGCCACAGCTGCAGGGGACTGTGCCCACTGCCCTCAGCTGGGCCAGCCTCAGCGTTTCTGTGCGATCCTGGCAGGATTTGAGCAGAGTCAAAGACCAAGCTCAGTGCAGGAGTGAGGAGGTGAAGCACTGTGGGTTGGAGAGAACCTGCAAGGACTATCAGAGACAGGGGGGAGCAGGCCTTGGGGACATAAGTGGAGCTGGGCCTGCTGAGCATGGTGAGGTGTGGCTGCAGAAGGGACGTGTCCTCGCTGCCAGTGCACAAGGGCTGAGCACTGGGAAGGGAGAAGAGCTGCTCAAGCGGAAGCACCATATTGGCACGAGCACAGTCAGAGCTAAACTGGCCCTGATTAAGTGTATGCAGGAAATAAGAAGGGCTGTGAGCCTCCGAGCAGCTGGCTCTGGAAGAGCCTCCAAGAGAACCATGAGGGTAGGGCATGAGCTGGCTTCATGGTGGAGCTTCCCCAGCGAGGAACCAGATTTTGCGGTTGCTAGCTCACCAAAGTAATGCTCTTAGTCCTCCATCCTTCAGCCCCACAGATGTTCCAATCCGAGTACAAACACGTTGAGTCTTCCTGGAGCCACGGCAGGATTAAACTCTGCTGCTGAGTGATGTGTGGTGGACCTGGCTCCTGACTGGTCCCCTGCTGAGTGCAAATGCCTCATCCTCGGTGCCATCCTCTGTCACCGGCAGCACCTCACCCTTCCAGAGATTGGGAAAAGCAAAGGTTTTGTCCCAGGAGAAGCTGTTGTACCCAGTGAGAGGAGCTGGGTAATTAGCTGTTCTCTTCTGCGGTTCCAGGAGAATATGACTTCCTCTCTCATAAATCTAATCTCCTGGCTTCCTGCGTCTTGAGGAGAAGATTTATGTGTCTGCTCTGGTTTTCCCTCTGCCACAGATAGTACCAGGAGGAAGAGGTGGAGGATGGGTGGGAAAAGGGCCAAAGCTGACTGGGGAACAGGCAGGGTGTGGGGGACAAGCAGACTCTCCATTGGTGCCTGTGGTCCTGCAGGGGTCTGCCCAGCAGCCTCACCAGTCCCAGGCTGGTCTCTCCCACAGGATACCGATGTCCATTGAATCAGGAGGAAGAGCTGAGGAGGAGCTCTGGGCTCACTCAGCAAAAGGGATGTGAATGCAGCTGAAACAGAGATCCTGCCACTGAAGTACTGGTGTCATCTACTGCATCACAGGAGTGGCATCTGACTTTACCTATACCTCCTCTGATACGACCTGCTGTCTCACCTTATTCATGCTCTCCATAATACCTGTATGAACTAGAGGAGAAAAACGTTCAGACCTTAAAAAACTTCCATGACGGAGAATTCATCCCCATGCAGATCCTTTCCAAATGGATCTAGTTCCAGCCAGCCTCACCTTTTCAGAAAGTTCCTCCTGGGACTTTCCCAGCCCCTAGATTTTTGCTGCTCAGCCAGAGGAGCCTGGGACCCCTGTAGCACAGACCCATCCTGCGCAGCATCTGCTCCCTGCTCCTCATGTGGCTCCCTGCCTCCTTCCTTCCTTGCCCTTCTCTCAGCCTTGGTACACTCCACACATTTCTCCATGCTGAGCTTCTCCTGCGAGGTCAGTGGCAGCCAGTGCCTGCGCAGGGCATGCTGTGCCTCCACAGGACCTGGGCAGGAGCACAGCTAATTGGCAATGATCTCTGGATGATTATGTCTTGAGACATGCTGGTTAGCCAGTTTTAATCCATTTAATGTGTGCCACATTGCTTTCATGTTTTTATGCTTTCTTCGTCAAAATGTCAAATGCCTCACAGAAATCCAAGGCTGCTCCATCAAGGCTGTTACCTCCACTGACCAAACTTGGAACCTCACCAAAACAGGCAGCAAATCGGTTTGATGAGCCGTGTTCTCCATGGCCCTGTGTGACTGGCATGGCTGGTACATGCTGCCCTCCTTCAATGGTTATTAGTTAAGCTCCAAGCCCATTCCCCCCACCCAGCCTCAGGCTGGTGGTTGTGTGCCCCAGCTAGTGCCAGCCCACCCGTGCCCTCCTGGCCCTCCACACCAGGATTTTACGACTGCTCTGTCTGACATGGGTACTCCTGAGGCCACCCTTCACTGAAGTGAGGTCTCCTTGGATTTCGTTAGGCCCTGCTGTACCCTGCCCACCTCCATCCCTGATCCCAGTCATCCCTCCAGGAGAGTAAAGCCACCACAGCCCTGGCTTCCTTATGGACTGGAGCCTAGGAAATGCTGTTGCAAGTTCAGGACCTTGAAGGGGCTCTAGTTTCGTAGCACCTTGTCTTAGCACTGCCCTCCTGACAGTCCCTGGCACTGCGGGACCAGCCAGACCTGAATGTACCTTGTCCCAGTGTAGGGTGGCATTACTGCTTCTGGTCCTCCAATCTGACCATCCCAGGTCCCCATACTGGGGAACTGGTGGCGGACAGGAAGGTCTGCAGGGAGCACATGGGTTAGGACATGGTACTAGGATGAGGGTGCTGAGAGCCATTTCCCAGTAAATGTGCTTGAAGCATTGGTGGGGCTGGACATTGGGTGCTGCCTGCAGGACCCCTTCCCTGTGGCCCTTTGTACATCCAAATTGTCCCTAGAGCCATGGTACTGGATGGCTCCATCAGCAGAGCAGTTTCGTGTGATGCAGCTACAGTATGGGGCAGTGGGGGATGTGTCTGGTGAATACCACTGGGCACACAGTCCTGCTTCTGTCCTACATCTGGACCCATTATCAGCACTGGAAGTTACTGGCCCACTGCAAACAGTTCATGAACACGGCACTACACCCAAAGATTGGATGTCAGGAAGAAATTCTTCCCCATGAGGGTGGTGAGACACTGGAACAGGTTGCCCAGGGAGGTGGTGTAAGCCTCACCCATGGAGGTTTTTAAGGCCAGGCTGGATGTGGCTGTGAGCAACCTGATCTAGTGTGAGGTGTCCCTGCCCATGGCAGGGGGCTTGGAGCTGGATGATCCTTGAGGTCCCTTCCAACCCTGACAATTCTATGATTCTGTGATTCTGTGCCGTAGAGCAGACGCAGGGAGACGAGTGGGAGGGTCCCAGCTTTTGGTTTGTGACATGCTCGGAGCCGCTCCCAAGTGGAGCTGGTGCATGTATAATTTATAGACTTGTTCTTTGTCCTTGTGCCTTGTCTCTGATCTCTTCAGTGGTGTGCTTTGGGTGCCTCCGTGGAGGCCCCGCTGAGCAGCAGCCACACGTCTGCTGCGTAGGCAGTGCAATGGCCTCGGATTGCTCTGTGTCAGCCATGGCTTGCTGAAGTCCCTGCTCTGTGCTCAAACTGTGCCAGAGGTGCTCCTGCCCTGTGCCCAGCTGTCTGAGCAGTTTCTGGCACTCTCTGCTCCATGTCTGTCAGTGCTTTTGTTAAGGAAGCCTCTGGAGCAGGCAGGCCACACATAGGCTGCCCTCAGGGGGCACTCAGCTCAGCTGTGGAGACCGGTCTGTCATGGTAATGTGCCAGCTGGACTCATCTGCCACCCAACATGTTGCCTTACCTGGCAGAGGGACAGCCAGAGATGCTGAAGCAGGAACTGGGTGGGGAGCACTGAGCTCCCAGTATCAGCTGGGGAGAGATGACCCTATGACTGTGGCAAGGCCTTGGCAAGTGGAGCATGGAATCACAGAATTGTTTTGGTTGGAAAGACCTTTAAGACTGTTGAGTCCAACACTGCCAGTTCTCCACTAAACCATGTCCCTCAACACCACATCTACACAGCTTCGAAACCCCTGCAAGGATGGGGACACCCACTGCCCTGACAGCCTGGTCCAGAGCTTGACAACCCTTTTGGGGAAGAAATTGTTCCTCGTGTCCAACCTAAACCTCCTCTGGTGCAATTTGAGGCAGTTTCCTCTTGTTCTGTCACTTGTTCCTGGGAAAAGAGACCGACGCTGACCTTGCTCCAACCTCCTTCCAGGTTGAGCCAGAAGGTATCCCCTCAGCCTCCTTTTCTCCAGGCTTGAACACCCCCAGTTCCCTCAGCTGCTCTTCACAGGACTGGTGCTCTAGCCCTTCACCAGCTTCATTGTCCTTGTTGGACTCCAGCACCTCAATGTCCTTCTTGCAGTGAGGGCTCCATAACTGAACCCAGTATTCAAGGTGGGGGCCCCACAGCCTCTTTTTGTCCCAGTAGGCTCTGGGATGCCATGTGGGTGCTGGCACAGCCCCTGCCCCACGTCAGGTGCCAGCTGGCAGGTGTGAACATGGGGCTGCAGCGAGCAAAGGGGCATGCAGTGCTGGCTCTGTCCCCAAACCAGCTCTCTCCTCAGCCTGTTGCTGCCCATACTAACAAGGTGCCCCATCCCTTCGCTGCATCTTGGTCGCGTCTTGCCTTACAAACATCTCCCAGTGTCTGGGCACAGCTCCAAGCTCAGGAAGAGAAGCGCCAGGCGGCTGGGTAGGGTGTGGAGCAGCATCCCGATGAACACAGGGGGCCTGGGCAGGGGCTGAAGGGCTGCAGGAGCTCCTGGCTCTGCTGGGCTCATCTGGGGAGGCACCAGCCATCGGCACACTTGGCACTTCGGAAGTTTGGTTACTACCAGCATGGGGTGACTCCAGGCCACTGTGCTGAGTCAGCAGCTTTGGTTCAGCAGGAAGAAGGCAAGACAATGCGAAGGGCTGGGGAGGCTGGAGGGGCAGGGGAGGCTGGTGGGGCCATGTGTCCATCTGCAATGAGAGCAGGGGGACTGCAGAGCAAGTGAAGATCCCATCTCAATGTCCCAAAGAGGATGCAAAGGCCCTGGCAGAGCAGTGGGCTGGGGTCTGGGGCAGGGGGCACAGGGATGTGGGATGCAGGACATGTCAAGAGGTGAGGGAGTGAGTCTGTGCCGTTGGGGAACCCACGCTGATCCACTCTGTGGCCATGCCACAGGTACCTCTGGGTGTTTGTAGAGCTTGAATGCTGGGAGATCAAACTGCCAAGTGAAGCTGTGCTGCTGCCCACTGGGGCTGGCATCTCAACCTCTCCTGCCCTGACCTGCCCTGGCCCTGCTTACTGATATGAGCCATTAGCCTCTTCTTTACCCAGGAGCATCCTGGGCCAGACTCCTGGTGTCCAGTGCTCCACAGCATCATGTGCCCAGGCAGTGTGATGGGCCAGGGCTGCAGCCGATGACCAGGGTGGGCAGAGGCAAAGCAAGGCAGGCATGGAGGCTTAGTGCAGGAGGGGGTATGGCCAGGTCTGGGCTGCAGAAGGAGGTTTATCCTGCATAGCCATGCACTAGTGACAACAGGGACAGGGGACAGTGGCAGGGACAGAACACTGTTGTGTGTGATCCCCTCTCTGCAAGAGCCCCTGCTCAAGGGCAGGGGAACCCTCCCACCCATGTCCTGCTCCTGAGCACGTGGTGTTGAGACACATCCCCAGACCTGAGCTGTGTCCTCAGTTCCACAGTGGTGGCCCTGTGGAGCTGTGCCATGTGGCCTGCGCACGAGGCAGGGCGGGCGAAAGCAGCATGCCCAGGGCTACACGATGGCAGAGTACAATGCCCCAGGGAGACCTCATTCTCCAGTGGTATCCCCACCACAGCATCCCTGAGCCACAGCCCACAGCAGGGCCAAGAGCAAGAGCTGGAAAGATACCAGCAGCTGCCTTTCTCCTTGGTGCAGAGCAGGGAACTATCTCTTGGTCTCACCAAAATCACCATCTCAGCTGCAGTGCCTGTTATCTCTCTCACATGGTTCTCATATGCCCAGAGAGGCTGAGTGTCCCTAAGCCATGGTTTCACACCCTGTCTGCAGAACTGGTCCTCACCTGTGGCCCAGCCAGCCCTGCTGCACCTCTGGTGGGTGTTATGGGCAGGATCAGTCCCCCATGCTCATTCTAACCATGCCATATGCATGTGTCCCCTGTGCCCAGTTTGGCCATGCTGCATGCATCACAAATCCCCTGTGACCAGTGTGCTTTACACAGAATGGGTGCCCTGTGCCTGCTATGGCCATGACCCGCACATGACAAGTCCATGTTCAGTGTGGCCTTGCCCTGTACTCAGTCCAGCTGTGCCCCACACATGATAAGTGCCCTATGCCCAGTCCAGCTGTGCATCATACCCAGCAGGTTTCTTATGCCCAGTCTGACCCTGTCCCACAGGGGCTGGGTCCCATGCCTATTCCAACCATGCCCCTCACAGGTTGGGTGCCCCACACCTTGTCCCACCCCACACAGAGTTGGTGACCCGTGTCCAGCTGGTGCCCCGTGTCTGTCCATCCCAGGCAGGAGCCCCTGGTGCCAAGCCCGGCTCTACCCCTTGCCCCCACGCTGCAGCTCCCTGTGTCTGCCCCACGCCTGCCCTTCTGCTGCCAGCGCCCCGCACACGAGGCACCAGCCCCAGCGAGCGGGAGCTATTTTTAACGGCCGCTTCTGCTTGATTTGAGCTGTGAACTCAAAACGTGTTTATGCTAAAGGGGTTTCTTTCTTCCCTCCTCGCTTTGTGCTGAGGAGGCAGCGCCGCAGATCAAAGCCTGTCTCTTCGCGTTTGCTGATGGCGGGGAGCGCGCAGGGGACAGCGGCTCCCCGGGCACCGCCACACGCGGGGGACGCTCCGTCCTCGGGGCTGACCCACCTCTCTCTCCTCCCGCAGGTTCCGGAGCCCAGGAATCATGGGCAGGCACGGCCGGCAGCCGGCACCGCGGGCAGCCCGCCGCTGGCAGCGCTGACAGCAGCGGGACGATGGGCTGCCGGCTCCGGCGGGCGGGCAGGGCGGCGAGCAGGGGCTGTAGGGCCGGGGCGGCGGGGCGACATGCCCGGTGAGCCCATCGCCCGCCTCCCGCCCAGTATCCCCTCTCGGCGGCGGCGGCGCGGGATGAGGCCACCCGCTGCCCCGGGGAGCTCCGGGGACGGCTGCAGCTCAGGGCTCCGGCCGCCGCTGCTCGGCCCCCCGCGCCCCGCCGCAGCGGCCCCGGGACTCTGAGCCATGGTCAGCCGGGAGCCCGTGCCCGGCCCGGCCGCGGGCAGCGAGGGCAGCCAGGAGAAAGCCATGACGGTGCGCTCGGTACTGCTCAACCGCGACTCGCCCGACATCGAGACCCGCCTCAAGCGCCGGCGCAACCGCACGCAGCAGGTCCGCTTTAAGGACCTGGTGGAGGGCGGCGTGGGGCGGGCGGCCAGCCCCTCCCCGGTCCCCAACACCCCCCGTGCCTCGCCGCCCCCCAGGGACGCCCCTGAGCCGGCGGCTCTTCGTGCCTCCCGCCGCAGCTGGCCCCAGGCGCAGCCGGGCTCGCTGACGCTGCCCATGCCCCGCAGGGCGTGCATGAGCACCGCCATCCAGACCTCCCCCAGCCTCCAGAAGCCCTTCCCGGCCTCCCAGCCCCGCAGCAAGAGCGTCTGCGATGTGACCGGGGACACGGTACTGCCCGCTGCTGCCACCGCCGGGAGTGCCCGGTGCCCAGGTGCCAGCCGGGCTGTGCCCCCGCGAGCGTCCAGCAGCCTCCCTACGCGCGATCATGCCACAGTCCTCACCCACCATGCCACAGTGTGTCGTGGCCCACCACCACCACCCAGGGATCCCTGTCCCCCCTATCCGGGTACGGCTGGATGCCCTGCTGCCCGGTCCACTTCCGCGGTGCAGAGCTGTGCCCCCGAGCCCTGCCCGCCACTCCCAGCCTGCACTCAGCTCCGTGGCAACCGTGGAGGCAGCCGCGGGACAGCCCCTCGCCCGGCCTCCGTGCCCTGCAGTCAGCCCTGGCCATCCACTGAGCCGCGGGGGCTCGGCCGGAGCGACTCGGAGCGGAGCTTACTCCGTGGGCACCCACCAGCCCAGCCCTCACTACGCTGCCAGCAGAGCACCCCTGCCACGGACACCCACGGCCTCTGCCAGCCAGCTCAGGGCAACCCCCTGCGGGACCCCCCGCCACCCCAGCACCAGCTCTGCCACACGCCATGGGGGGGGCCCTGCTGCACCTCACCAAACCCTGTCCTGCCCATGCCAAACTGGCATGGCCCTGCCACCTCAGCACCAGAGAAGTCACCAGCTGCACTCAGCCGTCCAGACCCCCACGGCATTTGCAGCCGGCTACACACCACCGAGCCGGGGCACAACCGGGCAGGACCAGATGGGCCCAGGGAGCTGCTGCACCCAACCCCACAGGGCCCCAGCATGGGCATGCAGCCAGCTGGGCAGGCACTGGAGGTCCCTCAACACGGGCAGACCTGCCTCACTGCTGAACAGTCAGAGACACTGCGCCACGTCCAGGACTTTTTGCAGCTGGTGGTGGTGACTAAGGGGCCGGTGGGACCACCAGCAGGGGACGAGGACACCCGGACATCTCAGGGAGAGGGCCCACGGGGGTCTGGGGAGCAGGGGGACCTGCAATCCCAGCTGCAGTCCCTGGAAGGGGTGCTGGAGACCAGCCAACAAACCATCCGGGTGCTGCTGGACGTCATCCAGGACCTGGAGAAGAAGGAGGCCCAGCGGGACGGGTGAGCAGGCAGCTGGGGGATGATGCCCCTGGCGGGGGGGATGGAACATGGATGGAGGATGGGGGTCTGTGCCAGAGATCTGGGTGCTGCTGCCTCCCAGATGTGTTTTCCTCTGAGAAGCTCAGAGCTGCCATCTGTGGCACTGTGTCTTGGTGTGATATGTTGCCCACCCTACCTTGTTCTGCTTGCAGTGCCCTCCCCATGCCCAGGGAAAGGGTGAAAAAAGGGAGTAGGGGGTGCAGGTCAGGGGGACAAAAGGAGCTGGGTCCCCAGCTGGGTGCTGGCACAGCTGACATGCTCATCAGTCACCAGGAGCTGAGTCTTGGGATGTCATGTCCTGAGTGCAGGTCCAGCCCAGCCATGGCAGATGGCCCAGGGACAACCTCCTCATTTCTCATGCCTGCTTTCAAACCCATCCTTAGGATTACCTAAGGTGGCTGGTGCCCAGGTGACTGAGGTGTCTGCATCCTTGGGAGGTGCCCACAAACCCTTGCTCCCCTATCCAGGTCCTGCTCCACGGGTGGCAGGGCAGAGCATCCCCTGGGCCAATTTTTCTTGGCCCCCTAGGCAGATCTGCCAAGGTGTTAGAGGTTCATCTGTAATGGCCCAGAGCTGAGACCATCCACATTCATCTCAAGGGCCACCAGCCTCCCAGGAAATGTGAGGAGCTGCTCTCCCTGTGCCAGCCCTGGCACCCTCCTGTAAGACCCTTATGTGTAGCCTGTTTGCCACTTGCCCTGCATCCCTGGCACAGCCCTCTCACCCCTCACCGTGCAGCCCCATCACAGCCCTCACCTGTCAGAGTTGCATGAGGGTCTGCTGCTCCAGGGCTGGAGGGGAAAGGCCAAGGAGTGACTGTGCCTGCAGTGCTGCTCTCTGGGGTGCCCACAACTAAGCAGCCATGCTGTGACCATGCCAGTCCTCATTCTTGCTGGGCACAGGTGAGGGCACATGCAGAGCAATGCCTGGTGAGAGGGCAGGTTTGCTCCCATGGTCAGAGCTGAGCTTGTCTGCTTAGGAAGCTGATTTAGCTTCACTGTGGGCAGCTTAATGAAGACTTCACTCCATCTACTGTTGCAGTCAAATGAGCAAACAAGATGCCCAGGGACAAAAGGAGTGGAATAGGAAACCACATCAAAAATCATCCCAGGGCCCTTACACTGAGGAACAGAGTGGCCTCGTTTGCCAAGGGCCAACATCCTGAAGGCGTGGTGGCCTGAGCACCTGCCCTGCTCCACAGCAGTACCACCAGCCCTGGTGTCCAGAGGGGCCACAAGGATGATCAGAGGGCTGGAGCACCATTCCTATAAGGACAGGCTGAGAGAGTTGGGGCTATACAGTCTGGAGAAGAGAAGGCTCAAAGGAGACCTTCTTGTGGCCTTCCAGTATCTGAAGGGGGCTACAAGAAAGCTGGGGAGGGACTTCTTAGGGCGTCAGGCAATGATAGGACTGGGGGGAATGGGACAAAACTAGAAATGGGTAGATTCAGGTTGGATATTAGGAAGAAATTCTTCCCCATGACGGTGGTGAGACACTGGCACAGGTTGCGCAGGGAGATGGTGGAAGCCTCATCCCTGGAAGTTTTCAAAGCCAGGCTGGATGTGGCTGTGAGCAACCTGATCGAGTGTGAGGTGTCTCTGCCCATGGCAGGGGGGTTGGAACTGGATAATCCTTGAGGTCCTTTCCAACCCTGACAATTCTATGATTCTATGTCATGTGTCCTCGCAGGGTCCAGGTGTCCACCACCAGCACCACCTCACACCTGGGATGAGCTCTCACCCCAGCACAGAGGCACAAGTTGTTCCATGCTGGATCCCCTCACACACACACCCCCACTCACACACATCTGTGTGCTTTATGTCTATATAAAAGGCATCATGATCTCATTTATGTGCCAACAGTATAATCCCAATTGTAAGTCAGAATTTGGTGCATTAAAAGACCTACTTTCTGAGGGCTGAGAACAATCATGATCAAGGTCAAGTAACAGGAGGAAGATTTCAGCAGCAAAATGTGACTGTTATGTGGGACATGGGGATGTCCTCGCAGCTGCCCCCAAAAGCCACCACCTGGTCTGCTTGAGTGGGAGTTGGAGATGTTGAGGTGGCTTCCAAGGGTGGCCAAAAGCTTTGCTCAAGGCCCTTTTCTTTCACCCTTTAAGGCAACCAGAGCCAGGGCACCAGTGGAGAGCATCCACCAGCAGTGCCAGGGGTCTGCAAGCAGCTTCCTGGTACAAGCCTGGCACCCTGGGAGCTTGGGGGACTGCAAATCCAAAGGCACATGAGCTTGGTTCAGAGAAGCTACTCAGCAAGGATAGACATTGGGGACCGTTTTCTAGGGAGGCGGTGGCTCCCCTTCAGCAGCTGAAACTGGAGTTAGTGGTGACATGTGGAGGCTGCCAAGCTCAGGGGAGCACCAGGCTGGTACTGTGCCCAGGCCCATTCACTGCTGGTCCCTGGCACCCCGTGGCTGCCCATCCCCTGGGGCACTAGGATGCTGCAGCCATGGACACCCTATACTCACAGGACATCAACAACTGTGATGTGCTGCTGGCAGGCAGCAGGCACACCAGGGACACGAGACTCTCAGGCTGTGTGGTGGGACCAGAGCTCAGAGCCAGTCCTGGGGAGCAGTCACCCCAGAGAGCTCTCGGCAGAAGGTGGCAGGGCAAGCATCTGGCACTGGCAGCATGGTATGTGCCCCCTGCACACTGCAGCTGGCCTGGGCATGCACCAGCAGCAGAAATACTCAGGGTTTCTGCAGAGACCTTCCACAGAGAGTGGGGAGGAGACTGCACTTTGGCTCTCACCAGAGTCCAGGGCAGCTTCCTGCAGGAGGAATAGGATGCTCTTGTGCCAAAGCATCAAAAAGAGATAAATCCCAAGTTTGGCATAGACTGATCATTAGTCTGGAGCGTCTCCTTGTGCCCATCTGTCTTGCCACCTCACGCTGCCCACGGTCCTGCTCCCTCTGTGGCACCATGTGTGAGGAAATGCACCACGACCTGGGGTGGCTGTGGGCATGGAGTATTGCTCTGGGGTGGAGATGAAAGGAGGCAGACACAGCACAAAGGATTTGGGCTTCTGCCTTGCCTGTCACTGGTTTGCAGGAATTTCCTCTGTTTGAGGAATCTGCAGAATTAAGAGGCACCACGCTTGGCCTGGCATCAACAGGCATTATAGGGGAGGAGAGGAGCTGGGACCAGGGAAGAGATGGGATGGAAGTGAAGGAGGAGAGGAGCTGGATCCCAAGAAAGAGAGGATTGGATGGCAGGAAGGAGAGGAGATGGGTCCCAAGAAGGAAAGTCCCAGTTCCTGTCTCCTGGAGGATGAGCTCAAGTGGCATTTGAGGGGCACAGGAGGAGCTGCTGGGGCACAGGCAGCCCTAAGCTGGGTCTCCAGGCTCACAGCACAGCCCCAAGCCAGGTCTCCAGGCTCACAGCACTTCTCTGCCACAGGAGACACTCGTACCGGACTGGGCAAGACATCGCCAACTGCGGGACCTGCCGGGACTGTGCCTGCATCATCTACAGGTAGGAGCCAGCCCTGGCACTGGCACATTTCCAGCATGGTGTTACTTGGCCTGAATCTGGTCCCTTTATCTAGGCAAGGAGCAGCTCCAGCTCCCAGGAGGTGGTTTTCATGGACATGTAACCTGGCTGCAGCTGGAGGGAATGCTGCTCCAGCTTGATGACAGAGCATTTATCTTCTCTAAAAACTGTATGTTGGGGAAAGCCTAACTGGTGGCTGCTGGGTGTTTCTGTTTGTTCACTCCAAGTCCAGGCTTGTTGTCCCTATGCCAGCTTTGTACTGATGCTGCCAATGGGTTGCTGGGCACACAGGGGTTTCCTGCCCCTTGCCAGGCTCTGGCACCGTGGGGCCTTGGTTCTGATTCCCTAGTGTCAGCTGCAGATGAGGGCGTGGAACCCCTTTGCTGTGCTGCCTTCTCACCTCAGAGCCCACTGGATCTTCAGAGAGAGGTGGCTCTTGGCCTCCCAGTGCAGGCAGGAACACCTGATGCTTCTGCCCCCTTGCTCCCCACTTATCTAAACGAGCAGGTCCCCTGCTGTGGCTCACTGGGGCTGTCAGTGCTAACTGGGTCTGATGAGTCCACCTCCAGTGGCACTGCAGTGGGGAAAGATGCCACATGTCCGGGAGGTAGCTCCCAGTAAACACCAGGGACTTGCACTGGGCTCTGGTGCTGTCCACAAGATAGGAAGCAGCTCCAGTGGGACATGGGGAGCAGGGGTAGCACAGGATGCCAGGACTGGAACAGAGCTCCTGGCACCAGCCTCAGGGATGGCCCACAGCAGGGAACAGAGCTGCCTGAGTCCCAGGGCCATGCACAGGGTGTCCCTGAGCCCTTCCACTGTGCCTGAGCTGCAGAGTCACAGTCCCCACTATGGGGCTGGCTGGCTGCTGCTGCTCACCCATTCTCCTAGAAATAGCTGAGGACAATCGGTGTCCTCACAGGGAGAGGTGACAGGAGGTGACAGGAAGTGTCAGCATGATGAATGGAGACTCACAAGGAGATCCCCGTGTGCAGGGCAGCTGTGCTGTGTGCATGGCCCTGGCACACATGGCAGCAGCTCCCTGACCCAATGGGATGTGTGGTCCTGGCACACACACACAGAGCACCTCACTGATCCAATGGGATGTGTGGTTCTGGCACACACACACAGCATCTCACTCATCCAATGGGACATGGCTGGTGTGAGGAGATGGATTGCTTTCCACATGAGGAAGCATCACAGCACATGGCTGTGTGCTGAGCAGTGCTGCAGGGTCACCCAAGGGCTCTGGCACTTGCAGGAAATTCGAGGTCTGGGAACAGTTCCCCCCTTACCTCCCCAGACCCACAGCACACTGATTGCTCACCTCACCAGGGGTGTGACAACAGCAGCACAGCCCCTGCACGTTTTGTGCCACTGCTGTGGGGTCCGAAGGGATGCACAGCCCCTCCCTGGGGTCTCATTGTTAACTGGGATCCAACAGACTCTCATCTCATCCCCCCACATCAGCTAGTTCCCAGTCATGGGCAAAGTCTTGAGCTGTTGCTTTGGCTGGGAGGGACCCTGCAATCCTGGGGGAACAAAACAGCACCGCTAGAAGCTGTGTCCTGCTTGGGAGAGCACTTCACAGTCTTGCAGTGAAGAAATGTCAGCAGGGGACTCAAGCTGCTTGTGGCTGGTGACAACAGGGTACCCAGCAAGTCCACAGCCTTTGTGCTTACCTTGTTGAGGATGCTCTGGAGATATGAGGGGTCTGAGCTCCCTGAGGATGTGTTCTGGGGATACCAGGGAAGGGGGCAAACTCCCTGGGGATGTGCCCTGGGGATATACAGGAGACTGAAGCTCCCTGGGGATGTGGAGGGAGCTGAGCTGCCCAGGACCTTGTTGTGGGGCACAGAGGTGGAGGCAGGCAGCAGGGCACAGAGCTGTGGCATGCAGAGTGCTGCAGTGGGCAATGCCCTCTAACACCGACCCCTTTGCCCGCTCTCCGCAGCGTGGAGCACGACTTCCGGCAGCAGGAGGGACGCTTCCAGCAGGTGCTGAGCCATATCGAGGGCGAGACGACCACAGGCTCCCCAGCAGCGGTGGCAGTGGCAGTGCCAGGAGCCACCTCGTCACCCAGGCAGGAGCCATCGCCGGTGGCGAAGCTGCCAGCAAAGCTGGACGCCAAGAAATCCAGACGCAAATGCTTCTGGTTCCTGTGAGCCAGCAGGCCGGGAGCACGGGGGCACCGTCCCAGCACTGACCCTCTGCCCACGTCTCCTTCCTCCTCTCCCTCCCTCTGACGGTAGGGTTTGGGTAGCACCAGCTTTTCTACTTTGGACCGTTCAGTTTGAGGTACCACAGCCCTGCGTACCCCCAGCGAGGGCAGCGACGGCTGTACTCACTCAGAATTCAATAAATTCCACTGAGACAATATTTTTCTTACATCCTCTCCCACCTGTGCACTTCTGTTCCACATGAGGGTGAGGATGAGGAGGGGGCCAGCGGCTGTTTCCCTGCTCACCCAGTCCCAGGCACCTACAGGCCCTCAGTGAGAGTAGCCTTGAGCCCTCCTCTGCCTCGGGGCTCCCCGAGGGCTGGCTGCAGCTTCAGTGCTCCCAGGCTGCAATCAGTGCCCATCACTGCGTGGGCTGCTCACCTGTCCCTCCAGTAGTACCCAGGTTAACCAGGAGCACTGAGGATTCCTCCTGCAGCCCTGGTCAGAGATGGTGGAAAATGTGGGACCATGGCCATGAGACATGTCCCCAAAACCTCTTGGCTGGGTGGGGGTCCTGAGGGACATAATTCACCTGCCAGCAGGCATCTCAGGGGATGGAGGGGCAGGAGCTGAACCTCACAGAGGCTCCCTGTGCCCAGGACTGCTCAGGGCTGTGGGGACTGGAAATTCCCTCCCTACTTTGGGACCTCTCTGGCTGCAGGACACTGGATAATTACAGGGAGAAAAGGGTTAGCAGCTCAAATATGCCAGCCTCTGCCAGGCTGCCCACCAGAGGAAAAACTCAGAGTTGCTCTAATGGGGGTCCAAAGCAGCCAGTGGCAGCAGTGGGCAGCAGGGGTACACAGAGAGTGGCGCAGTGAGTGGTCCACACATCCCCCCTGGGATGCGCCATGCCCTGAGCAGCCTCTGCCACCACGGAATCATAGAATCATTTTGACTCGAAAAGACCATTTTTAAGATCATGGGATCCAACCCTTATACCCAGCACTGCCACTCAACCATGTCCCTCAAAACAGAAGAGACCAACTTCCACCTGGCTCCAACCTCCTTTCAGGGAGCTTAGAGAGCCAGAAGGTCTCCCCTCAGCCTCCTTTTCTCCAAGCTGAACAACCCCAGTTCCCTCAGCTGCTCCTCACAGGACTGGTGCTCTAGACCCTTCAGCAGCTTTGCTGCCCTTTTTTGGGCATGCTCCAGCATTTCTATGTCCCTCTTGGAGTGAGAAGCCCAAAGATGAACCCAGCAGACCTTCATGGCAGCAGAGTTGCTGGAGCAGCCTGGGCTGAGTTGCTCAGACCCCAGACTGAATGCAGAGGATGCAGCTGCAGCATGTAAATGAGAAATGGCACCAGAGAAGCTGCCAGACATGGTTTCTGGAGCCCAGCAGAGCCAGTGTGTGGGAGGAGCAGTAGGTGGGTGGGAGTGAGGCACAGCCAAAGGACCTCTCCCCTTCACCCACACCACACACGAGTCCACACCACAGCACCCAGCATCTCTTCACCCAGCCCAGCAGAGCCCAGCAGCTCTTTCTGCTCCTGCTTCCTCTGGCACTGAGTCACACAGCCTGGGAAGAAAGGCTAAGAGGGAGATGACACCAAACACAACCTTGTGTGCATCTCCTGCCTGAGTCACACGTGAGTCATGCTCAGTGCTGAGCTCCGGTGCTGAGCTCCAGCACAGCCCCAGTGGCACATCCAGGGGCACGTCTGGCGAAGCAGCACTTCCCAGCCATGGGGCCACTTGTGCCTGGGCACGTGCCAGGGACTGCCCTTGCCATCAGCTTGGCCAGGAAAGGCCACCCCAGAACGGCAGAGCTGCTCTTGGGAAGTGTCACCATGGGGCCACACCAGCCAAGGGTCAGGGGACAGATGGCTGAGCCAGGAGCTGGAGGGGAGACCCCACAGGCATATGGGAAGGGGACTGACCCCCACCTGACTCCAACCTCCTTTCAGAGACCTGTAGAGAGCCAGAAGGCCTCCTCTCAGCCTTCTTTTCTCCAGGCCTAAACAACCCAAATTCCCTGAGGAACTGGGATGAAAAAGGCAATAAAGAGGAAATTTCCAGGCATAACAAAATCCAGCCCTCCTCTTGCCTTTCCCTTGGGCTTGATGTGTCAGCTCCAGGACAGGGTCACCATGGAACAGGAGCAGATGCTGAGGTGGCTGTGGCTGATGATGAGCACACTCCAGAGAAGGGCTGGGGGTGATGTGACCCTAACCCAGCTCAGAGGAGTTGAAGACCCCAAACTCATCTTCAGCGATGGAGGGCAGGTACTTCAGGGCTGCTTCCTGGAAAGAGATGAGAGCTGCCTGTGCCAACCCTGGTTTGCCATCTGCCCGTGGGGCAGGACAGACAGACAGACAGGCAGATGCCACATGGGCAGCAAGGTGACCTTCCAGCACTGAGTTTCCAGTGAGCTCCAGCACCCTGTGCTGGACCACGTTCTGTTTTTTCCTGGAGAACCAAGTGATGCTCCAGCATCTTCCTCCTCTGAGTTTGCAAATCCTGTGATCAAGTTATCTTCTCCACCTTACCCAAATAGTGCTAATTCCTACAAAACACACCAAGCCCTGGGGCATTCCTGCAGTTCTTGTGAGCCCTCCTCTGATGCTCAGGAGAACCCTTCTCCAGCCTCAGGTACCTATTCCAGCTGCAGGCAGCAAGGCTGGGCACAGCACCCACCAACAGCCACTTCAGCATCGTGTGCCCCTCCAGAGGTTTCTGTTTAACATCTCTCTGCATAAAAATCCTGAGACAGATCTTTGCTCAGTCACTGTTGGCTGCTCCCTGCCAGCAGCTCCCAGCTCTGCTCCCAGCCCTGTCCCCAACCCCTGCACCAGCCACCACCACAAGTCGGCCAACTTGCAAACATCCAGAGAGGTCTGGGCCAAGAGCTGATCTCCTGGGACCCAAAAGAAATGCCCACCCCAGCATGACAGACCTCCTTTTTTGTTTTTCTTTTGGAGCTGAGATGTGTATTAAGGAGATTAAAAGTGATTTTAATAAACCTCCACAATGCTGATTTTTAAATCAGAGTCTGTATCGAGTCAGTTGTTGCTGACGCCTATTATGGCAGTTATCTTAGTCTGCCACATTTGGAACTTCAATGAAAGAACAGCTAAATGTGATTTTTCTGTTATTAACCCCTGTGCTCAGTAGAGCTGGGCTGATGAATGTTAATTACACTCCACCCTCTAACTGGGGTTTGTGTTTCCCCCTCTCCAGGGCTGAGCTGGGATCGATGGTCAGGCTCTTTGGTCTGCAGTTAGCAGGGTCGTCTGGGTCACTGAAAAATCAGCTCACATAGAATTTTTCCCATCCCTCCAGGATTTTTTCCAGTGTTACAAAACTTTTTTAAACACTGGCATGCTGGTGGATGAGAAGTTCAACATGAACAGCCAGTGTGCACTTGCAGCCCAGAAAGCTAACCAGATTCTGGGCTGCATCAAGAGAAGTGTGGCCAGCAGGTCAAGGAAGGTGATTCTGCCCCTCTAGTCCACTCTGGTGAGACCCCATCTGGAGCACTGTGTCCAGTTTTGGAGCCTTTATTACAAGAAGGGTCTGGAGGTGCTAGAACATGTCCAGAGAAGGGCCATGAGAATGATCAGAGGGCTGGAGCTCCTCTCTTATGGAGACAGACTGAAAGAGTTGGGGTTGTTCAGTCTGGAGAAGAGAAGGCTCTGAGGAGACCTTCTTGTGGCCTTCCAGTATCTGAAGGGGGCTACAAGAAAGCTGGGGAGGGACTTTTTAGGATGTCAGGGAGGGATAGGACTGGGGGGAATGGAGCAAAGCTAGAAATGGGGAGATTCAGATTGGGTGTTAGGAAGAAGTTCTTCCCCATGAGAGTGGTGAGACACTGGAACAGGATGCCAAGGGAGGTGCTGGAAGCCTCATCCCTGGAGGTTTTTAAGGCCAGGCTGGATGTAGCTCTGGGCAACCTGATGTAGTGTGAGGTGTCCCTGTCCATGGCAGGGGGGTTGGAACTGGATGATCCTCAAGGTCCCTTCCAACCCTAACGATTCTATGATTCTATGATCTACCTCTCAGGAAAGATTTCCTCTAGAAAATCCTCCAGCTTGGGCTTTTAGCCTCTCCTTTGGGCTCTGACCCTGACACTGACACACCAGCAGCTGGAGGACCTCAATACCAGCTACCAGTAAAGGACACAACCATGTCACCCTCATGGCAGCCAAAAATCAAACAGAGGAACCAGCAAGGACAAAGCAGCAAGCAGGAACCATATCACCACACTGTCACCAAGTCCCAGTCCCCTCCCCAAGACAACAGAGCCACATGGGGACCAAGACAACATCGAGGGGATTCATGGTTCCCATAGTAGGGTATGGTAGAGGTCCCAGTCAGGGCACAGGAAGCTGCAGGGGCTCCACCTGCCCTTGTGTGGTGCTTGGGGTGCTGAGGTGGAACATGGCTGGAGATGTGACACAGCAGAGTGAGGGCTGGGGCACGTTCCTGCAGGAACATTTTGGGCACAGAGCTTCTCAGCCAGTGCCAGGATCCAGCCCCTTCATAGCCTACCATCTTCCACAGCTCCTGCTCAAACCAGGAGCCCTTCTCCACACAGCAGCCACAGGGCTGCTGAAGGGGCTGAGGAAGTGGTGCTCCTGCCCTGTACCAACCAGCCCCAGCGTGACCATCTCAGAGCAGCCCAGGGTCCTGGCACAAGCTGCAGGAGCTGCTCACCCGACTCCAGCCACAGCAGATGCAACCAACCAGATGCAGCAATCTGCAGCAACTGACTCTAATTACAACCTAATTCCTTTAAATTACAGCCGGTGTACAAATCGTGGCACCGGTTAAAGCATTTAGAGGATCTGAGGAGTCCATGTTACTGCTCTGTAAGATCGCCAAGATAAAGGGAAGATGAATAAAAACACTAAATGTCTTCAGGGATGTCTTCATTCCAATGCAAACTAATTCACAGGGCTGTTTGCAAACACTCCATGTAATTAATTTTCCCTGCCAGAATTTCTGTAAGCCGGGGAATTTAATCTGGATTTTCATATCTGACGAGGAGGTGAAAACCTCAGTCCGATGCTGGAACGTCCCAGAGACCTGGAGCAGCTGCCTGGCCAGGAAGGAGCCTCTGGGATGGGCTGGGGGGGGGAAGTGATGAGAGAGACAGAGCAGACATGCATCAGAGTGGTGAGGAAGGACAGAATGGGCACACTGGCAGACCCAATGCTTGGCACCATGCAGGGAATGCCAGCAGACAGAGAAGCAAGACAGTGAAGAAACCAAAGTGTGGACAAAGTGAGGTCTGAGGGTCCCTGGGGATGCCAGAACCTGACACAGCTCCTCACCATGAGCAAGGCACAGAGCACCCCTGGGGACACCAATACACATCCCAGCACCTCTGCACAGTGCTCAGGACATGGGGTGGGTGGAGGTGGCAGACCCGGACTCAGGTCCCCAGGACACAGCTGCCAGCTGAAGCACAGCTTACCATAGGACAAGAGAATGGTTTGGGGTGGAAAGTCACTCAGATATCATCTTGTCCAACCCTCCTTGACGAAAAGGTTCCACTCCCGCTCTACTCTGCCCCAGGGAGGCCACATCTGAAGTACTGTGTCCAGTTCTGGGATGCCCCAGCTCAAGAGAGACAGGGAACTACTGGAGAGTCCAGCAGAGGCTATGAAGATGTTGAGGGGCCTGGAACATTTCTGTGAGGAGGAAAGGCTGAGAGCCCTGGGGCTGTTTAGCCTGCAGAAGAGTGGCCTGAGAGGGGATCTGATCAATGCTGATGAATAGCTCTTTTCAGTGATGCCCAGTGACAGGACAAGGGGCAATGGACACAAAACAGAACCCAGAAAGTTCTGTCAGAACGTGAGAGTGCCAGAGCCTTGGAGCAGGCTGCTCAGAGCGGTTGCAGAGAGATTCTCTGGAGAGATTCCAAACCCACCTGGACATTGCAGTCCTGGACAACCTGCTCTGGGTGACCCTACTTTAGCAGAGGGGGCTGGACTGAGGTCCAGAGGTCCTTTCCAACCCCCACCATGCTGGGATTCTGTAATCTAGGAGGTCTCCCTGAGGTGACTTTCTAAATGATCCTTCCATGCTCGTTTGCAAGGCTGGCACACAGTGGGTGTCCAGAGCTGGCTGGACTCATGATGATGCACCACAGCCATGCTACCACAAGCTCACCAGTGCTTCCTTTTGGCTCAGCAACCTCTATCCTCCCCTGCCTGCAACCCTGCATGAGAAATTCTTCCTGCAAAAGGTCAGCTAGAGATCACAGGATGGTTTGTTGGCTTCTCTCTGCACCAAGCAGAGCCACAGTGGCATCTGACGCATGAGAGGCATGGCTCATCTTCTGAGGACATCTCAGCCCTCGCAGGGTAAACTGGCTCCATCTCAGACATCGCTCAACCAACATGAGATCAAGAGGTCTGAGGAGCTAAAAGCTCATAATTCACATTCCTCTGGCAAACAGACAAAAAGATGAAATAGCTTCTGACTCCCAGAATGAAGCCCCGGTGCTTGCCGGGAAGAGCAGGAGTCAGCTGGGGAGAGCCAGAGCAGAGCTTGCTGGCTGTCACTTGCTCAGGGGTGGAAGAGCACAACGGTTCAGTGAGGGCAGCAGCAGCCCTTCACAGAGAGAACGTGTCCAGGCGGGAAATGCACAGGGCCTGATTCCCCTGCTGTGGTCACCACTGGCACAGCTTGAAGTGTCCAGTGATCCTGACGCAGGAGGGGCAGTACCCAGGGAAGCTGGGGACCATGTGTGCAGCTCTGCAGACATTTAACAAATTGGGGTGGTTTTCCCCTAAAGAACAGGGAGAAGGAGGATGATAACAATATCAAATTCTGCTGGGGCAGAAGAACATAGCTCAGTCCTTCTCATAAGGCTGTGGGCACCACAGGAGCAAAAGAGGAGGAATGGTGATGGCACTGTTGGGACAGAGCCTTTCACTTCAGTAGAAGAGTCCTGAGCAAAGACTAAAAGAGGGAGATTTAGACTAGATTACAAGGAAGAAATTTCTATGCTGAGAGTGGTGAGACCCTGGCCCAGGTTGCCCAGAGAGGTGGTAGATGCCCCATGGCTAGAAGCATTCCAGGTCAGGTTGGACAGGGCTCTGATAGACTGACCTGACCTAGTTGCAGATGTCCCTGCTGACTGCAGAGGGGTTGGAACTAGATGATCTTTAAAGATCTCTTCCAACTCAAACCATCCTGTGATTCCATGATTCTGTGAAGAGGAGGAACTTCTCCACCAAGCTCATGCAGAGTACTGGCTGAGGCCAGCAGGTAGCAGACAGACCTGCTCACACCAGAAGGATGCAGGACTTGGGAAAGGAGATGGGTCTACTTCCAGTAACGCTGCCACACCACCAAGTACAGCAGGAAAAAATTGAAAATGAGAGTAGCCAAGGGGGTGGGACAGGAAGGTCACCTCAAGCTCTGAAGCTGGTGAGGAATGGCTAAAGCAGTGCCAACATACTGAGGAAGAGTCCTGAGCCCACCCATGCAGCTGGGACCAGCTTGCACTTTCAGCCAAAGCCCAGAGAGGGGACACCAAGGTGAGGGCAGAGAGCAGAGTGTTCATGGGGTCTTTCACACCATAGTGTCAGAGCTGGCTGCAATGCTCCAAACCAGCACTCACTTTCCCCTCCACATGTTCTCCCTCAGAAGAACCGAGCAGTTTTAGGCAGGAAAACACTGGTGAAATGAGGTAAAGTGCAGCAAACGCCTTCCCAGGAATGTTTCCTCCCCAGTCAGAAGCAATTAAGTTCCCTTCTCCCAAACAAAACCTGTCACCGGCAGGGGAGCAGCGCAGGGATGGAGATGCTGTGTGCAGGAAGCTGTGCAGGGAGCCCCCACCACCAAGGACAAAGAGGACGGGAAAGAGGGAGAGACTGGAAACCTCCCAGGGGACTTTAAGGCCATGCCACCGGTGCTGGGATCCCAGCCCCCTGCACCAGGAGAGCTGACATCCCACTATGTAGGGGGTCCACCTGCCCCCTGTACCTTGAAGAGACCCACACCGTGCTCGCTGTCACGCAGCGTGGTGCTGTCCGCTCACATCAGCCTCACAAAGGCCACGGAGGATCACTTGCTTTTGTCTTTGACTGGGAGAGAAACACAGGGAGAGGTGACACCAGCATAGGAGAGGCCCAAGGACATGGCACACAGGCAGAGAACCAGCAGGGAATGGGCAGAGCAGCCATTGTTGGTTGGGTCAGGTCAGGGGGTGCCAGGGAGATCCCATTCCTTTCCCTGGAGCCACAATCTGTGCCTAGCTGCAGTGAGAGCCCTGGACACTGGGAAGAAGCAGCTGCTGGAGATAGTTGGGAAACATGGAGTGGGAGAGACGAGACAAAGCATGGCCAGAAAAGCCATTGGCCATGTGTCCTGGGCAGGTGGCCATTGGAGAACCACCTCTGAAGGAATGAGAGGGGCTTGGGACAGGCAGGGAATGGGGTAAGCAGAGAATGGGGCTGGCAAGGAATGAAGCAGGGAGGAAATGGGGCTGACAGGGAATGGGGCAAGCAGAAAATGGAGCAGGATGGATAGGGGCTTGGTACAGGATGGATGCCAATTTTGGTGTAGGATGGAAGGACAGGGCATGAGGACGATCCATTCAGTCCCTCCCCAGGGACACACTCAGCTCAAAGTGCAATTAGCCACAGACATGTCCGTAATTCACCTGGTAATTTTTCTGTGGCTGAGGTCCTGACACACGCTAATTAGCCAAGTGAAATCAATCATTTCCTAGCAAGCCCATCTGATAGAATCAGCATAGGGCCATGGGTGAGGTCAGGGAGACAGGTCAGCAGTGACAGGCTGGAGTTCCCCCACAGCAAGGGGGTAGAGCTGGACCCCTCCAGCCCCTCTCCAGTGCTGGGGTGGGTACATGGCATCCCCTTGGACCCCGTGGCTGTAGTCCCATTAGGGCAGGGCCAGCCCTTAGGGAACCCAAGGGTGGCTGCGGGGACAGCGCTTGGCTCTGGCTGTCACAGGAGCAGGGAGCCAAAGCTTTCCTGCTGTGTCAGATCTCTCCCCACTCCCCACCCCTAGGCCCTGTGACACCATGGGGGGTAGTGCGGCAAGCTGGGGAGTGGGACACAGGGCAAGTTCACAGGGACAGGGCGTGCAAGGGTTGGGGTCCCTGCGTGGGGATGGAGCTGCCTGAACAGAGGGAGGAGCAGCTGTGGGGCGTCGCTGCACCAAACCATTGCATCCCACAGCCAGCAAGCACCATGGAGCCCTGTGGCTGAGAGCTGGGTGCTGGGGATGCCAGTGTGGACAGGACTGGGGGATCTCTTTCCAGCACGCACAGCAGATCCTGCTCTCAACCAAACTGCCAAGGGTCACCAAAGCCCCATGCTGAGCCTGCAGCCGTAAGTGTCCTGGAGGTCCATATGTCCCCTCCAGATGATCTGGCACACCAGGAAAAACCTCTCCCGTTTCTGATCTTTGTTGCCCAGGTCCTGGGTGAGGGCAGGGGTTACATGAGCTGGGCATCATGAGCACTGCCCTGGGAGGGACCTGGCATAGTGTAGGGCTTGCTGAGGTGGTCATGTGCCCCAGCTCTGGGCACTCTAGAGTGTTGGGGTCCCTTAGGTGCTGCCCCTATGCAAGAACCTTCCTGCAGGGCTGCAGTATGAGGCTGTGGCACAAGGCAGGGTCACACCACAGCACAGGGACACGTGGCTGATGCCAGCAGTGGGCAGGGGTTGGAGGTTGGTGAGAGCCAGGGGAGCAGGATCGCAGGGGCTGGAAGTGCTGATGCTGCTCATTAGCATTGATTTTTCCTGGCTCATCTGCATATCGATGGCTCTGCTCGGCCGTCCTGAGGGTCAGCTCAACTCTGCTGGTGCAGCTGAAAAAACGCTGGGTCAGCAGGTGCTGCCCTGCCGCCTCTCACCACCCACGGCCTGGCTGTGAGCCAGGGATGAAGTGGAAAGGGATACAGAGGCACCTCTACAGCCCCCACAGTCCTGCACTGGGAAGAGAGGTCGGGAGGGGGAGTCCCAGGGTGGATGCCCACCTTCCTGATGCCAGGACTGGGGAATAGGCAGGAGCTGGAGGGCAGGGGGACACGGGAGGAACGGGCAAAGGGGAGGAGTAGGTGGGTTCAACTGCTTGCAGGGGGGCACGGGCTGCAGCGGGCATTCAAGGACCATGCATGATGCTTCGTGGATCTGCATGATGCTGGACACATCCAAAATGCTGCAGCGAGGTAGGGGGGGCACCTTTGCACGAGTGAAGGCAGCAGCAGCGCTGGTTCCGGGGGTCTGCACTCAACGTTGTTGAGCAGCTCGATACCCTGGGGGATGGCAGTGCTGGCCCAGAGAATCACGCAGTTCTTGCAACTGGGAGTTGAAGGTCCCGCGGTTGGGGCCAGGTGCCAGGACAGCAGCTGGGGCTCGGTGTGTCCCGGTCAAGCGCGGTCAGACGGGGCAGAGCCCATCGGCATCAGCCCACAGGCGAACATCACGACGTGGGCTGAAGTGGTTGGTGTGACCGGCCCCCTGCCAGCTCTCACAGCACGGACCCCTTGTCCGAGCAGTGTCCCCAGTGGCGACACACGGACTGGCCCAGCCCGGGCAGCCCGGCAGTAGGAGGCTGCCGGTCAAGCTTTGCCCGTGCTCCCCATAGCGACTCACCTTGTCCCTTGCGCGGGACATTGCCACAGCCTTATCGGGAGTACAACTTCGGCACTGGGAACCACGAGGTCCCACGGGACCCTCCTGCCACCCTGCCCTCCACACGGGGACCCTGAGCCAGCCGGGACCAGCGCCGGGACCAGCTCTGGGCTCGCCCCATCTAGCCCGAGCTTGCTCCCTGAGGGGATGCACGGGCTGGGCCCGGCCGTCCGTCGGTCTGGCAGCTCCACCTGCCGGTACGACCGGCCGCACGCTGGCTGAGGGCGCCCGGGATGCTCGGCACCGGAATGTCCGGCACGAGTACGGGACGCTCGGCAGCGGATGCCCAGCACAGGTAAGAAATGCACGCCATCGGAACACCCGGCACTAGGACGCCCAGAGCCAGTACCGGGTACCGGCGAGCTCGGAACCGCGCAGCCGGGACTGGCAGTGAAGGGGCAGCGGCGTTGAAGCGAGCTGGGCAGCGCGGGGTTCCGAAGAGGGGGATGCTCGGCAAAGCGCGGTCCCGGGCGGCACACAAACAACGGCCGGAACCGGGAGTGGCCCCGCGGCAGGTGCCACTTTCTGGGGTGGGGACCGGGGCGGCTGCTCGTACAAACAAGGTGGCGGGACGGGACATCACGGGTCTCGGTAAACCCCGTCCCAGCTGCAGTCCCCGCTACATCGGACGGAGCGGGGAACACCTCTGGGCCCTGATTGGCTGCCACCGTCAGGGCCACGTGACGTGTCGCGGTCACCTGACGCTGTCCCGAGGCAGGGCCCGAAGTGGTGGCGGCGCGCGCAGGTGAGCGGTGACCGGAACCGGGACCGGAACCACGACCGGAACCGAAACCGGAAGCGGAACCGGAGCTGCGGCTTGGGGGGCTGAGCCGGGGGACTTGGCTCCGACCTGCCCGGTCCCATGAGCACCGGAGCGCCTGGTCCGGTTCATCCTGTCCCTTACTGGTGTCCCCCTACAGCCGGCTTCGGCCAGCCCATGCCACTCGGGTTCTCCCGCTGGGACCGGCCCCGGGCTGTCCGCCTGTCTCCGAGATGTCCGCCCAGCCCCATAACCCGTGCCCTCGGGCCGGGTCCCGCACCCGGCCCGGGCCCCGCTCCCAGATCGGTCCTGCCCTTGGTGCCCTGTCCATCATCCTGGTCCCCCACACCCCAGCCCGGTTCCCTGCCTGTCCCTGCTCGCCCCGGCCATGTCACACTCCGGCCTCCTTTTGTCCCTATGCCCGCAGAATTCCCCTAGCCCGGCGGGACCGCACCGGGTTGCTTCTAGGTTCGTGGGTGACGTTGGGTTAGCACCGGTCTTCTCCGGGTCCCGCTCCACCTCTTGTCTGCCTTTGCAGCCCTGGTGACCCCACCATGGCCGGCTGCAGGGTCCCCGGCTCCCCACCCCGGCAGAGCGGCCCCAGTTCAGCACTAGAGGATGAGGAGGAGGATGATGACCCGGCCCTGGGCAGCGATGGCGACTTGGAGGTGAACCCCTACGATGGGCTGCCCTTCTCCTCCCGCTATTACGAGCTGCTGCGGCAGCGCCGGGAGCTGCCTGTCTGGACTGCCAAGTACAGCTTCATGGAGCACCTGGAGGGCAACAGTGGCATCATCCTAGTGTCTGGGCCCCCTGGCACTGGCAAGAGCACCCAGGTGAGGGAAGAGTGCTGCTGCTGTCAGGTAGAGCCCAGCACAGGGCTGCAGTACCAGCTGGCGGTCTTCTGGAGGGTAGAGAGAGGCTCTGTGAGTAGAATCTGGCCAGGCTGGATCAATGTGCCAAGGCCAGTGGAATGAAGTTCACCACAACCCCAGGAATGCTCCTGTTTTGGGGCAGAGTGACAGGAAAGTGCCTGGTGGAAAGGATCTGGGGGGTGTTGGTTGACAGTGGCTGAAGATGATCCAGTATGTGCCCAAATGGCCAAGAAGGCCAACAGCACCCTGGCCTGGATCAGCAATAGTGTGGCCAGCAGGAGCAGGGCAGGGATTGCCCCCCTGTACTTAGCACTGGTGAGGCTGCCCCTTGAAAACTGGGTTCAGGTTTGGGTCCCTCACTCCAAGAAGGACATTGAGGTGCTGGAGTGTGTCCAAAGGACAACAAAGCTGTTGAAGGGTCTAGAGCACAAATCTTGTGAGGAGCAGCTGAGGGAACTGGGGTTGTTTAACCTGGAGAAAAAGTTCAGGGGAGATCTTCTCACTCTCTACAATGCCCTGAAAGCAGATTGGAGCCAGGTGGGGATTGGTCTCTTCTCCCAGGGAACAAGTGAATGGACAAGAGGAAACAGCTTCAAGTTACACCAGGGGAGGTTTATGTTGGACATGAGGAGCGGTGTGTTCACCAGAAGGGTTGTGAAGGCCGGGCCCAAGATGCCCAGGGCAGTGGTGGAGTTTCTATTCCTGGAGATGTTTAAAAGCCAGGTAGATGTGGTGAAGGATATGGTTTAGTGGAGACCTGGCAGTGCTGGGTTAATGGTTGGACTGGATGATCTTAATGGCCTCTTTCAGCCCAAACAATTCCACAGTTCTATAATTCTTGCCCAAAACACTTGAATTGCAGCTGTTGGCAGCAGCTGGGTCCTGCCCTGCGGTCACAGCCTTCTGTGGGGTGCTGCATGCAGACCCCAGTGTCTGAGCTTGGAGTGGGGGCAGGCAGAGACTGCCCCCGTGGGGCTTTGGCTCCAACGTGGGACCTGGGAGCATGGCACTGTGGTAAGCCTGGTACAGAGCTAGGCATTTCTGTGCCAGGATGTGCCAAGACAGGTTCTGAGGCTCTGGGCAGAGCTTTGGCACAAGCCAGGAAGCACATCGCAGCCACCCTGGGAGCAGCTGCCACGGCAGCACAGGGCGTCAGGCACAGGTGGCAGTGCAGGGAGTTGGAAACAGCCCCTCCCTGGAGCTGGGCACAGGCACACAGGGCGGTGGCATGTCCATGGTGCCAGGATCCCGTCTGTCTGCCCTGTGGAGCCAATCCCAGCCAGCATCCCCCAGTGTGGCAGACCTGCAGACGTCGTCAGGCAGACTTTGACCAGGGAGGGGTCACTGTGAAGCTGTGGGGCTGCTGTGGCCTCTGTGGGGCTGGACACTGAGTCTCTGCGTGGCACTGGCTGACCTGTGAGGCACCAGAGCTGTGGAATAAAGCCCTTGTGCAGGCCCTGGCAGGATCTGTTCCCTTGGCTGGGCTGCTTTCGGGCACAGGCACCCTGTGTGCCGTTCCTGCCAGCCCTGGGGCCACTGTGCCCAGAGCAGAGCAGGTGACGTGACTCAGCTCATGAGCAGTGTCCGGTTCTGTGCTTTGGTGCCCCAGCACCCCTCAGATCCTGCAGCATCACCACCCGAAGTAGGAAAGGCTGGTCCACAAGCCAGGTGCCCTTGCTGTTGGGAGGCAAGGTGGGAGCAGTTAAACAGCAGATTCCTAGTCCCCAGTGGCCAAGGGTCATCCACATTGGCCCCAGGACCATCCCACACCACCTGTCCAGGTGCTTGGGCAGCAGTTGCTTGGTGCATCCTTCCTTGTCTCTCACTGTGTAGTTTCCTGGGGTGGTTCATGAGCCCTCTGGCCCCACTCCTGCCTCAGGCCTGGGGCTGCTGCAAGGTCTGGGGCTTATGGACCTGTGCTGGACCTGCCCAGTACTTGCCCCAGCCTTTCCTGGAGAGGAGCACGGGGCTGGGGGCAGGATGGCTTCTGTCAGTAGAGACCTGCAGCCAGTCCAGCCATCCCAGGGCTGAAAAAACATAAAAGCACGTTGCTAAGGGTATTGCCCGGGTATTGCCCAGGTATTGCCTCTGAAGCCCTGGCAGCGATGACCTGGGGCATTGTGCTGGCTGAGCTGGCAGCGTGGGCAAAGGTACCACAGCTCTTACCCCCCAACCCCATTTTTACTGGGGAGGTGTTGTCCTGTGTCCTTGAAGTAAGGGCTGTGGTGTCCTGCAGCCAGGCAGAAACCTGCAGCTACAGGGTGATGAGGACATGGGGCTCGTGTCACAGCTCACTGGGGCTCCGAAGTGATGGAGCTGGGGAGGGAAGATCCTGCCAGGGCTGTTGAGTGCTTCTGGCCTGGGAGGTGCCACATCCAGTCTCTGGGGATTGCTATGGGGAGGGTCTCTCTGCCCTTCTGGGGCAAGGCCAGGCACCACTCCATGGTGGGAGGGGCACATCTTGGTCCTCCTGGCAGGGTCCATGCTGTCCCTAGGCCCTGACACTGCCTTTGTCCCCACAGATCCCACAGTGGTGCGCAGAGTATGCCCTGTCCCTGCAGTTTGCCCATGGGCTGGTGGCCTGCACCCAGCCCTACAGCCTGGCAGCCCTCAGCCTCTCCCTGCGTGTGGCTGACGAGATGGACCTCAACCTGGGGCATGAGGTGGGCTACTGTGTGCCCCACGAGGACTGCTGTACCACCGAGACCATCCTCAGGTACAGGGACGGGAGGGGCAGGGGGGCCCTGTGAGCTGCCTGTGCCAGCAGCGCCCTGGCACCGTGCTCTAATCCCACTGAGTCGCCCAGCTGCACCATAATCTCTTAAGCCAGCCTGGCCTCAATGCAGGAGCGAGGGGGGGGTGCTGCAGGGCCAGTGTTGGGGGCTGCAGGATGCCTGCCCCCCCCAGGGCTGCAGTGGGGACTCCTGCCCTTGAGGAAGGGGTGAGGCAGGTTCAGGAATGAGCACAGGGATGGAATCCACAGTGCCAGGAGTGAGGTGGGATCAGGGATGAGCGCAGGGATGGAATCCACAGTACCAGAGGTGAGATGGGATCAGGGATGAGCGCAGGGATGGAATCCACAATGCCAGGGGTGAGGTGGGATCAAGGATGAACACATGGATGGAGTCCACAGTGCCAGGGGTGAGGTGGGATCAGGGATGAGCGCAGGGATGGAATCCACAGTGCCAGGGGTGAGGTGGGATCAGGGATGAGCACAGGGATGGAATCCACGGTGCCGGGGGTGAGGTGGGGTCAGGGATGAGCACAGGGATGGAATCCACAGTGCCAGGGGTGAGGTGGGATCAGGGATGAGCACAGGGATGGAATCCACAGTGCCAGGGGTGAGGTGGGATCAGGGATGAGCACAGGGATGGAATCCACGGTGCCGGGGGTGAGGTGGGGTCAGGGATGAGCACAGGGATGGAATCCACAGTGCCAGGGGTGAGGTGGGATCAGGGATGAGCACAGGGATGGAATCCACAGTGCCAGGGGTGAGGTGGGATCAGGGATGAGCGCAGGGATGGAATCCACGGTGCCGGGGGTCCCCACAGCTGCCCCAGGCTGACGGGGTTGGTCCCCGCCAGGTTCTGCTCGGATGAGATGCTGCTGCGGGAGATGACGTCGGACCCTCTGCTGCGGCAGTACGGGGTGGTGGTGCTGGACGAGGCGCAGGAGCGGACGGTGCCCACCGACGTGCTGCTGGGGCTGCTAAAGGATGTGCTGCGCCAGCGCCCCGCACTCAAGGTGGTGGTGGTCACCTCGCCCGCCATGGAGGAGCGGCTCCGTGCCTTCTGCGGGGACCCTCCTGTGGTGCGGATCCCGGAGCACAGGACCCCTCCCCAGCTGCTCTACAGGGAGCCACCAGCCCATGGCCACATTGCAGCTGCCTGCCAGGCTGTGCTGGACATCCACCAGCAGCAGGAGCCTGGCCACATCCTGGTGTTCCTGGCCAGCGAACAGGTTGGCTGTGGGCATCCTGTGGCTGGGTCCTTGGGGATTCGCTGTGCCGTGGGCACGGGGAAGGTTTGAGGCATTCATCTCAGCTCTGTGCGGGGAGCCCTGAGGATGGCTGGGACTGGGGTTTGCTATTCCTGGAGGGGTTTAAAAGCTGTGGAGGTGTGGTGCTGAGGGGCATGGTTTAGTGTGACCTGGCAGTGCCGGGGTAGCAGTTGGGATTGATGATCTCAGAGGTCTTTTCTAACCATAACAGTTCCTTGATTCTAAACTGCAGGAGCTGTGCTCCTCTGTGTAGGGGCACTGTGTGGGTGTAGGAAGATAGCAGGCTGCCATTACATGTGGGTCCTGAGGTCTTTCCCACCAGGGCAGCGTGAGGCAGCTGCAGGGCACTTCACAGGACCCTGTCCCTGGGATAGGGCTGCTCTGGGTGTCAATCATGGCCCCCTGTCCTTCCCAATAGGAGATCATGGAGTGCTGTGAGGCCATCCAGACCGAGGCTGTGACGCTGAACCCAGGGCTGGGCCTGCTGCAGGTTGTGCCCCTGCACCTCGGCATGGGCCGCGCAGCACAGAAAGTGTACGAGGAGGAGAGTGGCCAGGAGAGACGAGTGATTGTCACCCACTGGCTTGGGGACTCATCCTTCTCACTGGGGACCGTGCGCTTCGTCATCGACTCGGGGCTGGAGCTGCGCAGTGTGAGTGCCAGGAGTGCTGGGACGGGGAGCTGCGCTGGGTTAGCAGTGGGACTTGAGCTTGAAGGTGTTTTCAAACCCAAGTGATTCTATGATACTAGGAGAGTGTCAGGGCAGGGGGGCCTTGGCAGGAGGTGGGGGCTGGCCTGGGAGTGTCTCCTCTCACATCCTCGTCTCCAGGTGTACAACCCCCGCATCCGGGCCGAGTCCCAGGTGCTGCGGCCCATCAGCAAGAGCCAGGCTGAGTCGCGCATGCAGCGAGCTGCAGGCAGCCCCCCAGGTGAGAGCCTCTGCCCAGATGTCCCTGAATGTCCCTCCAGCAGGACAGAGCTCCTGTCCCACCCCACTGGGAACCCTGGCAGCTTTCCCACTCATGCTGGCTGCCCCATCCCTGGGCTCCATCCCTCTTCAGTCATGGCTCACAGCCCCTCTCTGGCAGGTACCTGCCTGCGGCTCTACTCAGAGACCTTCTATGAGCAGCGCTTGCCCCCCAGCTCCGTGCCCCAGGTCAGTGAGGCCAGCCTCAGCCGCCTGGTGCTGCTGCTGAAGCGCCTGGACATCGCCGACATGGGCCAGTGCGACTTCCTTGACCGACCAGGTGCTGCTGGATAGGCCAGGCATGGTGTTGGGGGGACCAGAGCAGGGGGAAGCTAGAGTCTGGCCATGGCTGTGGCCATCAATGCAGTCCAGGCTGTCCCTGGAGAGGGGCTAGAGGGTCCCTTAGATGCAGGGGGTGGATGGGCTGGGCTCCCTGGTCCTGGCAGCTGGCTGATGTCCTGCCACAGCTCCCGAGTCGCTGATGCAAGCACTGGAGGACCTGGACTACCTGGCTGCCCTGGACGATGATGGGAACCTGTCAGAGGTGGGCATCATTATGTCAGAGTTCCCCCTGGACCCCCAGCTGGCCAAGGCGCTCATTGCCTCCTGCGAGTTCGACTGCGTGGAGGAGATGGTCAGCCTGGCTGCCATGCTCACAGGTACTGTGCTGAGGGTGGGAGCCTGCTCTGCTGCTGGCATGGGGCCTGGCACAGCTCCTGAGAGCTGGCAGCAGCAGAACTGGTGCAGGGGAGGCACATGGTGACCTTGTCTCTTTGCCACCCCCAGTTTCCCCCTGCTTTGTACCCCCATCCACACGCCCAGAGGAGGCTGTGACCCTGCGCCGGCGGACCCTGCTCCACCCACATGGAGACCACTTCACCCTCATCAACATCTTCAACGCTTTCCAGCAGCGTGAGTGCCAGGCTGCCACCAGCTGTACATCCCATGGATGTCCTCTGCTCCCTCCTGTGTCCCCTGCTTCTTTCAGGAGTAGGCACTGCAGCCATATATGTGATCTTAGCCTGCCTGTGAGGGTCCCCATCACAGAATGGTTTGGGTCAGAAGGGATCTTAAAGATCATCTAGTTCCAATTCCCCCTGCCATGGTGAGGGACATGTTCCCCTAGACCACATTGTTCCAAGCCCCATCCAGCCTGGCCTTGAACACCTCCAGCAATGGGGCCTTCAACACTTTACATGAGCCAGGAGAAGGTTTATGTTAGACATGAGGAACAAAAGGGTTTTTTCTTCTCCAAAATGGTTGTGAAGCCCTGACTCAGGCTGCCCAGGGCAGTGATGGAGTCCCCATCATTGGGGGATTTAAAAACCATGGAGATGTGGTGCTGAGGGACATGGATTAGTGGTGATTTGGCAGTGCTGGGTTAATGGTCAGACTCGATGATCTTAAAGGTCTCTTTCAACAAAAACAATTCAGTGATTCTATGATTTGCAGCCTCTCTGGCAACCTCTTCCAATGCCTCACCAACCCTCACAGTGAAGAATTTCTTCCTTGTAATTAATCTAAATCTCCCCTCTTTCAGTTGAAAGCCCTTGCCCCTCATCCTACTGCTATGTGCCCTTGTAAAAAAGGTCCCTCTCCAGCCTTCCTGTAGCCCCTCTTTAAGCACTGGAAGGCCACCAGAAGGTCTGCCCAGAGCCTTCTCTTCTCCAGGCTGAACAACCCCACCCCTCTCAGCCTGTCCTCATAACAGATCGTCTTGGTTGAGAGGATGTGGTCCATGGGACCACCAGTGCCTGGTGCCATGGCCTGTGGTCGCCCCTAGCCCAGCAGCCTACCCAGGGTGCTGAGCCCCTGCTGTCCCTGCAGACAACGCAGATGAGGGCTGGTGCCGCAAGCACGCGGTGAGCGCCGAGGCTCTGCAGCTGGCTGGCATCGTGCGGGCAGAGCTGCTGGAGGTGATGCAGCGCATCGAGCTGCCCATTTCACCCCCTGCCTTTGGCACCGACGCCAACCTCCTCAACATCCAGCGAGCCCTCATCTCCGGATACTTCCTTAAGGTGGGCTGGGGGGGCGCTGCAAGGGAAGGGCTGAAGGGTGGGGTTTGTGCTAGCCAGAGCTGCTCTCCTCCTCCCACTCTGCTCCCCAGGTCGCCCGAGACATCGACGGCTCTGGCAACTATGTGATGCTGACACACAAGCATGTGGCACACCTGCCACCCTCCTGCTGCTACCTCCTGCGGCAGCCCCCCCGGCGCCTGCCTCCCTGGGTCCTCTACCATGAGTTCACCATCTCACAGGACAACTGCCTCCGCATCGTTTCCGAGATCCAGCCTCAGATGTGAGCACTGAGGGGGCTGGGAGGGTGTGGGTCACACCAGGGCTGTGTCCATGCCTGGCTTCAGGGCTGCAGAGCTCTAGGTAGTCATATCAGGCCCAGATCAAAGGGAGGTGGCCTGGCCAGCAGGTTGAGGAAGGGGATTCTGCCTCTCTGTTTCTCTCTGCTGAGACCCCCACCTGCAGAGCTGGGGCCAGCTGTGGAGTCCTCAGCACAGGAGAGACATGGACCTGTTGGAGCAGGGGCAGAAGAGGCCACAGTTATGATGGGAGGGTGGAAGCCTTCTGCTGTGAGGCCAGGCTGAAAGAGTTGGAGTTGTTCATCCTGGAGAAGAGGAGGCTCCAGGAAGACCTTCTTGTGGTCTTTCACACAGAATCACAGAATCAACCAGGCTGGAAAAGATCTCAGACATCAAGTCCAACCTATCACCTGACAACTAAACCATGGCTCCAAGTGCCACATCCAATCTTTTTTTGAACACCTCCAGGGATGGTGACTCTGCCCCCTCCCTGGGCAGCACATTCCATGGCCAATTACTCTTTCTGTGAAGAACTTAGTCCTCACCTCGAGCTTAAACTTCCCCTGGCACAGCTTCAGTACCTGAAGTAGCTGATCAGAAAGCTGGGGACAATCTTTTAGCAGGGCCTGTTGTGACAGGACAAGGGGTGATGGTTTGGAACTAAAAGAGGGAGATTCAGACTGGAGAGAAGGGGGAAATTTCTATGCTGAGTGTGGTGAGACCCTGGCCTGGGTTGCCCAGAGAGGTGGTAGATGCCCCGAGGCTGGAAACCTTACAGGTCAGGTTGTTTGGGTGTCTGAGCAACCTGCTCTGGCTGCAGCTGTCCCTGCTGACTGCAGTGGGATTGGACTGGATGACCTTTAAAGGTCTCTTCCCACCTAAACCAGCCTGTGATTCAGTCTCCCCTCCTGGGGAGGAGGTGGGGTGTTTGGGGGTCTGTCTCCATGCCAGCGAGCAAGGAGATGCTTCAGGAGCACCCCTGGAGCTGGCTGCCTCTCCTTGACCCCCGTGCCCACAGGCTGGTGGAGCTGGCACCCCAGTACTACCTGAGCAACCTGCCAGCCAGCGAGAGCCGGGACCTGCTGATGGAGCTACGAGAGAAGGTGGTGGCCGCCGAGGACATGCCGGCAGAGCCTGAGCCGCAGGGAGAGGCAGCTGGCAGCGAGGATGAGGAGAGGGAAGTCTGTGTCCTGCAGTGAGCTGGAGCCACGGCCATGGGGACACCTGGACTCGGCTGTGACCCCCAGGGACGGGAGAGCCCCAGGGAGATGTGCTGCCGTGGGGGCTCACCCGGTCCCTGGGGAGATGCAGGCACAGCCTGGCACTGCAGCAGCTCTGTGCCATGGTCACGGTGCTAGCAGCCATGGGACCAGCCCTGGTTATCTCCCTAGGGAACAGAGCCCACGTTGGAGGAGCACTGGCCCTGGAGCTGGGGAGTCGTGCAGGCCCTCCCCACTCAGACTCTGTCACCCCATGTTTCTTGGGGAGCTGCTGTGGGGCTGAGGGGCTGCTGGCCCTGTGTGTCCCACCCCCCCACCCCACCCCCTCATGCCTGGGGAGCAGCGTGGGGGCTGAGGAGCCACTTGTGTGTCTCATGTATAAAGTTTTGTGACCTTTACTTATGGCCTTGCTTCTGTGACTGAAGCTGAGGAGGGGTCCAGTGAGACTGGGCTTCCTCCCACCCCAGACTCCTGCTGCCCCCATTCCCCACAGCCTGTGGGGCAGCTCTACACCTCACCCCCAGGCTCCCCTCCCAGGGGCTTTCTAACATGAGACATCCCTAGTGTGGCTCACCTCCCACCCCCAGCTGTGGGTAGGGTGCCACCAGCTGTGGTCACACCAGCACGCCAAGGGCAGTCCTGGCCTTTGCTGGGTCTTCCCCAGCACAGCCTCCTACTCTTCTGCAGAATCTTTGGGGAAGCTGTGGCTGCTGTGGGGTGGGAACCTGCAGCCAGCCTCCAGCACAGGGCAGGATGTATATGCTCCACCTCCTCGGGGTCCCTCATCCTGCCTTGGGATCCCCTCCAGCTTTCCAGCAATTCCTCACTTCAGCACCACAGCCAAGAGCTGAGCTTCTGCCTTGTGTCCTGGAGTCCCAGCGCAGTGCTGTGCTCCAGGCTTGCCCCAGGATAGACGGCTTGGCATGGGGTTGCTCTATTCCAGGAGCTGCTTCTTCCCATCTCCTTCCTTTTGCTTCCTGCCCACACGTGGGGGTTCCACCATTCTGGGGAAGAAGCCTGGAAGCTCTGCTGCCCTGTTCCCACCACAATGTCTTGAAGGTCGGGCGGAAGATGAGGGCTGGGCGCTTCCCCACAGCCTCCTCAGAGCCAAAACTTCCCTTTTGCTTTCTAGGAACCCCAGAAAGTACAGGAGCAGGAGCAGTGGGGTGCAGCTCACCACCCTCCCTGTCCTGGGGTGGGCACAGGGGCTGTGCAGTGGGTCTGGGCTGATGCTCACTGGATGGCAGAGGGGATGCTGTTGGTTGTGGCTGCTCTTGTGTTCTCATCCTGGCACAGCAAGCTGCAGGAGATGCAGTCAGGGCAGCTGCATGGCCGTGGGATGCCTGGTAAGGGGGGAGAGCCCATGCCTGGCTGGGTGCAGCACCCCAAGCGTCTGCAGAGACCAGCTCCTCTCCTTGGAGGCACTGTGCCTGCCCCTCACTGCACCCCTGGCACAGGCACTGCTGGACCTCAGTGGTCCTTTTGCTGTGCTCCAGCCCCTCCACCCCGTGGCATGGGGCTGTGGGTGCCCTAGTGACATGTGGACGCTCAGCCAGTCTGGGGACTCAGGACCACTCCACGCAAGCACCCGGGAGCTCTGGCGTCCTGGGTGCTCAGTGGGTCCTGGGAGGGGACTCCATCACCCTGGTGATGCCCATGGCAGGGAAGGGCAGCAGTCCCTGGTTCCACCCAGCCTGGGCGAGTCCGGAGGCTGAGAGTGGGTCCTGGCTCCCCCCACACCCAGCACAGCATTCTCCTCTTCTGAGAACTGCCAGGACCTGTGGTTTGGCTTCACCTTGGGGCAGTCCCATGGGGTCTTGGCTCAATATATATCCAGTCACCATCCCCCCAGCCCTTGCCAAGCCAACTAGAGCATCACAGACTACAGCTGAGGTAGGCACATCACGGGAGCTCATGGGGTGGGGGGCACAGGCACTGCAACCCCAGGAGGCTTGATGCTTGCCAGGGAACATCCAGTGGGGCTGCACTGGGAGGAATCAGAGTGCACATTGGCTGCTGGACCTGTGCAGGGTTCCCCATTCTTGTCTTCCTCCTGCCTGACCTTGCTGCCATCCCAACACCTAGGGCTCAGCCTTTCCTGGTCCTTCCAGCTCCCTCCTAGCTTGCCTGGCTCCTGCCTCAGCACCAGACTGCCCTTTTTTCCCCTTCAAGATGCTGGTGCTGGTGCTGGTGGAGCTGGTGCTGAGCCTTGCTTCTGTGGACACCCTGACCACCTTCCCCTCAAAGTGTGAGTCCTGCCCACTCTGGGCACTGGGGGGAGCCTGGGAGAGGAGAGAACCTGGGGCAGAGGGATGCTGCAGAACCTACAGAGCAGCTGGAGAGAGTAGAGGGCACCTGCACCGCTCTGGTACCGGGTGATGGTGAGCCGGGTTGAGGTACCTCTTCTGGTAGGTTGGGAGTTAGAGGGTGGGCATGAAGTGATGTAGGCTGTTGGAGCAGGGTGGGGATGGGCATGGGGCATGGACATGGGGTAATGTGGCAGGATGGGAATAGAATGGGGTGAATGAGCAGGGTAGGGACGGTGGGGAAGGATGGGTATGGTGTGGTGTGTTGGGATAAGGGAGGCCCCCATTGCCGGGTGGGGGACAGGGTGGCCCCACCACAGCCCACCTCTGAGCCCAGTCTCTGCCTCTCATCTCCAGTTCAAGTGGGGCAAATGAATGGGGACGTGGTGGTGAAATGCAACACCTCGGAGAAGCAAGTGAGCTGGACTCAGAATGGGGACCCAGAGCCCATGGCCGAGCTCCTGTCTGAGGGACAGACTCTCACCATCCTCGGCTTAGACCTGCCAGCTGCAGGCAACTACAGCTGCTGGGCTGGTGCCATCCTGCTGGACACTACCTATGTGGTGGTCAGGAGCAGCCGTACGTAGGGCTGGGAGTGAAGGGGCTGGGAGTGAAGGGGCTGGGAGTGAAGGGGCTAGCAGGACCAAGGGAAGCCAGGGCTGAGGAAATAGGAGGAGGAAGGGGTGATGGGGTGGATGCAGGGAGCTGGGGGCAACATGGGGCCAAGGAGATGCTCAAGCTTTGCTGATGTTTGGTGGGACTGCACCAGGTAGATCTGTGTGGGGCTGAGGGGAGCCCAGCTGTGGGGAAGCCTTGCCCACACCATATGGGTATGGAGCACTGTTCGAGCCCTGTGCAGACCTTCAGTCCTTGGCCCTGCCAGGTGAGGAGAGGATGAACATCTCCTGCCAGGCTGAGTCCTACCATGGCTCCTTCCACTGCTCCTGGACTGGTCCCCACTCTGCTGTCTTCCGTGCCCGCCTCACTGGCAGGTGGGTACCCCAGGGGATTCCCCCACCCCAGCCCTGTGGCCACCCTGCCTCACAATTGCCTCCCCCTGCAGCGATGGCTCCATGGGTGCATGGGTGCTGGCATCCAGCCACCATGGACAGTTTGGTGCTAGCTTCATGGACCCCTCATTCTGCCCCTTTGCTGAGGAGCTGCACCCACTGCAGCTGCAGCTGGAGGGGCTCACGGACACCTCCTACCTCAACGTCTCCAGCCACTTCTTCGTCCGTGACATTGGTGAGCTTAGACTGGTGGCAGCAGGGACCAGGGGGTGTCCTTGCCATGATGGGGGCTCAGCCCCAGGCCTGGGCACACTGCCTGGTACTGAGCCCCACTCTGCCCACAGTACGTCCAGACCCACCACAGAACCTGACCGTGTATAGGCAAGGGGAGCAGCTCCTCCTGACCTGGGCCCCCCCAGTTTCCTGGCCACTCCCCAAGTCCTACTTTGCCCTGCTCTACCGACTGCAGTACGAGCTCTCCAATGGCACCCAGGTAACTACAGGATGCCTGTACCCACCTTGCCACAGCACGTGCCACCCCACATCCCCCCTCTGTTGTGCCCACCCCGCCTTATGCCCACTCTGCTCCGCGTCCACCCTGCTTTGTGCTCACCCTGCCCTATGCCTGCCCAACCATAAGCCCATCTTGCTGCTTCCCAGAGGTGCCATTAGGAACAAGAATGTGCTGTGTGCTCAGCAGTGGCCCCCTCCCCATGACACAGCATCTCTGCTTGGGGCAATTAATTGTCGCTCCTGGCTGCCTGGGTGTTTCCTATTCCTGAGTCCCCAGTGCCCAGCCATTCTCCCACACTTTCCCTCTGCTCCCTCTAGTAGCACCCATCCGAGCTGTCCCCAGCCCTGGTGCCAGGATGCTCCCAAGGCTGTGTCTCTCTCCACTTTGCAGGTGGACAAGTATGTGGAGGGCATGGAGGAAACGCAGCTGCAGGTGGGCACACGGCGAGTACGCATCAGCTGCCAAGATCCCTACACCAACCCGGCCTGGAGCCCATGGAGTGAGTGGCAGGACCTTGATGCCACCCAGCAGAGCCAGCTATGAGCCACACTGCCACCACCCACAGACACACCCTGACCCCTTGCGCTCACCCCCCACCCAGGAGCACCTCTGGAGATGCTTGAGGCTCTGGGGTACCCCCCAGGTGTGACACCCAATGTTTTCCCTACCTCATGTATGGTTTGGAAGATGATTTTTATCTCTGTTAATGGTTGGGGTTTATTACAACGAACTTCAGTTGGTCTCATGTGGGGTGGGGAGTGCTGGAACCCCCCGGCCTCTGAGGGGCTCCAATTGGGCGCTTTCTGCTCAAGATGCTCAGACTGGCCCTTGCCTGATGGCAGGTCACAGGCTTGCACAACATCCCTGCAATGCCACAACTCCCTGAGGGGTTCCTGCTCCCTATTGGCAGGGGGCTCAGCCGTGGTGTCCTTACACATGGCTGAGGATGGGCATGTCACACACATGTGCACAATGCTCCATCAGTGGAGGTACCTGGATGGTCCCCACCATCCTGCTCTGGCAGATGGGCACCCTGAACCCCTGGACCTGACTGGGGGTCGCTACCCACCCCCCACCCCCCCCAAAACAAACAGGCCGGCTCCGGGTAATGCCACGGAGCTTTATTGAGGTGCTTCGGCGGGCCGGGCTCCCCGCCCCGCTGCTGCTCCGGAGAGGCTGGTGAGAGTGGGCGGCGCACGGGCCCTGCCCTGCGGGGGTTCGGGGGTCTATGAGTCCGAGAGGGACCATGGCACGGGGAGACAGCAGCACCGGGGCTCCAGGAGTCCGGAGAAGTACAACGTGTCCGGGAATCCCACGGCCCAGGCAGTCGAGGGGAGAGTGGGGAATCTCAAGGGACCCCGAGGCGTGATGGTGCGGGGTTCCGGGTGCAGGGTCCCATCACGGCGGGGCCAGGCAGCCCAGACGCAGCTCCTCGCTCTCCAGCATCTCCCTGCAAGGGACAGGCCCGGGCTGAGCCCCGCGCCCCCCGGCCCCGCCGCCCCCCCATACGCGCCCCCGCGTACCGGTACGCGGCGATCTCCGCCTCCAGCGCCATCCGCAGCCGCAGCAGCGCCGGGTACTCCCGCAGGCAGCGGGCCATCTCCGCCTCTGCCTCGCCGATCTCCCTTTCCAGCTCCGCCACCCGCTCCTGTCGCCGGGCTGTCAGCTGCGCCCGGGACCCCCGCCCCGATCCCTGCCCCGCACGGATCCACGGATCCTGGCCCGAACCCCTCCCCATACGGACCCCCGGACCCAAGCCCGATCTCTGCCCCTCCCGGACCCTAAAACAGCCCTTTCACTTCCGACCTCAGCCCGCCTCGCACAGACCCTCGCCCCGCAAGGATTCCACTCCCCAGACCCACCCGAGTGCCTCGTCCTAGCCCCCTTCCGACCCTTGTCCCCTGCCCTCGCTTGCACACCCCGCTGCCAGCTCCACCCGGACTCTTGTCCATCCTCAGATTCATCCCCATCGTGTAACCCGGCATGGACTCCTGCCCCTCCCCAGCCCCATCCTGACCCCCTTCCTTTCGTCCCTCCCCCACACCCCTGTTAGCCCTCCCCAACCCTATCCCAACCCTCACCCCCAGGCCCACTTTTACCCATCCCTCCTCAAACCCATCCAGATTCCCAGACCCCGCTCTCCCCAGCCGCACCTCAACCCCCCCATCCTATAACCCCACACGGACCCTCCTCCCCAGTCCCACCCTGACCCCCTCCCTCTCGCCCCCGCCCCCGGATCTTCATTCCCCTCGTTTCCCAGCCCCAGCCCTTCCACTCCTCCCCACCCCTCCGGCCGTTCAGGCCCCGCACCAATGCCTGGACTTTCCCACCCCTCAAACGCCCTCCCTACCCCCAGCAATGTGCACCCTCCCGGTTCCCCCAGCCCACCCTCTCACCTGGTACTTGGCGAGCTCCCCGCTCCGCCGGTCCCGCAGCCCCTCCAGCTGCCGGTGCAACGCGCCCACAGCCCCGCGCAACGCTTCCACCTCGGCAGCACGGGCACGTAGCAGTCGCCGGTAACCGGCAGCTTCGGCACGGGCCCGGAGCACCGCCTCACCGCTCCACCGGCAGCGGGGCCGGCTCTCGGCCGCACTCATCCCGGCAGCTCCACCGCAGCGATTCCACAAACCCACCACACCCATCCCCCCTCCCCCGGTAAAACGGGGCCGCGTCACAGAACTGCAGCCAATCCCGCCGATGGGGAACCGGCACCGGCTGCCCGCCTCCTCCCGATGGCAACGGCGGGGGGAGCCGATGGGAGCTTGGCCCTACCGGCCCCCTCCAAACCATGGACAGCGGCAGGGTGGGGGTCAAGGTCAAGCTTAGGGTCAAGGTCGTTGCTACTGCCACCACGTCCTCTCCATTATCACCCCGGTACCCTGGCCGGAACCAGCCCGAGGGTGGTTCCCGGTGACCAGGCACCACATCGGCACAGTGAGGAAGGAGCAATGCCCCATCCCAGCCGGGGTTGGGAACAGTCAGGGGGTCACCAGGGAAGGGGAGGGGCAGATATTTGGTGGAGTATGGGGGTTTCAGCCTCTTCCTGAACCTCTCTCCCTCCTCACGGATGTGGGTCATGGCAGAGCAAAGGTCCCATCTGGCAGTGTGGGGACATGGACAGGTTCTGGGGGCAAGAGGGGGGCAAGAGGCCTGGGCAAGAGGGGGCTGGTGCAGTCCTTCAGCATGTGGGGGCACCCCAAGTCCATCTCAGGGTGCTGTGGGGGCATGTCCAGGCCCATGTCATAGGGAGCCAGCAAACTGGTGTGTGCAGGGGCCAGGAGCACTGGAGGTGTGGTTGCACAGGGGAGCAAAGGACCCCAGTTCACCAGTCTGTCCCACACCGAGAGGAGGCCACTGGGACAAGTTCCTCTTCAAGTCCTGGGGCCAGAGCTGGCAAACTCCGACCAGGATAAGGCAAGGGTGTGTGGGTGGCACAGACCCTGTCATGGCTACCAACAAGAATGGGAGGGGGCTCCAGCACTGGGAATGGCGCGGTCCGCCCCACACCCTGCACAGCCTGTCCTGGGCTGCATCTGCCCTGGAGGGAACGGGGTCTGGCCAGGCTGGGAGAGGCACCAATGGCAGGGCAGCAGGTCCTGAGCAGGGAGCCCCTGAGGAGGTACCCCCTGAGCAGGGGCCCTGGGAAGCCAGGGGCTGGACTTGCAGAGGACCACAGGGTGTGGGGGCCCAGGCCTGTGCTCCCCAAGTGGGGTCCAATCAAGAGGGTGCTCCAAGCAGGGGTTGGTCCAACTTCAGGGGCTCATCCA
Organism: Indicator indicator; assembly: GCF_027791375.1. NCBI lineage: Eukaryota > Metazoa > Chordata > Aves > Piciformes > Indicatoridae > Indicator > Indicator indicator. Next base: position 14,532,712 of record NC_072032.1, on the reverse strand, counting down.
CCCACCTGGAGCTTTTTGGGGTGGCTGAGGGATGCCCAGGAGGGATGGCTCACAGTGGGGAGGGGGCTGCCAACAGAGATGCTTCCAGGAAGCAGCAGCCCCCTCCCTACTGCAGGCCAGAGGTGTCTGGATCAGACCCTGCCAGGCTCCCTCCACCACTCCCAGGACCTTCATGGAGACCTCACACCACAGAGGCCACCCCTGAGACAGAGGTGACCTTGTTGTCCTCAGCCCAGGGCTGGAGGTTCTGCAGGGCGTAGAGGGAGGAGTTGTGCATGCAGAGCGGGTCCTGGGGCAGCGGCTGGCTCAGGCTCTTCTGGAAAGCCTCCTGCTGCAGGTGCAGCATCAGGCGGTTGGCCTGCTGGCGCTCAGCCTCGCGCTCCTCCGCCGTCTGCCGCCTGTGCCACACATGGGCCCTTAGCACTCACCCTCTTCCTGTGCCTGAGAGCACCCCAACACGTTGCTGGCACCACTGTGTGTGCCAGGGCAGCAGGGCCCCACAACCTCCCATCACAACCCATCCTGCTTACTGAGGCACTGCTGTATGCCAAGGTAGCAATGCCCCACAATCCTGTACCTCTCAATGCTGCCATGTGCCAGGGTGGCACTGCCCCACAGCCTCTGTCCCACAGTCCCATTCCCTCTGGCACCATTCTGCTCCGGCCTGGCAGCACCCTGCAGCCCTGTCCTGCTGCTGGCACCACTGTGTGCCAGTACAGCAATGCCTCACAACTCCACCCCTCTTGGCACCCCCACGTGCTGAGGTGCCAATGGTCCACAGCTTCTCCCCCACAGAGCCCTGTCCGTCACTTGGCATCACTGTGCACTAATCCAGCAGTGCCTGGCAGCCCTGTCCCACTGCCAGCACTACTGTGTGCCAATGTGGCACTGTCCCACAGCCTCATCTCTCTCTTGGTGCTGATGTGGCAATGCCCAGTAGCCCCTGCCTGCAGCCCATTCTGCTGCTGGCATCACTGTGTGCCAGTGTGGCACTGCTCCACAGCTCCAGCCCTGCAGATCCGTCACTCCCTTGGCGCCACCATGCCTCACCCAGCTGGGCAGAGGGATGCCATGAGGATGGGCACCCCACTGCACCCCGGCCCAGCTTCTCCCAGGAGGCAGAACTGTGGTGAGGGGAGGCTGCCGAAAGGAGTTGGGGGGAGGGAGCAGCAGAGGCTGCAGCGAGGCTGGGCCCATACCTCCACTTGGTGCGGCGGTTCTGGAACCAGGTCTTGACCTGGGCGTCCGTCATCTTGAGGGCCTTGGCCAGGGTGGCTCTCTCAGCTGAGGCCAGGTACTTCTGGCGGTGGAAGCGCTTCTCCAGCTCACAGATCTGCACCCGGCTGAAGGACGTGCGCGGCTTCTTGCGCTTGGGCGGCGTGCGGTTCTGGTAGGGGTGCCCGATGCGCCGGGTCGCCGTGAAGGGCGACAGTGCCGCTGCGGGCAGAGTGGGGGTGAGGGGCTGCCCAAGGGTGTCACAGACAGAGCACCCAGCCCAGCACTGCTGCCACATGGGTAGAAGTGGGCAGGGGAGCCCACAAGGGGAGGCTCAGGCACTCAGGGACGTGGGGACAGGGAACTCCTGGGGGGTCATGGGGATGGGGAGCTCCAGGGACTCAATAGGAATGAGGAGCTCTGCAGGGGCCATGGGGAGAAGGAGTGCTGGCAGGGACAACAGCACTGCCTAGCAGAGAGGAGGTGAGGAGGACACCCTGAGTTATCATTCCCCAATTCTCCCAGCCCAAGGACACACCAGGCAACTCCCAGCATGGCAGAAGAGACAGCCACATCAGTCCCCCAGCCCAGTGGATGGGGATGAGGGCTAGTGCAGCAGGCTGGAACACCCAGTCTGAGGGCTGGTGCAGGGCCAGCGAGGCTTTTGGCAGCACAAACCTACCCTTCCCCACATTAAGCCCTGACACAGCCCCATATGAGCTTCCCCAGTGCTGCCAGGCTCCCCAGCCCTCCTAGTGAGTGGATAAGACCCCAGAACCATTCAGGAAGTGGCCAACATCTCCCTCAGCACACCAGCAGCGTTCAAGGGATGGAGGCCAGGGAAGGGGCTGGCCTTGCACAGCCAGGGTGTGAGCCAGGGACGGGAAGGTCAGCATGCCAAATCCCAGCTCCGGACATAGCAGGAGGCTGGAACAACCAGCAGCGTCAGGGAGGCAAAGGGGTGTGGAGGAAGGCAAGAGCTTGGCTGAGCACAGCACCCAGCTCCCACTCACCTCCTGCTCTGCCAGGCCCATGGCTGAACCGTCACCATTGGCACCATGCAGGAAGAGCTGCAAATGGCTAGGCCCATGAGGCCATAATGGCGGGAGCATAGGGCAGACCCCATAAGAGCCTCTTGGCACTCAGCAGACCCTCCCTCCTGCCCACGCCCAGGCAGGAGGCCAGGCTGACTGCCAAGGGAGGCATATGCGGTTGACGCAGGTGGAGCCACGCAGCCAGGGGGGACAGAGGCTCTCAAGCCCCCTCCCCACGCAGGGCGGCCCCTCGCTAGGAACAGATGCTGACAGCCTACAGACCACCCCAAGGCCACAGTGCTGAGTGATGGCCACGGCTGGGAGACCCCGTGCCGGGGAGGGCCCTCCCCATCCACCCCATTGCTGGCGCCAGGCAGGAGACGGGGACGTCACCTGCCGCCCCTGCGCAGGGACGGTGCTTCATCACCGCCAGCATGGCAGGGTGGGCCGGGAGGTGAACATGGCTCTGCTGGCGCCCAGGCTGGGCCCCTGCTGCCCCTGGGCAGTGTCTGCACACAGTCCCAGCAGCCCCCATAAGCACTGCTTGGCGCTCGGCCCCCAGCCCCACACGGCCCCCAGCCTCATCCCTGCATGGAGCTGCACACTGCAGACGTGGCAGTGCCGCCATCTTGGAAAGAAGCTGAGCCGAGCTGAGCCAGGCCAGAGCCCCCTGGCACTCATCTGTGCCCAGCATGCCCTCCCCACCCTCAGCACCCCACACCTTCTCCTCTGGGATGCAGTGACCATCACCCTCACCCCACCACTGGGTGCTCCAATCCCCACCATGGGCACTCCACTAGCCCCACCAGCAGCACTGGGACCCTTAACTGTCTCCCCAACACCTGCATCGCTACCCATCCCCCAGCACGCACCCCAGCCTCTCCCACAGGTACTGTGTCCTGTGCTCATCTTTGCACATGGGGGGCTCCAAGTACCATCCCTCAGTGTCCCACAACCAGGCCCAACAGGCACCCTACCCTGACCCTGTCTTGCAGGATGGAGGCAGTGGTTCCCCACACCCAGATGGGTTTTACATCCCGCTCCCATCACAGCCACCACCCCCACCCTACGCCCTGCTCCAGGCAGCCCACAGCCCTGGGAGCTCCCCATTACGGATGTCCTTGGGCCCGGGGACGCGACTCGACACGGAGCAGAGCCCGAGGCTAGAGCATGGCAAGACTCCTTGCTGCCCGGAGCAAGACCTCAGCCAAACCCCTGGCCGGAGCCTCCGGGAGCCGGAGCGGGACTGCGACATAGCTGTCGGTACCTGTGCCAGCCCCGAGCCACTCTCCACAGACCGCGACGGCGGCCGCTTCCCGCGGCAGTGGAAGTCCGGATCGGGGCTCGGCAGCGACCGGCGCAGAGGAGCAGGGCGGGGACCCCGCGCTGCGAGAGCCGGAGAGAGATCGGTCTCCGCCAGCCCCGGCCGGTCCGCTCCAGCTCCGACCCCGTTCTGCGCCTGCCTCGCCGCGCCGACAGGAACCGTCGGAGCCACCAGAGACGTCGGTAGCCGTCAATAGCGGTCGGTAGCCCTTCTCGCTCACCTGAGAGACGGTCCTTGGCGATGCGGCGCGTCGTCTCCATCCAGGGGAAGGTGAGCCCCGAGAGCCCGGGCACCGGCGGAGGCGCGGCGGGTGGAGCGGCGGGCGCAGGCCGGTGCGCCGGGACGCGGATGACCCCGGCGGGCGGTGCGGCGGACGCGGGGGTCACGTTGACGCTCACGTTCATGCTCATGTTGAGGTTGTAGGAACCGAGCGAGCAAGCGGGACCGTAGCCGCCGCTGTAGAGTCCGTAGTCAGACTCCCCCGACGCTCGGACCGATACCGGGGGCTCGGCACCGCCGAGGATTTGGTCGATGCCAAAACTGATGGGCTCGTGGTGCGGGGGTCCCTGCCCGCCGCCCTCCCGACCCAGCACCGCAGCCTCCATCGTCCGGACAAGCTCAAAGCCGCCGCCGGAGCGCGGTCATGGCCAGGGGGCAGCGGGGGGCGGCTGCGGCCGGCGGCGGTGGCGGGCGGCAGCGGGCGGGGGAGGGAGCAGAGGCGGCTGGTGCGGGGTGCTCGATGTGGTCCCAATGGAGCCGGGACAGGGTCCGGGGCTGTGGCCGGGCTCGGGGCATGGCCCGCGTCTGCTGGCGGCCCCGGCGCGGGAGCGCGGGTGCGCTGCGGGCCCCGGTGGCGAATGCTTTTCTGCTCCGCTCCATCTGGACCTGCCAAAATCCCGGCCGCCCGCGCCCTGATTGGCGGCCGCCACCCGTGATTGACAGACCTGCGCCCCCCGAGGGCGGGAGCTCGTGCATCCCGGGGCCACGCCCCGACACCGGGCACCCCTCCCCCCCCCACCTCCGCCACCGCCCGGCCCTGCTGAGGGTCCCGCACCGGATCCCGGGACGGACGGACCCGTCTAGCTCCAAGTGCGTGGAATCCCGTCTGTCCCCGGGGCGCTCCCTCGGCTCCGCCGCACTCGGGTCCCCTTCCCCGCCGAATGGCTCGCATCAACGAAGCAGCGACGTGGAGACCAACGACACCGCCGCCACCGCGATACCGGACAACACTCCGCGCCCTTGCGCAGCCCCGTTGAAGCCTCCGGTGGCGTCGGGGCGCCCGGCAAGGCCTTACTCCCGTCCTCCCGAGCGCACGGGTAACAGGGAGCACGAACCGGCCCCGTGCGTGTCGCTCACGGAGCGTGCAGTTCCCCAGAGCCGCCGCTGTCCGAAAGCACCGAGCCCGACCCCACCGAGCCCGACCCCACCAAGCCCGTCCACCGTGGAGCTAATGGACCTCGCGGCCCCGGAGCCACCGCTCCCGAGGCACAGACCAATCCGCCGTTACCATTAACGGGACCTGCGCTCCCGGGGACACGGATTCCGGTTCCGCCGAGCCACCGTTACCGGGGCTCGGACACATCCATCGTCCCCGTGGTACGAACCTCACTTCCTTTGACCTGCAGCTGCTGGTATCACATACCCGGTTCCCAGGAGCCCGCCGTTTCGAGACATTGATGTAACATATATTTATAGACGTTCGTGCCGGCCTTCCGTTCCCGGGGCAGGGATCTCGTTTTCCCCGGACCCACCATTCTCAGTAGAGCCGACCCCATTTTCTGCGAAGCCGCCGTTCCTGAGTGATAAACCCCCGTCACCCCTCCCCGCCGCTCACGGTGTGCAAGGCTTGGTCCCCCTGTCCCGCTGATCCCGGGTGATAGATCCCGTTTTCACCGATCTCGCCGTTCCCGGGGGCACATATCCTGGTCCCCTGTCCCTGCCGTTCCTGGGACACGGATCCCTGTTCCATCGAGACCGCCGTCCCGAGTGACGGACCTCGGTCCCCCCTCGCCGTCCCCGGTAGCACGGAGCCCAGTCCTGCCCTATAGGGACGCTCATACCTAATTCATAGGAGAGGGCCCGGCCGCTGCCCCACCGGGGGACCGGGGCCGGGGTGCGACGGTGCCGCCCGAGGCGGTAAGAGCCGCCACAGGTCGGCACGGCCGGGCCTGGTGACTATCGCAACAACTGCACTCTTCGCAATGGGTCCGGCCCGTGGGGCGGCAGATCGGTCCCGGCGGCTGCCGGGCTGCGGGTTGGAGCTCCCGGGCGGGCAGAGGGTCACGGCTTCGGGGCGGGGGCCGGCGGGGAGGGGGCGACCGCCCGGTCACTCTGGCGCCACCGGTCTGGGGCAAATGACATTACCGGGGCCTGCGCCTGTAAATCACGGCGGCACCGGGAGCTACAGCTGCCTCACCCGTGGGGCACTGCGCGCACTGGGGGCACTGGGCGGACCCGCTGCAGTGTGGAGTGACCTTCCCCTCACCCACAGCTCCTGCGGAGCGTGGGGTCATGGGCACCGGAGCTGTACAGGGGTACGGCGGCTGGGCGGCGTGGGGTGACGATGTAACCCTGGTGCTGCGCCAAGCCGGCTGTGCCATGCCGGGAGCTTGCCCCTCCCCGCAGATCCCCCTGGAGCCCCGTGCCAGGGTGGGAGTCCCCATGTGCCTCAGCACAAGCTGTGCCAAACTGAGCCCCGAACATTTCCTAGTCCTTCCTGCTCATGGCCTGGCAGGTGACGGGAAAGCCTGCCCGGTGCTCCTGCTTCACAGGGCGGCTGTGCTGCCCAACCTGGAAAAGCCACCGGATCGGGGCTTGCTGTGGCAGGGGGGCTTGTGGCGGTCCCAGGGGGCACAGCTGTCATGGGTGCTCTCGCTGCACCAGCACTACGACTGCAACTGGCATGGCACTGATACTAGAACCATCGCAAACACCAGCGCTGGCACCAACCCTGCCGGCACCTGCCCGGGCCCGGCGCGGTGGCGGTGGCCGGGAGGAAATGCCGAGTTCAGGGGGAGGGAGGCGGCATCAGGTTAATTGAACCTGGAACAGAGGCAGATGTTTGCCGTGCCCAGGGGCTGGAATGCTGCCGGTCCCAGGAGATGGATTGAGGGGCAGGTGATGGGCCCGGGGGCGACACGGGCTCACTCGGCGCCTGCCTGCCCCACGGTCCGCCCCGTGCCCACGGGAGTCTGCCGAGTGAGTGCTCAGACCGACCCCCACCCAGGGTGGGATCTCAGCACTGAACACTCGCCCCCACAAAGGCTAGAAGGGATGAGGGTGCCCGGGAGGTTGGTGAGCCCTGTGCCACCTTGGCTGTGGGTGCAGGGTGCCACCCTTTAAGGGCCTCTTGCTGTCATCTCGTCATGCCACTGGTCCTGTCTGCCCTCAGGCCACCAGAGACCCCTTGCCTGTTCCTGGGATCCTCAAAGGCACCATGAAGCCTGAGATGGGGGGTCAGGTAGCATCCTGGGTGGGACAGATAACACCCTGGCCCCCAGCTCCCCATAGCTCTGTACCCAGCCTCACACCATGTCGGCAGCAAGACCTCAGGCACCTACACCCACACACTGAGGGGTCTAGGACCACACAGTGCACCACTACAAAACCACTCCCCATTCCTCAGCCAGTGTGCCCTGCCACAGCCCCTGGTGTGAGCCCCTCTGCCCTGTACCTGATTGTCTCTGGGATGCAGGGGAAATGTCCCCATGCCAGTGGGGTCGTGTGACCTGCCACCTGGGTGGCAGGGAGGTCTGGATGGAACATGACAGAAGAAGGGATGTTTGCTCATTTCCAGGTTAGCCTTCAGTCATAGAGCTCTACCTGTAGCCACCATGGCACCCAGCCCTGCTGCCACTGGAGCTGCACTGGCTCCTTCAAGGGCCAGCAGCCAGAGCAGAACTGCATCCCACCATCCAACTGCCACGTCCCCCACACCATCTTAAGGACCTCCAACCATCAGCACAGCCAACCTGGGAGGCAGCAAGATGGGCACGCCAGGTTCTGACCCCCACCCTGCTCCACAGTGGGGGTCCCATCAGTGTCACTGCTGACCTGGGAGGCAATGGTGTAAGCACACCAGAGTCTGCCCTGCCCCACTCCACAATGGGTGTCTCTTGGGTGGCACTTACCATCCCTTCGGCCACCCTAAGAAGTGCCTGGGGTCCTCCAGTCCCCCTGTTACCAGTTTCTCACCGAGTCCCCCACTCCGGGGCTGCCATTTGCAGCCAGCACTGCTGCACAGCTTCACGGTGCCACATCCCAGCATGTCAGACATGCCAGTGTCCTTGTTCCCCACTGACACTCCTGCCGGGCTCAGGTGCTGCTGCCGGGGTAGGGGTCATTCAAAAGGGTCCCTGTTTGCCCCTCACCACCGGCAGCTGCCTCCCTGCGCACCGGCCAGCGCACGGCAATTAAGTGTCGAAGGCCTGGAAGGGCCCCACGTTACCACCCGCGAGATGCTGCCAAGCGCCCGCTCCCGCCCGCTCCCCCCAGTAATCTCATTACCGCTGGACGTCCCCTTCTTCCTCCCGCTTCCCCCCAAACCCGCTGGCAAACTGTAGGGACAGTCAGCTCCTCTCTGGCTGCTGGGTTAATTCTGGGCTAATTAGATGAAGCCGGCCCAGATTGGATTACTTTAGCTTGCATTTGGTCCTCCAGTCCTTGGCTTGCGGCTCCCGGGGGAGCTGCTGGCGCCTCCTGCCTCAATCAGACACTTCTTAACCGCATGAAACACTCCCGGTGCCCCCCGCTCCCGCCCCGGGGTGGGCGCCGGCACCCGGCCGGGGTGCGCGGGGTGAGGCGGGTGGCAGCCGGCGGGCACGATCCCGGCCCCGACCCACCGTGAGGGACGAGACGGGGATGAAATGAGGTCGCCGGAGCAGCACCGCGCATGGCGAGAAGCCACCGCCACAGCCGAACCGCCGGCTACCGGGGCCCCGACGGACGTCACCGTGGCCGTCGGCGTCTGCGCAACGTCCTCAGGGAGGAGCTGGGTGCAACGGGGACACGCGGGTGGCTGCAGGGTGACACTGGCCCCGAGCTGCTGGGGGGGGCAGCTTCCCGATGTGCGTTCTCGGGCTGCAGCCCCCCCCCTCCCCCCCCCCCACGGTGGGGGACAGCGGAGCAGGAGGTTCGGACAGTCCCCCTGTCCCAGTGGGTGCTCGAAGCCCGGGCTGGGGTTGCGGCGTGAGGCTCTCTCTGCAAAGCTACCCACTGGCCCCCTGGGCTGGGAACGAAGGACAGAGGGCTGGGACACGAATCTCCCTGGGCTAGGAGAGGCTGCAGCGGTGCCCGTGGTTGCATCTCCCCGGCGGGGAGGGGGCACCCACCATGGCTGGCTCCGATGCCACCGGGGTCGCAGGAGAACCCCCGGGCCTTGGTATGGTGGGAGGTGGGGCTGTGAGAGAGGTGAAAGATGGAGCGGAGAGCAAGAGGGGCTGCTAAGGGGGGTGCATGCAAAGCTCCTGGGCCCCTTTGGCACGGGGATGGCAGAATGCGAGGCTCTGGCCCTTAACTACCCAGCTCTGTTCCTCTGCCCTGGCCCAGCGGGGCCGGTGTCGGTGTACGGGAGCCGCGGCCAGGCAAAACGGAATTCCTTCCAGCGCTCTGCTGGGTGGTCGTATGGGTACCCCCATCCCCTCCTCATGCTGGGTAGGCGGCTGCTGTAGGGTCCCGTCCCGTGCGGGGCTGTGGGGGCCGCTGCTGCTCGTCCCCACGGGCCGGGGTGTCAGCAGGTGCCAGCGGCTGTGGCTGCCGCGGTGCCGCTGACAGAAACCGTCGCTCAGAACCTCGTTATCAAAGGCCGAGGGCAAGTAATTGCATTCTGCAAATTCAATCAGGTGCATTAGGAAGGAGTTGAGTCCATAACCGCCCAGCTCCCCCCCCCCGGCCCCCTGCCCGGCCTTGGCACCTGCTGGCACCGACCTGCCCGTGGTCCTGCCACTCTGGAAAAGGGCCAGCACCTAGCGTGTGGGGCCGGAGTGAGGCTGGGACAGCGGCTCCGGCAATGGGGAGGTGACCCAGCACAGGAGCCCAGCACTGGCGGGGCTGGAGCGCTGCTGCCCTGCACCCACCGCAGTCACGAGTGTGTCCGGCCTCAGTCCCGGTCCCGCTTGGTCCCGCCGAGGGGCTCGGCCGGGAAAACATCCCGGCAGGCGCTTACCAGAAGGAGCCGCCCAGGCCCCGCGCAGCGGAAATGGAGCTGAATATTTGAGCAGGTCTCTGCTGAAAGCCGCGGGCTGCCCGGCTCCGGAGCCGCGTTGAGGCCGGGGGAAGAGCCGACTGCCGCCCGGGCATCAATTATTCACGGGGAGATGAAGCTGCGCGGCTTCACGTGTGCCAGTCTGATGAACACGGCCCCGGGAACAACGGTTGCCGGGCACCCCGGCCCCGTGCCCAGCATTGTCGGGAAGCATGGGTGGGCACTCTGCTCTGGCACCGAGGAACTCCCAGCCAGAGTTCAGGCAGTGCCAGGGCCACGCCGCAGACTCCACACCAGCCCGGGGGTTTGCACTGCTACTGTCAGGCTGGTGGGGGGGAGGGGGGGGGGGGGCCCACAGGAGATGTCTGCACAGACGACAGTGGGTTAAGAGTGTGGGGGCACCTGCTGCTGCCTGCATTGGCCCTGTTCATGAAGGGGGGTGTGAAGAGGTCTCTTGCAGCATGAGGAGCCCTCTGCCAGCATGTGTGGGTTCTGCAGGGGTCTACACCAGCCAAGGGTTACTGGTGCAGGAGCTAGCCAGCATATGCCCATCCCTGCCCTGGTGCCCCTTCACCAGGGGTCGGCTCTTTCTTCCTGGCAGAGCCATCACCACAACGACCAGCCCATCCTGGTGCCCTGGGCCAAGGATAGGGACACGGAGGGGTGCAAAGGGCATGCACGGGTAGGCACAGGACTAAGCAGAGAGCAGGCCAGAACCTCCTGTAAGACCAGTGCTGGTGCTGATGCTCGGTGTGGTGTTCAGCTTGGTGCTGGTGCCAGAGGTCAACAGAGTGCAGTGCTGGTGCCTGGTGCACTGCTGGTGCTCAGTGAGGTGCGTGCACTGGTCAGTAAGATGTGGTGCTGGTGCCCCTGCAATGCCAGTGCTGGGTGCAGGGTGTAGTGCCATTTCCAGGTTTGCTAATGGTGCTGGGCATGGCACTGGTTGCAGTACTGGTGCAGCTGCAGTGCCAGTCCTGGGTGTGGTGCTGGGCTCGGTGCCATCACCGGGTGCGGTGCCAGTGCTGAGCGCTGCCCTCCTGCCCCAGGGCTGCTGGCCCGGCTGTGACCCCCACAGCCTCCTGCAGACCCCCCGGCCGCCCCTCCCAGGAACAGCTCCGGGCAGGTACAGACGGGGCTGGACCTTCCCCGGCGAGGGGTCACCTCGGCCCCTGCCTCGCTCCTTCCTCCTTCCCGGCGGGGACAGGCCTGGGGGTGGGTGAGTCGAATGCTGCAGTCACACCGAGGTGGGGGGGCTGGATCCGGCCGCCCCTACCCGAGGGCGACTCGGCACCGGAGAGGGTCCTGCAGTTCCCAGTGTGCTCCCTTCCCTGCACTCGGGACTGAAAGTGATGGGGCTCGGGCACGCACTGCACTCAGCCTCCGGCAGAGTACAGGGACACAGGGGACACACTGCGGCGACACACTGAAGAACACTGAGGTTCAACTGATGCTGGCTGCACTTCAGGGGACCAGGCTGAACAAGTCCAGTTGGTCATGGGGGGCCAAGACACACTGACCAGTTGGACTGGGCCATACTGGGCTTGCTGGGATGTATAGGAGCTGAGGTGACAGGGGCTGGGGTACAGATGCTCTGACCAGGACAAGCTGAGATGGCTGGAACCAGTATTAGCATCAGGACCAGGACCAGGAAGACCTGAGCTTAGCTGAGCTGAGCAATACCAGGATCAGGAACAAGACCAGGACAAGGACCAGAATCAGGACCAGGATGACCTGAGTTGACTGGCACTGGGACAAGGAATAGGATCTGGCTCCATGCAGGAGCACTCAAGCCAAGAGGATGGCTGCAGCCAGCTAGTTGCCAGGGAAGCTGGTGGGGGCAGGGACAGTGCCAGGTCACCCAAGGGCCCCAGCTGCACCAGAGGCTTCCTGAGGGTTGAGGGAAACAGAGGTCGCAGGCTTGCCACAGCTGGACTGGAGGCCCCTGGGAGGCCAGACACCCATAATGGAATCACAGAATCAGTTAGGTTGGAAAAGTTGAAGCATATCAGCTCTGCCTCTGCCCAGCTGGGCCCCAGCCATGGTAGCCAGCATGATACTGGTGCAAGTGCTGGCACCAGAGCAGGGCTGGCAGCGTGGCTGTGTGTGAAGGAGCTCCATAACAGGTCTTTGCCTGGGCCAGGGAGGGTGGCATCATATGGGCACAGGGTGATGAAAGTGGGGAGCGGGGTGATGTGGCCGTAGGCATCAGCCCCAGCCCGGGGGTCGCAGCATCTTCCCGGGGGTTCGGTGTGGCACTCCCGCCTGCTCCCAACTCCCAGCTCAGCCTGGGGGTCCCGGTGTAGCCGCCCCTGCCTGTTCCTCAACCCGCCCGACCCGGTGTCCCACAGGTGCCGCAGCCTGGCCCGCCGGCTGCCCTCGCCGCCTCCCCAGACGACACTTGTTGCTCGGATTGGAGCAATAACCGCGGCCATAACGAGCCATTACGGCCCTTAACGGCCTTTAAAGGGCTCTGCTTTGCATTAGCGGGGCCGCTCCTTCCCCTCCAGAGCCCTGATCCAATCACCTCCATTAGCGCGGCTCCAGGCTCCGCCGCTGCGCCAGGGAGCTCGACCCGCCGGCACCCGGCAGACCCCGACGCAGTCCCCCGGCACTCGGCACCCCCTGAAGTTGTAGCCCCAGACCCGTCGGCACCCTGGCACCCAGCACCCCTGGCACCTCGCATCCCCGGCACCCCCTGATTTGCCAGCACTCGGGAACCCAGCTCCCTGGCACTCCCCAAACCTCCAGTCCTCTGGCACCTCTCAACTCGTACCCAGCACCCCGACACCTGGCAGCCCCCCATGTGGTACCCCTCGACCCACCAGTGCCAGCAGCAGTTCCGACACCGCTGACCCCAGCCCGAGCCTCCTCACCACCTCCCAGTACAGCCCTCGCACCCGGGTCCCCAGTACCCCCCGTTCCCCTAGCTCGGAGACTTGCAACCCGCCGCACCCTACACCCCGAGCCCCTACATCCTCCACCCATCCACTTCCACCTCCCACCCCCCAAAACAGCGCCTGCCCTCCTCTCACCATTACAACCCCCGCACTCTCCAGTACCGCTCGCGGACCCACTGTGTCGCCCTAGCCCACCGCTCCCCCTGCAGTGTGTCTCCGCACGCTCCGCTGCCCCAGCCGGCCCTGCACGGCAGGGGGGCATGACGAGGGCACGGCCCCACAGAGCCCACGGGGATCACTGCCCTTTGAACGACGCTGCCGAACCCTCGCAAAGGGCAGCCCTTCCGGGGACAGTGAGGCCTTGGGAGGGGCCGGACTGGTGCCACCGGCACAACGAGGTCTTGTAAGGGGCCTGATCGGGGCGGGACGGGCCCACAGGGACATCGGAGCTACACGGCTCTGTCGCAGGGAGGGGCCAGTCCAGGACCACTTGGGGCCCCCGCACATTTCGTGCTCCGCCGCACCCCCGCGGTGCTCCGCTGCCCTCTAGTGGCGGTCCGCGGCACAGGGCGTCTGCCTTTGCAACTGGCAGCAGGTGCTGTCTGTCAAAGAAAGTGCTCCCCGCTATTGGCCAGCAGCGGGGGGGGAAAGGGAGGAGGGGACGGCAGAACAGCTGTCCCCAGGGCGGGCCCGTTACCGGGGCCTGCCTCGTAGGAGGGCAGCGGTGACCGCTCGGCCACGGCCGAGGAGGTCGAGGACCCCTTGTCGTGGTTCTGGAATCTCCTTGTGGGGCGGGGTGAGGCCTCAGCATGGCGGCCAAGGTCAGCACCGGGGCCAGCGCCTCTTCGCGAGGCCGCGCTCCCCGCCGCGCCCAGCAGGGGGCAGCCACGCCGCGTGCCGGCCCGTCTATTCCCATCATGCCCCGCGGCGCGCGGCGCCCGGCGGGAGCCGTAGTCACGGCGCGGACGGCTAACGACGGCGGCCCCGCCCCGAACCCGGAAGTGAGCGTGGAGGCGGAGGAGATTCTAAGATGGCGTCGCCTCCTCAGGGGGGCCCGATGGCGATCGCCATGCGGCTGCGGAACCAGCTCCAGGCCGTCTACAAGATGGACCCGCTCCGGAACGAGGCGAGCGGCGGCGGGCGGCTGCCAGTGGCGGCACCGGGGCAGCGCATGCGTGGGCGGAAGAGGCCGCCGCGCGCCGCCAGGGGGAAGAGGGGGACGCGCAAGCGTCGTGTGGACGCTCCGCGCATGCTCCGGGACCGGCCCACGCCGCGGGAGGCGGGGCCAATGCAGTGGGGCGGGGCGGGTGTTAAGAGGGCGGGGTCAGACGCTGGGGTGTGGCGCAGGTGGGTCAGGACCTGTCCTGGCCGGTGCCCTACGTGCCTCTGAGTTGGGTTCTTTGGAGTCGAGCAGAGCAGTTCTGTGGGGCTGCGCTGGCCTCTGGGGCTGGATGGGGCTCTGTGGGGTTCTGCTGGGCTCTATGGGGGTCAGGTCCGTGGGGCTGAGGTGGGCTGTGTAGGGCTGGGCAGGGCTCTGTGAGGCTGGGCTCTGTGGGGTTCTGCTGGGCTCTATGGGGGTCAGGTCCGTGGGGCTGAGGTGGGCTGTGTAGGGCTGGGCAGGGCTCTGTGAGGCTGGGCTCTGTGGGGTTCTGCTGGGCTCTATGGGGGTCAGGTCCGTTGGGGCTGAGGTGGGCTGTGTAGGGCTGGGCTGGCTGACTCTGAGGTTGCTCTGTGGGACGGGGCTGTGTGGGGCTGTGCTGCACAGCTCTGTGGGCCTGTGTAGGGCTGGGCAGGGCTCTGTGAGGCTGGGCTCTCTGGACTTGTGCTGAGTTCTTTGAGTCTGGGCTGGGCTCTCTGAGGCAGTAGGGTCCAGGCAGCCCCATCCCTGCAGATGCTGGGCCTCACAGCTGGAAGAGGCCACCACCAGCCCTGTCCCTTCATTCTGTCACAGTGGTAGCTCCACAGAGGGCCCTGAGGCCAGACTATGTCATGAGGCCATGGGTGAGCTGGGGCCCAAGGTGTGGCAGAGCACAGGGCAAGGCCAGATCCCCCTGGGGAGCCCTCCATCCGTGTTGGGTGGGAGCTACTCCCAGACCCATGTTCCCCCTGCTGTGCTGTCCCTGGGGGTTCCTGCTGATGGTGGGGTGGGCAGGAGCTGCTGAAGAGGGTGAGAGCCTGCGGTGTTTGGACTGGGTGCCCTGCAGGGTGCCAGCCTGGCAGGCAGGGAGTGGGTGATGGTGAGGCATCTTGGCAGGAGGAGGTGAAAGTGAAGATGAAGGAGCTGAACGAGCACATTGTGTGCTGCCTGTGCGCTGGGTACTTCATCGATGCCACCACCATCACTGAGTGCCTGCACACATGTGAGTTCCAGCATGGTGATGGTGGCAGCTCTGGGGTCCTGGGGGTCCCACCAGGCTGGGGATTGCAGATCCCCCTGCCCCAGGAACCGTGGTAACGTTTCTCCCAAGACAGCAGGAGGTGTTTGGGGGGTGGGGCTGTGTCACTGCCTCGGCCCCCCCGACGCCCCCTCCCTCTGTCTGTAGTCTGCAAGAGCTGCATCGTCAAGTACCTGCAGACCAGCAAGTACTGCCCCATGTGCAACACCAAGATCCACGAGACACAGCCGCTGCTCAACCTCAAGTTGGACCGAGTCATGCAGGACATCGTCTACAAGCTGGTGCCTGGCCTGCAGGAGAGTGAGTGACCTTAGCATGGGGTGGGGGAGCAGGACCTGGTGGTACTAGTGTCCTGTGGAGCGATGTAGGGAGGAGCTGAGAGAGTCACAAGGAAGTTGCCCCTCAACTGTGAGAAAGACATTGAGGTGCTGGAGCATGCCCAAAGAAAGGTCAGCCAAGGTGATAAAGGGCCTAGAGTACAAGTCTTGTGAGGAGCAGCTGAGGGAACTGGGCTTGTTCAGCCTGGAGAAAAGGAGGCTGGGGGAAGACCTTCTGGCTGTCTGCAACTCCCTGAAAAGAGGTTGGAGCCATGTGGGAGTTGGTGTCTTCTCCCAAGGAACAAGCGATAGGACAAGAGGAAAGTTTCAAGTTACATCAGGGGAGGTTTAGGTTGGACATGAAGAAAAAGTTCTTCACCAAATGGGTTGTCAAGGTGCCCCAGGTGCCCAGGGCAGTGATGGTGTCCTCATCCCTGGAGGGGTTTCAAAGCTGTGTAGATGTGGTGCTGAGGAACATGGTTTAGTGGTGAGCTAGCACTGCTCGGTTAAAGGTTGGACTGGATGATTTTAAAGGTCTCTTCCAACCAAAAGAATTCCATGATTCTACGATCTGGACATTTTGGGGGGGCCACTTCCTTATTGGATGGGGGAGTCTCTCTCCATGAGTCAGGGTTGTCAAAACAGTGCTATGTCTGTGGCAGCTGCTGGAGCCTGACTGGGTTGGTGGGGACAGGACCTGTGGGATCAGGGCTGCCTCCAGCAATGTCTGTGAGGCCAGGCACTGTGTGACATCACAGTGACCTGATGGCAAGTGATGGGGGTGGGTGCAAAGCAGTGCACAGGGGGGGCTCCGGATTAGCCTCCCTCACTGAGGATAGGGATGGGGCAGTGCTAGGGACATCTCTGTGGAAGTGTCACCCTAGAGGGTCTGGGCTGGAGTGGGAGGGGGCACAGCAAACACCCAGTGTGGGCCATGGACCCCCACAGTGGAGAGGGGAAAGTGAAGAAAGGTATGAGGGGTGACAGAGACAGGGATGGGGACAGGGCCCCTGGGCTCACAGCAGGAGTTTGGTGTAGACCCCCAGAGCAGGCAAATGTTTGGGGGGGGAGGGTAGGATCTGGGTGTCTTGTGGCATCTGCCAAGCCAAGGGTTGGAGCAATAGGATGGGCTGAGGGCAGCCCAGGAACCACCAGCCCTGAGTGCCGTGATGAGGGAAGGTGTGAGACGAGGCAGGGTCCCTGAGCAGCTCCTGCTTCTCACCCACAGGTGAAGAGAAGAGGATCCGGGAGTTCTACCAATCTCGCGGCCTCGACCGGGTGACACAGCCCAGCAGTGAGGGTGGGCATGCCTGGGGCAGCCAGTGGGGGGCACCTGAGGGACTTGGGCTAACCAGATGGAGGGAGAGCGGAGTCAGAGCCAGGGCTGAGGGTCTCCAGGAGCCATCTGGAGGGATGCTAGTGGGGCAGGGGTGGGCTGACTCCTGCCTTCCCATCTTCCCAGACACAGTTGGGGGTGACCCCATGGGGCTCCCCTACAGCACCTTCGACCACTCCCGTGCCCACTATTTCCGCTACGACGAGCACGTCTCACTCTGCCTGGAAAAGCAGAGGTGAGTGCCAGGCCCATGGCAGCCCTGCAGGATGCCAGTGTTGTCAAGAACCCATGGCACGGTGGGGGTCCAGGGCAGCACTGGGAGTTTGCCCGTGCTCAGGGCATTGCATCGTCCTGTACCACTGTGTTCCTGGGAGAAGGGGGACCCAGCTGAGCTGGGGGGTCTTTCACTGCATCCCCGGAGCTGCCGCAGCCATGCCCAGCAGCTGCTGGTGCTGGTAGGTGCCACGGCAGGGACTGGGCAGCTGCTTGCTGGCTCTGACAACAAAGTCAATAGACGGCAGCCCTGGGGCTGGGATCGATCGATGGCTGCCAGCATGTCAGCCTGTGTCACCCAGCTGTCACCAGCTCTGTGTATGCGTGGCGGGTGGGTGGGGGGCACCTCTCCATCCGGCTGTGCCCAGCAAGGTGCTCAGCAGGCAGCCCCCACACCAGAGCTGGCCGGCTGCCCCTTCTTTTCCCCCCACAGCTCCAGCAAGGACAAGAGCAAGGCTGTGCTGCAGGTGAGTTGGGGTCTGGGGGCTCCCGGCCCCCTGGCTCTGCCCACAGCCTGCATTGCCAGGAAGGGGTCCCCAGCAGCGTGGGCAGGGGGCAGCTGGGGCCTCACGCTGGTCCCACGGGGCTGGGGCACCTGCGACTTCCTCCCCCTGCTCTGCCCCTTGCAGCAGAAGTATGTGAGGTGCTCTGTGCGGGCACAGATCCGGCACCTGCGGAGGGTCCTGTGCCACCGGCTGGGGCTGCCCCTGCAGCACGTGAGTCTGGGGGCTAGGGGTGTGCCTGGTTGGGCATTGTGTTCCCCCCAGCTCAACATTCCCTGTCCATAGGTACAGATCCTGTTCAACAACGAGGCCCTCCCCGATCACATGACAATGAAGCAGCTCTGGCTGTCGCGTTGGTTTGGCAAGGTGGGCATCACCTGGTGGGATGAGCACCTGCTGCTGCCCCCCCAGGCTGGGGGTGCTCAGCAGGGTCTGTCCAGGGGGGATTCTTACTGAGAGGCATCTACAGGAGTGGGGAGCTGGTGATTTGAGGCTGGTTAATGTCATCTGCTGACACCCACCACTGGCCCAGTGTTCCCACGTGGGGTGGAGACAGGGCCCAGAAGGGGTTGGACAGGCTCATGGCACAGCCTGGGGGACTCCCCTGCTGGGAAAGGTTGCTTCTGCCCACCTGTGGGCTCTTGGGATGGGAGGTATGAGGGGGCCTGTTATGGGGTGAGGGTATGGGGTACAGGGTGTCTGACTTCTCTCCATTTGCTCTGCAGCCTGCACCACTCCTGCTGCACTACAGCATCAAGGACAAGAGGAGGTAGGGGCTGGGGGCGGGTGCTTCCCCTCCCAACCTCTGGAGCACAGCCCTGCTCCCATGCCACACCTCATCCGCCTCCCCCTAACTTAATATCCCCTACCCTGCTCGAGTTTATTTTTTGAATAAAACTGGAAAATCCCTGCAGTGGGTTCCTGCTGGGGCTGGGGTTGATACTGGGGACTTTGAGGTGGGTGGCTGAAGGCTGTGCTGAGCACCCCCCCAGCCACAAAGCACCTCCAGGAGCAGGGAGCAGGGCTGCAATCTGGGGGGTGCAGCTGTAGGGTTTTGGGGGATGAGGGGATGCATTGTGGGGCTGCACAGGAGGTGCAGTGCTGGGAGGAATGCTCGGGGAAGGACTGCAGTTAGGGTGGGGCAGGGCTGTGGGTGCACTAGGGGGATGTAGAGGGGGGCAGTACTGGGCAATGAAGGGCTGGGCTAGGAAGGGTTAGAGAGGGTTTGGTACTGGGGAGGAGGGTCCTAGGGCAAAGATGCAGTGTTTTGGGTGAACAGGGGGAAACTGGGCTGTGAGGTGCACTGTGGGATGTGCAGGGCAGGGCTATGGGGGGTGTGTGGTGCTGGAGGGGGCCTTGGAGAGTGGGTGCAGCATTTGGGGGTAGTGAAGGGGGTGTTGCTGGATTCTGGGGTGCAGTGTGGGGATGTGGAGTGGGAGGCTGAGCTGTGGAACTTGGAGGAGGGAGGACTGGCCATGCTGAAGGGTGTCCTGGTGTGCAGTACCGGGGTGGGAAGGAGCAGGGTGAGCTGGGCTGTGGGGTGCAGAGTAGGGGGTGGTCCCCCTGTTCCTCTGCAGCACAGAGGGGCGGCTGGCAGCCCCTCTCCCTAGTGCGACCATGCGGGTGCTTGGCAGACTAATCACCATCAGGGCTGCCTGGCGCATGGCCCGGGCCCCCTGCGCCTTCGCCCGCCCTGGTGCCAGAATCCCAATGAAGAGCAATTTAGGGGCGGGGGCAGATGTCTCCCGCCTGCCGCTGCCTGCCCTCCGCCTTCCGCCACCTTTAGTGCATAATGAGCCCTAATAAAGTCACAGGCCCTTTAATTGCATGAGCTGGGGGGGAGAGAGCAGAGTGACGGAGGGTGTCCCCCGTGCTCCACAGTGCCTCCCTAATTAGCCAGTCATTGCAGGGACCATCTCGCAGCCATCTGGGGCACTGCTGGAGCGCAGCGGGGTCGTGAGGCCCAACTGCCGGTGCGGGGTGGCTCGGGGTCCCCAGCGTGGGGCTGGGTCCCGTTCCCCTCGCCCTAGTGCTGCCAGCATGATCCAGTGGGCACAGCCCTGGGCTCCTGGCGGGGAACAGGTGCCACAGGCGTTGGCCATCCCGACAAAATGGCTACGGAGAGGACGTGGCATGAGGCTTGGGAATGGGGGTGCTAGGTGGCCCAGAGCCAGACGGGATGTCCGTGTGCCCACTGGTTCTGCTCTGTGCCCACCCTGCTCCCCGGTACAGCGCTGACTGTTCTGGGCTGTCCCACTCATTTGCCAGGGCTCGCTGGGGCCAGTGACTGCAACTCCTCTGCCCCCGTGTACCTTCGTAGGGTGGGCAGCAGCCGCGGATCCGCCAGCCTCGGTGTCATGCATGGACGCTCCCACCGCGTTCACCTACCCACCCACCCTGGGGTCCCCAGTTCCAGGGGACACGGGCCGTGTCCCGTCCCTCACCCCCAGGCCCGCACCGTAGTTGACCTCACGCCCGGGACCCCTCGAGCCACCGCTGACGGAGGATCCGGTTACCGGCCCCTTCCCGGGCCAGCTGTCGGCCATCCCTCACTCGGGCGTGGGGCGGCAGCGGCCCCCCCGTGCCGAAAGCCCCTGCTAAGGACGTGGTGAAACGCGGGCAGAGGCCAGGGGTCAGCAGCACAGCCGGGGATGGGGGTCCCGTATCCAGCCCCACAAACACCCCGCGGTGCCAGCAGTGCCAGCAGTCTCCCCGTGCCACGGCCATCACCGGCTGTTGGCACCCCAGCAGACACCGGAGGCCCCAGCCTCAACCTGTGGTCTCAACCGTGGGAGCGGGGACGGCCGCGTGGCCGTGGGAGAGGTTGGTGGGTGGACGGACAGGCGGGTGGACGGACAATCGGACGGCGGAACGGGGGAGGCGGTAAGGCAGGGGCCGTCCGCCTGTCTTTCAGCAGCAGCTCTGGCAGCCGCTTACAGAGCGCAGAGCAGGAAGTGGGGGCAGAGCCAGCAGCCCCCCGAGCCCCCCAGCCCCGCAACCCCCACTTATCAGTGGAGGAGCCTAATTCAAACCAACTGTGGGGCTGACGTTGGTAAATGAGCCCTGCCGAGGAGGGAGTGGGGGCAGCCAAAGGGTCTGTGCCAGCAGCACCCCCGCCTGCAGTCTGGCCTCATCGCCTGATGGGGACTAGGGGGTACCAGGCTGTGCCCCGCCCAGGAGGGGCCAGGGTGGCTGGGGGAGCCCTGGAGTGCAGAGGAGCAAGGTGACATGGGGTTGGTTCAGGGGAAATTGGGGGGGGGTATGGGGATGTCCCAGAGAGAAGGGAGAGTTCAGGGGTGCAGGGAGACAGATGATTGGGGGGTTCAGGATGGCAAAGAGAGCCTGGGAGTGCAAGGGGAGTCCCAGAGTGCAAGGGAATGAGGGGAGATGGGAATCAGGGCCATGTGAGGGCTTTGGGGAGGCCCCACAATGGGCAGGGAGAGCCTGGAGAGAGAGGTTCAAAGGGGTGAGAACCAGGGACAGGGGGAGCAGGACAAGGCTGGAAGGGGGACACAGGTTTAGTTCAGAGGGTGCAGGATGCTCTCGAGGGTGCCAGGATACCCCAATCCCCACAGGACTGGGGGCAGTGGGGCAGGGACAGGTGCCAGGGTGGGGTCTGGCACCTCTGGCCTGGCCCTGAGGTCATTTGGGTCTGAAGTCATGCCTGTTATTGTGGGGCAAAGGCACTTTGTTATCCCTCCCACCCAAACTCCGTCATGCTCTGAAGGGGTTTAATGTCCCCAGGCTCCAGTCCCACAGAGGGGAAATCTGAGTCCCCCCATCCTGAACCCACAGGGCTGTGAGGGCCGCTCAGCCCTGCCTGAGAGGACCTGGGCATGACATGGCCCCCAGCATGCGGGACCTTGACCCCTGGGAGCTCCTTAGCCATGTGGGAACCTGCCAAGCCCCACGTGGGGCCAAGTGCCCAATGCCACTCAGGCATGTGGCTTGCAGTGCTGGCACTGGCTGTGCCACAGGCAAGTGGGACTGCAGTGCTGAGCACCCCTGGCTGCACCAATCCCACCATACTCCAGCAGCACCAGCTCCCACACCACCTCCAGACAGGGACAAATGTGTTACCAGTTCCTGCCACCATCTTCACACCCCACTGCTGAGGTGAGTGGGGCAGTGCCCAGGACCCATGTGTGGGGTCAGGCCTATGATACCCCCATGACAACCCCCTCCCACCACACAGCATCACTGAATCCTGCTGGTTGCAGCCCAGGCACTGTTGGCATGGCAGCACCATGCTGCTGGGCCAGCTGCCAGGCTGGCTGCTTACCCGTGGCACAGCAGGACGTGCCAGCGTCTCTCTGCAGGGCATGGGATGGATGGGCACCATGTGGACACGTGTGCCACCTGCACCTTGACGCCCACACCGCAGCCCACCCCAGAGGCACTCATTGGGCCCATTGAGGCATGCAGTTGTCCCTACTGGGCACCCCGGTGGCTGCTGGCACAGGGCATGGGCACGCTGGCATATGGCTGTCATGGTGGGAATGAGCTGTCATGTCAGCGTGGGGGAATTACGCTGTAACGAGGCGTGCTGGAGATTAGGCTAATGAGAAAATCAAAACACAATTTAATTCCTGTCACCGCCTGATCGTCTTTAAACGACGCCGCGTGGCTCTGACGGGCCAGCATGCTGTGCCCGCCTGCCCCCCGGCATCCACCAGACCCTGCCATGCCCAGCGTGGAGCAGCAGGACCAAGGCGGGAGGGATGGCGGCACCAGGCTTCCTGCCAGCTTCCTGTGGATGTGGGCACCAGCACTGGCACTGGGATGCCTGGGCAGTGTGTGAACAAGGGATCAGGGGGCACCTTCCTGTAAATGGAGGAGCCACAGCAAGTTCTACCCTAGAGGATGTGGCTATGGGGACTTAGGAAAGTGGCCTGTCCCTGTCTGCTAACCCCCTGGCATCTCCTGGGGCCAGACACCCCCCACAGCCATGCCCAGACCACTGGGCCAGGGTATTGGGGTTGCTATGGCGCCCAGGGAGAGCTTGGAGCAGCCTAGGATGAGGATGGGAGCAGCTCTGGCACCCAGACATGGCACCTAGCCCTAGCACCCAGCCCTGGTATGCAGCATTGGCACCCAGCTCTGCCACTGATCGCTGCCATGGGCAAAACTGGCACCTCTGGTGTTGGTTGGTGTCAGGGTGCACGCCCCTTGCAAACAGGGCGCCAGGGCCAGACGCCTCCAGCCCATCCCAAGCTGCAGGACCGTGGGAGCGGGTCAGGAGAGCACCCCCTCACCTTTCCTGGTTTATCTTGGACGGCGGAGTTTCCTCTAGCCCTTTGTCTGCACCCGCCCGTGCCCCCTCCCCCCCCCCCCTCGGCTTTCCTGCGTGCCGCAGTGCCTGGAGTGGGGGTGTGCATGCCGGGAGCCACGGCCACACTGCAATACCACCACCCTGGCATGCCCCACCGGGCTCTGGAGGCTGGGACCCCTGCAGAGGTAGCTCGATGCTCACCCTTTCCGTAGGACACGCGCACAGGATGCACAATGGGTGCAGGCAAGCACAGGGTGCTCGCAGATGTGGGTGCCAGCTGGGATCCTATGGGTGCCGTGATGTGGGTGCAGGAATGTGGATGCCACGCTTGCCAGCCCTGCTATTGTTGCTGCCACAGCCCCTTTGAAGTCGGGCGACTTCCTGCCCTGGTTTTATGGCCCAATCTGTCTGCGCCGCTCGCTTCCCCCGGCCATAAATCACTCAGCGCCGGAGGGAGCGCGGCGCAGCCGGCTGCGTGGCCGTGCCCATGCCCGTGGCCACAGAAAGTGGCACCAGCTAAACCCACCTTTCCCTGAGACATGCAAAGCAGGAGGACGCTGGCATGAGCACTGCATCTGTGAGAGGTTGGAACAGGCACCCACACCACCAGCCAGCCAACCGGCTTTCCTCATGGCCCCACTGAATTCCCCCCAGCAGCCCAACAGGCTGAGATTTAACAGGATTTTAGGGCAAATCATGGCAAGATTGGAAATGCCCATGGACAGCAAGGACTCAACCAGCCTGGTGTACCATGAGGTGTCCCTGTCCAGCTGCCCCCAGCACCCCGAAGCTTCCTCTTGGCTCGGTGCCAGTGGCACAGGCTCGGCGTGGCAGTCACCTTCGCTATTCCGAGCATTTCCTGGGGTTTATTGTCTTCCCCTCCTTGTCCCACCTTCCTCGCAGGAAGCCTTTGGTCCCGGTGGAGCTGCCGGCTCCGTGCCCAGCAGAACGGCACTCCCGGGCTGCTCCCCACCATGCTACGGGCAGAGGCATGGCCGTATCCCAGCCATGGCTGTGGCCACACAAGCATCAATACCCTTCCTGGCATGCTAGCGTCAGGGCGTGCTGGGTCCCAGCAGCACTTGGCATCCCCTGGCAGCCCCCCTGTGCCTTTGAGCCATGGCAGTGGTTTTATCCTCACCAACAGTGCGCAGGGAATGCCAAGCAGGCAGGTGCCCACCTGACCATATTGCTGCCATAGGCAGAGGGGTTGGCAGGACCCCGGACTCCCGTGGAGCAGAAAGGACCCTGGGCTGTGCCAGGCTGGAGGCACCACGGGGGGGCAGAGAGGCCCATGGCCATTAACTCTGCGCCTTGCCTCAGCCAGGATCTGTGGCTCTGGCCATCCCCCTGCGCTGCTTCCCCCTTTTTCCCGTCTTTTACTCCCTCAGTCATGTGCTGGGGGTGTGAGACAGGGTCACATGGGAGGGTGTTAGAGGCGGGGGGGCCCAGAGCCCCAGTCCCAGCGGGAGAAGCTCATCTTGCCACGGCTGCCACCCGCTCGCTGCCGCTCTCCCTAAATCAATTCGGTGCGTTATTGAAACGCCGCGTCTCCGTCTGGCGGCTAATTGCATGTGATCCCCGCTCACACCGGCTCTCTCCCGCACCGCGACTGTGCAGCCCCCGCGCTGCCAGCGTTGCCGATAGCTCCTCGGCAGCCGGCACCCGCCACGGTGCAGGGGCTGATGTTGCAGGAGGGGTCACCGGCGTGGCGCAGGGGTGATCCTAGTGGGGCGAACCTAGGAGTGGTTCTGTCCCTATCCCACCATCTCCATCTCCATCCCACCCCTACCCTCATCTCCATCTCATCCCATCCTCATTTTCATTCCATCCCTGTCTCCATCCCTGGCTCTGGTAGGTACATGCCTATGTTACCTGCCCCAGCCATGCCACCATCAGCCCAGCGGTGCCATGGCCGGTTCCAAGGAGATCGTCCCCATCCATCATCCCTCTCTCCTATCTCTCTCCCACTCCCATGCCAAGCTTGCCACTAGTCCCTGCCCCACTACCCCGCCAGCACCCGGTCAAACCTCCCCACACCCCGCAGGGCCTCGGGCGGCAAATTCCAAAGGGCACCCGGGAAGATTAATCGTGGGGCCGCAGCCGGGCTGGCCGGTAACCGGATCACCCTGCCGGGAGCTGGAATGCAGCTCTGCCGAGCTGACCCTGCCGTGCCTGCCACGGCCCAGCAAATGGCCCCGCCATGCAGTGGTCACCACGGACCACCACAGCCAACCGGGCAGCTGCCCATGCAGCCCCGGATCCAGCCCTGGCACATGCCCTTGTTCCCTTAACACAGTGAGGCACCGTTTCCCAGTCACCAAACCCATGGAGATGTCCCTGGGGTGCACAGACAGGTGAAGTCCTCAGTGTCCCTATGCTGGACTGGGTGTCATTGCCTCTCCTCACATGAAGAAGCCCCTCCAGACCCTCAACCAGCCCATGGCATGGGCCAGGGGACATCTTGCAGTGCCAGGATCTGTGGGAGAACTGATACTGGTGGGCAGGAGGGCTCGATCTCGTGCTGGCATGCAGCACCGTGTATGAATCCTGTGCCATGCCATGCAGTGCTGTGCCATGCCATGCAGTGCCATGGTAGCTGTGGGATGGCCAGCATGACACAGCTCCCAAATCTAGAGTTACAGTGGTGACTGAAAGCAGGCAGCAGGGCCCAGGGAGGGATGGGTTCTCTCCAGTGGGGTCCCCAATCTCTCCTGCCCCGAGGGATGGGCAGGGAGGATGCAGAACAGACCAGGGCTAAGAATAGAGTGGGCTGGGACAGGAGGAGGAGGAAGGATGGGGCTTCCTCCGCGACGCCTGTTCTTCCTCCCACCCGACTCTGCCGTGTGGCACAGTGCAGCACAATATGGTACTGCCCTCACCACACCCATGCCAGGACAGCTGGGTCTTCCCCAAGGTGGGGCACACGGGTGCTGCCACACCAGGATGGGCAAAGTGCCTAGTGCACACTGCAATGGTGGCACACACACACAGGTATGAACACACGTGTGCACACCATCCCCCATCCTACCTCTGCATGTGTTCACACCAATGCAAGTATGGGCACCAATGCCACTAGCTCCAGCCTCAAATCCCTGCTCACCCCCCTGCCTAGCACGCCAAGCCCCCCAGGCTGCAGGGACACGTGTGACAGGGACACTCCAGTGCCACCTGCTCCCCACACTGTCCCACATCCCCTGCCACCTCCATGTGTGACAGCCCGTGCCGGGCCGTCCAGCGCTGCAGCCCCAGCAGCCTCATGCCCACTGCCCGCCGTCCCCCTCCCCGCCCCTCCCCGCGCGCCCTCGGCATCGCCGCCGCGTTTCGTTGCACTTTTCTTTTTAATTAACCCTGGGGCGTCGCGGCCCGGCTGCTTCACCGGGGTTAATGGTGCCGGTGACCCGCCGCGGCCCATCAATCCCACAGCCCCACGCTCGACGGGCGATGGACGGGGGGTCCTGTGGGATGAGGAGTGTGTGTCCCCCCCCAGGGCAGCAGGCTCACATTCAGTCCACTGGGACCCTTGGGGGTGCCACCACCCTGCTGCAGCCCAGCAAGGTGCAGCCCCCAGTTACCCCTGAGGTGTTGCTGTACTTTGTCCAGCCTCATGGCATTGCAGGGCTCTGTGTGGCACTGGAAGGAATGTGGGGTACTGGGAGAGCTGGTCTGGTCTATAGGGCACTGGAAAAGCTGTGGAGCACTGGGGAGTTTGTGGGGCATTAGGAGGACCATGCCAAGCTGTGAGGACTGTGAGGCACCAGGAGGGCTGGGTCGTGGGGCACTGGGAAAGCTGTGGGGCACTGGGAGAGGCATGCACTCTGGGCAGCCCAGGGTGTGGGGCAGCCCAGGGTGTGGGGCAGCCCGCAGGGCTGGAAGCAGGAGTGAACCCCTGCTTCAGCTACTCCCATCGTGCCCTGTGCTTCCCCCACCATCACCAGAGATCCCAGCCATGGGATGGCACAAGCACAGGCAGCCCGAGCAGACCATACCCCCCAGCACAGTGGAGAAGGTCCGATGGACCTCAGCCAGGTCTAAGGGCACCAGGTGGGCTGGCACTCGAGTTGCCCGAGCTGGGGGTCCTGGACCCTGTCTATTTCCACAGGGTGACATGTTCCACTGTGACCCTGCCATCCCTCTTGAAGTGCTGCCACGGGTTCCCTGCTTACCCTCACCCACCCGTCATAAAATCATTGCCTGGCCCCGCGATGCCGTAGGTGCCCATGCACAGAGAGCACCCTCCCAGTGCCACATCCTCCCGCCCCTGTGACATTAGGAACCCATGTCCCGGCCCCTCGGCAGCCCCTCAGAAGCACGGGGTCCAGGGTCCCGTAACCCCCCCCGCAGTGCCCCAGCCATGCTCCCCGCTCGGTGCCCTGTCAGCGTGCGGAGCATTAATCCGGGGCTCGGTCGTTCATCTTGGGCGCGGGGCCCGGCTGTCAGCGGCTCAGACGAGCCATTTCCCGGCGCGGGGCCGAGCCAAGCCCTCCGTGCTCACACCATAATTGAATCCTCATGGTCAGCATCGCTGCTTTGGCCCCTCCGTCACACCCTGCCACCGTGCACCCACCCATCCAGGTGTCTCTGGTGCTCCTGGTGCTGCCATGGGGCAATCAGGGAGACAGGGAACCCCTCAGAGCACAGCCAAAGCCCCTCACCCTGCTCTGGCTGCACCCAGTAGGAATGGATGGGGGTCTCACTCCCAGTGCCATGCCTGCCCAGGGCTGCCAGGATGGCACAGGAGAGCAGGCCCTTGGCATCCCATCGTTCCACACAGCCCCTGTCCCGGCATCCTCTGCCATCTGCCCTAAACCCTAACCCTGTCCTGAATGTTTGTGGCACGGGAAGGGAAGTGGCCGCAGCAATTCAGTTCTGGCTGCCCGCTTCCTGCCCCCCCAGCACAAACAGCCCCCCCTGCCTTCACAGGCTGCAGGCTCATGGCCCCACACAATGGCCCTATCCCATGGCAGCAGGGGGTTCCCACGCCCCACTGCCCAGCATGTCCCCTCGTCACCCCGTGGCTCAGCTTCCCCCAACCCTGCATCAGCCATGGGAGGAATCCCAACCCCTGTGGGCATTGCAGAGGGTGCCCACCTCCTGTGCTATGGCTCTGTAGGTGCCAGCCCTGGGAGCAAGCAGCCCTGAGGAGGGGGACAGGACTGTTCCCACCCCACCAGTGGTACCATACTGAGGTCAGGGGGCACAGACAGGTGACAGCCCGGCAGGGGGGCAGCAGCGTTTGCTCTGGCCAGAGGCTTTGAAATGCAACCCCCCCAGGCCCATTTGTCTGGAGTTTGGCCCAGGCCCATATGGAGGCCCCAGAGCAGGGAGGGGGCCCTGGAGCAAGGGGTGGCAGCAGCTGTGGCTGTGGCTGGTGGGAGCCCATGACCTCAGCACACCAATTCCACCCTGCATGGCCCTGGGTGGGGCTCCCCATGGTGTCTCCCTTCACCCCTGCCTGGGTTTCCCCCTGCCGGGGCCGTGTCCAGCCCTTAGCCCCTGGTGCTGGCACATGTGTCTCTGTGTGTGTACGTGTGCCTGCACATGTGTGTGGCTGCTCTGCACATGAGCTTGATGCTTCATGCACAGATGCTGCGTGCCTGCACACACCTGCACATGCTTGTACACATCTGTACACACCTGCACACACCTGGCCATGGCTGTGCTCACATGGACACGTGGCTGCAGGCTGTCTGCTGGGTGTGGTGGCCATGCACACATGCATGCCCCAGCACACGTGTGAGCACTGGGTTGCACCTG
The DNA here is from genome assembly GCF_027791375.1 of Indicator indicator. Lineage (NCBI taxonomy): Eukaryota > Metazoa > Chordata > Aves > Piciformes > Indicatoridae > Indicator > Indicator indicator. The sequence continues at coordinate 14,504,186 of NC_072032.1, read as the reverse complement.
CCCTGGCACACAGATGTGGGAGCAGCCGAGAGGTACACGGGGCACCCTGCGTGCCATGTACCCTGGCACTCCTTGGGGGCACGAGCCCTCAGTGCTCCTTGCTGTGTAACATCCCCATCAGTGCCGCCACCGTGTGATGAGCAGGGTTCAGCCACGGACGGAGAGGCCAGAGCATGTTAATGAATAGATCATTTGCCGACGGACCCCAGGGGGAGTCTCTGGCGTCCCCCCTGGTCCCAACACATTAATCCCCATTTACCGGGGCGAGGTGTAATCCCATTAGCTGTGGCTTCTCCCGCGGCCCCAGGCCCCACAGCAGGGTCAGGATTTATTGCCAATAATTGGCCGTGTCTCCTCCCCCCGGCACGGGTGCGCGTGGTGCTGGCAGCTCCCCTGGTGATGCCTCGCTCACCCCCACTACCCGTGGTTTAATTTTGCACCGAGCTGTTCCCCTTATTAAAGGAAAATTCATTTGCCAGCAATTTCCATGTGCGAAGCACTCGGCAGTGCCGGCTCTGGCGCAGGGCTGGGAGCAACTAATCGAGTTACCGACAGCGCTCCGGCACCGAGCCGCGATATTGAGATGGAGCCGATAAATAATAGATCAGGGCAGAGTATGGGGCTGGGTGTAAGCGTGTTGCCAGCCTCAGCCCCCACCATCACCCCTAATCCTGTTACCCTGGCGCAGCACTGCCATCCCAGCATGGCGCGGGGCTGGAGCACACAGGGGTGGGCAGCTCTGGGTGGCTCCAACACAGGTGCCCATGAGCTGGGGCGTCTGGAGCAATGCTCATCTCCTCAGATGCAGTGTCCTGAAGAAGGGGACATGGCAGCCCCCGCCACTGGCACAGCCAATCTCCAGAGCATGGACACTTTTGTGCAGGCACCCTCGCATGTGCACACCCCCCCTCACACTCAGGTGCAGAGCCTGACATATCTTCCAGAGAAAGGGCCACAAGTCTCATCCCTGGCACACCCAGGCACTGCTACAGGGATGGAGAGTGGTTAGTATCTGACTATTCCTTGCCCATGGTCTCACATCCCTCTGGAGGCCTGACCACAAGCAGGGTGGAGATGTGGGATCCAGGGAACAAGATGTACAAGGTGTGGGAGCTGAGCTGGGCGCTCCTGATGCCACACCAGCTCCATCCAAGCAGCTGTGCTCATAGCCATCCCCCACACTGCAGGAAACACCAATGTTCCTGCAAAGATTCGGAGTCTCTTTTTGTTCTCCACCGCCTGTTCTCTAGGGTGAAAAGCCTTTCCCATCCTGTGTTCCCGGCAGCTGGAGCTGGCACTTCCTCACTCAGAACTCAGCTGGCAGCCGAAGCCAGCTCTGTGCCAGGGCTGGGGCCCAGAGGGTGTCAGACCTGTCACAGGGGTGGAAAACACTTTGGTGGGTGGCGTGCTGGCACTGCACTCCTATGGCTGTTGCCCATTACCATTCCCTTATCCTGTCCACAGCAGCTGCTGGCAGACAGTCAGGATCTGAGCCACATAACCCACCCTGGCAGTGCCCTGGGTTGATTCATTGGGCATCTCACATGGCATGAGTGAGGGCAGCCAAGGAGGGAAGGAGGTGCCAGTCCTGGTCTCTGGAGCATCCCTAGGCATCAAGCTGTTGTGGAGTGATGGGACAGGAGCAATGGATCTGGAGTGACATCCCACCCATCAGGGCGAGCACATCCAAGTCTCAGTGCTGCCCAGTGCCCAGGGCTTAGCCTAGGTGCTCCAGGTGCTGCCAGTTCTGGAGTCCACTCTCGAGCATTTGTGAGTGCAGGGGTGGGGTTTGTTCTGCAGGTCAGGGCAGCTCTGACCCCAATTGACCTGAGCACAAGGTATGACCCTGAGCAACAATATCCCAGTGCATGTCACCAGACATTGTCTGGGACAGAGCCCATGGCACAGGTGCCGACTGTGTCTCGACCACCCCACAGGGCTGGGACTGGGATGAGAAAGGCCATCCCCAGCTCCTGCCTGCCATGGGCCCAGAGTCCCATATCCAGTCCAGTACCCTTGTGCGATGCAGTGCTTCCAGAGGGGACTGTGGCTTTCAGGAGTCCACTAGTAGCCAGGCCCTGGGACAGGCACCAGTCCCCGCTGGAAATGTGCGGCTCTAGCAGCTCTACCAGCTCCCCACATGGCATTACCAGAGAGGACAAAAGCCACGTGCAAGCACCTGGCAAGGGGCCGCATGTGCCCTGCCCTGGCTGGCATTTCCCAGGAGCAACCTCCAAACCTCCATCCTAAATCCATCTGATCCCCACCAGAGCCCCCTCATCACCCCCCTCCTCCCCCTCTGGGCGTTTAATTGCTCCGGCTGCTGGGAAATTTCAAGGTTGAATTTGGTCTTCACTCCAATTTCCAGCCGGGGGATCGCGTTCTGCTTTGGTCAGCAGGATTGGAAGCCCCCAAACCCCTCCCAGCAACAGCATCGCCGGGTCCCCCTGCACCTGCTCCCCCAATTCCTGTGGTTATCACCATGCCCTTGTCACCGTGTCGCTTCACTGGGCCTAGAGCATCAGATGGGGGCCCCCATCCCACTGGAGGATGCAGACCTGGTGTCGACAAGCAGGGCTCACCTGCGTGTGCGGGCATCCCCGGGAATTTTACTAGCCCTCGGGATCCCGGAGCTATTTGTACCGGGGAGGGCAGAGGGGAGGTTGAGGAGGGGGGGGATATTTATGACCGGGGCCGTGCTCTGAAACCCAAAACCCACCCAAAAGCGGCCTAATCACTCCCAGACGCTGCGGCCCCCACGCTTTTATGGGGCGTTTTAGAGCAGGGGAGCTAATAAATTTTTCTGGCGAGGGTAAAAGGATGAAGATGAGGTTGGGGGGGGAGAGAGTGGGCACCCGTGGAGGGGAGTTAAAATCCATCTGCATCCCGGTAGCGGCGGCGAAGAAGCGGGGCCCCCTCCTTCATCCACCCCATCTGTGGCTCCTCCTTCTCCCGGTGCCCAATTTGCCGGCCCTCGGTCTTTAAGGCTGCGGCACCGGGACCGTCGGGCTTGGGAGGGGTGGGGGATGGAGGTAGCGAACAGCTCCCGGTGCCAGGAGACCGAGAGCTCCCTTTCGCCGCCACCGGGCCCCCGCCGAGGGGGCGGGAGCGCCCACGGGGTTTAAGTGCGGGTGGATGAGCGGGCGGGACGGCGGCGGTGAGACGTTGGCGGGCGGGCGGGCGGGCGGGCGGGTGGGGGGGGGGGGGGCAACCCCGGCGGGGATGAGGCGGGCGCGGTGCTGAGGCGGCCCCCGGTGCGGCCATGACCTCTGCGCGGGAGACGGCCGGGTCGTCCCAGTTGCAACCCTCGGGCGGTGGTCGCCGGAGGAACGTCCTGGACCAGCTCCCGCCGCCCGCCAACTCCAACAAGCCTCTGACCCCCTTCGGCATCGAGGACATCCTGGGGCGGCCCCGCGGCGGGAGCCCCCCCGGGCCCGGCCCCGCCGTTCTCCCGGCCCGGTTCCCTGAGAAGGCGGCGGGGCCCCGGGGCGGTGGCTGTGCTCCGGCCTCACCGCTCTGCGCGCTGGAGGAGCTCGCCAGCAAAACCTTCCGGGGACTGGAGCTGGGCGTGTTGCAGGCAGCAGAAGGTACCGGGTACCGGGGGGCTCCGCCAGCACCGGCGGGAACGGTGGGGGGAACCGGGCAGGTGCCACGGACGATGGGCGAGGGGGGTCCGGGAATGTGATCCCTCTTTGCCCCCAGACTAGGGCAATCCCGGTAAGTTTCGTCTGTGTCCTGGCAGCGCGGGCCGGGAAGGGACCGGGGCTCTCCCAGGATCGCGGCTCGGAGGGAGGGAGAGGCTCGTTGCCGGGCACCGGGAGTCCGAAGGAGCCCCGGCCGACCTCGATCCTCGGCGGCGGGGAAGCCGCGACCGAGACTCCGCAGCTTCGGGAGGAACGAGCGAGCTAGACTGGCAGCTTTATCGGGAGCCGCGGGGACCGACTCGGCCTCAGTAGCCGCTGTACCGGGATGTGGATCATTCTCGCGGCTGCAGCCGGCCCCGCCGAGACGTGACCGTGACCATGACCGAGAGCAGAGGAGGATCGGGCCCGTCAGCAACGAAAACCCATTACCGAGCCCCGGTGGGCTTCTGCGGCCGGGACTGTGACTCCGGTCGAGCAGCTATTCTCCGGCAGAAACCCATTACCAGCGGTATCGGACAACTGCCGCCGTTAACCGGTGGGGCCAGGCGGCCTCTCCCTGCTCACGGACGTTGCTCGCGGGCGGCCCACTCCGGCGGCGGCTCCACCGGGGGCAGTGGGTCTCGTGGTCCCTGCGGAATGAACCGGCCTCACTGAGAAAACCTGCCGTGAGATGGGGAGGACTGAACGACGGACGAACTGCGGGACTCCGCCGCCCGCCTCAGGCAAAAACCCACCATCGGGCGCACAGACCGAGAGCAGCGACCGCCGATAACGATAAAGAAAGTCTTACCAGGGCAAACAGACGGAGACGGACAGACCGAGCGGAGCTCCGTGACTGACGAAAAATCCCTCACACGGGTGAAGACACAGATAGACAGAACGGAGCTCCCGCCGTAACGAATAAAACCTTTAACAGGACGGACACACGGACACAGACAGAACGAGCCGTGCCTCGTGATTAACCAAAAGCCCCGTTACCGGCCGACGAACACGGGCTGATCCAGGTTCCTGGAATTAACGAAAAAATGTTCCCTTCCGCGGAGAGCCGGGCAGACTCCGGTAATTACCGAACGGACAGGCAGACACGGATTGACAGAACGGGGCTCCCGTGGTTAACGAAAAAGACACAAATCCTTTACGTAGCCGGACAGACAGACACGTTCGGGCGATTTGCGTTCCTAGAATTAACGAAAAAACCCATTTCCCGGACGGACAAACGGACAGAACCGGGACAGACCGGAGCTCCAGGGATTAAGGTAAAAACAACAACAAAACCCAAAACCCAAACCCAAAACACACACACACAAAAAAACACAAACAAAAACAAAACCGAGTTATCGGGACAGACAGGCAGACACGGCGCGGGAAGTGGGGCTGTGGTAATTAAAGAAAGAACCCCGTTACCGGGATGGATAGACGGACACGGTGGATGGAGCACTGCTGCCGTCGTAAATGAAAAATACCCGTTATGGGGGCGGACAGAAGGACAGAACCAGGACAGAATGGAGATTCGGGCTGGGGGTAAACCCCTTTACTGGCCGAACAGAAGGACAGACAAGGGGCAGACTGGAGGTCGAGGTAAATTCCCGCTACCGGCTGGACAGACAGACACAGCCCGACCGAGAGGGGTTCTCGGAAATAACGAATAATCAACCCGTTACCGGCAGGGCCAGATGGAGGCCTGCGACTAACGGTGGAACAAACCGGGACCCACGGACAAACAGGGACAGATTGAGATTCCCGTAATTGGTGTAAAATTCCACTACCGGGTGGACAGAGGGACGCGGCCGGGTCGAGCGCGGCTCCCGTGATGAATGGCAAAAACCCTCTTTGCCCAGGCAGACAGACAGACAGAAGCGGAACGGTCGCGGCTCCGTGGCTGAAGTGAAATCCTGTTGCCGGATGGACCCATGGACGCGGCCGGGACACCCGGAGATGCTGGACAGGCCTGCCTGCAGCCCCGGCGAGTCGGGGTCCCAGGAAAGGAGCCTCCGCCGCCGGCAACCGGCGCTTGGGACCCCGCGAGGACGAAGGTTGTTGGAGCCCGTAACAGGAGACACGAGGACTGACCGGCCGCCAACCCGCGCCTCGAAGATCTCCGCGAGCCGCGTTACCGAGAGGCAGATCGGTCCCGATGGCAGCAGAGCGGCTGTAAAGGGATGGGGCTGGGACCAGGATGCCGTGGCCGGTACGGGGCCATTACTGGCTCCACAGTCAGAAGCTATCCGAATCTTACCGGCGGATTCTTCGCCACCGGCAGGAACACCGGAGCACGCCCGGATCGGGCCCCAGTGCTGCGGCACGGCCGTGCCGAGAGCAGCGGTGGGGACTGGAGCTGAGAGACCCACACGGACCCATGGCTGCCAGTATGGGGAACTCTGACAATCGTTGAGGGAAAGCACTGTCGGGGTTCAGGGGAACGACCGTGCTTCGTACCGCTGGGCCAAACCGGCCCCGCCGTCCGTGTCTCCCGGCTCCTCTCGCAGCTGCCGGTGCGGGCCCGTGGCGGCGGGCCGGGTTCGCCGACCGGCGGGACACGAGCGGACACGGGCGGTGTCTCCGGCGGGACCGGGTCAGCTGCGGAGCGTCGCGGAGCCAGGCGGGAGCGGCGGGGCTGTGCCTGGAGGCTCGGGTGCCCAATACCAAGAGCCGGGCTCCGTTTACTTTGCGAGGCTCAGCTGAGGCGGGTGCGGCATGGCTCGGTTCAGCTCTTCCCAATACAGCTCAGCTCGGCCCAGCAAGCCAGGCTCGGTTCAGCACGGTCCGGCTGGGCTCGGGTGGTTCGGGGTCCGTGTTTCCCGGTTGGGTGGGGTCGGTGTTGAGCAAAGGGTCCAGGACCGGACTGGCCGGAATCAGCGCGGCCAGTGCTGCTTGGGGTGCCGGTGCCGGGTACCAGTGCCGGTGTGGTGTGGTGCCGGTGTGGGTGCGAGTATCGATAGGGGTGTCCGTGCGGGTGCGGATGCAGGTACCAATACCAGTGCAGTTCCGGTATGATCGCGGGTGCACCTATGCCAATACTAGTGTGGTACCGGTATGGGCGCGGGTACCGATACCGATGCTGTGCCGTTGCCAGTAGCGATGCCAGGCAGTGCCAGTACCGGTGCTAGTGTGGGTGCAGTTGCAGGTACCGATACTGGTGCCGGTGTGGGTACGGATACCGATGTCAGTCTTAGTCTGTTATCGGTACGGGTGCGGGTGCTGATTCCAGTCTCGGTGCCGGTCCCGCACGCTGACGTCCGCCGCTGTCCCCGCAGGTCGGGACCCTCCGGGTACACCGGGCCCGCGGCCGCCCTGCAAGAAGCGTCGCAAATCGCGGACAGCGTTCACGGCGCAGCAGCTGCGGGAGCTCGAGGCCCGATTCCTGCGGCAGAAGTACCTGTCCCCGGCGGAGCGGGACGGGCTGGCTGCGCGGCTGGCGCTCAGCACCGCGCAGGTCATCACCTGGTTCCAGAATCGGCGGGCCAAGCTCAAGAGGGACCTGGAGGAGCTCCGCGCCGACGTGGCCTCGCTGAGGGCGCTGCCCCCCGCTGCCCTCCGGCAGCTGGCCGCGATGCCCGACCCCCCCCCGCGCCCACCGCCCACGGCTACCCCCCCCGCCACCGGCCCCGCCGAGCTCTCAGAGGAAGAGATCGACGTGGGGGACTGACAGGCGCGGGGCGGATGCCCGGGGTAAGGGGTTTCTGGGCCGGCACCAAGACTGACCGAGCTTCCCGCTCCACCCCGGAGGATTTGGTGCAATTCCTTTGCTTTTTTTGGTGTCTTTTTCTTGCTTTCTTTCTTTTTCTTTCTTTGCCTTTTTTTTTTTAATTATTTTTAACGTTATTTTCTACCGTGTCGCCCCTGGAACTGGGGGCGTGGAGAGGGGGGTGGGGGTTAAAGTTCGGGGAGGCCTGGCCCGGGTGTAAATATTTAGAATTAAAGGCGACACGTTATCACGGAGTGGCTAGCGGGGTACAGACGGACAGTCCGACAGACGGACAGCTTCTGCTCTGCCAGTGATCCGGCCAGGGAAGAGGGGAAACATAGGACACCAGAGACCTCCCCCCACAGGGCCGCCTGAGCCCCATCTCCCATCATCGTGGTCCCCGGCCTGTGCCGCGCCCCCGCTTCCGAGAGCAGGAGGGTTCCTTCGGGGAGGGGAAAGCGTCACCTCACCGCCCCCGTGACGTCATGATCCCGTGACGTCATTGCTCGATAAACGGTGATGTCACTGTCTGATGAGCAGGGGGGGTCGGCAGGGAGGAGTCCTGCGGGTGCAGGGGGTGTGCGGGAAGACACCCCTCCCGCCCCGTGCTGGTGACCGGCTCCATCACGGACCCCCAGCCCGGTGCCACAGGGCCCGGCGGCGGCGGGAACGGGCGGCAGAGGGGGTGAGGGTGCTGCAGGCGGATATTTGGAGCAGTTGCCGGGGATCCCGTGGGTCCTTTCCTGTCCCCGCAGCTCTGAGCCCCTCTTCACCCCTCCCCCGCGCTGATGTGATTACACCGGTTCGAGGATCCGAAGGCAGAGCAGCTCCCCCCCAGGTCCCCCCCTCCGTTTTTGTCTCTGGTTTAATTGCATTGTCCTGCCCCTCCCCCCGCGCCGCAGCCACCCGCCTGGGCGGCGGGGGGGAGACGGGGGGGAGAAGGGGGAGGGGAGAAATGATACTTCGTCTGAAAGTGCCTTTGAGCAGCCCCGGGTGGGGATGTGGTGGCGTTGAATTTGACAGGTAGAGTGGCCCCCACCCCCCTCGGGATGCCTCACCCCGGCCTTACTGCCCGCGGGGGGTGGGGAAGCGATCCGGGGGGACGAGAAGAGGCAGAGGGGAGTGGGTCGCAAAGCCCCTGAGGCCTGGTGCAGAGACCTCCCAGGCAGGGACATGGTAAGAGGCGGCGGGGGGAGGGAGGATTATGAGGGACTGATAGTGCCCCCCCTACCCGATGCCTGGGACCCCTCCGGGCTCAGCAGTCCCCATCCTGAATGTCACTCTTCAGCTTGTGTCACTCCAAGCCGTGTTACCCTGTAGCTTGCCAGACCTTCCCAGACCCTTCTGCCTTCCTTCACCCCGTCCGATCCCAGAGAGTAACCCCCCACCCCAGCACCCCACACACCCACCCAGGGCAGACAACCCCCAGACAAACGTCCTGCCCGGGGCCCTCTCGTCTCCTCCAGGTGACATTGACAGACACTGAGAAGCCTCTCGCAGCCGTGGTGGCCTCTGCCTGTCCCCATGGCCCTGGAGCAGTGGCTCAAGGGGTAGCTCCGTTGGGCTCAGCGCCCCCCACCCCCCATCTCTCCCTCTCCCAATTTTCCAGCTGATTAACCCAGCGGCTGGTTCCCGACAACCACTGCTGTTGGTATTAATTTCTTTTAACGAGTGATTAATTACCCACTGCCTCCCGAGCCCCCCCCCCCCCTTCCGTCCTGTCCCCCCCGCCCTGGCCATTTGCATATTAATCCAATTCCACTTGATGGGCTGCCTGTCACCTGCCTGTCATCTCCTTGCCACTGGCAAATGACATTATGGGGGAGCTGGGGACTCAGAGGCCTCCCTGCTCCTGTCCCTCCCTACTGCTTGGGGACACTGCAGGAGACATGCCAGGCTGTCCCCATGTGGGAAAGCAACACAGGGTGAGCAGGAGAGGAGGGGACAGACAGATATCTGTGCTCGTTCTCATCTTTATTACAAAACCCCAAACCTGTACAAACCCCCAAAGGACTGGAGAATAACTCCCCCAGCCCTGCCCTTCCCTCTGGCACTGGGAGCTGCAGGGTGGGCACCCACTGGGGCCTCCAGTCCCACAGTGGGCAGAAACCCTGTCTCCTGGGCAGGGGAGGTGTATGTGTGGCAGCACATCCCCACCACATCCCTTCCAGGGACTTGAGACCCTGCTGGGTGCCACCCCGAAAGGCTCTGGGGGAAGGCAGGGCAAAGTCCTGCTGCCTGCAGAGGGAAAAGGCACAGGCAGGGCGAAGGCAGCCCCCCGAGGTGGGGAGGGGTTCTGCTCTGCTGCTGTGAGCTGAGGAGAACCCCCTCTTTGGCTACTGTGGCCTCCCTGGGGAGGCACCCACCTCTGGGTGCTGCCAAGGAGGGGGGGTGGCATGGGATGGATGCTTGAGCTGCAGCACCAGCCTGCTGCCCTCCAGTTCAGCCTCCTGGCAGGGGACAAAGCAAGAGCTGCTATCACCATCCACACAGGGGCAGGGATGGGAGCAGGACAGGCACTGCCCCTACACTGCCTGCCCCAGCTCCTGCTGCTCTGAGGGGCTATGGGACCCCCGGCACGGTGCCCCCCTACCCCACACCCACCTTCATGGCCATATATGCCTCTTCTGCTGCCTTCTTCTGAGTGTAGTTGACGAAGGCACAGCGGCGCTCTGGCAGCATCCGGATGAAGCGAATCTCCCCGAAACTGGGGGGAACTGTTAGTGACCACCACAGCAAGACCCACACACACACACTGCCCCCTTGCTGGGCTTGAACTCTGGGAGTGATGGGGAACGAGATAGGGCTGGGGGGTGCTGGGGGCTTGTCACTGGGATGGTGACATCAGACCAACAAGCAGGGGGATGGCAACATGGAGTAGGATGGGTGCCAGGCTGGCAGGGCATCAGGGTCTTGGCACCAGCATGGTGACATGAGACAGGATGAACACAGGGCTGTCAGGATACAGAGTCTTGTCACTAGGATGGTGACATGGGGCAGGATGGGCACAGGGATGATGATGTGGGGCAGGACTGGCACAGAGGTCTTGGAACTGAGATGGTGATGTGGGGCAGGATGAATGCAGGGGGCTGCAGGGATCCAGGGCTTGGTGGGGAACCACAGGGTGTCAGTGGAGCTAGGCACAGGCACCAGTGGGACTTGTGAGGAAATGTGGAATGCCAGGTTGTGGCTGTACTCACCGGCCAAAGGCACGCTGCAGTACCTTCTCACTGATCCTGTGGGTGATATTGCCCACCCAGAGTGGGTAACAATCCCTGCCAAACCACACCAGCGTCACTGCCAGCCTGATGACTAAGCCCCTGGCACCACCCGCTCCTGTCTGCCACCCCCAGTAAACACCAGCCACGGCTCCAGCCCCCCGAGCCCTGGCTGTACCTTGCAGGATGGCCACGAGGCAGCGTTGGGAAGTTACCAGTGCTGCTGGGGTTCCTGGCTGCAGCATGGCCCTGGCCCTTTGCCTGATTCCTGGAGCTCACGATGGTGACAAAGCCACTTCTGTTCTGGCAACTCATACTTGCCCCTTTCCCTGCCAAGGGGCCAGAAGGCGCTCAGCACCCACCCTGGGGCAGTTCCAGCCCAGGTGTCCCCCTGCAACCAGCACATCACCACTTACCAGAGGGAGACAGTGGTGGCTCTGTGGCCTCCAGCGGTGATATGGACATGGGAATCCCTCCTGGGCTGCTCTGGTGGCTGCCCTGCTGTGGAGGGTGAGGGGGTCAGGCTCATGGGGTAGGGACAGTGAAGGGGACAGTGGGGACACTGAAGGGGACAATGCGGACACTCACCAACAGCAGGGCATGGCAGGCCTTGAGCTGAGAGGCCACTTCAGCGTTGGCCCCATCCTGGTGCAGCAGCTTCTCGAAGGTGCAGGCGGCCTCAGCGTAGCGCTGGCACAGGGTAAGGGGGTGTGAGCACCCACTGCCCCAGCTGGAACCAAAGCACCCTGCCCTTCCCCATTGGCACCCCATGATCAGCTCTGGCACACTGCGCTGCAGCTTCCCAAACCAGCCCACAGACAACTACTTTGGCCCCCCACAGCCAGCTCCACCAGCACCCCCTTGGCTCTCATCCAGCCCTGGCACCTCGCAGCCCTGGCATCTCACCCTGCTGGCATCTCATGGTTCTAGCCCCACTACCTGCAGCCCCCGCAGTGCTTTGCCCTTGCGGAAGAAGCCTTTGGGCCACCCAGGCTGGAGCCGCAGTGACTCCTGTGCATCTCTGAGGGCTTCCTCATAGCGCTGGAGCTTCTCATAGCAGTATGAGCGGTTCCCAAAGAGCCTGGGGGACACACGGAGCAGGGAATCATGGGAATGTTTGGGTAGCAAAAGACTTTCAAGATCAAGCCTAATCATTAACCCAGCACTGCCAGGTCACCGCTAAACCATGTCCCCCAGCACCACATCTACACAGCTTTGAAACTGCTCCAGGGTTGGTGACTCCAATCCCGGGCAGCCTGGGCCAGGCCTTGACAACACTATTTGGGGAAGAAGTTGTTCCTCATGTCCAACTTAAACCTGCCCTGGTACAACCTGAGGTGATTTCCTCTTGTCCTATCACTTGTTTCTAGGGTGAAGAGACCAACCCCCACCTGGCTCCAACTTCCTTTCAGGGAGTTGTAGACACCCAGGAGGTCTCCCCTTAGTTTCCTTTTCTTCAGGCTGAACAATCCCAATTCCCTCAGATGCACCACACAAGATTTGTGCTCTAGATCCTTCATCAGCTTTGATGCCCTCCTTTAGGCACATTCCAGCACCTCAATGTCCTTTTCAGAATAAGAGTCCCAAAACTGAATGAAATATTCAAGGTGTGGCCTCACCAGTGCTGAGTACAAGAGGACCACCACTATGCTGGTCCTGCTGGCCACACTGTTGCTGATCCAGGCCAGGATACTGGTGGCCTTCTTGGCCATTTGGGCACACACTGGCTCATCTTCAGCAGCTGTTGACCAGCACCCCCAGGATCTTTCCCAATGACACTTTCCAGCCACCCTGTCCCCAGCCCCACTCACCGGTGCTCCTGGGGGTTCAGCCTCATGGCCTCGGTGAAGACCTGCACTGCCTCGGCATACCTGCCCTGCTGAGCAGCCTCATTGCCACGGCCTGCGGAGGAGACACTGACTGTGCCATCACCCAGCTGCGAGGGACAGGCCTTGGAGACAGCCTAAAGCTATGTCACCCCATGAAGAGCCCTGGCACAAACCCTCCTGGCACTGACCTGCAAGAACCAGGCTCTGCTCCACCATGCTTGTGTCCAGGGCCTCAGGCTTAGGCACCTGTGGGGCAGATGGGCAAGCTCCAACGGGCTGGGGTGCCCACGGGGCAGGCAGTAAGGGACTGGGGTGCTTGTGGGACAGGCAGCTCCCTCCCTGGGGCCTCATGGGCTCCAACTCACCTTCCCTGGCACTTTCCTGCCTGGCTTGGTGCTGTCTGCTCTGCCTGGCTTCTCTTTGCTAGGCCCTGGCAGCCTGACGCCTGCTTTTTCCCGGGCTTTGGAGACGAAGGAGCAGCTCAGGTCCAGCTCATCCTAGGGAAGCAGGATGGGGGGCAGGCAGGAGGGGTGAGGTGGGCAGAATACTGGGTTCCTTGTAGGGCAGAGCCCGTGTGAGGCTGGTGCCCACATCAGGTGCTCTCACCTCCAATTCCTCTATCCTGGATCTCTGGCCTCCCTCCTCCTCACCCAAGGAGCCCCTAGGGCCTGCAGAGGTGTTGGGGACTGGACACTCTCTCCCTTTCTCAGCACTGCTGGTTTGAGGGTGTTCAACGCCTGCAGCTGGGGTGCTCTGGAAGGAGAGAGCAAGAGTGAAGTGGCAGCTGGGGCAGGAGGCTCTGCTCACCTGCTCCCTGCAGCTTCCCACTTTTAGGGACCTCCACGGGACCCTGCAGAAGGTGCCCCTGGGACTGGGAAGCAGTGCAGCCACCCACCGGCTTGGCCTGCAGTGCACTTTTCTGCTCTTGTTCCAATTTCTCCCGTTTCTTCCGGTCTTTCTGCTTCTGGAAAGCAGAGAGAGAATCATGAGTGGACACCAGCAGAGGGCATGACCCCGTGCCTGGCCCCAGGTCTCATGGGGTGGAAGCAAGCCTTGAACATGGGTTGAACCCCCTCTTTGTGGCATGAACTCACTTTCTTCTTCAGCCTCTTTTTTTCTGCCTTCTTCTTTACGCGCTCCTCCTCTGCCACCAGCTCCTGTGCGTTCCTTTCTGCTTCCTGGGGAAGCAACACTATGAGTGCTGGGCACTCGCACTGTGCCATGGCTGGAAGGGCCCCAGGCACATCAGTGGCAGCAGTGGCAGTTCTCAAAGGTTTAGTGCTGCCAGCCACTGGGGACAACAAGAGGGACCAGAGGATGAAATCTGAGGTGCAGGGAATAGACCCGGGGTGAGCAAGAAGTTGGCAGGGGGTGCCTCTTATCTTGGCCATCAGCCAGTGCACCCCGGGCACAGCACAGACAAGTGATGGGCTGGTGATGCCTCTCATCTAGTCTATCAGTTGGAGCCCCCAGGGCACGGGCTGGGTGCAGGCAGGGGGTTAGAAGGGGGTGGGCAAAGTGCGGTCAAGGAGTAGACAGGGCACGGTCAGGGGGTACCTCTCACCTCGGCTGTCAGCTGGTGCCCCTGGGGGGCAGGCAGCCGGCCCATCTTAGCCTCCAACAGACTGGAGGGGAGGGAGACAGACTCGGGAGGATCGTGGTCCCCGAAAAGATTCACAAAGCGTTGGTACTCGAAAGGATTCGCCAGGTATGGGAACGGGGGCAAGCCATCCTCAAACACCCAGGGCTCGTTGAAGCCCACCCAGTCCCCGTTTTCAACCGCTTCATCTTCATACTCATCGTCGTCCTCCTCCTCGCTGTACTCCTCGCAAAAGTCTTTTTGGTCCCAGAAATCCAGGTCTAGGTAGTGAGAAAGGGACACGTCACGACCAGCTCTCAATCACGGAGATCCCCGGGAGTCTCCCCCGGGATCTTCCCCCGACTCACCATGGTGCAAGACGTCGCAGGTCCCAGACACTTCTCCCATAGCGCTTCGGTTCACCGCGCTGGAGGCGACCGGCGGCGTCACCCGGAGCTGAAGTGGCGGGACCAGACCGGAGCAACCGCCGCCCCTCCCCAGGTCCCCACGTACCTGCCACAGGCTGTGCTCGGCCTCGGCGGCGCCCGGTGGACGGTGCAGGGGACAGAAGGGCGCTGCGAGAAGCGGAGCCAGCCGTCAACGGCAGAAACCGAAACCGAAACCACAGCGCCAGCGCAGGATCGGGGAGGGATCGGGGCGGGACCGGGCACAGGCCCCTCCCCACCCCACCGCCCGTCCAAGCCTAGCTAAAGCACCGCGCTCCACGGAGATCCAGACTGGCGAGCAGCCCCAGCCCACCTCACAGCGCGTCTCCCGTCGCCTCGGGACCCCCCCCAGTTACCTTCCCCCCCCCGTACCGTCGCTCCAACCCTCAGGCCCGAGCACGCAGCCCCAGGGGCAGGCAGCGGGGGAGACCCTGAGCCTAAAGGAGTTCAGGCTCGATCCGGCCGGCTCTTGTGTCCCGTCCACTCCCCGCATCACCCTGGGCCGCCCAACCCAGAAGCAGAGGAAGTGGGGCACATGAGAACCGGAAGAAAGACATGGCGTGGCCGGAAGTGGGGCACGACCTGAACCGGAAGTGGGGCAGTGAGCCGGCTGAGGCTTGCCTCTCCACCATGATGGGTGCGGGCAGGACGGGGGCCCGTGAGGCCCGTACCGAGCAGCACTGGGGCTCCGTGTCCCCTCTCGCATTGCCCTCCTGCCCTCAAACCACGGACGTCTCCCGTTGCTCAGGACACCGGTCACCGAGGCTCTGACCTCTTGGCAGGTCAAGCCCTGCCCGTTCCTCCGGATTAAGGCGGGGCGCGGCCTAAGCCTATTTCCTCCCGTCGCCCTCGGGGATGGCCCAGCATGGAGGACGGCTGCCCTGAGCGTCGTGGCGGGGAGACCTTCATGAAGGTGAGGCTCTAAACGGATGAGGAGAAACCGCTTAAGCCTTGGGCCCAGCGCCGGCGCCCGGCCGGGAGCCGCAGTTTCCCAACCGGGCGCCGGCACCGAGCTCAAGGCCGCTCTCAGGGTCTCCTTGACAACCGCGGAGGGGCGTGGCTTGGTGTGAGAAGGGCGTCGTCACGTCGTCACGGTCACGCCCCTCTCCGCTAGCCCACCCAAACCGGGCTGTGCTGACCCCTTCCCGGTCGCCTCGTAGGTGGATGATGGCGACGGCGCCGGGCTCAGCGGGCTCCTTCTCCTCTTGCTCCAGCCCCCGGGTGATGGGGCTGCCCGGGGGGATTCGCCTAAAACAGGTGAGGAGTGAGCAGGGCCTGGGGAGTGGGGGGGTTGAGCTGCATCATTAATGGATTATTAAAGTGTGACATGAATGGGAGTGTTAATGGTACACCAGCAAGAGCAGCCCATGGAATGAGTCTTGTGCTGGAGGGGGCTGGGAGCTCCCTGGGAGATTGGGGACTACCTAGGAGACAATGTTAGGAGGGTCTGGGGGCTGTCAGTGGGTTCTGACACCACCACTGGTAATGCTGGTGTGGCCATAGCACTGTGGCTATCCCCTTGTCTTCTCTGGCCATCAGAGCAGAGCCAGGAGGTGCCCCCCTGCCTCGCCCTTCGCTGAGGGTCTTTGTCTCTACAGGCAGCAGCTCCCTGGGGGGCCTGGCCCGCTCACTGCAGAGGGCTGAGGCCATGCTGCGGAGCTGTGTCACCCCCAGCCTGCGTCGCCTGCTGCCCCCGCGGGCCCGGCAGCGCAGTAATGATGGCAGCGATGAGGATGAGGAAGAAGCATCAGCCTTTGTGGCCCCGCTGGAGCACAGCTTCTTGGGGCTGCGCCGCTGCCTCTGCATCTGGGAGGACCCCCGCACTGAGACCTTCCATGGCCACGTGCGGCACCAGCCTGGGGACAACGCCAGTGCCACTGCCTTCACCTACCACCCAGTGCACCCACGTGTAGCTGAGCGTGGTGCTGCCCTTCACGCCCTCCTGCAGCACCGTCACCTCCTCCGCCTCGCCCGTGACTACAGCCGGCGCCTGAAGTCCACTTCTGACTTTCTCCGCCGGCTGATGGCACTACCGGAGCTGCCGGCAGGGGAACCGGGAGTCGAGCAGTCTCTGCAGGAGCTGTTCCAGGAGCTGCGGACTCACGCTGGGCACTGGAGTGGGCTGCGGCGGCGGATTGGAGGGGACCCATGGCTGCGGCCGCTGCTGCTGCGCCGCCACGAGTTGGTGGCACACATGCGGCGGGCACTGGTGCTGCCGGCACTGGCTGCGGCAGGGCTGGCTGAGCAGCACGTCGAGGCACAGCTGCGGGCACTGGCACAAGCTGGCACTGTTGCAGCACTCCCTTCCCCAGCACTGCTGTCTGACCTCTTCCAGGGCATCGAGATCTATAACCGCGTCGTGAGCGATCTGGCCCTGGAGATGGGCACTGCTGCTGGCTGCGGTGCCGACGGTCACCCCTCCTGCACCTTCCCCGCGGCAAAGGTGCTGGAGGTCCTGGCTGCTGAGCGGGGACAGCTGGCAGCTAAACGGCTCCAAACCCTCCTGCAGCCACAGGATGAAGCAGAACACACCTCTTGGGAGAACGTGGTGGTGCCTTGGCCTCTGGAGCGTGGTGCTGTGGCGGGCACCGAGCCTTCCAGACTGGACTTCACCAGGGTGCTGCAGGAGCTGTGCAGGGAGGATGAGGAGCTGATGGGCCACGTCCTGGGGGTGCTGGTGGCCTCCACTAACACCCTCTGGTACCATGTCGTCTATGAGCCCAACCAAGAGAAGCTGTTGACACCCAACCCCAAGCTGCCAGAGCTGGTGGGCATGGACACAGGCAGCAGGCCTGGGTCTGCTGGTTGGAAGTCAGTGCGGTGGCTGGATGCATCCTGGGCACCAGCTGCCGAGGCTCTGCACACCCGGTACCGCCAGCTCTTCTGGGGGGCCACCAGCACTGCCCTGGGGCACCGGCTGGGGCTGCCTCATTGCCCCACGGGCAGCAGCGTGGCCACAGCAAGGGAGATGAGCCAGGCACTTGCCACGGGTATGTGGGGGCTGCAGTGGGGTGGTGGCAGTGAGAGGTGGCTCCCTGGGCCCTCTCCAGTGGGGCCACTGCTGTGGGGTGCTGCCACCAGTCCCGGACTCCTTGTCCCCCACAGCTGGTGTGCCCCAGGAGTGTGAAGAGGAGCTGGGGTGGCTCTGCCTGTGGCTGCTCTGCCAGGGTGTTCTCTGGAGCTGGGATAGTGGTAAGGAGGGTAGGGGTGGGGGGCGCACAGGGTGTGGGCTGGTGGACACAAGTTGCAGGGTGTAAGGGTAACAGGTGCGGGATGTGGGGTACAAAATGGGTGGAGGTGTGAAATATGATATGCAGGATATGGGGTGCAGGGTATGGGGTAGTGGGGTGTGAGGTCTCGGTTGTGGGGTACAGGGTGTGGGATATGGGGTGCAGCACTGAGATAGTGTGACACAGGGTGTGAGGTGAGGTATGGGGTACAGGAGATGTGGAATATGGGATGCTGGGTGTGTACTGTGGGGTACATGATGCAGGGCACAGGGTGTGGAGGATGAGGGGTGTGAGGTGGGGTGGTATGGGGTGTGGAGGGGTGCGGGGGGTATGTGGTACAGCATGTGGGCTATGGGGTGCAGGATGTGGGCAGGCAGTGTGTGGCTGCTGCCCCCATGCCACTGACCAGTGACACTGACTATGTCCTCCCCCAGACTTCTGCCATGCCCTCGGCTCAGCGCTGTCAGATTCCTGCTCCGGGGAACCAGGGCCAGTACCGGTGGCAGGGCTGGTGCGGAGCCGGACAGGGTGGTGCCTGCGGCGGCTCTACCCGGGGCTGGCCCTGGCCCTGCACTGCCTACGGACACTGCCCGGTGAGCAGGGGGGTAGAGAGATGGGGTGGGGGTCTTGAGGGGTTGCCCTGTGAGCAGAAGGATGGGGTGGGGAGACATTAGGGTCCTGGGGGTCCCCTCCAGTCTGACCCCCCCTTACCCTGCAGGCCACCCCTGTGGTCAGTCCTGCCTGCGGCTGCAGATCCTGTCCCGGTGCGTGGCCACAGCCCAGGCCAGCTGCTGGTGGCTGATGAGCAGAGCCTGCAGGTATTTGTCAGCCTGGGCACTGCCCCAGTTCCTCATCGTCACCCAGGGGGACCTGCAGGTATGTGGGGGGCAGCCTGTGGGGCTGGGGAGCAGCCTTGGAGGTCAGCTCCCACCCTGCCAAGGCTGGGCTGTGAGACTGGCCATGGGCTTGGCCATGAGACTGTCTGTGGGCCTGGCTTCCTATCTCCTCTCACCTCCAGCTGCTGAAGACAGAGACCGACAAGCTGGTACTGCTGGTGACTGAGACCTTCCCAGTGCTTGGGGACACCCCCCCAGGCCTGTCCCCCAGCACCTCGGGCCTCCCCCCCACCTCACCGTCCCCCTGGGAGCTCCAACTCTGCCAGCAGCTTCACTCTGTGGCCACCAGCATCCAGGTACAGCCCCAGTGTGGTTGGTGGCAGCTCCAGGAGCTGGCTGGTGCCATGGGGTGCCATGCTTGGGAGCCACTGGGTGCTGTGGGACTGCGGTGTCATCCCAGTTCTCCCTGCTGTGTCCCTAGCTCTTCTCAGGGGATGTGCTGAAGATGTTCTCCACTGACTGCAAGCGGATGTCAGCTGAGATCTTCGATCAGACGATGCCACTGGGCAAGCACTGGCGGGTTGGCCTGCGCCCCGGTGCGTTCAGATGCCACAGGAGCAGGGGCAGCGCTGCAAGTGGTGCCACAGCCAGGGCTGAGTGGGCATCCCTGTGTCCTTTTGTCCCCACAGACCTGCCCAGTTCACCCAGCGCCTATGCAGCAGCGGCGGCACAGGCAGTGCTGGGCCAGGTGCTGCAGGGTGCACAGCTCCTTCCCCGTGATGCCCAGGCACCTGCCCTGGCACGGGTCACCACAGCCTTCCTGGAGGCCTGGATGGACCACATTCTAGCCCAGAGGATCAAGTTCAGGTATGGTGCCCACAGTGGGGTCAGGCTGGCACTGGGACAGTGCCAGTGTGGCCACGATGCCAACCACCAGTGTCTCCAGCCTGCAGGGAGCCCTGCAGCTGCGGCAGGACTTCGAGCTGGTACGGGAGCTGGTGGCCTCGGAGCGCTACGGGCTGGCCCCCGAGACCCGGCAGGCCCTGCTTGCCCTCCGTGTCTTCCAGCAGATGGATGGTGCCATCCTCTGCCTCCTGCAGCAGCCCGGGGGCGCCGCCGGGGGCGCACCGCGGCCATGGCACAACCTGCGCCGCTGCTGTGAGAGAGGACGGGAATGGGGGTGATGGGCACAGGGGGGAGGGGATGAGGGAAGAGCATTGGTGTGGGGGTGGGGACGATGGTGATGGAGATGGCAACAGGAACGATGGGGATAGGGGCAAGGGTGAGACAATGGGGAGAGGAATGGGAGATGGGGGCAGGAATAGGATCAGGAATGGGATGGGGAGAGGAAGAGGTAATGTGATGAGGATGGGGCTGGGATGGAGCACTGGGAACAAGGAGGGGACAGGGATAGCCTATTCTGACTCCTGTCTCCCTGCCCCCTCCACCCCCTCTCCTTGAGCAGGCTCAGATGAGGGTGCCCACCCGCAGGAGCCAGGCACTGATGCCCTCCACGGCCTCGACACGCTGGAAGCGGCACCGATGGCCCCCCAGGCGGGGCCCCTCTCGTCGGATCCCGCTGGGCGGCTGCGCAGCGGCGTTCCCGAGTCCTATTTGTCTGGCAGCCAGCAGCAGTGGCTGTCGCTGCGGCTGAACCGGGCGAGGCGCTGGCGTGTGCCCGGTTTGCCCTGCGTGGGCAACGACCCCGAGACCTAAGTGTGCAATAAAAGCGGGGACCCCGTGACCGTCCCCATCCCTCTCTCTCTTCCGGTGCCCGCTGGGCTGGTCCCCGATAGCTGCTGCCCCCTCTCCCCTCCTTGCCCGGGCTGCCCTTCCGCCGCTGCCGCAGCCTGATAGCTCGGGCTCAGCGGCCGGTGGCTACTAGAACCCATGGTGTGACTACGGTTCCCGTGATGCCACCGACCTCGGCCACTTCCGTCTCGGGGCGGGGTCGAGTCGAGCCTGGACGCCCCTTCCCGGTCCTGGTCCCGGTATCCCCGTGCGGTTCCCGGTGCCGCCCGTTATGGCCATCCCCATTCCCGAGCTGGGCGCTGCCAATCGCAGGCCGTTCGCTACGGCAAGTAACGGCATCAGGAGCGGCACCGGAAGGGGACGGAGACCCCTCTGCTCCGGGGCTGAGCTCCGGTCGCTACCGGGACCGGCGGGGACTAGGGGAGGGTCGGTGGGGCTCGGTATCCTGAATGGGGGTGGGAGGGCTGGGGGGAACGTGTGGGGGGGTCCGTGGGGTCTTGAGAAGGATGGAGACCCGCCCATAGTGGGGATCTCTTGAGGGCTCCAGGGTACTATGGGGGTCCCTGGGAAGGCTGGGAGGCACTTGAGAGGGTTCCCAGGGTAGTATGGAATCCGTGGGGGTTCCAGGAGAGGCTGAGAGTGCATGATGGGGGTCCCTCTGGTGTACTGGAAGAGTACAGGGGTCTATGGGGATCCCAGGAGAAGCTGGAGGTACATGGTGGGGTCTCATGGGGGTCCCCTGGGAGGCTGGGATTCCCAGGGAAGGCTGGGAGGCAGAGGGAGGGAGTCTTTTTGGAAGTGCTGGCAAGTCTGGGGGTGCATGGCAGTGGTGCCATGGAGCCCTGGGTGGCATCCCGGTGCCCTGGTGTGTGATGATGATGATGCCCGCGGTGCCCAGGGCCCATGCTCAGTGGCTGCAGAGGATGAGGATGGGGACGAGGCACTGCTGGGGGTCGGGGGTCCTCGTCCTTGGACTCCGCAGGAGAAGCTGCTGCATGAGGCACGGCTGAAGGCCAAGGCCAAGCGTCGGCTGCGGCGAGCATCGTCCCGGGACTCGGCTCGGGAGTCGCTGTCAGAGGGTCCTGAGCCTGGCCCGGAGCCCCCTGGCAGTCCCAAGGGCAGAGCACATGACCGCAGGTCCCGCACGGGCAAGGGCCGCGGGCTGCCCAAGAAAGGTGAGGGGTGGCCATGCTGTGGGGCGGTGTGTGGGGTTGGGACTCCACAGAGCTCCCTCACGCCCCTCATGAGGCCTCGTTGGGGCTGGGATGTCTCCTGTGTCTGCCATGGGGCTGGGACCTTGTTTCGTTGTTTGACCCCTCCTGAATCCCTGTAGGGCTGGAACCCTGTGTGACTCCATCACTCTGTATGGGGCTGGGACCTGTCCTGCTCCCATCATGGGCTTGGGACCCATCCTGAGTTCCCCCTCCTGTGTCTGGGGCTAGCCTCATTCTGTCCATCCCCATGGGGCTGGGACCCCTGCGCAAAGCTCCATCACTCCCCTTCTGTCCCCCCACCACCATGTGGCTGGGCTCCCTCCCAGTGCCCCAGGCTCAGTACTCTGCCCCAGGTGGTCCCAGCTGGGTCCCTCAGTGCCCCCCCTTCACTGAGCCCCCACTCATCCCATCCATGCCTGGCACAGGCGGTGCTGGGGGCAAGGGCGTGTGGGGTGCCCCTGGCGTGGTCTATGGCTACCAGGAGCCCGACGTCCGAGACCCCAACTATGATGAGGTGGCTCAGGTATGGCCCTGACCCCCTAATCCAGCTGTCCCCTTCCCACCACAGGCAGCCCCTTGGGGGTCTGGCCAGCTGTGGGCAGGGCTGTGGGTGGGAGGGTGGCATCATGTCCTCACACAGGGAGACACAGTCTATGCCACCGTGGTGCCCGAGCTGGAGGAGGAGGAGCTGGAGAAGAACGTGCAGCCCATGGTTCTGGAGTACTTCGAGCACGGGGACACCAGTGAGGTCATGGTGCGATGGGAAGGGGTTCTGCAGGAGGAGGGGGGACCTCAGGGAGGGGACAGGGGTCTCTGGGTGACAAAAATCATCAAGGCTAGGGATGGAGAAGGGTCCCTTGGGAGGGGGATGGGGCTTCCACAGTGATGGAGACCTTTGCAGGGGTCAAGCTGGTGTGAGGGGAAGAAAGAGGGTCCCTTGGGGTTGGGGGATATCCTTGGGGCTGTCAAGGACCCCAAGGTGAATCTGGGGGTGTCTGGGGGGGTATGAAGTCCCCGTGGGGGGTCTGTGGGATGTTGACTCCACGTGGTCTGGGATTGTCTCTAGGGATGTTGTATCTTCACCCAAGAGCAGATCTGGGAGTGTCCCTGGGGTGCCAGGTCCTCACAGTGGGTAGGGGTCCTGGTGCCATGGTTGGTAATGCTTGGGCACAGGAGCTGCTGCGGGAGCTGAACCTGGGTGGCCGACGGCCAGCGGTGGCCGCGCTGGCAGTGGCCCTGGCACTGGAAGGCAAGGCCAGCCACCGAGAGCTGACCTCCCGCCTGCTGGCTGAGCTGGTGGGGCCTGTGGTCACCCCCGATGACATGGCCTGGGCCTTTGATGCCATGCTGAGGGACCTGCCCGACCTCATCCTTGACACTCCTGAGGCACCACAGGTGGGGGACCAGGACTGGGCTGGGCAGGGTCATGGCTGTGCTGCAGAATGTTTGAGGGGACACACAGTTGTGTCAGGGGACCACAGTCATGCCAGGGATGCTGTGAGGGGGGGGCAGAAGGGTCATGGCTGTGCCAGGGAATCTGTGGCCGTGCCAAGGATGTTGTAGGGGGGAACACAGCAATGCTGAAGGGGGCAGAGGTGTGCTGGGGGGCCATGGCCATGCCAGGGGATGCTCTGGGCGGATGTGGCCATGCTAAGGGGGCCACAGCTGTGCCAAAGGGATGCTCTGAGAGGGCACAGGCATGCTGTAGGACATTCCAGCATGCTGTGGGGGCTATGCCATGACAGTGGATGCTCTGGGGGGGGAACAAGGCCATGCTGGGGGTGCCCTGAGGGGATACAGCTGTGCCAGGTTGGAGACATGGCCATGGCAGAGATGAAGGATGTTGCTGGGCCATGGAGGGGCAATGGTCGTGTTGGGGGTTGCTCTGGGGGACTATGCTAGGATGGGGTGTGGCTGTGCCAAGGTCTGCCTGGCAGCTCTGGCTCCAGGCACTGCTGCCCTGCCTGCAGATGCTGGGCCAGTTCATTGCCCGGGCGGTGGCTGACCATGCACTGCCCTTGGACTTCCTGGAGCGGTACAAGGGGCGTGTGGACTGCGAACACGCCAGGTAAGGTCCCCTTTGGACCCTTGCCAACCCCCCCCCATTCCCTACCCCCTCCCACCCTTACCTACCCCATCCCACAGGGCTGCCCTGGACCGTGCTGCCGTCCTGCTCCGCATCAAGCGCGACGTCAACCGTCTGGACAATGTGTGGGGTGTGGGGGGTGGCCAGCGCCCTGTCAAGCACCTTGTCAAAGAGGTCAGCACCCAGCTGCCCACCCTGCCCCAGGTTGTGTCTTGCACCCTGTTCCCCACGTTCTAGATCCCCCCAGACATAATCTTCTGCTCCATCCATTGTCCCTGCATGCCCCCACCACTGGGTATGACCCCAGATGTCTGTCCTGTGGACATTCCCCAACCATGTTCTTCAGGATGGGACCTTGCCTGTGGTGTCCCCCCAGACACATCCCCGTGCCCTCCCCACATCAGGACCCACCTCTACAGCCCCTGGCTACCCCCATGCTGGATTCCCATGCTGTGTCCCTGTGCCACCCCGATGTCCCCTGCTGTGTTCTCTGCTAGATGAACCTGCTCCTGAGGGAGTATCTGCTCTCTGGGGAGGTGTCAGAGGCTGAGCACTGCCTGCGGGAGCTGGAGGTGCCCCATTTCCACCATGAGCTGGTGTACGAGGTGAGAGGTGGGGCTCTAGGGATGTTCTGGGGGAGCCCCCATGGTCCTACTGACCCTTGCTGCCCGGCAGGCTGTGGTGATGGTTCTGGAGGGCTCTGGTGAGGAATCTGTGGCCAAGATGGTGACGCTGCTGAAAGTGCTGTGGGAGACAGGGCTGGTGACACTGGATCAGATGAACCGGGTGAGTGTAGGGTGCTGTGGGGAGAATGAGGGGTCAGCAGCCCATCCGAGGGCTTAGTCTGCTCTCTGCCCCCCACAAAGGGCTTCCAGCGGGTGTATGAGGAGCTGGGGGACATCAGCCTTGATGCACCGCTGGCCCAGGGGCTGCTGGAGCAGCTGGTGGAGCTTTGCTTCGACCGTGGGGTCATCACCCGGGCACTGCGGGACGCCTGCCCCACCAGGTACTGGGGATTGTGGGGGGGACCGGAAGGGACTCCCCCTTCATTCTCATCATTGTATTCCTTCTGCACAGGAGACGGAAGCGCTTCATAAGCAAAGGTGATGGGGGACAGGTCAAGCAGTGAGTGGGGGGCTGAGGCCATTGGCCAGCTGTTGTTGGGGGACAGGGTTCTGCTGTGCCCCCCAGGGTGCAGGAGCAGCCCCCAACCTCCCGTCCAGACACTGCCTTGTGCCCAGGACCACCCCCGCGTGTCAGTGGGGCTGCCGCAGGACCCTCACCCAGCTCTAGGGCTGTCCAAGGACACTTGCCCAGGTGCTGGGCAGCCCTGGGACCCCTACACCAGGACCCCCACCAAGCCAGGGGGCATCCCCAGGATCCCCACTCGGGTGAAATCCGACCACGGGACACAATAAAGCGGCTTCCCAGGACGTGCTGAGCGTGGTCTGTGTGTGCTGAGATGACGCAGGGGGGTTCTTGTCCCACCTCGGAACCGGGTTGGGGTTGAAGGTGGGGAGTCCCGTGGAGGACAGACCCTGCACTAGCTCCTCCCGCCCGCTAAGGGGCGCCATGGGCAGCGCGCCGCACCCCGGCCGCCGACGCGGCGTGATGAGGTAAGCAATGCGACTAGGAACATGGCGGCGGAGCGGCGCCGACGCGGCGGTGGGAATGGAGCCCGGGAACGACCCCGGGAACGCGGAGCACGACGGGAACAGCGGGAACAGCAGCGAGGAGCGGGCCGGGCCCGCACGGCGCTGGCAGTGGCAGCCGTAGCACTAACGGTGGCCTTTGGCCTTGCAGCGGTGGCTGAATGGAACCGGTGGAGCGAGACCTCCCGCCTCGTTACCCCGCACCCCGCCCCTCCCGCGCTCGATCCCGGCTCAGCCGGGCCTCTCGCCTCGCCTCAACGCTTCTGGGGCACTTACCGGCCTCATGTTTATTTCGGGATGAAGACACGCAGCCCGCGGGCTCTCGTTACCGGTGAGAGGGCGGGAGCGGGGCCTCGGCCTGCCGCCGCACCCGCCCGGTAAACGGAGGCTGAACCCCCCCACCCCGCTCCCCCCAGGCTTAATGTGGCTTCAACAACGTGAGGGAGGTGGCAGCTTACGTCATACTTGTGAGCAAAGCGACGGCCTGTCACGATATGGCTGGTTGATGCACGACGGGGAGAATTTCGGGGTGCAGGAAATCCGTGATGGAGGATTGGTGTTAAAAACCGAATTCGTTAAGCGGCCGGGAGGGGATCACGGAGGAGATTGGAGCTGGCGTGTCACTGCACGGATGGAGGTGACAGCCTGGGAAAGGGGGGGGGGGGGCGTGACAATGCCAAGAGGTTGCGTTGCCCCTTCCTCACCCTCCTCTTCCTCCTTGCAGGGCACGGGGGGCCCGGCCCCACTCCTCTCTCTCTTCTTCTACGTTGCAACAGACGGGCAGGGGACGCTGTGGCCGCACCTGGAGAACAAGACTCGGCTGGCTGCTGTGACAGGGACGACAGAGGAGCTGGGAGACTTCACCCTCACCTTCCTCCCACCCACAGCTGATGCAGAAGGGGACCCCAAACATGCCAGGTGCTTTGCCATGACATCCCCTTCCCATGTGCCACCTCTCACCTGATACCCCCATTGTCCCATCATCTCCCTCCTTGTCCCCCAATGCTCCCACAATGTGCCCCCGTCTTCTCACACCCCACCAGTATCCCATTCCCTGTGTCTGCCTGTTCCCTACTGCTCCCATGACATCCCCCTCCCCGGTTACCCATGTGCACCCTTGTCCCGACAGCAGCCTCAACATCCCATTCTTTGTCCCCTGATGTCACCTACCCTTGTTGTCCCTCTCCCTGTCCCCCATGTCCCTCCATCCCACAATGTTCCCTTTCCTATTTCCTGTATTCCCCTGTCCCCATATGCCCTTATGCTCTCTGCCCTGTTCCCTTAATCCCCACAACATCCCCCTCTTGTCATTCTCCTCCCTGGTCGCTGTGTCCACTTTTTCTCCTTGATACTCCCTTGTCATCCCCCTCCCCAGTCCCTGTGTTCCCCCATCCTGATTCACCCACAACATTCCCATCCTGTTTCTCTGTGTCCCCACCATTCCTTGATACGCTTGTTCTGTGTCCCCCATGTTTCCCCCCTTTTCCATGTCTCTCTCCACATCTTCCATGCGCCCCAGTCCCCTGACAATGTGTCCCCCTCCCTTGCAGCTACAACTACCTGGATGTGCCCAGCCCGGGACTGCACCTCCTGACAGATGTAGTTCGGAGCAGCCTCAGCAACCGCTTCGTCTTCTCGGGGCCAGGAGGGCCGCGGCGCCGCTTCTTCGCTGTCGACACCTTCAAGGGGCTGCCAGGGTGGGAGCAGCATCCCCCACCAGCCCCACGTGGGCACCTGCTGCTGCACCAAGTGACACTGGAGCTGCCAGCAGTGCTGGAGGTGATGTTTGAGTCGGGCAGGGCGGTGGCAGGGCAGCACCGGGAGTGGCTGGCAGGGGCAGCCCTGTCGTCGGCACTGTCACGACACGCAGCAGCCTTCCAGCGGCGTTTTGAGGAGACTTTTGGCCTGGCCCAAAAGGGTTTCCCCCCTGCACAGCGCCGTTTCGCCCAGGCTGCCCTCAGTGACCTCCTGGGTGGGGTGGGCTACTTCCACGGGCGCTCACTGATCCAGTCGCCACGGCCAGGCGAGCCGCCGCTGCCTGGGGCTGAGGCCTCGCTGCTTACTGCAGTCCCCTCCCGCTCCTTCTTCCCAAGGGGCTTCCTGTGGGATGAGGGCTTCCACCAGCTGCTGCTGGCACGCTGGGATCCAGCGTTCAGCCGGGAGATCTTGGCCCACTGGCTTGACCTGATGAACATGGAGGGCTGGATCCCGCGGGAGCAGATTTTGGGGGAGGAAGCGCTGTCCAAGGTGCCCCCTGAATTCGTGCCGCAGCTCAGCGAGACAGCCAACCCCCCCACACTGCTGCTGGCACTAGAGCAGCTGCTCCCTGAGGCCCCCCAGCCCTACCTCCACCGCATCTTCCCCCGCCTCCGTGCCTGGTACGATTGGTACAACCGAACGCAGGCTGGGCCACTGCCGTTCACCTTCCGCTGGCGTGGCCGTGATGCCCACCCCGAGCTCTTCCTCAATGCCAAAACCTTGGCGTCGGGGCTGGACGACTACCCCCGTGCTTCCCATCCCTCGCCTGAAGAGCGGCACCTGGACCTGCGCTGTTGGATGGCGCTGGCGTCCCGCGTGCTGGCTGCGGTGGCTGAGCGGCTGGGCGAGCCAGCGGACGGCTACCGTGCCATGGAGCAGGCACTCACCGACAACGCCCTGCTCGACCAGCACCACTGGGCACCGGAGCTGGGCATCTTTGCTGATTATGGCAACCATAGTGCCGCAGTGGGGTTGAGGTGGCACCAACCGGGGCCAGCGGCACCAGGGCAGCTGCCACCAGAACCGCGGCTGGTCCGGGAGGTGCGGGAAGAACCGCGGCCACAGTTTGTGGGGGCATTAGGTTATGTCAGCTTGTTCCCAGTACTGCTGCGGGTGCTGCAGCCAGACTCACCACGGCTGCCAGCAGTGCTGGCAGCCATGAGGAGCAAGCGGCAGCTCTGGACTCCCTTCGGCCTGCGGTCACTGGCTGCTGACAGCAGCTTCTACATGCGCCACAACAGCCAGCACGACCCTCCCTACTGGCGTGGCGCCGTCTGGGTCAACATCAACTACCTGGCGCTGCGGGCGCTCCATGGCTATGCCAAGGCTGAAGGCCCGCAGCGGGCACAGGCAGAAGAGCTGTACCAGCAGCTGCGGCACAACCTGATCACCAACATTTACCGGCAGTTTGCTGAGAGTGGCTTCCTTTGGGAGCACTACAATGACAGCACGGGGCATGGCCAGGGCTGCCGGCCCTTCGCCGGCTGGACCGCGCTGGTTGTGCTGGCCATGGCTGAGGACTACTAAAGGCCATGGGGCTACTGGCTGGCATATGCTGCTGGCCTGGCTCCTCTGACTCAGGTGCAGGTGGAGGCACTGAGCCCAATGCCTCCCCCCAATAAACCCTCTTGATACCATCAGGGCCTGCTGTTGCTTGTCTTCAGGGGTTCTGTGCAGTAAGAGGGTTTGGTCCTTGGGCTGTGGTATCCCAGGTTGGTCCCAGTGGCACTGAAGAGGCCCAGAAGCTCCCAGCTCAGCTACAGCATTGCCAACACCAATGCTTGGGATGTTGACCCAGCTAGGCCTCAGTGCTGCCCTATAAGCCTAGTGCAAGATTCCCCATGCCACAGGGTGGGAGTATCCCAGTTCCCTTCTCCATTGGGGTTGGCGGAGAGGTGGCCTAAGGGGTCCCAGCTTGGCCCTGTGTCACCTCATGGAGCTAGGGCAGCATCCCCACATGCCATAGAGGTGAGATGCCTGTAGGGCTAGGGCAGTGTCCCCCATGCCATGGTGGGTATCTTAGCACCCCTACTTGTGCGGGTCGGGGTGCCCAGAGTAGCCCCCAGTACTCCCCAGCAGGCTGCTGTACTTCCACATCTCTTTAATGATGAGCAAACGCTACGTGAGCCGCCCAGCCCCAGGCAGAGCTGGGGCTCCCCCTCTAGCAGCACTGGGTGGGGGGCACAGGGCTGGCGCAGGGTCCCTGGAAGCAGTTCGGAGGAGGGGGGGCCACTCCCTCGGGGGGTGATGGGGGGAGTCAGCTGGGGGCTCCGTGGGGAGAGTCCAGACCCCGGGACTGCCCCACACCCAGGGCACACAGGGGGAACCCCTCCAAAGTGCTGCCTGCTGCACACCAGGTGCCCTCTAAGCAGGAGTGTCGCACTTGCTGTGCCCCATGGCTCCTCCAAGGCTGAGAGAGGGGGAACCAGGCAGAAGGGCCCTGGGGCTGGGCAGGGGATGGTTGTGAGGCTCAGATGGGCAGAGCAGGTGAGCCAGGCCCCTCGGATGGGCAGCAAGGTGGAGGCACTGGGCCAGCCTTGCCCAGGAGGTGGCTGCCTTCGCCCTCACCCTCTTCCTCCTCCTGGCACCGTCCCACCTCAATGCCTGAGTCCCCTGTCAGCCGTCGGTGCCTGAAATGCTCGCTGCCACCACCAGTGCCACCTTCATCCCGGGCCATGCCACCCTCCTCCTCCTCGCCCTCCTCGATGTCAGAGCAGAGGTGCCCATCAGCCTCAAAGAAGTCCACGGTGGAGGAGAACAAGGCGTGTTTTGGGGGGCCCCCACGTGCTGGCACTTCAGCAGGAGGCAGCTCCCAGCTGGCTCCAGTGCCAGTGCTACTGGTGCCAGTGCCACCCTCACCGTCGTGGCTGGGCGTGCTGGCACGGCTGCGCTCGGTGTCATCGGTGCCTGGTGCCGACAGCGAGGTGCTGCTGGGGGACGTGACACAGCTGGAGCCACATGAGCAGCTGCTGCTGGAGTTGGCAGAGCTGGGTGAGAGCGTGAGGCTACTGGAGCCGGGGGCACCGCGTGGGCCACCCAGCTGAGCCAGGATGGTGCTGTATGGTGGCGGCGGGGTGCTGGGCCGGTGAGCCACCTCCTCATAGGCTGGCAACTTAAAGGAGGCCAGCATCCCTGTGGGGAGAGTTGGGACAAAGGGTAAGGGGGCAACACCTGGGGCACAAACTGGCATGGGCTGCTGGGGTAGGGGGACATAGAGGGTCTGGAGTAGGACACAGGAGACTCTAAGGACACAGACACGAAAAACGGACTCTGGGATGAACAAAAGGAGCCAAGGGGAACACAGGAGGCTCTACACAGACACAAAAGGCTGTGGTGGGGAAGGTACAAAGGCAATCAAGGGAGAGACATAGGGGAACTCTGAGGGGCACACAAAGCGATTGGGAGCAAGTATTAAAGCAGAGCTTGAGGAAAGAAACAGAAGCAGAGCGTATGGGGCCGAGGTGTGAGGACAAGATGAGACAATAAAGGAGGCAAGGAGAGAACACAGGGGAGACACAAAATAGAAGGATGCAAGAGTACAGGGGAAAGGAGCAAACACAGGGATGTGGAATTGGGGACACAAGGGAGATACACGTAAGGGAGCTGAGAAAGCAACAGAGAAGGGGCTGGAGAAGGACATGAGAGATTCTAGTGGGGACAAAAAGGGGGCTGGGGTTGTCCCCCTCGACTCACTGAGGTCCATCATGGAGGCGGGGTAATTGCAGGCACCATGGTAGGCGATGAGGTTGATCTCCCGCTGCCGCTGCTGCTGCTGCAACCGCAGCTTGGCCCGGCGGTGCCGGTAGGCGCAGCAGCAGCTGAAGAGGATGAGGATGGTCCAGAGCAGCCAGAACCCTGCAGGGAGCCGAGCAGAGCAGGGTCACCTTCCCTTTGAACCCTTTTTACACAGGGCAGGGCGACCCTGCAGGGACATCTCCACAGGTCCCCTAGTCCTTTCCTCAAACTGCCCCTTGAGTCCTCGACCTCCATGGACTACAAGATCTCCCCAAAGACCCCAAGTGGTGCCACAGAGCTCTCTCCTACAGCCTCATATTCTCTCACAGAGATCTCGACTCCCCCAGAGCCCCTAACCCTTTCCCAAAGCCTTTGACCCCCCAGAGCCGCAGAGTCCTCCCAAGCACCCCGACGTCCTCCCCGAGGAACCGGGCGCCTCCAGGCCCCGCCGACCACTCCGCCCTCCCCACAGCCCGGAGGTCCCCTCAGTTTCCCGATCCCCTCAAGCCCTTCGTTCCTCCTCGAGTCCTTAACCCCCTTCCCGAGCTGCAGGGTCCCCCCTTCCTCGGTCCCCCGCACTCACACCACAGCTCGTAGTAGTAGGTGCAGCAGCCGGTCTCCCCGCAGCAGTGCCCGGTCTCGCACACGTAGGGCTGGTTGTTCACCCCCGGGCAGTACTCCCGGGCCTGCAGCCACGGCCACACGGTCACCCCAGGCCCCGGGGAAGCGGGTCCCGGCCGGCCCTCGGTGCCCTCCCCCAGCCCGTCCCGGCCCTACCTGGTGCTGCCGGCCCAGCAGCGCGGCCCAGGCCCCCTCGGCGCCGCCGCTCCCGGGCCGCTCCATGGCTTCTCCTCAAAGCCCGCCGCGGCCCCGTGCCGGCTCCACCCGCTCGGCCGCCCCGGCCCCGGCCCCCGCCGCCCGCAGCAGCAGCCGCTGCCCCGCTGCTGCTGCCGCTGCCGCCATGGCGACCGCCGGGCCCAACGCTACCGCCCGGGCAGCAGCCTCCGCCGCCGCCATCACGCCCGGGCCGGAGATTCCGCCCCGCCCCTGCCACCTCCGCTGACCAATCACCCGCCGCCTCCACGCCGCTCACCAATCGGCGTCGCCGCCACCGCCCTGCCCCCACCAATTGGGAACTATCTGCCCGCGCCTCACGCCCAACAACAGAGACAAAGGGACCAAGCCTCGCCCCACTGCCGGA
This sequence comes from Indicator indicator, assembly GCF_027791375.1. Classification (NCBI taxonomy): domain Eukaryota; kingdom Metazoa; phylum Chordata; class Aves; order Piciformes; family Indicatoridae; genus Indicator; species Indicator indicator. The sequence goes on along the minus strand of NC_072032.1, from coordinate 14,472,321 downwards.
TTGGCGGCTGCCGCCACCAACCAGAAGTGGAGCCCCGCCCTTATGGCTGTAACTGACGGGGATACCAGCCAAAAACGACATCGCCGCTCGTCGCCATACAGGCGCATCCTCCCCGCCTGGCTGGACCCTGCCTCCGGGGCGGGCGTTTGAGAAAGAGCAGCCAACGCGCGGCCTGACCTACCGACTGACGACAAAGCCAACCAATCAGCGGCCTCGTTTTCTCTTGGGCAGAGCTCCAGCCAATGGCCCCGAGATGGCCGGGCTAAGCCGTACCATAACCCACCATGGGGAGCCAGGGTGTCCTCGTCTCCCCGTCCCGAAGGACCCGCACACGGTTCCTTCACCAACAGCCTTTAATTAGCTCCGACGCTACCGCAGGACCAGCCCCGGGACCTTCCCACAACCCTCCCGCTGCCCCGGGAATCTCTCAGTCTCTACCCACTTTTGTCCGTTCTGGAGGGGCCGGGCCCCCGCCACGGCCCCCTCATGGCTCCTTGGGTCCTTGTCCCACAGTCTCAACCCCTATCTGGCGATCCTGGAGAGATCGGACTCCTCCCTGCTTCCAGAGACTGCTGCACAGATACAGCCTCACTCTGTCCATCCTGGAGGATCCATAGCCCTTCCCACTGTCCCCCTTAGCCTAGGCAGCAGCCTCCTGCAGCTGGAGGTTCCTCCGGTAGCAGGCCAGACTGCAGAGTGGCCGACCGGTCCGGGAGCAGGAGTAGCGCTTGAGGTTGGAGCAGCCGGCAACGGCACAGAGGACAGCAGGGGGCACGGTGGGGGGAGCCGGGGCAGGCAGCAACGGCAGGGCCATGCCAGCAGGGAAGGAGACAGTGATACGATCAATGGCGTTGCAGTAGTGGACAACAGGGCAGGGAGGCTGCTTGGACTTCCGCTCCCGTAGCGTCTTCACCTTGGCCTTGTTGGTTTTGGTCAGTCGCTCGATGGTCTGGTTCTTGTTCTCTTCAGCCTTCTTGGCTGCCTGCAGCCGCCGCTTGCGGGCCCGTTCCTCCCGCTTCACCAGCATCTCCTCCGTCAGCTCCTTTGCCTTGTAGCCCATGGGCAACTCCAGCAGTGGCTGACTCTGCTGCTTGTGCAGGAGTGCTTTCTGCATGGGGACAGTGGCATTGTCACCGCTCTAGCCACGGCACCCCGAGCCCCTCTGAAATCTCTGACCTGGCCTCCTACCAGTGCTGGGCCTCCCTGGTACCTCATTGGGCAGCAGAACCAGCCCCAAGGCCCCAGCTGCACCACCTCAGCCCTGTCCCAGGCAGCTCTATGCTCGTCCCTCACCTGCCGGGCAGTCAGCAGGGACTCATCCACCTCCTTCTTGAGCTCCCCATTGTCATCCAGCTCGCCCTTCTCCAGGGCATCAAGCCAGCGCTCTTCCTCCTCCATTTCCTCCTCACGAGCAGGAAAGCAGCTCTCCGAGTCCAGATCCGGCACGGGCGAGGGGTCCAGGTTGCTGTCCTCATCTGAGCCAGGAAAAGAATCACCAGGAGGGGGACCACCCCATCCTGGGGTCAGGCCAGCCCCGAAGCCATGACAGGGCAACTCACACTGCCTTGGACAGCACAGCTGACCTGTGAGCACCATTCCAAGCCTCTCAGCATGCCCATAGAGAGGGACACAGAGCATCCCCGCAGGACCCCCGTCCTGCTCCAACCCCTTGAGACTCCCCACCAGTCTCCCCTACAGCCAGACTTCCCCCCTTGATAGCTCCTTGTGCAAGTGCTTCCCCCAGGTCTCACCCAGCCAGGCCCGGTACTGCTCGATGGGCACCCCTTCGGTGGGCTCCTCCTCCTCGTCCACCACCATCAGTGGAGAGGGAGAGCGCGGAGCCTCAGGGACCACAGTGAAAGTCGGGACACTGTGGAGAGACACCGAATGAGAGGAGCAGGGGGGAAAGCCAGGGCCAGGGCCAGCCGGGACAGGGCCAACCGGGGCGTGGAGGCCCCGGCCCTCCCCAAGACGTGGGGACACGTGTCCGAGCGAGGTCGGTGGCGCTGGTGGGGCGGGGGAAGAGCCCGGCCGCGCCCCTCCTCACCTCTTGGTACCCAGGATCTGCCCCCCCAGCTTGATCTTGAGCTTAAGCTGGGGCTTGCGCAGGCCAGCAGAGGGCTCGGGGGCTGCGGGGGGCGGCAGCCCCGCCGCCTCTTGATGGTGATGTTTCTTCTTGTGCTTCTTCTTGTGCTTCTTATGCTTCTTCTTGTGGGACCCATGTCCGCCGACCGCCTCGGCTTCCTCCCCTGCGGGGCAGCACTACCGTCAGCGCGGCCCGGGGACCCCACATCGTGCCCGCCGGGGCCTCAGCGGCGACACCCGTGGTTGCCCTGGCCCTCGGGCTCCTCCCGGCCCGGGACCCTCACCGTGTTCGCCACCTTCCATCCTGCCCCGCCGCCAGGCCTTGCTCATCCGGCGCCGCAGGTGCCGGGGTCCCGCCTTGCAAGGGGAACCAATTCGGCGCCGACCCACTTCCGCCCGGCGCGGCGGAATGCGCACATAGGGGTAGCGGGCGGAGAGTGGTGGTTGGTGCCGCCATCTTTGAAGTGGGCAAAAAGGGGCGGGGGTCCGGGCGGAAACCAGACCGGAAACACTTCGAGCCTGCGGCGGCGGTTTCCGTCTGGGCCGCGTGTGCTACGGCGGGGCGCGTGCGGGCAGGTGCACACGTGTGTGCTGCACGTGCACATTGACGTGCCCGGTCACACGTGTGTGCTGCCCGGTAACGTGTATCTGCTGCCCCTTGGCACATGTGCTGCCTAGCACGTGTGTGTGCAGCACAGTAACGTATGTGCTGCCCCTTGACATGAATGGGCTGCCTGTCCACACGTCTGTGCTGTTTCTTGCTTGTATGTGCTGCCTGTCGCACATATGCTCAGCCCATTACACCTGTACTGCCTGGTCACACGTGTGTGGTGCCTCTTACGTGTGTCTGCTGCTTACTCTCATATATGTGTTGCCTATTACATGTATGTGCTACCTGTCATACCTATGTGCTCTCTGCTACATGCATGTGCTGCCTGTTACATATGTGCTGCCCGTGCCCATGTATGTGCTTATTCATGTGTGTGCTGCCCATGCCCACGTGGTACCTGTTCACAGCTGTGTGCTGCTTGTGCACACGTGTGTGCCTGCTCACACATGTGTGCTATTGTCCATGTGCTGCCGGGTCACTCCTGTGCTGCCTGTCACTCGTGTGTGCTCCTTGTCACATGTGTGTTTCCCCATCACACGCATGTGCACAACCTGATACTGTGGTGAGTGTGTGTGCGCGTGTGTGTGTATGGACATTGTCCTGTGCACGTTCTTGCACAGGCAGCCCTGCAGGCACGACATACCCAGCCCGTGCCCACCCCGTGCATTCACTAACATCCCCCCAGCTCCCCCTCGCCCCCCCTATCCCTGCAGCTGTCGCAACTGACTGGGGCCATTGTCCTGACTGTGCCAGGCACTGCCCGATACCAGCCCTAGTGCCCCCCGGGGCACTTTGCAGCAGTGGCAGCCGCCATTGGTGTGTCCTGGTGCCCCCAGTGCCCTCCGGTGTGTCCCGCCCTGTGCCAGGGAGGGGTTTACTCTGGTCTTAGAGCCGAGGACACTTCTGGTGGCCTGACCCTGGCACCGATACCAGCACCATGTTCTGCCGTAACCAGCAGAGCCGGCTGACCGTGGCCCGCGGCTCGGCGCTGGAGATGGAGATCCGCCGTGGGCGCTGCCGGCTGAGCGTCCTGGCTGACTGCCCGCAGGTATGGCACTGGCACCAGTACTGGTACTGCCACCGCCATTGGCACTGGCACCAGCAAAGGCGCTGGCACCTGTACTGGCATCGATACTTGGCATTGCCATTCACAGTGTCACTAGCACCGGTACTGGCACTGCCACTGGCACCAGCACTGGTACTGCCACTGGTTCTATCACTGCCACTAGCTTCGCCACCAGTACTGAGCACTAGCTCCGCCACTGGCATTGCTACCGGCACTGGCACTTGTACTAGCAGTGGCAATGGCATCAGCACCAGTGCTGGCACCAGCACTGGGACTTGTATTAGCACTGCCACCGGCACCACCACCAGTGCAACAACCACTGGCACCAGCACCCAGGTCGCACGGTCAGGCGGCCGCCGGCAGCCACTCCCCCGCCCCTGGTACCGTCTGCCTGTCGTGCCCGTCCCACCAGCAGCACCGGGTGGCACCGGCCCAGCCGGGATTTCCTGTCGCCCTCGCCTGCCCCTGCGGCATGGCCGCCCTCGCCCCCGGCTGCTGCTAGCCCGGTGTGGCAGGACCGCGGCACCGGTATCCCGTCTCCAGCTGCTCCTGCCCCAGGGCGGGGGCCGGTGGGGCCAGGGCCTGGCACCGGAATCCGTGCCGGGGGCCCTCGTGGCTGAGGGGGCCGGGGTGACCGGGAAGGGGGCTCCAGCGGTGTGGCGGGGTGCAGGACGTGGGGGAAGACGGAGCTGAGGGAACGGGACCCTCGTCACACCGGGCACAGGACACATGGCATCGGCAGAGCACGGGGCACCGGGGGGGGGGGGGGTACACTGCAAACTCGGGCGTCGTGGTGCAACTGGAAGGGCTCTGGTGCAGTGCGGGGGAGGGGTTCCCTGATACGATTGGAGAGGTTCTTGTTCCCCAGTACCAGCTGCACAGGGTGCTGGAGGAGTCCCAGTGAACTTGGTGGGGGGTCTTGGTGAAACGACAGGAATCCTGCCTTCCCCGGTACCGGCCGCACATGGTGGTGGACGTGTCCCGGTGCACATGGAGGGGGATCCCCGGTGCATAGGATAGGGGAGGTCCTGGTGCCACTAGGGAGGTCCTGGTTCCCCTGGTACCGGCTGCATACGGTGGTGCCGGCGTCTCAGTGTACTTGGGAGGGGGGAGCCCGGTGCGTATGGGGGGGTCCTGCTTCCGCCGGTACCAACTACACATGGAATGATTTTTTGGTACACTCGGGGGGAGCCTAGTTCCCTCGGTACTGGCTGTACATGACGGTCGAGGTGTCCCGGTACCCACGGTGTGGCGAGGGCTGGTCCTGGTTCCGCCGTTACCGGCTGCACAATGCGAGGTTCCGGTGCATTTGGAGCTTCCCCGCTGCACACATGGGGGTTGTTCCGAAGCCGCCGTTGCCGCCGTGGGGCGGGGGAACGGGCGGGAGGGAGACGGGGCGGGCCGGGCCGGGGCCGGAGCAGGGGAGGCGGCCGCCTTCCTGTGCGCGCCGTGGCGGAGCGGGAGCGGCGGAAGGTACCGGCGGCGGGGAAGGGCGGGTGGGGGTCGCGGTGTTGCGCCCACCGGGGCCGGCAGGGGGCGGCGGCCTGCACCGGGATCTTGTCTGGTGCCCCCCCCCGCCTTGTCCCCGCGCTGGTGCCGGTACTCTGTCCCCTCCCTGCACCCCGATCCGTTCCCCTTCCTCTCAATCTGAACCGGTCCCCGGACCCCCGGTTCCAGCCCCCGCTCCCGCTGCACTCCAGACCTTGCTCCCTGTCCCTACACCCCGTCTTGTGCCCCGTCCCTTGAACCCCGTCCTGTGCCCCCCACCCCGCCTGCTGCGTCTCAGCCCCCCCCAAACCTTACACCTCGTCCCTGCACTCCCTGTCTTGTCCCTTGTCCCCTGTCCCTGCACCCTCTTTCCAGGGACACTCTCCCTGTCCCGTCCCCTGCACCCCGCACCCCTCCTTCTGTCTCCTGTACCCCACCCTGTCTGCTGTATCCCATCCCCGTACACCCTGTTCTGTCCTCTGAACTCCATCCCCTGCACCCTGGTTCCTCCGCTGTCCCCCAACCCCTGCCCCCCTTATCTCACCCCTCTTCATCCCTTGTTCCCCTCCTCACCACCCCTTTTCCAGTCCCCTGATCCCTCTGACCCATCCCTGCACCCCATCCCCAGCCTCCTGTCCTCTGCACCCCTTGTCCCCTCCCTGCAACCCATCTCCTGCACCCTTTCTCCTGTGCCTGTCCTCCGACCCCTGCACCCTGACCCCAGCACCCCTTCTCCCATCCCTGCACCCCAACCCTTGCAACTTATCCTGTCCTTGCATCTTGTGCACGGCACCCCTTGTCCCCCTCAATACTGCAAGCCCTTTACCTTGTCTTGTGTCCTCACACCTCTAACCCTTCACCCCATCTGCAGCACCCCTTGTTCCCCCTCTTCGTCACCCCAAACATTGCTTCTCATCCTGCCCATGCACCCCCTCCTCTGCACCCTGAACCCTGCACCCCATCTTGTGCCTTTACTCCATCCAGCCTGTCTGCAGCTCCCCTTCTTCCCTCCCTGCCCCTCCATCCCCTGCACCCTGTCCCATGCACCCCAAACCCTATACACTATCTTGTCCCCTGTCCCCTGCAACTCATCTTGTCCCCTGAACCCCATCTCCTGCAGCTGACACCAGCACCCATCCATGCACCCCCTCCTTTGCACTCCAAGTCCTTCACCCCCTGCTTCCCCCCTCCCCCATTCCATCTCCCCGCCCCCCCCCCGCCCCCGCTGCCCTTTCCCGCACAGTGCTTGGTTGTTCTGCGGGAGGGGGTGGCCGATACTGGAGGGGGGGGACCCCGTTACCATTGGAAGGGGGTGTTGATGAAAGGCCCTTTTCTCTCCACAGCCATATTATTCTGAGGGAGGGTGTGTGTTGGGGCGGGGGTTGTTCCCAGAAAACCCCATCTCCCACCAGCACTGGATGCATTGGCCTCTACGAGTGGGGAACTGGGCTGGACCCCCCCCCAGCCCCCCCAAATAACCGAGGGGGTCCCCATGGAGGTAGCGGGGAGGGGGCAACGCCTGCAGATGCAGGAGAAGCTGCGGATCCTGGAGGATCTCAACATGCTTTATATCCGTCAGATCGCCATCAGCCTCCAGGTAGGAATTTGGGCACCCCCTCCCCCCCAAAAAAAAACCCACCTCTCCAGCACCCACCTTCTGGGACCCTCTGGACCCCTGGAGTCTGGGTTCCCCGGGTCTGGGGGCCTGAGGGGTCCCAGGAAGATGAAGAGCTCTCCCCACCCATTCTCTCTTTCGGGGGGTGCAGCGCCCCCCCCCCATCTCCCCCTTCACAGGGCTATTTATAACAGTGATGACGTCATTGCGGCTCATGGGCAGGGGGCCTGGGGGGGGGGGAGGGGGGAGAGGATGAGGATGATGATATGTGAGCAGCAGCCAGTACCAGGATGGAGCAGCAGCCGGTACCGGGAGGGAGTTGGGAGGCTTGTGGGGGAGGGGGGGGATGTCTGTGGGTGGGGGCATCTGTGGGGCATGTAGTTCCCCTGTGGGGTGCATGGTGTGGCTGCATGGTATGGCTATGGGCAGTGTGGGGCATGGCTGGGGGCATGGGGTATCTGTGGGGTATGTGGTTCCCTTATGGGGTGCACGAGGTATCTGGGGGGCATGTGGCATGCCCACGGGGTGCAGGGGGCATCCGTGGGGTGTGTGGCCTCCCTGTGGGGTGCATGATGTATCTGTGGGGTGAGTGGCTTTGCTGGGGGTATCTGTGGGGCACAGGATACCTCTGAGGGATGTGTGTCACATCCACAGTGTGCGTGGCACACCCGTGGGGTGTGTGGTGTATCTGTGGGGTGTATTTATGGGGCCCGTGGTGTGTCTGTGGGGTACATGATGAATCTGTTGGGCATGTGGCACATCCACGGGGTGCATGGGGCACCTGTGGGGCAGAGGCTCCACCGTGGGGCGGTGTATCTGGGGCGTGTATGGTTCTCTTATGGGGTGAATGGGGTATTTGTGGGGTCAACTGTTCCCCCGTGGGGTACATAGGTTGTATCTGTGGGGTTCAAGGCACAGCCTGGGGACGTGTAGCACATCCCTGGGGTTCTTAATGTATCTGTGGGTGCGTGGCACACCCATAGGGGTGCTTGGGGTATCCATGGGGCACATGGTGCCCTTTTGGGGTATGTGATGTATTTGTGGGGTGTGTGGCACATCTGTGGGGATGCATGGGGTATCTGTGGGGTGTGCCACTCTGCTATGGGGTGCATGGCTCTGCCACGGGGTCCGTGATGTATTTGTGGGGTGCATGGTATGTCTGTGGGGTGCACAGTCTCTCCATGGGGTGTGTGGCTCCCCCGTGGGGTACACGATGTGTCCATGGGGTGCATGGCTTGTTTGTGGGGGTACCTGGTGTACCTTTGGGGTGTGTGGAACATCTGTGGGGTGCACGGCTCCCCCATGGGGCACACACTGCCTCCATGGAGTGCAAGACACATCCATGGGGCACACGATGTCTATGGGGAGCTGCATGGTCCCCCTGGGGGGATGGTTGGGGGCTGTCAGGGCCTGGGGGGCTGCAGCTGTAGGTCTGTGGGGACCATTCCGGGGTGGTGGGACAGGGACTGAGGCAGGTGGCTGCAGGTGGACCGCGAGGAGCTGGTGGCTGAATGTCCTGGGGGAGACGTGGCAGCCCCGATGCAGGGGGTGGGAAGGGACTCCCCTGCAGCCCCCAGCCCGGTGCTCCCTGTGTGCCGGTGCAGGAGCCGGAGATGCAGCGGAAGCTGGAGCGGGAGCTGCGGCTGCGGGAGGGGGCCCTGAAGCTGCTGGGGGCCTGCAGCCGGCCCGAGCAGGCGCTGGAGGCTGCCAAGGGGCTGCTGCTGTGCAACGCCCGAGTGCTGGCATACATGGCTGAGCTGCAGCGCAGGAAGGAGGCCCAGGTGCTGCGGCGGACGGCCCGGCGGTGAGCACCCGGGGGTGGGCTGGGGAGCACCTGGGGGAAGTGCTGTGGCAGCCACCCCATCCCACTTCACCCCATCCCACTTCATCCCCATCTCACTTCATCCCCAGCCCATTTCACTTCCATCCCATTTCATCTCTGTCCCACATCCCCCTCCTCCGTGCTTTGTGCCTGTCCCTGCCTCACCCCACCTTGCTTCACCCCCACCCCCTGTCATCCCCCCACAGCCCCTCGGATGCTGGACCCATGGACGAGCGCCTGCCCTGCCGGGGCACTGTCTGCATCTCAGGTACGGGAGGGTCCCACTGGGCCTCCCACACTGGGGTGGGCTGGGTGCAGCAAGCACCTGCCAGCTGTGTGACCTCCTGGACTGGTGGGGGACCCTGGGTGCTGCCAGCAAGGGACCTTCAGCTGTCCCCATGGGGCTGTGCTGTGGCGTTGGGGGGGGGGTCCTGAGTGCAGGTGTACCTGTGGGGCTGTGCTGGGAGGGCTGGCAGGGGTCCTGAGTGCATGTGTCCCCGTGGGGCTGTGCCAGGGGACTGGTGGGGGGTCCTGAGTACAGGTGTACCCGTGGAGCTGTGCCAGGGGGCTGGTGGGGGGTCCTGAGTGCAGATGTCCCCATGGGGCTGTCCAGGGAGGGTCACCTCCCTCACCACCCATCTCCCCTGCTTCCAGACCTGCGCATCCCACTGATGTGGAAGGACACGGAGTACTTCAGGAACAAGGGAGGTGAGTGGGATGCTGAAGGAGGCATTGCAGAGCCCCCCTCTTTGCGCCCCCCAGCCCTGACAGCCCCTGTCCTGCAGAGCTGCACCGCTGTGCTGTGTTCTGCCTGCTGCAGCTGGGGGCCGAGATCCACGACACCCCCATGGTGCTGGTGGACCGGACCCTCACCGACATCTGCTTTGAGAGCCCTGTGCTCTTGTGAGTGGGGCTGACTGGCTGGGGGGTGACCTACCCTGGACTTCCTTGGGCTCACTCCTGCCCTCCTCTGCCTCATCCCAAGGGATCCTCTGCCAGTCCCTCCCCGGGGTCACCCCTGCCCTCCCTTGCCTCATTCTGGGGGGACCCAGCCCTCCCCCGGACCTCCTGCCCTCGCCTCACTCATCTCAACAGGGACTCCTACATGCCCCTACACCCTCCTAGGAGGACCCTTGCCCTCCTCTAGATCCCTCTGAAGTCACCTTTGCCTTCCCCTGGACCCCTGAGACCCGAAGGGAAGCCTTGCCCTCCCCTGCCAACCTCAGGGGTCACCCCTGCCCTCCCCTGCCTCATCACAAGGGGTCCCCTGACAGTCCCTGAGGTCACCCCTACCCTCCCATGCCTCATTCTGGGCAGATCCTGCCTTCCTCTGGACCCCTTCCCTCCCCTGCACCCCACGAAGAGGACACTTACCCTCCTCTACCACCCCCCAGGGTCACCCTTGCCCTTCCCTGATGCGCCCTGGAGTGACCCCCATATTGTAGTGTGTCGCGATGGGTGCCAGGGTGGTGCTGGGGCAGGTTCGTGCCCCCCCTCACCCTGTGCCCCCTCCCCCAGCTCAGAGGCCGGCCCCGACTTTGAGCTGAAGGTTGAGCTGTACAGTGCAGGGCTGGCAGGGGGGGGCACACAGGGCAGCACCCCCCGGAAGCTGGCCACCCGCCTCAGCACCTCCCTGGGCCGCTCCTCCGGGAAGCGAGTGAGGGCTGCCATGGACGGGGGTCCCGGCAGCCCCCCCGGCAACGGGGGCACCGGGCCCCTTCTGCTGCCAGCCCCCAACGTGCCGTGAGTACCCCCCCATGTGCCCCCATTCACTGTGCCCATGTGTGCCCTCAGGGTACCCCATTCACTGGGCTCATGTGTGCCCCCAAGGTACCCCATTTGCTGTGCCCATGTGTAACCCTAGTATGCCCCATTCACTGTGCCCACCTGTGCTCCGAGTGTGCCCCCATCTGCTGTCCTTATGTGTACCCCCAGTGTGCCCCCATTCACTGTGCCCATGTGTGCCCCTATCCACTATGCCTGCCTATGCCCCTCATGTGCCCCCATTCACTGTGCCTGTGTATGCCCCCAGCGTGCCCCCATCCACTGTGTCTCCCCACTGTCCACTTACCATATCCCACCAGTGTCCCCCTGTGTCCCCCACCCACTGTGTGCCCTCCAGTGTCTCCATGCCCCGACCGTGTCCCCTTGTCGTAATCCCCCCAGTGTCCCCTCACCTGCTGTGTGCCCCCAAATATCTCCCAATGACCCCCAAATATATCCCAATGTTCCCCCACCTATCTTGTTCTCCCCCCATGTCCCCACCGTGTCCCTGCTCCCCTCACTGGCTGTCCCCGCCCAGGGGCCCCAAGTTCCACCTCCTGGCCCATGCTGTCCTGTCCCTGGCCGAGGTGCAGGATGGGTTCCGCACCCACGACCTGGCCATCGCCAGCAGCGGTGAGCAGATGGGGACTTGCTGGGCTGGGTGGAGGACAAATGGGTCTTAAGATCCTGGCAGGGTGGGAAGAGGGCTCTGTGCACCCATGGGGTGAGGTGAGGGGAGCTTTGGGGTTCTGGTAGGGTGAGAAGGGAGTTCTGAGAACTGATGGGATGAAAAGAGAGGGGTCTGGCAGTCCGGCGTGGTGGGGATAGGGGTCTGGGGTTCTGGTGAGGTGAGGTGAGGTGAGGAAAGGTTCTAGGGGTTCTGGTGAGGTGAGGGCTCTGCAGGTAGGATGGGTCTGGGGGTAAGATGGGTCTCGAGGTCCTAGCAGGGTGGGTAGAGGGGTTTGGAGGTCCTGGAGGGGTAGGGAGAAGACTCCTGATGTCCTGGCTGGTTTAGGTGCCTATTGGAGTGGAGGACAAATGGTTCTGGGGGTAGGATGGGTCTAGTGGGGGGGCTGATGGGATGGAGAGAGGAGTCTGGAATGGGGCGGAGGGGGAAGAAAAAGGCAGGGGGAGTCCTGGTGGGGTTGAGGGGCTGGCAGGGGCAGAGGAGGTGGTGTGAGGACTTGGTGGGGTGAGGAGAGAAAGGTCTGGGGGGTCCTGGCTGGTCCAGGGTAGAGGTGAACCTGGGCAGGGCTGGGGTGGGAGATGAGTCTGGGGTCCCAGTGAGGTGTGGGGGGGGTTGTATGTGGGGTGTGTGTGCCCATCCCCATTCTGTGTGTCCCTCACCCCAGAGGAGAGCTCCTGCTGGGTGCCCCTGTACGGCAGCATGTGCTGTCGCCTGGCTGCCCAGCCCCGCTGCATGGCCACCCCCGTCAGCACCGGCTTCCTGCGGCTCCAGGTGAGCCCCACCGGACACTGCCCTGGGACAGGGACACTGCAACACCAGGACTGGGCTGGGCAGGGGCACTGGTGCACTGCAGCACCAGGACAGGAGTGGGCAGGAGTGGGCAGGGACATCAGGACACTGGGATGGGGACACAGACATGGGATAGGATAGGAAGGGATGGATACAGGGACAGGGGTGGTGATGGTGATTAGGATGGGGATGAGGATGGGGACAGACATAAGGAGAGGCCAAGGATGGCCACAGGGACAGACATGGCAATAGAGATGAGGACAGGAAGAGAAACGGAGATAGGATAGAAACAGACAGGGATGAAGATGGAGAAAGGGACAGGCATGGCAAGGGGATGAGGACAAGGATGGGGACAGGGATGGCAGTGAGATGAGGATGATGATGACAAGGTCAGGGATAGGGATAAGGACAGGTGGTGGCATGAGCATGCTGGGTGTCAACAGTGCCAGCCAGTGGCTCTGGACTGTGGCAGGGATGGACCTCAGAGGAGGGGACTGCCTCTGCTCCCCATAGGCTGCAGTGGGGCTGGGGGTGTTGGCAGGGATGGTGGCCACCATTTCCCCCCGTGTTGATGGTGCCATCTTGGGGGGCAGCAGCAGGGGTCAGAGGCACAGGGTGGGACCCGCCTGTACTGCGTCCTGCGTGGCACCAACCTCCTCTGCTACCGTGGCCTCGACGAGGCCGAAGCTGGGCTGGAGCCGGCCCTCACCATCGCTATCAACAAGGTATGGTGAGGGGCTGTGGGGGGGTACAGGGGGCCACGATGGGCATTGGCGGGAGTCTAATGACCACCACTGCCACAGGAGACCCGAATCCGGTCGACGGAGCGGGAGGGGCGCGGGCAGCCCCATGGCATGGCCGTCACCAACCGGTACGGCGGTGAGGAGGTGACCCACACGCTGGTGGCCGAGAGCCGGGCTGAGGCACAGCGCTGGATGGAGGCCTTCTGGCAGCACTTCTATGACATGAGTGAGTGCGGTGGGGCCCTGGCGTGGTGGGACACCAGCCTGATGAACACCCTTTCTGCTATTCCCATCCTCGGGGACCCCTCTCCCAGTGGGATCTACATCTGGGTGAACCCCTATCCCAGCATGACACCCACCCCAGGATGACCCCCATCGCAGTGGGTCCCCCATCCCAGAGGAACCTCATCCCAGGGGAACCTCCATCCTGACAGAACCCCCATCCCAGTGGGTCCCCCATCCCAGAGGTACCTCATCCCAGGAGAACCTCCATCCTGACAGAACCCCCATCCCAGTGGGTCCCCCATTCCAGAGGAACCTCATCCCAGGAGAACCTTCATCCTGACAGAACCCCCATCCCAGTGGGTCCCCCATTCCAGAGGAACCTCATCCCAGGAGGACCTCCATCCTGACAGAACCCCCATCCCAGGACAATCCCCATCCTGGTGGGACCTCTATCCAAGCAGGACCCCATCCCAACAACACACTCTCCCAGTGTGACACCCATCCCAGTGGATCCCACCCCCATGCGACCCCACCCCATTGCCCCCCATCCTGGTGTGACTCTCCCCATCCCCCAGGCCAGTGGAAGCAGTGCTGTGAGGAGCTGATGCGTATCGAGGTGCCGCCGCCACGCCGCCCCCCTGCCATGCTGCCACGCCAGGGCTCTCTCTACCACGAGATGGGTGAGCTGAGGGGTCTGGGGGGTCCCAGGGAGCTCTGCTCACCTCTCTCCCTCCTCTCTGCTCTGCTAACCTGTCGCTGATGGGCCCCTCCTTGCCACCTGGCACCTGTCTGATGCTGCGTTCTCTCCCTGCCTGTCCTCTCTCTGTCCTCCCCCAACCTCTGTGTCCCCCCCTCCTGTCTTCCTCTGTCTCTCCCATCTCTCCATGTACCCCATCACTCCATCCCTCCCATCTCTCTGTGCCCCCATCTCTCTCTGTCCCACCATCTCTCTCTTCCCCCACTCCCCACCATCTCTCCGCCCATCTCTCTCCCTCCTCCTCTCTCTCCGCCCCCTGCCCTGGCACTGCAGCCCTGCCGGGCCCGGCCGTGCCCCCCCCGGCCTGCGAGGGGCTCCTGCTGCAGGATAACGCTGTCTCGGCCGAGATCCGGGCGCTGCTTTCCACCTATTACAGCGACAGGTGATGGAGGGCCAGCGGGTGACCCTGCCTCGGGGACATGGCCACTGGGACCCTGGGAACACTGTGGGCACGTTCCAGCCATGGGGCACATCCTGGCCACGCTGCTCGCAGGACCTGTCCTGGCTGCCCTGGCTCTGGTGCATGTCCTGGCCACAAGGCACATCCCAGCCATGGGACACACCCAAGCCATGGGGCACATCCTGGCCACCCTAGCCACAGGACTTGTCCCACTTGCCCTGGCTCTCATGAATGTCCTGGCCATGGGGCACACCCTAGACACCGTGGCCATGGGGCACATCCCGACCATGGGGCATATCCTGGTCGTGGGGCACACCTTGGCCATGGGGCACATCCCAGCTGTAGGGCACATGCTGGCCCCAATGGCTACAGAACTTGTCCCACTTGTTCTGGTGCCCATCCTGGCCTTGGGGCACAGCCCAGTCCCCCAGTGCAAGAGTAGGCTGTGAGTTCCCAGGAGGTGGTGCTGACCCCCACTCTTCCCCCCGCCCCCAGCTATTGACCCGTCTGACGACATCGAGGCGGTGACCGACATCCTGACACGAAGGGCAGGGGGCCGGGAGCCGGGACCCCCACCGTGGCTCTCGCTCTTTGAGGGGCCCCCTACCCGCGCCCCCAGCCCCAGCCCCCCTCCCCGCCGGCCCTGGGGCCGCCCCCGCACCCTGTCCCTGGACGCCCGGCTCAGCACCTTGAAGGGGCGGGGGGCGCGACGGGCGGACCCCACCCTGCGCCCACTGCCCCCTGGCTCCGGTTCCTCTGGCAACTGTAGCCCGGCCCAGTCCCGGGTCTGAGCCTGGTGGGGGGACCCGCGGGACTCTGGAGGTTGTGGGGACAGGGACACCTCTGGTCTTGTAGCCCCCAAGGTGGCTGTGGGGTGGGTGACATCCCAGAGGAGAAGTCCTGCCCCGGGGTGGGGGTTGGGGGCTCCCAGCTTGTTTTCTTGGGGAGAAACTGGAATTTCTGCCAACTGGGGGGAGGGGAGTACACGACATGGACACAACGTTGCCATTGCAGGGTGGGCTCAGGACTGAACCCCCCGCCCCCCAAAACGTGTGTAGGGGGGCTGACACCCCCCCCGTCTGGGTGCTGGGGTCTCCCACAGGATGGGTGCTCAGGACAACCCCCCCGCGCAGCAGGTGTGGGTCTAACCCGGGGGGGTGTGCAGGGACCCCCCCAGCTCTGCTTTCCCTCACCTCTAACCCCACGAGCTGCTCCCCGCTAGCCAGCCCCTTCCGGGAGGGGGCAGCACCCCTCGGCAGGGACCAGCGCCCCTCGGCAGGGACCAGCCCTGGCCCCACCCGGGCCGGGGACCTGAAGCTGCCACCTCATTAATATGCATTAAAATTTATTTAACAGCTGCTGTGTGATTTGGGGGGGTGGGCAGAGGGGCAGGGAGTGGGGGTTCCTCTGCCCAGCCTGGGGTGAGGGAGCTATGCCCTCTACCCCTCCCTGTTTGGGTCTGGCTTTGCCAGCTCTCTCCTAAAGCTGCTTTTTGTGGTGCAGATGGAGGAGGGGGGAACACACTGTGCTACGGGGGCACTGTGGGAAGGGTCGGTGATGTGCAGTGAGGGGGTGTCCAGCGGGGTGGGGCCAGGACTGGTGGTCGTTGTGCCATAGGAGTCTGTGTGTGTCCTGAGGGTCTGGTGTGAACCCCCCTGTTACACGGCGTGGGGGGAGCCATCCTCATCCTCAGTGGGGGGGTTGGTGCCCCCCGGCAGCTGCAGGGGGGGGTCTCGGGCCAGTAGCAGGGCGAAGCCTGGCACAGAGTATGTGGGGGTACGGAGTGAGAGTGTGGGAGGGGGGTACAAGGGTTTAGGGGTACAAGGGGGTACGTGGGTGGGGTGTTTTATAGAGTGTGAAGGTCCCAGGGGTGAGGGGTTTGGGTGGGTACGGATTGGGGTTGGGAGGGGTATGAGGAGAGGATGGGGATGAAAGGAATTGGGACTACAAGGAGATGGAGGATAAGAAAGGGTTACAGGGTTAGAAGGGTTGGGGGGTACAGTGGATCAATAGGGGTGGGGGGGTTATGGGGTAGAGGGAGTTTCAGGGGTCCAGGGGTGTTTGTTTGGGGATACCTGGCTTGTCCTTGTGCAGAGGCTGGGGCAGGAGGATACTGTCGCTGGGCTCAATCCCCTGCAAAACAGGCAGGGGAGGTGTGCGTGAGGGATCCGACCCGCCCAGCCATGTCCGTCCCCCACCCAGGGGACGCCCCTCAGCCCCATTGACTTGTTCTGCCCCCCACGTTTGTCCTCCCCAGTCTTGGTCCTTGGACCTGGCCCGTTTCCCCGAGCCCAGAACTACGCACAGATCCCAGTCCTGTACCCCCCAGCCCCTTCCCAACCACGGGCTCCAGCCTCTGAACCACCCTTCCCTACCCTCAGCCCTGTACCTTCCCAGCCCCACACCGCCCCCGACCCATTCTGTCACCTCCCCAGCCTCGTTCCGTCACCCCCAGCCCCACATGGCGGCAGCCGATGCCGTACCTGCCCCGAGGAGGGGTCCCGCTCCCAGGGGTCGCCCCAGCTTTCCTGTTCGTGTTCCCCGATGCCGTTGTGCCCTGAGTCATCCCGGGCCGGCTCCTGCCCCATAGAATCTATGGGAAGAAGGGCAGGATGAGCCCCACACCAGCCCCAGCGCCCGGGCAGGGGTCCGGGACGCGAGACCCCCCTTCACCCCAGCTCCACTCGGACACCCACCTGGCTGCGGCTCCCGGTGCCCCGGGGAGGGAGGGGCCCGATCCTGCGGCAGGCTGGGGGGGCTGGGTCTGCGTGGAGGAGTCTCGGGCAGGGGTGTTCCCCCCGGAGGGGTGAGGACCCTCTCGTCCGACCCCATCAACAGCCCCGGAGAGCTCCATGCTGGGGGGCTGGGGAGGGGTAAATTTTCCAGGGGAGGGCCCTCTTCATCCTGGGGAGGGCTTGGGGGTGGCAGGAGCTCCTCACAACTGCTGTCAGGGAACGCAGACTCCCCGGTGCTAGGAGGGCTGGAGCGAGGCAGGGGGTCTACCCCAGGCATGGTGGGCACACACTCCGCTGCTCTCCCCGTCGGGCTAGGAAGGGTCCCCAGAGTAGCACATGGAGGGGGTTTTGTCCCAGTGGGGCTGGTGGCATGGGGAGCCTCTGCTATAGCTGGGCTGAGGGGAGTCTCCAGGGTGACAGAGAGAGGGGTCTCGATCCCCATGGGGCTGGAGGGGATCCCCAGGTTTGCACCGGGTGCAGTCCCTGTCCCCATGGGGCTGTGGGAGGTCTCCAGGGTGGCAGAAGGAGGGGTCCCTATCCCCGTGGAGCTGGTGGCACTGAGAGGTCCTGCCGTAGCTGGGCTGGGTGGCATCCCCATAGCAGAAGGAAGGGTCTCTGTCCCTATAGGGCTGGTGACACATTGAAGAGTCCCTGTCCCCATGGAGCTGGAGTGGGTCCCCAGGGTGGCAGAGGGAGAGGTCCCTATCCCCATGGGGTTGGTGGCATGGAGAGGTCCTACTCTAGCTGGGCTGGGGGGGGTCCCTGTTCCCATGGGGCTGGAAGGGGTCCCCAGGGTGGCACGGGGAGCAGTTCCTGTCCCTGTAGGGCTGGTGACATGGGAGTGCCCTGATCTGGCTGGGCTCGGGGGCGTCCCCAGGTCGGCACAGGGAGGAGTCCTCCTCCCTATGAGGCTGGTGGGGGACCAGGGAGGGGTCCCTGTCCCCAGGGGACTGGTGGGGAGGGGAGGTGGGAGCCGGCGGGGGCTAGGCGGGGGCACAGCCCTGAACGCCCCGGGGCTGGGGGATGTGGGGAGGTCTGGTCGGCTGAAGATGAAGGCTGACTCTGTAAGACTGCGCTGATACCGCAGAAACGGCCGGCGGGCACCTGAGGCACAGGGGAGTTGGGGGGTCAGCAGCTGCCCTGCTGCCCCCTCCCCACTACCCTGACATCCCCCATCTGCTGCAGGGGCACCGCACCTACCGGGTCTGGCACCAGGGCCTGGGGAGGTTGGCGAGGGGCCAGAGGTGGGCCCCGAGCGCTCACGCTGCCGGAAGAAGTCCCGGGGGTTCTGCGAGCGCTGTGAGACCAGGACTGCTGCCTCCTGCCAGTGCCAGGAAGCTGTTAGTGGGGACATGGCACAGGTACAGGGCACCATGGCATGGGGTACAGACATGTGCCGCCATGACACAGCCATTTGGCACCACCGAATAGCTACATGGCACCATGGCAAAGGCATGTGGCATTATGGCATATCCATGTTACACTGCAGCATGGCCACGCAGCATCATGGCACAGGCACGTGGCTCCATGGCCTGGCTGGGCACACACAGGGCAGGATGGGGTGCTCAGCCCTGGCACTCACGGCTGCCTTCCCGATGGATTCGCTGTGCCGGTTGCGGTCCCTCGTGGCCTCCTCATGCTCCCGCTGCTGCTGCTCCTGTGGGCACAGAGTGTGGCCAGGCAGCCCACAGTGTGATGGCACCCCCGGCACCCCTTGATACCCCCAGCACTCCCTGGTATCCCCAGCCTGGCTGCTCCACTCACCCATCGTGCCTTCTCCTTCCTCCGCTCCTCTGCTTCCAACTGCGCCTGCTCCTTCCTGCCAGGGCACAGAGCATTAGGGGGGCATGAGGGGTTAGAGGGCACATGGGGGCACAGGAGCCTCTGGGTCTTCTTGCGGGTCTCTGTGCTTGGAGCTACGTAAGATGGGGGGCACTGGGATGGGGAACCTGGGGGTGCAGGGGCCTGTGAATGCCACTGTTGGTGCCCATGGCAAGAGGGTCCATGCCCACGGGTCTGGGGCACCGTGTGGTGAGAGGGGCTATGAGTGCCCCATGGTCAGAACACCCACGGGTCTGGGGACATTGTGGGATGCAGAGGGCTTCAGGTGCCACCATGGGCACCCATGCCAAAGCCCGGCTCATGAGCACTGCCCATGTCCTCACCGCCGCTCCTCGATCCTGCGCTCCGTCTCCTGCAGGCGCCGCTCCCGCTCGGCCGCCTCCCGCCGCTCCTCCTCCATCCGCTCCCGCTCCCAGCGCCGGTGTTCCTCCAGTGCCCGCCGCCGCTCCGCTGCCTTCCGCTGCTCTTCCTCACGCTGTGCCCACCACACTTAGCACCCACCTTGGCACCCACCTCAGCACCCACCTCGGTATCCATCTCTGCACCATACTCAGCACCCAACTTGGCACCCACTTTACCGTCATGACCCCCACATATCTCACCTCCCACCAACCCCATAATTCAAGCTGGCAGCCATATGCTGCCCCCCCCGGTGCCAGGGATGCCATGGGGGACACCCCAAGCACCCATCACCCATGCCCTTCCATGCCTACCCAATGCCCCCCATGCCCCTCATGCCCATCCACCTCGGCTTGGGCCCAGAAGTTGTCCCTCCTGGTGCGCTGGATCTCCAGTGCTGGGTTGGTCTTGCGGTAGTTGGTGCCCTGGAGGGACCCAGCAGAGAGGGGGGGTCTCAGGGCACGAACCCCCTATAGCCAGATACCCCTGGAGCAGCACTATGAAGGGTGGGCGAGACCAAGCACCCCACTTGGTGCCCTCCCAACCAGTCCCCATCCCCACAAGCATGTCCCCCCACCCAAGACCCTTCCACTCACCACCAGCTCCTGGGTGTCCTGGGTGGGGGGCACCTTCCTGGTTGGGGGAGAGGTGGTGGGTGCCATCTGTGCCAGCACCTGGCTCAGCCTCTCCTGCGTCACCTCCTCGGCATGATGGGCACTCAGCACCACGCTGGCCTCCTGCCACCAGACGGGACGGCGTCATTCCCCCCTCCCCTGAGCACCCACAAAACCCCCTGGGATGAATTTGGAGCCTCCCCAGTGGGCGGGAATAATCCTGGCGCCGTTCCCTTGGCTTGCTCCAGATGTGGGCCCGGATCCAGATGTTAGGGACCAAATCCAGATGTAGAACACGGGGGGTGTTGGGGGGAACTGGGACATGGGAGTAAAGGCAAGGGGAGGGGAGAGGGGGGGCAGGAGCTGCCTGGGATAGCGGGGGGAGGGGAGAGGCAGGGAACGTAACCACAACCCTGGATCGTCAGCCAAGGCTGGGAACTGGGAACGGCGGCGGCTGAGTCAGCAGCGCCAGGAATGTGCCCGGCGTGGCAAGCAAAGGTCGGGGTTGGCATGATGGGGAGAAAGATGGGGAAGGCACAGGGCTCAGTCCCCATGAATGGGGGTCCAGGACGGGGGACTGAACCCTGTGCCATCCCCATTACTCACCCTAAAGAAGGCTCGGATGGCAGGAAGATGCCCAGCACATGCTTGGCGTTGGCACTCCGGAACGTTCTCCCCAACCTGGCACCGGCACATATGTCTGAGACTGGCACCTTGTGCCCCCCCTCTGCCCCCTCTCCATCCTCACACTCACCCAGTGGATGAGGACAATGCGGTGGCCACTGGTGCCAGGGTCCTGGGTGCGGCACAGCCCATACATGATGCTGGTGACGGAGAATTTTTTGGCCAGTGCATCCAGACCCCCAGCTGTAAGAGTAAGGTGGGCACAGGAGTGGGCACAATGAGCAACCCCCACTCCCCTAGGGCCCCCTTGCCCAGTGTTGCTCTGTGTTACCTCCAGAGTCCAGGAGCTTGAGGTCATGGTGCTTCTCATAAGCAAAGATGGCCCTGGAAGCAAAGGGAGATCGGCATCAGGGAAGGCAGTGAGGAGGGGGGTGTGTGTGTGTTGGGGGGGGGCACTTGTCCACAGCCTGGCAAGGTCAGCCATGGCAGGTGATGGCCACTGACCCTCTCCGGGCATGGCCAGCGAGTTTAGTGTCCCTCACCCGGGCTACCCACCCCAGCCATGGGAACTTGGAGGTGGGGCCCGGGGAGGCAGCCAGCCTGGGGATACCCCCTGTGCCCCTCTTGTGCCCCTCCCCGTGCCGTCCACCCGGCTGAATTCGTGGAAGTGCCGCCGGCAGCATCCGCCCCGGGACAATGGGACCACGGGAAGTGGCAGCGGCGCTGCCCCCTTCTGCACCCCCCTCCCGCCACGGCCGCCCAGCGTCACCCAGCACCGGGCTGGCACCGCACAGGGTGCCCAGGACTCCGCCCCAGTCGCCAGGCAGCCCCTTACCCCTCAGCGCCATCGTCCCCTGACCCTACCCGGAGAGAAAGGAGCAACCGCGGCACCACCCGGCAGGACGGGGTCCCCCACCCGGTGCTGAGAGGGTCTGGGGATTTGGCGGGGGTCCCTCACTGTGGCCTGGCCGGGACCCCCCAGCTCTGCCGCCTCTTTGTCTGTGCACGGCTCCGGTTACACGCACATGTGCGCGGCCCGGCCCGGCTCAGGGAACACGTGTGCTGTGTGGCACGGCTTGGCACGGCGTGGCACAGCAGGACATGCCATGGCACATCACGACACGCCCCGGCACGGTCACGGAGCACCGCGGCATGGCCCAGCATGGCAGGACATGGCACGGCATGCTGGCTGAATCGGCGTGGCTGGCACGGGTGCTGGCACGGGTGTTGGCGCGGCTGCTGAAGTAGGGCCAGCCAAGCCCTGGCAGCGTGTCACGACGCCTGGCGCCGGTCTGGGGCAGAGGGCAGTGCCCAGGTGGCCAGTGGCCGAGGGGCCGAGACAAGGGCGAGTGATGGCCGTGGGTGCTGCTGTCATCCTGGTACCATCGCCAGTCGCCCGTTTGACCGTCCTGGTGCTGCCAGTTCAGTGGGGTATTAAGGGGGACACCGGCTCAAGTCCTATGCCCGCGGCACTGGGGGGCACCGTTCCGAGACCCATCCACAGGGCATGGCCGGGCTGGGCACCCCGACATCTCAAGGCACCCATGGGTGCCCCCAGGCTCCTTCCCACTTCCAGCCCCCGGTGCCGGGGTTTGGCTGCTCCTTCTCGCCTCCCCGACAGTGCTCCCGGTGCAGCCCCCACGGGACGTGCCCTGAGGCCGCTCCCAGCCCTCCGGCGGCGGGACCTGGTAGGGCGGGGCGAGCCTGGGCGCCCGGTTCCCAGCGCGGCTCGGCTCGGCTCGGCCCGGTGGGGGCTCAGCCGTGGGCCCAGCCCGGTACCCTCACCCGGTATCGCCAGCCCAAAGTCGCAGCCTGGACGCCTGTGTGCCTTGACTCTCCCGTTCCGGTGCCGGTGTCCGACGTGTCTAGCCCCCCTGCCCTCCGCCGCCCGTACCAGTGCCCAGTTCCCCTTCACGGTGCCTATTCTCGGTGCCCGGTGCCAGCTTCCCGTTCCCGGTGTGCACTCTTTTCTCCGGTGCCTGTTCCAAGTGGTCGTTCCCGGTGACGGTTCCTGTTGCCTCTTCCCGTTCCCAGTTCCTGTTCCCAGTTCCCAGCCCGCTCCCGGGGCCCAGTCCCGTTCCCGGTGCTCTCTCTCATTCACGTTACTCGTTCGCGGTACCCTCTCCCATTGCCGTTCCCCGTTCCTGCTCGTTTCCGTTCCCGTTCCCCTTTTCCCCTTCCACGGTGCCCGGTCCCGTGTCCCTCTCACCAGTCGGTACCGGCCCGGGGGTTGCCCACATCCTCCCTGGCCGCCAGTAGCGCCAGTCGGTGCCGCTCCAGCCCCGGGGCCGCCATCCCGGTCCCCGTCTCGCCGCCCGCGGCCCCGTGGCCGACCCGCCCCGCCCCACCGCCCACGGGCGGGACCGGCTGCACCGGGCGGGGCCGGGCGGAGCCGGGAGCAACTGGTACTGGGGCGGGCAGGGTCCTTGTCCGGGATGTGGGATGCGTTAAAATGGGACTTTGGGGCTGGGGGTGTCCCCGGGTCCCCCTGCCCAGTGCCTGTGCCCAGTGCCTGTGCTTGCGCCTCGCGTGGTATTACTGGAGTGACTGGTTTGTACTGGGACGCCCCGATATCACTGATGCCACTCGTGCATGCTCGTACTGGTAATTCATACTGGCGAGAACTGGTGTGACTGGCGTCACTGGTGAGAAGTGGGCGGTAGTGCGGTCTGCGGTGGGGAATGGCGTCACTCGTGTTACTGGTGTAACTGGTGTTACTGGTGCTGCTGTGGTTGCTGCTGTCACAGCTGTCATGGGTACCGCTGATTTCACTGATGTCACTGGTGCTGCTGGTGTCACTGGTGTTATTGGTGTCACCGGTGTTATCGGTGTCACTGGTGCTATCGGTGTCACTGGTGCTGCTGGTGTCACTGGTGTTATTGGTGCAAGTGTTATTGGTGTCACTGGTGCTGCTGGTGTCACTGGTGTTATTGGTGTCACTGGTGCAGCGGGCGCAGCAGGTGTCACTGGTGCCACCGCCGTCACCAGTATCGCCGCTGTCTCCGCTCCCGCCGTTCCGGTGCCCCCTCCGCTGCCCCCTGGTGCCGGAGGGCGGGGCGCATGCTGAGGGATGTGTCCCGTTGGGCTCTCCCCCTCCCGCGAGGGGCGGGGGGCAGTCACGTGGCCGGGGCGCCCCCTGGCGGCTCTCCTTTGTCCGCGCGCGGGCGGGGCGGGCACGGATTGGCGGCGGCGGGGAGGGGCGAGGAGGGGCGGCTCTACTGCGATTGGCGGAGTTAGCGGGGCGGGGGCAGAGAGGCGGGGCGACGCGGCAGGGACAGGTCGGATTGGCTGTGAGAAGCGGGGCGGGCGGGCTAACGGACCCGGGCGGCGGCGCGGGCATGGGCGGGGGGCGGCGCTGAGCGCGGCCGCTCCGTGCGGGGCCGGGACCGCTGCGTCCCCCCCCCCGGTGCCTCCCGGTGTGCCCCCCAGTGTCCGGTGCCTCCCCCCGGTGCCCATGGACCTGGACGTGGACTACGAGCGCCCCAACGTCGAGACCATCAAGTGCGTGGTGGTGGGCGACAATGCGGTGGGCAAGACGCGGCTGATCTGCGCCCGCGCCTGCAACGCCACGCTCAGCCAGTACCAGCTCCTGGCCACCCACGTCCCCACCGTCTGGGCCATCGACCAGTACCGCGTCTGTCAGGAGGTACCGAATATCAGGGGTACCGCGGGGGAACCAAGAGGGCTGGACCTGGGGCCGTGACGGCAGCTTTCCCTGTCCCGGTAGGTGCTGGAGCGCTCCCGGGATGTGGTGGACGAGGTCAGCGTCTCCCTGCGTCTCTGGGACACCTTTGGGGACCACCACAAGGACCGACGCTTTGCCTATGGCAGGTGGGAGCACTGGAGCCCCGAGACTTAACATTGGCACCCAATCAACTATTGGCACCCTGAGCCCTGACATCAGCACCTCAACCTGCCACCAGCACCCCAACCCACCTATGGCACCCTTAGCCCTGCCACCAGCACTTCAACTTGCTGCTGGCACCCCTATCCATCACTGGCACACCAAGCCCCACCACTGGCACCCCCATGTGCCACTGGCACACTGAGCCATCAGCACCCTCAACCCCACCCCTGGCACACCCACCCACAATTAGCACTCAAAATCCTGCCTGTAGTATCACCCATAACTGGCACACTAAGCCCTGCCACTATCACTCAAACTGTACCACCATCACCCGTCCCAACCCCAGCACTCCGAGCCCTGCCACCAGCACTCTCAGCCCCTTCACCGTCACCCCCCACCCACCACTGGCAACCTGACTCCCTGACCCTGCCCACCTGGGGGGACACGTGAGGCTGAAGGGGCCCCTTGGGCTGTTGCTGGCCCCAAGAAATGAGCTCTAGCACCCCAGAAGGCCAGAAGTGTCTCCACCTCCTGCCTGGGAGCACTGTGGCTACCATGGCTCCAGCTTGGGCAGCTTGGGCCAAGCGGTCACTGCCCCCCCGGTGCTCCCAGGCTGTAAACACCCCCTGGTTCCCGTGGCCGCTGGCACGTCCAGGCTCTTATCGCCCGCCGCACTGTGCCAGCGCGGCTCGGTACACTCTAATCTCCTCTCCGCACGGACCGGGGCCAGCGGCGGAGGGCTAGGGTGGCCCTACAGGGTGGGGGGACGTGGGGAATTGCCTCATCCCGAGGTGTCCGCAGTGCTTGTTGCTACCGGCTCTGACCCCGCGGGGTGCCGGGTGCCAAGTCCCGGCGCAGATCGGTATCGCCTGCGAGTGAGCTCCGGCTCCCGTGCTGGCCGGGGGCCCGCGGGAGGCGGCCGGTGGCTTCTATCTTGGTCCGTGTCATGGGCCCGGCTCCAAACGCGGCTCTTGGTCACGTCTCGGCGAGGCGCAGACTAAAAACAAACCGGGACTGGGGCCACGTGCCTGCCCCCCCCCCCCTCGCCTGCCTCACAAGGCCCCAGGAGCTGCAGGCACCTGGGTACTTCTGGCACCTCCTGTGCCTCCCCCGTCACCTTGCCCTGGGAAGCTCCACCAAGCTGATAGCAGGGCTGGGAGGGTCATGACAGCAAGGCAGCTTCATGCTGGACATGGGGACAGGGCTCAGGTTGGATGGTCAGGGTAGATCCCTGCAGCTGTCCATGTGCTGGAGACTGGCACATGCTTTGGCACTCACCTGACTGCTCCCTGTGGGCACTTTTGTGCACTCGCTTGTGCTCAGGTGCTGCCCTGGTTCCGTGCTGGCTGTTTATGGGGCAGGAAATGCTGTGCCAGCCTTATGCCGTGCCAGCCTTGTGCCGTGCCATGCCATGCTGGTCCTCTGCAGTGCCAGCCCTGTGCCATGCAGTGCAAGTCCTGTGCCATGCTTTGCCAGTCCTGTGCTATGTCTGAGCTGGGCAGCCCTTGGTTTGCCCACCTGTGAGGATTCAGAGCCAGGTGACCTCAGGCTCCCTCTTCAGTCTTTGTGGCTCTTGGGGGCCATGGGGCTGAGCCCTGCCAGGGCAGGTGGCAGGCCCCAGACTCGTGGGCAGTGACGGGTGTCCCTGGACAAGGATGTGACCTCAGTGCTGCGGCAGGGGGGTGCAGGGTGACAACAGGGCTGCAACAGGGCGTGGCTGCCCTCACCCTCCTCCTCCTCCTGGCCTCAGGTCGGATGTGGTGGTGCTCTGCTTCTCGCTGGCCAACCCCAACTCCCTGCGGCATGTGAAGACAATGTGGTACCCTGAGATCAAGCACTTCTGCCCCCGCACGCCCATCGTGCTGGTGGGGTGCCAGCTGGACCTGCGCTACGCTGACCTGGATGCTGTCAACCGTGCCCGGCGTCCCTTGGCCAAGTAATGCCGTGGTGCTGGGTGGGTGAGGTGGGACTGGGCCCCTCAGGGCATGTGGTGACACGTTGCTGCTCTGTCCCTTCCCAGGCCCATTAAGCCCACTGACATCCTGCCCCCAGAACGTGGCCATGAGGTGGCCAAGGAGCTGGGGGTGCCCTACTATGAGACCAGCGTGGTGGCCCAGTTTGGCATCAAGGACGTCTTCGACAATGCCATCCGAGCTGCCCTCATCTCCCGCCGCCACCTCCAGTTCTGGAAGTCCCACCTGAAGAAGATGCAGCGGCCGCTGCTGCAGGCTCCATTCCGACCCCCCAAACCTCCCCCACCTGTCATTCAGGTCCCTGATCCCCCCTCTGGCCGCACCTGGGGCCCCGCTGCGCTCTTCCGCACCCCGCTCTGTGCTGACGTCGTCTTCCAGCTGCACGGAGGCCAGCAGATCTTTGCCCACCGCGTCTACCTGGCCACCTCCTGCTCCAAGTTCTATGACCTCTTCACGCTGGAGGGGCCGCAGGGTGGGGCAGCCAAGGAGCCAGCTGCCCGCACCAAGAGCCTGGACGGGGAGCGGGGTGCACTGGCTGAGGGGGCGCGCACCCTGCTCAGGACTTCGCAGAGCGACGATGCTCTGCGCCTGGCGGCCGGGGACAGCACAGGGGACAGCGACGCTGGGATCCGTGACCTGTCCGCCTGGGGCCGGGGCTTCATCAGCATGCGCTGGGAGCCGGTGGCAGACCCGGTGATGGGGCGGGAGAAGCGGATGGCAGTGGTGCACATGGACCAGCGGGTGCAGGCTGAGCCCTTCCGTGCTGTCCTTGAGTACCTCTACACTGGGCGGCTGGACCAAGCCCGAGGTGACCTGATGCAGGTGGCCACCATCGCTGAGCTGCTGGAGGTCTTTGACCTGCGCATGATGGTGGCCAACGTGCTCAACAAGGAGAGCTTCATGAACCAGGAGATCACCAAGGCCTTCCACGTCCGCCGTGCCAACCGCATCAAGGAGTGCCTGGCTAAAGGAGTCTTTGCAGGTATGGGGGTTCCAGGGGTGAGCTGGGGGGACAGAGAGATGGTCTGGGGGGGGGCTGCCTTGCCTGGGGACATCACTCAGCTTCTTCCCCTCCATCTGGGTGTCTGTGGTGGTTTGCATGGACCTGGCCACTCTGATCCCTCTCCCTCTGTTCTGTTTGTTGTAGTTTGGGTTCCAGAGCCTTCCCTCTGCTGTCCCTGGCACCCATGTGGCAGTGCCCAGCCATGGGGAGACCTGGGTGGGGCTGAGGGGTGCCTGTCTCTGTGGCAGGGACTGGGTTGGCCAATAGGCAACTGTGCCCGTGTCAGGATCTGGGGTGTTCAAGGGGTGACTACTCCCCATGTCTGGAGGTGGGATGGACACAGTGTGACTGTCCTCATGTTAGGGGTGTCCAAGGGATGACTGTTCCAGTGGCAGGGGCTGGGGTGGCCAAGGGGCAGCTGTCCCTGTGACAGGTGGCTGAGGGGCAACTATCCCCATGGGTAGGGGCTGGGGTGACTGCCCTGTGTCAAGGGAGTTTGAGGGGTGACTGTCCTTCTGTCTGGGGTGTCGAGGGGGCAGCTATCCCTGTGGCCAGGGCTGGGGTGGCTGAGGCTGTCCCCTTGGCACCCCAGACGTGGTGTTCTGCGTGGATGACGGAGCGGTGCCGGCGCACAAGCCGCTGCTCATCGCGGGCTGTGACTGGATGATGGCCATGTTCCGGGGGGCCTTCCGGGAGAGCTATGCTGCCGAGGTGAGGGGACGGGGGAATGGCGGGAGGGGTGACTCCTCCAGCTCTGCCACGAAGCTGCTGGCAGGACAGGAGGTCTCTGTTTGCCAGCCCTTGCCCCCAGAGCTTCTGTCCCGCAGGTCTCCCTGCCTGGCACCAACTGCGCCTGCCTGCGCGCTGTCCTCGACTTCCTCTATACCGGCGTTTTCACCCCCACACCTGACCTGGATGCCATGGAGCTCCTCATCCTCACCAACCGTCTCTGCCTGCCCCGGCTGCAGGCGCTCACAGGTGAGACCCTCCACCCCCCCACCAAGACACTGTCCCCCAGCCCTGGTTCCCCCAACAATTGACGTCACCTGTCAATACGATGACATTGCCATGGGGACAGGGATCAATGTGTCCCCAGCCTGCCATCAGTGGAGGCCTTATGTAAGAGTGGGATGAGCCTGGCTCAGCCCTGGGGCACAGCCTGGCTGCTGGGGCACATGTCCCTGGTGAGTGTGACCCCCCTGCTGCTGACACCTCCCATCCCTCTCCACCCCCAGAGCAATACGCAGTGGATGAGCTGCTGAGAGCCTTCATGCAGCATGTGGAGATCGATGAGCAGGTCATCATCTACCTGGAGATGACTCAGGTACAGGCTTGAGTGGCCATGGCATGAGATCTATGGCTTGGGGGGGACCCGAATCCCCTGGGGGCTGCCATGGTCATGTGAAGTGAGCAAGGCATGAGCCTGGTGGCTTGGGGGGACCCAAATACCAGGGTACAGGTGGTGGGGGGTTGGCCATAATGTGAGACCTCTGGCTGGATGAGACCCAAACCCCTGAGGGGCAGGTGGTGGTGGGTTGGGGTGGCCATGGCTCGAGCCTGGTGGCTTGAAGGGACCCAAATGCCTGTATGGGGGGATGACCGTGGCACAAGCCCTGCAGTCTGGGTGGATGTTGGTGTTGTGGGGTACGGGCAGGTGCCCACCGTGCCGTGCCGTGCCCACTGTGCTGTGCCCGCAGTTCCACAACGCCCAGCAGCTGGCCGCATGGTGCCTGCACTACATCTGCACCAACTACAACGACGTCTGCCGCCGCTTCCCCCGCGAGATGAAGTTCATGTCCCCAGGTTCGGCGCAGGCAGGGGTCGGGGGAAGCGGTTCGGGGGGTGCCAGGCTGCGTCCTGACTCCCCCGGTGCCATACTTGCAGAGAACCGGGCGCACTTTGAGCGGCACCGGTGGCCACCGGTGTGGTACCTGAAGGAGGAGGACCTGTACCTGCGCTCGCAGAAGGAGCG
Organism: Indicator indicator; assembly: GCF_027791375.1. Taxonomy (NCBI): domain Eukaryota; kingdom Metazoa; phylum Chordata; class Aves; order Piciformes; family Indicatoridae; genus Indicator; species Indicator indicator. The sequence goes on along the minus strand of NC_072032.1, from coordinate 14,443,260 downwards.
GGAGAGGGAGGAGCAGCTCCAGCGCAAGCAGCACCCCCGCAGCAAGTGGTGCTTCTGGAGACCCTCGCCCCATGTCTCCTGAGCTGGGGAGGGGGGCACGGATGGGACTGGGGGGAACGTGCATGCCCGCTCGGCCCCATGCCCTGGAGGGCAGCTGGTACCCCCTGGTGCTCCCCATTCCGGCTGTTTACAGGCGCTTGCTGGGTCATGGCTCATCCTCTCCCTCTCTGTCCCTCCGTGCCTTTCACTGGCACGGGAGCGTGGCCGAGCTGTGCTGAGCCGTGCCAGCCGTGCCAAGCTGTGCCAGCCATACCAAGCTGTGCCCAGCCATGCCAGCCACACCAAGCTCTGGTGGCTGTGCTGAAGCTGTGCCAGCCTTGCCAAGCTGTGCTGAGCTGTGCTGGCCATGCCAGTCTGTGTCAGTTATACCAACCTGTGCCAGCCATGCCAAGCCATGCCAGCTATACTAATCTGTACCAACCACGCCAAGCTGTACCGGCCAGTCTGAGTTGTGCTGAGCTCTGCAGGCCATGCCAAGCCATGCTGAGCTGTGCTGTGCCAACCTGTCTCAGCCTTGCCAAGCTGTGCCATGCCCACAGGGCTCCCTCCACCCTGGCCAACGCTGGTGCTACCTCTGACCGAGCAGTATTGTGGGGCTGGGCAGTGGGGGGGCACTCTGCCAGCCTCTTCCTCCCTTCCCTGTTCCCCGTTCCATGCCGGGTGCTCCCCGGGCAGGGCTTTCTGGTGCTGTATTTCCCCCCTGCCAGAGGCAATGGGGGGGGCAAGCTGTGAGTGGGGTTGGGGGGTGGGCAGGGGAGTCCCTGGGTGCTTGTGTGGTTATAAGGGCTGCTTTTGCTGGGGGGGTGGGCAGCCTGTCCCCCCCTCCCAGCTCATCTCTGTGCCTTGGACGTGCCCCTGCTGTGCCACACGTGGGCTGTGTCACCGTGACACCGCAGGGGTCACTGTCCCCAGCCTGGGTTCCCTGGGCTGAACTGCACAACCGTTTTTACACTTTTTTACCCCCGCCCCATGAGCACACTGGCCCTTGGGCTCCCCTCCCAGGGCCCCCCCAGCACTGTGAGCGGGGCTGCCCATGCCTCAGCATCGGCTGTTTTAACCTCTAATAAAGCCTTTTGTAATGGGACTGGGCTCTGCTCTGACTGTTACCCCCCACCCCCAGTGCCCCCCAGCCTGGGGTTCTTGGCCATCACACAGACACACCCCCCCCAAAGGAGTGCCAGGGAGGAGGCTTTATTCAGGTGCATTTATCATGGTGGGGGGAGGTTATACAGCTCATGGAGGGTGGTGAGGAACAGGAATGTGGGGGGACTGACCCCACCTGAGGGGTGTAGCTCATAGATGGGGGGTGTTTGGGGCAGGGATATGACTAGGGCACACAGGATGGGGGGGATATCTGGGCTGCATGGGTGGGGAGAGGTCTGTGCCCCATAGTTTGGGGTCAGGCAGCATCAGGGGAGGTCATATTCCTGGCTGCAGCATAGCAGGAGGGGCTGGGGATTCTACTCCCCATCCTGGGGCCTGAAACAGGCTGAGTTCAACCCACAGCCCCCTGTGTCGTTGTTGTCCCCCCCCAGACCTCTAGGGCCCTGGGAGTGGAGCTGCAGGCCAAGCTTCTCTCTGGTGTCCCATCAGCAGGGACAGGAGGGCTAGGCAGGGCAACCCCCCAGGGAAGGGGCTGGGGCAGAGCCTGGGGGGTGTCTGGGTGCAGTGGCTGTCCCCCAGTCTCCAATTCTAGGTCTGGGTAAAAGCCAGCTTAGGAGGAACACAGGGCAAGAACAGGGGCATGGGGTGAGGGGACAGGACACGGCAGTGACCCATGGGGGTGCTCCTGGGAGGCTCCTGGCAGCTGCTGCTGCCTTTTCCAGCCCTGAGCACAGCTGTGGCCTCGCACATCTGGCCAGCAGCCCTGGGCTTGGAAAGTCCCAGCACGGGAACCCACACGTCCCCACGGCTCCCTGAGGAGGAGAAGAGGCTCCTCTCTTCTTCCTCCTCCCAGGTAAGCAATTCCTTGGGACTGGGTGCTCCCATGGGTGCTGCACCCAGGAGACGCTGACACTGCCCCGGCTGGGACCGGCTCCCGAGGCTCTGTGGGCCAGAGCAGCATGTAACACAGGTTTGGCCTGGACCCACTCCCGTCTGAATCAGGCTGGGAAGAGAGGAGCTGCTTCTGCTTCCAGCCCTGCTGCCAACACCACCTGCCCTCCAGGAAGGGCTGCAGGGACCCTTCCCACCTCTCCTGGGGTCCTGAGTAGCCGGAGCGGCTCCAAGACCACGTTCCCCATGTGTGGACGCAGCACACAGAGGGCAGGTTTGGTGTGGGAGCGATGGAGATCCTGGCTCAGCTCTGCTGGCACGCAGATTTCCACCCCAGGCGCCACCGAGCAGAAGCTGGGGGGGATGGGCGCGGGACCCCCTCCTCGCTCACAGTGCCAACAGCCCCAGGTGACGCCGGTGCCTGCTGGGTGTCCCTGTGCCCTGCCGGCTGGCAGCCTATGGCCGGCTGTAGCGGAAGATCTCGCTCAGGTCGTAGCCGGTGACGGCGAAGGAGAGTCCCTCGGGGTCACAGAAGCGGGCACCACACACCTGGGTGTCGGTCACACACTCGGCGTGGCAGTGCTCGATCTGCAGCAGGGCAGAGGCGGCAGGTGGCCGAGGTTGGGGGAAGCAGAACCCACCACAGCCAGGTACTCGGTGCCAGGCCCCTGCCTGCCTGTGGCAGCATCACCTTGTGGCAATGGGCAGGGACTGTGGCGGGGTCAGTGGACTTGCCATGACATGGAGTCATGGAATCATGGCATAGAATCATGGAATCATTTGGGCTGGAAAAGACCTTTAAGATTGAGTCCAAGCTTTAACCCAGCACTGCCAGGTCACCACTAAGCCATGGCCCTTCAGTACCACATCCCCACAGCTTCAAAACCCCTCCAGGGATGGGGACTCCATTCCTGGGCAGCCTGGGCCAGGCTTTGACCAGCCTCAACAGGAAGAAATGGTTCCTCATGTCCAAGCTAAACCTCCTCTGGGGCAACTTGAGGTGGTTTTCTCTTGTCCTGTCATTTGTTCCTTAGGAGAAGAGACCAACCCCAAGATGATTCCAACTTCCTTTCAGGGAGCTGTAGAGAGCCAGAAGGTCTCCCCTCAGCCTCCTTTTCTCCAGACTAAACAACCCCAGGTCCCTGAGCTGCTCCTCACAAGATTTGTGTTCTAGACCCTTCAGCAGCTTCATTGCCCTTCTTGTGGGCAACGTGCCTCCAGCACTTCTATGTCCATCTTGGAGTGAGGGGCCCAAAACTGAACCCAGGATTCGAGGTGTGGCCATTACAGGGGAAGGAAAACCAGCACTGGCACAAGAACCACACGCTGGTCAGACAGAGCAGAAGTGGCACCACAGCCCCACAACATCTTGGTGTGCCATGAACATGCCACAAGCTCCCCACTGAGGGCTGCCACTACCCACACTCACCTCCACATCATCCGTGTCTGGGTTCCTGCTGATCTTCCAGACATGAACAAAAGAGTCCTCTGCACCCGACAGCAGCTGCAACAGAAAGGGGCAGCAGCTGTGGGCACTGGGGAGGCCAGAGGGATGGCACAGAGGTGACAGTGCCGTGTGCTGGGGCAAGCGAGCAGCCCCTTGCCACGCTGCAGGCTGGCAGGATGCGGGGTGGGATACGGGATGAGGATGTGGCACACATGTCAGGGAGCCACGGCACGGCTGGCCCTACCTTTCCTGTCTGTGGGGCCAGGTCCAGGGCATAGATCCAGCGGGCGTGAGCGTTGACCTCTGCGTGCAGGACGCCGGTGGCTGCCTCGTACAGCCGGATCTGCCCATTCCCATAGCCCGCAGCCACGACGCCCTGCCACAGCTTCACTGAGGAGCAGGAGCAGCTGGGCACAGGGGCATCGCAGAATCACAGAAACATTCAGGTTGGGAAAGCCCCTCAGGATCACCAAGTCCAACCCAGAACCCTACCCCACAAGGGTCACCCCTAAACCAGAGCCCCAAGCACCACATCCAAACCACATTTAAACACAGCCAGGCTTGGGGACTCCACCACCTCCCTGGGTAGCTCATTCCAATCCCTAAGCTCTCTTGCTGGGAAAATTTTTTTCCTACTGTCCAGTCTAGACCTACCCAGTCACAGCTTGAGGCCATTCCCTCTTGTTCTATCACTAATTACCTATGAGACAGCCCAGCAGCAACCTCTCTACAACCTCCTTTCAGGTATTTGTACAGAGCAATGAGGTCTCCCCTCAGCCTCCTCTTCTCCAAACTAACCATCCCCAGCTTGTTCAGTCACTCTTCATCAGATTTATTCTCCAGGCCCTTCCCCAGCTTCGTTGCCCTCCTCTGCCCTGGCTCCAGCACCTCCACATCTCTTCTGTACTGAAGTGCCCAAAACTGGACATGACATTCAAGGTGTGGCCTCACCAGAGCTGAGTCCCAGGGGACAATCCCCTCCCTGCTCCTGCTGGACAGAGCATTTCTGATCCCAGCCAGGATGCCTTTGGCTCTCTTGGCCACCTGGGCACACTGCTGGCTCCTATTCAGCTGCTTGTCCATTAGAATCCCTGGGTCCCTTTCTGCCAGACAGCTTTCAGCCACACTTCCCCAAGCCTGTAGCTTAGGAACATGTCACCTCCTCCCCAGACCTGTGTGTGGGGGCTGATGCTGGGTGTCCCCTCACCAGACACTGTCACGGTTTGGCCAAGGATGTCCAACACCAGACAAGAAGGAGACCCCCCCACGTGGCTCCCCCCAACCCATGGGCTCACCCAAAGGCCAGGATCTTGCTGAGCAAGGTGAACTCCTCTCCAGAGCTCCAGACACAGAGGGTGCCAGCGTCATCAGCAGTCACCACATCACCAGCTCCAGCCTGTGAAGCAGAGGTGGGGTCAAGCTGGCTCTGTCACCGGCAGAAAGTTCTGGTTGCTCCAGTTCCCTGCACCACAAAAACTGCTACAGAGCAGAGCCAGAGCCAACAGCAGAACGAACTTAAAGTTTAACAGGTCACAGAGTGCTGATGGCTTTGGTGAGCAAGTGGGGCCAGGCCTGGCTCCCGTGGGCATCGCAGCTCAGGCACATCTGCCTTTGGCAGCGCTAATTCCACCTATCAGGAATTTTAGGGAGAATCCCTGTGTCCCCTCCCTCCATGCCCAAATTTGACACTCCTCACCCCCCAGCACCTGGGACCCACATGCTGGGGACTGTCTCCTGCCTCAACCACAGAGCAAAGTCCAGAGCGGTGTCAGAGGAGTCAGTGCAGACAGGGGCAGGGGACAGAGTGGGTTCTGCAAAAGCCAGCCCTATCCAGGCTAATTGGGAATCAATTAATGGTGCAGGGGAAGGCCCAACAGAGAATATTAATGTGACTAATTAGAGAAAGTGTCCTGGTTGGGAAGGGTGCAGCCAGTAACGAGGAGCCAGGCAGTGCATCTGCACTCTTAGATTGAACATGACAAACAATTTCTTCCCCCAAAAGGTTGTCAAGGCCTGGCCCAGGCTGCCCAGGACAATGATGGAATCCCCATCCCTGGAGGGGTTTCAAAGCTGTTGAGATGTGGTGCTGAAGGTTATGGTTTGGTGGCGACCTGGCAGTGCTGGGTTAAGGGTTGGACTCAATGATCATAAAGGTCTCTTCCAACCAAAATGATTCCCTAATTCCATGCAGAGATGCCAGCCAGAAGGAGCTGAGCTGCAGGAAGCCCAGTCCAGGAATCTGTCCTAGCACCTCAGGATGGCCCTAGAGACACAGGCAGGACACATCTTGTGCCCTTCTCTCAGGGGCTGCTACAGTAGCTCACAGCTCTAATGGCAGGAACTTTAATTTTAGTTAATTTTCATTATTCATAGCCAGTTTTGCTCATTTGCTTTTATCCCACAACCCTGGCACACATCCTGATGGATTATGGGATGCTCTGGGCCAGCAATGAGTCTTGCTGTGTGTGGGGGAACAGGTCCTTCCCCACCCTTGCTGCTCCTCTCCTTGAGCATTTAGGTTTCCAGGGCTAGGATCCAGCCAGATGAGAAACACGAGGACCAAAGGGGCAAGAAGGCAAAGACCAGCTGGACACTGATGGGATGGGGACAGCTTGTGCTGGTCTGTGAGCTTGGGTTGGCCACGGGAAGCCCTGGTGACCAGGGTGAGGAGCTGCATCCTTGGAACAGCTCACCACAGCTGGGGACTGGGTGAACCTCAGCTCCTGGAGCTGGTGTCCCCAGGATGGCTTAGGTGATGGCTGATGTCCTCGCTGCCAGCCCTCTGGCACCATGGGCCCTGCCATCTCCCTCAGCCAACAAGCACCAACTTGCTGCATACCGGAGCCTGCGCCAGCTCTGAGGCGATGTCGGTGATGGCATCGCGGTGCTCCTCCAGGACCTCGCTCACTGTGATGTTTGTTCCTTTTGGGGGGATGTCAAACACAAGCACTGACCCCGAGGATGTCCCTGCAGACAGGACGGAGCAGGGATCAGCGTGGAGGAGCTTGTCCCACCTCACATCCTGGGGATGAAGCCCCAGAAGGGCACCTTGCTTCCCCTGAGACCCTCTGATCCCATGGGGCTGCTCCTCATAGATGCTGCTTGCCAAGCTGCCCTCTTGTCATCCCAGAACAGCTCCAAGGCCAACCCCAGCCCCCTCACAGAATCCCAGCATGGTAGGGTTAGAAGGGACCTCTGGGGATCATCTAGTCCAAGCTCCCTGCTAAAGCAGGGTCACCCACAGCAGGTTGCCCAGGATTGTAATGTCCAGGTGGGTCTGGAATCTCTCCAGAAAAGGAGACTCCACAGCCTCTCTGGGCAGCCTGCTCCAGGGCTCCAGCACCCCCTCAGCAAACAAGTTTCTCCTCATGTTCACATGGAACCTCCTGGGTTCTAGTTTGTATCCTTTGCCTGTTGTCCTGTCACTGGGCACCACTAAAAAGAGTCTGGCCCCCTCCTCTTGCCTCCCCTCCTTTAGCTCTTGCTGAGCATTGCTCAGATCCCCTCTGGGGCTCCCTCCTCCAGGCTCAACAGCCCCAGGGCTCTCAGCCTTTCCTCCTCACAGAGATGCTCCAGGCCCCTCAGCATCCAACCTCTGCTGGATTCTCTCCAGTAGTTCTGTTTCCCTCTCGAACAGGAGAGCCCAGAACTGGACACAATACTCCAGCTGTGGCCTCCCTAGGGTGGAATAGAGGGGCAGGAGAACCTCCCTTGACCTGCTGGTCATGGTCCTCTTCATGTACCCCAGGAGGCCATTTGCCTTCTTGGGCATGAAGATACATTGCTGCCTCATAGTGAACTTCTTGTCCAACAGCACTCTCAGGTCCTAAGCTGCAGAGCTGCTTTGCAGCAGGTCACCCCTCACCTGTCCTGGTGCAGGAGGTTGTTCTTCCCCAGCCACAGGACCCTAGGCTTGCCCTTGGTGAACTTCAGTATTTCCCTCAGCTGGCCTCACGTTTTCCCTGGGACCCCCCTTGCCCCCTCTTCCCTTCCCAGCTCACCCACGCAGATGAAGTGTCCTCCAGCTGCAGCAATCCCTCGAGCAAACACTGCTTGTGCTGAAAGGAAACCAGAGCAGGTCCTGACCTGAGGCCGTTCCCAGCAACTGGGAGGGCAGCGCCACGTTGCGAGGCACCAGGAGCCCAGCCTGGTTTTGTCTTCGGTGTGAGCTCTGTCCCTGCCATGCTGGGCCCTTTCTGAGCCCCTTCCCAGCCTCCCTGGGTTCCCATGACGCCAGGACAGAGGAGTCAGTAAGACGCAGTGACTTTTCCCAGATCCTTCTGCTAAGCTGCTCTGTCCTGGCATGGTCCCAGCTGGGTCTGGGAGTGAGGCTGCTCGGGGGAGATGCAGGCCAGGAGAACCAGGCTGCACTACAGGATTCATGGAGTCAGGGAATGGTTTGGCTTGGAAGGGACCTTTAAATATCATCTAGTTCAACCTCCCTGCAGTCAGCAGGGACATCTGCAACTAGATCAGGTTGCTCAGAGTCCCAAACAACCTGACCTGGAATGGTTCCAGGAATGGGGCTTCTACCACCTCTTTGGGAACCTTGGGCCAGTGTCTCACCACCCTCACTGTAAGCGTTTCTCTGGCCCTACTCAAACAGGTCCCAGAGCTGGCCCCAGCACTGCAGGTGGGGTCTCAGCAGAGCAGAGCAGAGGGGCAGAATCCCCTCCCTGCCCCTGCTGCCCACACTGCTGGGGATCAGCCCAGGACATGTCTGGACTGTGGATGCTTGGTGCCAGCTCATGTCCAGCTTTTCACCCACCAGCACCCCCAGGTCCTTCTCCACAGGGCTGCTCTTCAGCCCTTCATCCTCAATCTGTGTTGATACTGGGGACTGCCCCAGTTCAGGTCCAGGAGCTTGCACCTGGCTTTGTAAACTTCATGAGGTTCACACAGTCCCACCTCTCCAGCTCCCTCTGGATGGATTCTCTCTCTCAGGTGTGTCACCTGCACTACTCAGCTTGGTGTCACCAATTTACCTGAAGGATGCTCTGCGACGTCCAGCGCGTGCCAATAAACCATGATGGAGCCATCAGACTCATACATCTGGAGAGGAAAAGCAGCAGGGTGAGGGTCAAGAGGGTGGGGAAGCTTCTTTTATGGCTTCAGGCACAACTGCTGCCCCACCAGAAAGTGGTGGCTCCCTGGGTCCCCCCAGACCCCAGCTGTCTTCACAGTGAGTTCCCATGGTCACGACTTCACTTTCCACCCTCCATGGAAATCTCCTCACCTGGATCCCTTTCTGGGAGGTCAGCACCAGCAGGACCCGTGATGGCAGGACACACCACGCAGCCTGGAAGGAATGGCAGCTTAGAATGGGGCCAAAGATGGGGCAACCCCGAGCACCTCACCTGCTGGGGCAGGGACAGTCCCCAGGCACCCTGGGGCAGGCCTGTTTCTAGCTTCTGTCACAGGCTACAGGAGGTGGGTCCCTACTGCCCTTGGGGATCTCTCCAAGGTCTCCCAAACCTTCCAGAAGGCTCCTTCCCTCTACACCTGCCTGTAACTAGGCCCCAAACTGAACTTGGTATTCAAGGTGTGGCCTCACCAGTGCTGAGTACAAGAGAAGAATCCTGTCCTGGTCCTGGTGGCCACAGTATTGTTGATCCAAGCCAGGATGCTGGTGGCCTTCATGGCCACCTGGACACACCCTGGCTCATGTTCAGCTGTTGTCAAGCAACACTCTCAGGTCCATTTCCACTGGGCACTTTCCAGTGACTCTGCCCCAAGCCTAGAGTGTTCATGGGGTTGTTATGACCCAAGTGCAGGACCAAACACTTGGTCTTGTTGAATCTCATCCCCCTGGCCTCAGCCTATTGATCTATCCCAGCCAGATCCCTTTGCAGAGCATCCCAGACCTCCAGCAGGTCAACACTCCTGCCCAACTTTGTGTTGTCTGTGAACTGACTCATGGTGTGCCTTGATCCCCTCGATCTCCATGCACAAAGAGACTGGACAGAACTGGACCCAGTCCTGACCCCTGAGGATGCCACTTGTGACCATCCACCAACTGCATTTAACCCCAGTCCCCACCACGCTGGGCCTAGCCATCAGCCAGTTCTTTACCCAGCAAAGTATCCACCACCCACCTGGAGCCCTTTATCCCACCCACATGGGGTCATGTCCCCACCGCAGCCCCTAACCTGGGTGAGGAGAGAGGTGCTGAGGGCCGTGCCCGCCTCCTTGGCCGGCAGCTGCCGGTGGGTGAAGCCGAGCCCGTCGGCAGTGACCAGGCTGAGGCTGGGCCCGTGCACAGCCCCGAAGCAGGTGAGCGGCCGCCCGCCCGCCCGCAGCACGCTCAGGTTGTTGTACAGAGCCGCGCTGCTGCTCCGCAGCGGGACGCTCGGCTCCTTCCGGTACATCCTGCGGGGAACGGTACTGGGCAGCTCCGAGGGGCAGAGCCGCACTGGGGCGCCACATCCCAGCAGCAGCCCGAAGCCTCGCCACACTCCCTGTACCCTTCAGGCCCACCCCTGGGTCCTCCCTGTGCTCCTCCCGGGCTCCCTGTAGTCCTCCCACAACACCCGTAACGCTCCCTGGCCCCCCGCCATCCTCAGGAACCCCCGCCCCTGGGTTCCCCCCTCGTCCCGGATATTTCGTACCCCCCTCTTCGGACCCATTTAACCCTCCTGGGCCCCCCATCCCCCTTCCCGGGACCCTGCCTCTCCGAGACTCCCCGCCCCGGGGTTCCCCTCGGTCCACTCTCCCGGGACCCTTAACCACCACTTGGGACTTCCATCCCCTCTTCCAGGACCCTGTTGGCCCCAAGACCACCTGGCCCTGGGGATCCCCCACCCTGTCGCCCCTCCTCAGACCACCGTACCCCTCCTGGGCCCCCCTTTACCCCTCTCTGGACCCTCATACCCTTCCCAGGACCCCGACAGCCGCCCCGGCGCGCCACCCCCAGCCTTACACGGTGTCGGCCGCAGCCATGGAGACGGCGTCGCTCAGTGATGACGTAAGCGCCACCGCTCAGTGACGACATCACCAGGCGCGGCGGGAGCAGGGTTGCCATGGAGACCGGAACGCTCTCCGAGGGGGCCTGGGCGAGGGGGCGGGGGACGGGCGGGAGTGAACTGGGACGGGTATATTGGGGTGTGCAGGGGAGTACTGGGGAGTATTGGGGTGTACTGGGTGTGCTGGGGAGTGTTTGGGTGTACTGGGAGGTATTTGGGAGTATTGGGGTGTACTGGGTGTGCTGGGGAGTGTTTGGGTGTACTGGGAGGTATTTGGGAGTCTTGGGGTGTACTGGGTGCGCTGGGGAGTGTTTGGGTGTATTGGGATGTATTTGGGAATATTGGGGTGTACTGGGGTGAACTGTGGAGCATTGGGATGTGCTGGGGTATACTGAGGTCTGTCGGAGTGCACTGGGGTGTACTGGGGTGTACGGAGATGAGCTGCTGAGGTGTGCTGGCACGGGTGTGGCTCCCGAGATGTGTCTGCCCCCAGCCCCAGCTGCCATTGCTGTTGTGTGTCCCTGCAGAAAATGATCCCCCGGGAGCGAGCAGCCACCTCCAAGTCACGGGTGGACAAGTCCCGGCAGCCCAACGTGGCCACCAGCCATGCTGATGTGGTGTCCAGGCAGCTGCCTGAGGATGAGTGGCTGCACCTGCTGGAGGCTGAGCAGGGGGACAGGGATGTTGGGGACATCCTTGCTGAGCTCTTGGACCGTGTGATGGATGGGTGCCTCAAAGCTGATATGGCTCAGCAGGTGAGGTACCCACACCCTGCTTTCAGGGGGATCCTGGTGCCCGCAGGTCCCTCGCAGCTCCCGTTCCATGGTGTGGGAGAGGGACAAGGTTGCAGGGCACCAATGGCACATGGTGGAAGTCTCATCACTGGCTCTCTTGGCAGCTTGTGCCCTTTGTGGTGTCCCAGGCACGGGATGCCATCTTGCACATTGCCCAGTGGCATTTCCTGGCACGGGATGAGGGAGATTTGGACCTCAAGGATGCAGATGGCACTTGGCAGGAGGACGAGGAGCCTGAGCCCCTCACCACAGACTCCTGGGCACAGGGATGCGTTCCCACCCAGTGTGCCCATCTGTCCCTGGGCGAAGGAGAGGTGAGTCAGACCCGAACTCACCTTGGTCCTGACTAGCCTGAGGGGACGTTCCCTAACCCCCTGGTCTCATCTGGGAGGTCCTGAGGATGCTGCCACACGGATCCTGGCAAGGCACAGTCATCCTCCCCACACCCTCTGAGGTAGCCAGAGGGTCTGTGCCAAGGTGGCCAGGAGGCCAACACCCCCAGCCCACTCCAGTGACCCCCTTTGCTCTCTCCCTGACAGGTCTCTGGTGCACAGACCCTGTGCCAACAGGAAAGGCAGGACCCCCTTGTGGTTGCTGAGACTGAAGCTCACCCTCTGTCACCCCAATGTTCCATTCAAGTCCCCAACACCAGTGCCACCCTCCCTGAGCCAGTGCCATCACATCCAGACAAAATGGCCGTTGCTCCTCGGTCCCCCAAAAGAAAACATCCCCATGCTCAGTCCCTGCCACCTCAGCCAGCCCCACTCCACCCAGCCAGGCCACCAGACCCCTGCCCATCCCCAGGGCAGCCAGAGCAGGGATGGTGTCCACTGTGGTCACCCCACAGGGATGTAAAGGGCAGCAGCACGGTGAGGGGCAGCAGCCAGGTGTCACCACTTCCATCTCCCTCCTGTGCCAGTCCGACCATGATGTGGCCAAGGCCGAAGCAGAAGGGATCCAACACCACTCCGGGGGTCCCCAGGCTGGGCTTTCACCGCCGGCCCGAGCCCTGGATCTGGCCGCAGGTCGAGGTGCTGGACCCAAAGGCCAAGCCGCTGGCACATCCCTATGGTGCCCGCTGGCACAGCCGGGGATCAGAGAGGGACAGCTCGCGGCTGCCGCGGGGGCTGGTCCCTACGAGGGGGACACAGCTCCAGGCTCCCCTCCCGGGATCCCCGCAGCCCACCGGCGACCTGCCCCAGCCACTCGGCTCTGTCCGGCTGGCCCCTCGTGTGACCATCAGATGGGACACCAGTGTGAAGCAGGAGGTTGAAGAGGACGAGAAGGAAGAGGAGGACGAGAAAGAAGAAGAGACCGAGCAGAGCTTGAGACCCATCCACCCCACGGTGCCCCTCCCGGCCATCACTGCCAGGCAGGTCGCGGGCGAGAGCAAGGACTGAAGGCAGCACCTCCCGGGAGGCCCCAGCAGCCCGGCCCGGGTGTCTGGCTGGATGCTGCCCTCACCTGGATGCTCAAGCTCCAGGAGAAGACGCTGCCCTCGGCAGGTTCCTCACCCGTGGCTTTCAGCACGTTTCCACTCCACACGGCATCACCACGGGGCTGGCACGGGGCTGGGCGCTGAAAGTGGCACGGCCGCTCTGCCAGTGAGGCTGGAGCTCGGTGCCTTTTGCCAGTTCTGTCAAAGAAATCAGACATAAAATAAAGAGGTTTCTGTCCCTCAGATCTGGTCCCGTGCTGAAGATCAGCCGTGTGGCTGTCACACCGTGGCTCTGGCACCCGAACAGGGTCCTCAGCAGCCCATGATGCTGCCAGCCCCTCTAGCACACGTCTCACCACAACCTCCTGCAGCCACACGCAGCCGATTTGCCACCAAACGAGAAACGAGAAGGATTCAGCAGGGCTTTCCCGTGTGAGCTCTCCCCAGGGTTGTTACCACACCACGTCCCCAGCTGCGTCGCTGACCCGTGTCCCTGCCCTCAGAGGCGTGCCCATCGCCAAGCTGCTCTGCCCCTTTCACTGACAGCCACTGAGGCTGGTGGGGCTGGGAGCCCTGGGGCTATTTGGTGGCTTCAGCAGGGCTCTGGCTGAGCAAGCGCCATCTCGGTTTTTCTATAAAGAAGCTGGTTTTGGCTGTGCTAGTGTGGGGTGATGCACTGGGACAGCTCAGCTGGGGTGGGAGCCCGGTGCCAAGGTAACACCAGAGGCTTTGGAAGCCAGGGAATGGCAGCTGCTTGGAATCATGGAACTATCTAGGTTGGAAAAGTCTGTTAAGATAATTGAGTCCAACCATAGTGTGGGGCCAGCTATGCTTATCCAGCACCAGAGGCTGTGGGAGCCCTGGGAAAGGTGGAGCATTCCTGGGGGAAGCTTCTGTTTTGCTGCTTAGAGTCTCTGTCCCTGGAGGGGTTTCAAAGCTGTGTAGATGTGGTGCTGAGTGACATGGTTTAGTAGTGACCTGGCAGTGCCAGCTTAAGGGTTGGACTTGATGATCTTAAAGGTCTCTTCCAACCAAACTGATTCTGTGATTCTAACCCCCCCTGACAGCGCTGACAAGATGGGGATCTTGGGGCGCCCAGTGAGCATTGCCCATCCTGCAGTGGCTGCCTCAGGGCTGGCATAGGTGAGCAGGAACCTCATGAAGTTCAACAAGGACAAGTGTAGGGCCCTGCACTTGAGGAGGAACCAACCCCTGTACTGGTGTACAAGGTGAAGGGTTGACATGGTAGGAAGCAGATCTGTGGAAAAGGACCCCAGAGTGCTGGCAGATAAGTTCAGCATGAACCTGCACTGTGCCCTGATGGCCAAGAAGGCCAACAGTCTCCTGGGCTGAATGAAGAAGAGTGTGGCCAGCACGTCGAGGGAGGTTTTCTTCCTCTATTCTGCCCTAGGGAGTGCACATCTGGAATACTACATCTAGGTCTGGGCTCTCCAGTTCAAGAGAGACAGAGAACTATTGGAAAGAGTCCAACAGAAGCCACAAAGATGCTGAAGGGTGCTGGAGCATCTCTGTGAGGAGGAGAGGCTGAGGGACCTTGGGCTGCTTAGCCTGGACAAGAGCATCCTGAGAGCTAAAGAATGGGGGATAAGATGATGGAGCCAGAGTCTTTTTAGTGGTGTCCAGTGACAGGACAAGGGGTAATGGGCACAAACTGGAACCCAGGAGGTTCCATCTGAACATGAGACAAAAATTGCTTGCTGTGAGGGTGCTGGAGACAAGGCTCAGGCTGCCCAGAGAGGTTGTGGAGTCTCCTCTGTTTTAAAGTGACAGATACAACAGACTGGGGATTGTCCGTGGTAACTGCCCTGGCTGCAAGGTGGTCTCACGACTGGGAATCATCATACTGAGGGAACTCAGGCAACCTGGCCCTCAAAAGCTGCGTTGGAGTTGGGTGTTTATGTATTTTGAGACCTGCTTCATCACTTTTAGCTCAAACAGGGCCATCTTATCTTCCTGAGGCTCCCTTCTTCAGCTCTCTGGCAGTTTTGCATGCAGGCACCTGCTGATTGGTCTCAAAGCCTGCTAAACCAGCTTGCCTTCCCATCCCACGGAGAAATAGGTGGCTCTGCCCCTCTCAAGGAACAATCTCAGTGAGGAACTTCCCCACTGGCTGCTCCTGGGGTTTTGGGGAGCAGGGGGGATCTTGCCATACCAGAGCTGCTGGGCTGGGCAAAGTCCAGGGCTGACCTCCAACCTGAGCCAGACTCTGTACCCTAGGCATATCACAGTGCCCAGATATGGATCTGCTGAGTGCCTGCAGCCACCCATGCTGGTTCCTGCTCACACTGCTTCTGGGGCTGCTCCTCTGGGCACAGAGGAGACAATGCTGGGACCCCCGCAGGTGTTCCACTGACCTGACTGGCAAGACAGTGATCGTTACCGGAGCCAACAGCGGTGAGCGGTGGCAGGGGAGTGCCAGTGCTGTGGGGCTTGGCGTGGGGCTGGGGAGGTGCAGGACATGGGGGTAGGATCCTACCTGGCCATGGGACCTTTGGCAGCCAGAGCCGGGGATGGTGGCAGCTCCCTGTCCCCTCAGGATCGAGAATGGGCTGGTGGCATGCATAGGGGTGATGGTGGTGCTGTGGGGTGGCCCGCAGGGGATGTGGGTCTTGCTTCCCCAGCTTTGGGACCACAGCCCCAGCTTTGGCGGTGCCAGTGGCTGCAGGAATGGTGGCTGATCCCTGGGCACACACAATGCACTACTGGTGGCCTGTGCTTGCAGCCAGAGTGCCAGCAGACATCCTCTGCACTGCACTGGCTGCTGCACACTGCCTCCTGTGCTTGGTAGCTGGTCCTCGGTGAGCTGGCATCCTCCAGCCAGCAGCAGCTCAGCCTCACTGGGCTCTGGGCAGTTGTGCCCCCAGCCCCTGCCCAGCTTCTGCAGATGGACTCTGCCCCAACCAGGTTAATGACTGACAGCCAAGGTCACTGCGCTGCTGGCAGTGTTCCAGCTGCCACCATGCTGCCCAGCACCATGGGCACCACACTGTGTTGGAGCCAGAAACTTGTGCTGGGAGTGGGGTCACTGCTTCCACCTATGTCCCACTGCAAGGTATTGGGCTGGGACTGGCAGAGCTAGGGCCAATGGGACCCATGGAGCTCATATGTTGATGTGTCCCCTTCCATGTGGGGTGTTCCAGGGTATGCCCAGGGACAGGGTGGCCCCAGATGTGTCCATGTCCCTCTGAGTGCCTGTTGTTTCCCACTGCACTGGAGCATAGTGCCAGTGCTGTGCTGCTGGATGGGTTTGGTGGCCATGGCTGTAGTCACCATCCTGCCTGAGTGGTCCAGAGTGAGCCATCGACTGACCTGCAGTGAGATGCTACCACCAGCTCCTTTCTGCACCACCCTCGTCCTCATCCCTGTCCCCATCCCCACACAGCCACACCGTACCAGAGAGCCTGGAACAGTGCCCCTCCGACACCCTCTGTGGGGTGGGCACTGGGCTCCTGGCAGTGACTGAACTGCCCAGGATAGGGTCCCCCTCTACAGTCCTGCCTTGCTCCCAGGGCTGCCGCGGCCCCACGGACAAGGACACGGATCCCCCAGGGACCCCTCACCACGGGGACCCGTTGGGGATCACCTCTCCGTGGCGCAGGGATTGGCAAATGTGTGGCCATGGACCTGGCCCGCAGGAACGCTCGCACCATCCTGGCATGCCGGAGCCAGGAGCGGGGCCAGGCGGCGGTGGAGGAGATCCGGGCGGCGACGGGCAACCCCTCAGTGCTGCTGCGGCTGCTGGACACCAGCTCGCTGGCCTCGGTGCGAGCCTTCGCCCAGTCTGTGCTGCGGGAAGAGACGCGGCTGGACGTGCTGGTGAATAACGCCGGCGTCACCGGTACGCTCTGCGCCGGTGTCAGGGTCGGGCCCCAGCCAGCCCCGGCCGGAGTCCAGCTTCTCATCGCTGCCCGGCTCCTGGCCAACCTGTCTCCCCTCGCCCAGGGCTGCCTTTCGCTGTCACGCCGGAGGGCCTGGAGATGACCTTCGCCACCAACTACCTGGGCCCCTTCCTGCTCACCAACCTGCTGCTGGGTGAGCGCTAGAGGGCTGCCGGGGGCCTGCGAGGCTGCCGGTGACCCCTTCCCACTCACCGCCCCTGCCCCACGCAGACCTGCTGAAGGCTTCGGCGCCTGCCCGTGTGGTCAATGTCTCGTCGCTGCGGCACAGCGCAGGCACCGCTGACGGCCGGTACCTTACCGGGCAGCAGCGGCCCGGGGCCTACGACGCTGCCTACAACAGCACCAAGCTGATGAACGTCCTCTTCAGTGCCGAGCTGTCCCGGCGGCTGCAAGGCACAGGTGGGTGCCAGGCTGTGCCGTGCCATGCAGTACCCTGACGAGCCGTACCATGCTGTGCTGGGCGGTGCCATGCATGGCTGTGGCTATTCCATGACACGCAGTGCCATAATGTGCCTTGCCTTGTCATGCCTGGCTCTTCTGTGCTAAGTACAGCCATGCCATGTCATACAATGCCCAGCAGTACCCTGCTGAGCTGTGCCATGCCATACATGGCCATACCATGCCATGCTGTACTGCACCATGCCACAAATGGCCGTGCCATACTGTGCCAAGGAGCTCCCAGGGAGGGCTGCAGCCCATCCTTATGCTGCTATGCCAGGATGTGCATGATGGGGTCAGGGTGGGTCTCAGCCTTCTCTGGGACACCTCCATGCACCTTGACCAGGGATGATCACATCCCTTGGGGCATCTCTGGTGCTGTGGCATGGTGGAGCCCCTGTGCCATGCCCAGGCTTGAGTGACATTCAGGTCCCAGGGACCAAGCCTGTGCCAGGGGCCCTGAGGGCATGGTGCCAAGAGTGTGGTTGGGCAGGGGTGACCAGCAATGCACTAAGTCCTGGCGTGGTGAACACCAGCATCATGCGTCACTTCGGCTGGGCCATGCGCACCCTCTTCTTCCTCATCCGCCCCTTCCTCAAGGTGAGGGGGCAGTGCCCACACATCTCCTCCCATGGCAGCGGGGTGGGCAGGGGGCTGCCAGGCCCCCTCCTCACTGCACTTTGTCCACAGTCGCCAGAGCAGGGGGCCATCAGCACCATCTACTGCGCTGTGGCAGAGGAGGCGTCGGGCATCACGGGCAAGTACTTCAAGAGCGACTGTGGGCTGGCACTGCCCGCCCCAGCTGGTCGTGACGCTGGGCTGGCTCGCAAGCTCTGGGAGGAGTCGGAGAGGCTGACAGGGCTTGAGGACAGACCCCAGCACTGAACCAGCAGTGGCTGTGCCACAGCTGGTTTTGTCAGCTGCTGTGCCAGGATCCCTGCAGCAACCTGGGTCATAGGGATGCATGCTGCCAGGGAGATGCCAGTGCCATGTAGGTGCTGGGCAACCTGTGCCAGGGTGCAGGCAGCTGCACCCTGAAGTACAGCACAGGGGGCTCACCCCCTTGCAATCAGCCCCCCCCCAGCCCCTTCCCAAAGGGAAAGAGTGGGCACAGAGCCCAGCTGTGCCAGGACAACCACCGCAATGGGCACAAATGGTGGCATGGGGCATGGCCTAAGTCATTTATTAAAGACTCTGGCTACTCCCAGGTAATGTCCAGCTCCAGCTGCTGTGTCTGCACCATCTTCACAAAGCTGTCGTAGTCCCTCCGGAGGATGTTCCAGCAGTGGGACAGGTCCAAGCGGCGCAGGTGACTCTCAGAGCTCAGCAGGAGCCACACAGTCTCACTGGACACAGAGCTCTTGGCCAGTGAGAGCTCCTGCAGCTCAAGTAGTGGTGGCCCTGGTGCTGCCAGCACCGTCTCAAACACCGAGTCCAGTGGGAAGGGGACACTGAGCAGGTGAAGGGTCTGGAGGTGTGGAGTGTGGCACAGCAGGGAGGCCAGTGTGGCACACAATGCCAACCTGTGCCACGCAGGGAAGACGTCAGTGGTGCTGGCCAGGGCCAGTGAGAAGCTCCGGAGCTGGGTGAGGCTGTGGGGCAGCAGGTCGGTGGCCCAGTGTGGAGGGTCCTCTGGGACCTCAAGGTGGGCTTTTGAGTCCGGCATGGCATGCAGCTCGGCGCTGAAGGCCTGCAGGCTGGGGCAGCTGGCAAGCAGGGTGGGCAGTGAGACTTCATCCTGGCAGCAGAAGCCATGCAGGCCCAGGCTCTGCAGGCGAGGGCCCAGTCTCTGCAGCAGTGGCAGCACCTCTGTCAGCATCCGGCTCTGCTGCCCGACACAGCCCAGGGTGAGTCGGGCCAGGCGGTCCCAGCCTAGCAGTTCCCAGCTGCTTGCCAGGCCAGGGGTGTCCCCTAGCCACACACTGGCCTCCTTGGTTTGAGGACAGATGGCATGGATGGTGGCCAGAGCCAGCTCCTCTACCTCCTCTATGTGCTGAAGGGACAGGGTGAGTGGGGGGCCCCCAGGGACAGCCCCTCGTTGCTGTGCCAGCTCTGCCAGTGAGGGAAAACCCTCAGTATCCTCTGTGTCATCAAACTGGCACTTGTAGAAGAGGTGGAGAGCTTCTGGCACTGCACTGTGGGCCAGAAACTCCAAGCGTGGCAGGGCCAGCAGCAGGAAGGCCAATGCTGGCACCATGTCGTCCACCGGCTCCACGTCACGGGCCAGCAGGATGCGGAGGTTGGGGCAGCAGAGGGTCTGGGCCAGGGGGTCGTAGGCCAGGTGCCGCAGGGCGCGGGGGGACACCTTCTTGCAGCAGGACACATCCAGCTCGCGCAGGTGCCGACAGCAGGAGCCCACAGCCGAGAGCACCTGGACGTTGGCCTGGGTCCCTGCCAGCCTCAGCTGGCAAAGCTGTGGCAGCCCCTCAGCTAGGTCCACCAGAACGTCCACCGAGAGCCGGTTGCAGCCCTGCAGGTCCAGGGAGCTCAGGTTCTGCCACAGCACAGAGAGGGAGACCTTCGGTAGGCAGGGGATACAGGGGGGACCCTGACACCCCTCAGCCCCACAACATCCACCCATGGAGGGTGGGCACCCCTGCTCCTGCTCCTCCAGCCCCACAGAAGGTGGGCAATCCCATTCCTGCTCCGCCAGTTCCACAGGGGGTAGGCACCCCCATTCCTACTCCCCTAGACCCACAGAGTTGGGCACTGCCAGCCTTGTGGAGCATGGGCACACCTAAGCCTGCTCTCCCAGCTCCAGGACGGATGGACAGTTCCCAGCCCTGCTTTTCTTGTCCCACTGCATAGTGGGTGGGCACCCAAAGCCCCAGGGTGGGTGGGCACCGTGCCCACTGACCTTGCAGCGCATGGTGATGAGCTGGCCAACAGCGTTGCTGGCCAGGCTGGGGCATGGCCGCAGGCTGAGCTCCTGCAGGTGTGGCACCAGGAGCAGGTGAAGTGCTGCCCGCGTCAGGCGCCGGCTCTCGCCCAGCAGCTGGATCAGCTCCTGCACCAAGCTGCCAGCTGTGGAGAGACTAAGTGTCAGACCGAGAGTCCTGGCACCACTCACCCATCTTCCTCCTCCTTGCAGAGGAGGTGCTTGGCCTCTAGCACTCACCCAGGTCGTTAAAGGGACCCATGACAAAGCGGAACTGGTACTCATCCAGGTAGTTCTCGCTGTAGTCCTTCACCCAGAGGCTCTGCATGTGCTGGGCCAGGCTCTGCAAGCAGAGGCTGCGCAGTGCTGCCACTTCCTTTCTCCTCGGCATCTGGCTGCTGTGGGGGGGAAAGGACAGCGGGGGCACGTAGATGTGGCGCTAAAGGACATGATTTAGTGGTGACCTGGCAGTGCTGCGTTAACAGTCGGACTCAAGGACCTTGAATTTCTTTTCCAATCCACAAAATTCCACGATTCCATGATCTCCTGCCTGGAAGGAATCTCCAGGCAGGTGAGATCTCACGAACCAGGAAAAGCCCCTCCAGATACTCAGTGGATGAGAGTACACTGGACCAACCAGCACGGATTTAGCTGTGGTTAGAAAGGCCCCGACACGGGAAAACCGTCTGAGTACTAGCAGCATGCCACCTGTGGGACCCCCAGCCAGACACAGTACTCAGTTCACTGGGACAGCAGATGGGGCTGTGGGAGCCGCCCGTCCAGTAGCCGCTGCCTGGCCTGCAGCACTTACCGACAGCTCCACGCGCCGTTCCGCTTCCTCCTCCAGTCCCAGCTGCACCTCCCCGTCGGGGAGGACCCAGCCCCGTCGGGGAGGACCCAGCCCCATCAGCGCCGGCAGCTCCCGCCCCATTGCGTCCCCTTTTACCGGCAACAAGACGTGCCCGTCTACTAGGCCACCCCGCCAGCTTCACTTCCGTCAATACGCATGACCAGTTCCGAGAACCCCTTCCGCCCTTCTGACTCCCGTAGGGCTGCCCTAACTAATGCCTGCACAAATGTGGGCCAGGCGCGCGTAGAATCGCGGGGAGGCAACGCTGCGGGCAGCCTGGAGAGGCCTAGTGGGGGCCTTGCGGGCCGGACCCCTGGTCTCTGAGGGCGGGAGGCGGGGACCGGCGCTAAGGAGCGGTCGGGCGGCAGGTACCGGGCGGAGGCGGCCTTGGGTGGGTCCTGGAATCGGGAGGGGGTTTCTCCTGCCTTCTAGTGCGTGTTTTGGTGGAGAAGAAGGTGAAACGTCAATACTGGGATGCGGAGCATCCCCTTCCCTTCATAGGGCTGTGGGTGGGGCTGTGAGGCGCCGTCGGGAGGTCTCAGCTTCCCCCCGTGGGATGTGTAAGGTTGGGGTCGACGCTGGGTTAGCGCTGAGGGATCTCTCATCTTTTCCATGGGGTAGCTGTTGGGGTAGTGTGTGTGTCAGTGCTGATGTACCCCAACACCCACCCATGGAGGATTTGGAGGCGGGGGAGCAGTACTGGGCGACCCCCATCCCCATGGGGTGTCCACTAGGGGAGGGGCAGTGCTGGGGAACCCAACTCTCATGGAGTGTCTGTTGGGGAAGGGGGCAGTGCTGGGTTAAAAAAAAGAGTAGTCTTTCCCTGCTGCTGTTTGTAGCTGCAGGTTTTGGG
Source organism: Indicator indicator (assembly GCF_027791375.1). Taxonomy (NCBI): domain Eukaryota; kingdom Metazoa; phylum Chordata; class Aves; order Piciformes; family Indicatoridae; genus Indicator; species Indicator indicator. The sequence goes on along the minus strand of NC_072032.1, from coordinate 14,421,625 downwards.
GTTGTTTCCTGTGTAATTCACCTTTTCCCTCAGCGTGGTGCTGGAAGCCTTCTGTCCGACTGGGACACGGTGACTGGCTCCCTCGTGTGGGATGCAGCAGCGTGATTCCATGGTGGGCTCGTTTGGGATGAAGGAATCTGTTCCATGGGGGGAAAAAAAACCCAACAGAGTCACCCTGGATTGCCATGGGAACCCCTCTTCTAGTGAGGACAGGGCTCATTATGCAGCTGCCACCCTCAGCATGAGCTTTAAGCGTTCACTGAGCTGGAGCTTAGTTGTGAAAGAGGAGAAGGTCTCGCATCTGAGCAGAGCCTGCTCGTGGTCCCAGCCTCTTTCAGCAGTTCCCATGGTGGGGAGCCAGGATTTTGTGCTGAAAACCTGCATCACACCTGTCTGGATGGAATAGAATCATAGATGGAATAGAATCATGGAACTGAATAGACCTTTAAGATCATCAAGTCCAACTGTGAACCCAGTGCTGCCAAGAAACAGGGGTTCTGAATTTGAAGTTGAGCCAAAACCTTATGAGACTAAGAAGTGGAGATTTGAGAAGTAGTATTTAGAAAGGACCAGAAGCTGCACAAGCTGAAAGGGTCAGCTTTGGGATTAGAAATAGTTGGGTTTGGAGGTGGAGTAGGAGTGACTCAGCCATTGGGAAGTTGCCATGGGGCTGATCGGCAGTTCAGTGGGCAAGAAGAGAACAGGAATTGTTGTGCCTGGGTATTTGATGGGATCCTGGGATGCTTTGGCTTGGAAGGGACTTTAAAAGTCATCTAGCCCAATCCACAAACACATTCTCTTCCATACAGTCCAGTAAAGGTACAGTGTGGCTCTGATAGCTGAGTGCTGTGTGCTGGGCACACAGGAGTACAAACCAGAGCCCTCATTAGTCAGCAGGATAATTAACTGATCAAATTAACACTGGACCATGGCCCTTGTTTTGTGGCCCATGGGACTGTAGGGTGTGTGCCCATGTGTTGTGCCAGTCTTCAGCCCTGCTGCATCTGATCAGCAGCTTGAATCTTTCTGATCACTTGGGGTTGAATGGATCCCATTTTCTCCCGTGCAAGGTGAGGGCCACAAGCCTCACATTTGGACTGTGTCACAGAATGTCCCTGGTGCTCAGCCCAAGCATGATGGCTGTGGTGGTGCCTCACCCTGTGCTGCTGCCACTGTCATGTTAGCTCTTCATGGCTGCTGTGGCCTTGTGCCCCTCAGGGGAAGGAGACCCTCAAAGAGGAGACCCCATCCCTAGCACTGTCACATTTCCATCCTCCTTTCCTGCTTCCCAGTGCAGGGACAGCCCTGGAGGGGTTCCCCAAAGTGTGGTGTATGAGCTGAGGGGCTGTGCTGGGTATTTGCTGCTAAATGGGTCTCTTGGTGCCTTCAGACAGCAAGCTGGGGCTGTTCTGTGCAGCTGAGCTGTCTGGGGGTTGACCCCTCCAGCTGCACCCTGCAGCCCTGCCAGAGGAAAGCTTCTGTGGACTCCATACTTCTCCTCAACAAATAGAACCTTTCCTTGTGGTTCTGGTGATGGTGAATCGTGGCTGGTTTCGGAGCTCCTGCAGTGTGCACCCAGCAAAACCTGTGTGTGTGTGGCCTTGCTGCACTCTGCAGTGCTGCAGAGACAAGCACAAACCAGCCCAGTGCTGCTTGTTTTCTGTGCTTGATAGCAAAACCTCCCAGTTCCTTTATGTGTGGCGCAAGACTCCCTGAGCAAAACTCACCAGGAAGGGCTGGGCTGGTCCTTAACTGGGAGGTGGATGTTGTGTTTGGGTTTTAAGATCCTGCCAAGGTCTGGTGTGTGACCTTGGTCTGATTTCTCTCTTTTCTTTCTTTCTAAGCACCAAAGCAGTGCCTGTGACCCACTTCGTGGGTGCTCTTCCTGAATTAAACATCCCTAAACTTCATTGGGAATGTCTGAGGGGAAAGAAGGAGCAGTTTTTGTTTGTTTTTGGTAGCAGGAGGTTGTGTGGGGAGCAGCTCTGCCAGGCAAGGTTCTCCCTCAGGCAGTTGTGTTCTACTAACACACTGCAAAGCCCCAGATCCACAGCAGGACCTGCGGAAGCTGAATCCCAGGGGGGGTGGTTTCCACCTTTCCTAAAGAGTCTGCAAATTTGTCTTGAAAATACCTGAAGAGTGCAAAGCAGTGAGGCAGAAAATGGGCTGTGGCCAGGCAGGAGCTGTTGAGCTGGGCACACAGCACCTTGGCTGGATCCTCCTCTTGGCACAGGAGGAATTCTCTGCTGGGTGATTGATTGATGGATTAATTGGGTTTTATGGGCTATAAAATGCCCAGCATCCCCAGATGATGCCACCACTGAGTGGTGAGAGGTGATGGTATGCCTGGAATCCCTGCCCTCGGAGGGAAAGGGGGCTGCTGGCTGGGAATTCCATGACAAGAGAAGTTCATTAGGGATGGTAATTACTCCAAGAAAGAATTGAAGGTGGTTGGGTCAGTGCTGCAAGGAAGCAGCTGGTCGAAGTCTCACAGTTTTGGTTGATCTTGGAGCAATAAAGCAAGAAGGAATAAAGAGTTTTGCTTGATCTTGGAGCAATAAAGCTGAGCAGGGTGGTATTTAAATCAGCTTTTCTGGCTGTAATTAAACCGGTGAGGGCTGACTGGCACCGACATGGCAATGGCTGGGGTTCGGTGGCCACGGGAGGGGCTCGGGGATGAAATAATGAGCGATGGTTTGATGGAGATGAACCGAACGTGACTGACCTCCTCCCGCTGCCGGGGAGCCGGAGCTGGTCCGCGGCATCTTTTCAGGCTGTTTCCGTGGTTACTGTCCCCTGGCAGCGCTGCTGGCACGTCGATTGCGATCCGCAGAGTTTGCCTTTTAAAGCCCCGAGGGAAATGGTCGGGTCTGGGGCACGAAGCCCGCAGCCGGCGTTGTGCCGCGGTGGCTGCGGCGCTGCGGTGCTGCAGCTGTGCAGGGCGCAGGCTCGCAGCGCCCGCCGGGTCCTAGTGCCATGCATCCATTCTGGCTCGCAAACGGGGTGCTCAGCGGTGCTGGGCTGGGGTGCTGGCAGCAGTGTCCCCTCCTCCAGTGGCTGGCGGTGGGTGGCACTGCGGTAACAACGTGCATCTGATGCCGTTTGAAATAGCTGAGGCATCTCGGTAGCCTCCTCCTGGTCCTGAGCGGCAGTGTGGGTGAGCTCCTGCTGTGTCCTGGGTGTTGTGCCCGTCACAGAATCGTCCCTGCACTGCGGGTGTGCAGGGTGAGACCTGTCCTGTGTCCCGTGGGGGCAGGGACAGTATGAGGGATGCTCTGTGCCCCACAAAGATCACGGTCTGAATGTAAGAGGGGACACTTTGTGACAGGGACACGTGGGAAGCATGAAGAGTTTATGGGACAGTACTGGTGGGTGTGGGGGCTTCAGCCTGGCTGTAGCACACAGTGTGCACTGGTTGGCAGTGCAGAGGCTTAATTCAGGTTTTTAATGGCTCAGCAGATTTTTTTCTTGTGTGTTATTGGCCTCATTTAGGTGGCTCTTGGGAGGCAGAAATAAGTTTATTCTGCTCCTGGTAGTGCTGGAGTTGATATTTCTTTGGTTCTTGCATCAGCTACAGGGCTAGAATTTGCCTTTGATATAATGGAATCATTTGGGATGGAGGAGACCTTAAAGACCATTGAGTTCAATCATAAACCCATCACTAAACCATGTTTTTAGCACCACATCTCCACAGTTTTGGAATCCTTCCAGGAATGGGGACTATCCCAGTGCCCTGGGCAGCCTGTTCTAGGGCTTGACAACCCTTTGGGAGAATAAATCGTGCTTCATGTCCAACCTGAAACTTCCCTTGGCACAACCTGAGTCTGATTCCTCTCATCCTGTCACAGACCTACCCACTGCACTGTGCTGTTCTGCCCTTCAGAACCCAGAACAGATGAGGAGGAGGAGCTGGTGCAGGTCAAGCTTCCCTTACAGTCATTCTCCATCAAGAACAGAGAGGTCCCCAGGCTGAGTTTCAGGTCACCTGGAACAATCTATAGAGCTTAGAGTTTAATTAAAAGCCTTAAGCTCATCAAATTCAGTCTGGATTCATACTAACACAATGAAGAGTGAACCTCGAAGTGCCATTTTTAGAGTCTCTTCTCTGAACCCGAGTTTGCTGGAAAACTGAGCAGCTTATGACTCAGGAAGCTTTGCTGCCCTTATTCTGTCCCTGGGCACCACTCGAAATCTGTCCCCAGCCTCTTGCCCCTCACCCTTTAGCTCTTGCTGAGCATTGCTCAGATCCCCTCTGGGGCTGCTCTTCTCTGGCCCAAACACCCCCAGGGCTCTCAGCCTTTGCTCCTCACAGACTGCTCCAGGCCCCTCAGCAGCTTTGTAGCCTCTGCTGGACTCTCTCCAGCAGTTGCCTGTCTCTGTTGAACTGGGGAGCCCAGACCTGGACCCTGTACTCAAGATGAGGCCTCCCTAGAGCAGAGTAAAAGGGGACTAGAACCTCCCTCAACCCGCTGGCCACAGACTTCATGCACCCCAGGATCCCACTGGCCTCCTTGGCCATGAGGGCACATTGCTGGCTCACAGTGAACTTCTTGTCCACCAGCACTCCCAGATCCTCCTGCACAGAGCTGCTTCCCAGCAGGTCAGCTCCTCACCTGTGCTGGTGCAGGACCCCACACTTACCATTGCTGACCTTCATGAGGTTCCTGCTCACACTCTCTGGCCTGGCCAGGCTTGTTTCAGATGTGGAAACATTTCCTACTTTTGCACCACTGTTTTTAGCTTTCCAGTGGCACCATAACAATTCCCTGGCTGGGTATTAGAACCTCAGCAGTGTCCTTACTGGAAACACCTTCACTGTGTCCTCCTTTGTCTTACTCCTTTGGCTGGTGGGGGGGAGATGAGGCAGTCTGATGAGAGCTCCTCAATGCTGGTGATGGTTTGTGCTGCCACTGGGTTCACTTGGCATGTGCCATGAGGTGCTGGCTGCTGAGCAGACTGGTGGAATGGGCTCTGTGGGGACACTTTGAGGGGGGTAATAGTGTTTCTGTTTGAAAAGGTTTGCTTCAGGTTTAAGGTGGCAAACTCCAGGGGCGGGCAGGAGGGAGAAGTCAGCCACACAGCGTTTGTGATGTTGTTTTTAAATGGAAAAAGAGCTTCCAGCTGCAGCTGGCCTCGCTGGGAGGAAGCCTTCCTGCCATTTACTGGTGTTTTGGTATCTGTTCTGTTATCCCTAAGGATCTGTGGGAAGGACAGGGCTACATTCCCATCCCTTGAGCAGTGGATGTGACCTGCATCACCCATTCCCAGGCTGCTGCAGCACTGTTCACTCTCTGCACCTTCTCAAGCCCCTGTGAAATCCTGTAGCTGTTTCCCAGTTTCCTTTGCATCCAGAGGATTTATTAATGGGATTTCCCTGCTTGTCCTTCCAGCTTCTCCCCCAAATGATGTTTCCTGCAGTGTAACCTCCCAGGTTCTGGAAGTGGGTCACCGAAGACTTCCAAAGCTGGAGGTGGTGGATAAAGCACCTGATGGGTTTTGTAAAAGGGAAAAAAATTTGGAGTAATGAGAGAGGAAGCAGAAGGGACCTGATTTGGTGAGCTTGGGCAGGGAGCCCCAGCGTGTGCAGACTCCTTGGAGAGGAACAGGGAAAGGAAAGGTGACATGAGGTGTTTGTAGATTTTGAGGCTTCTTTTGTCCCACAGCTGTTGGTGCTGGACTGTACCCAGAGAAAGGCAATGAAGCTGGTGAGGGGACCAGAGCACAGGACTGGTGAGGAGCAGCTGAGGGAACTGGGGGTGTTCAGCCTGGAGAAAAGGAGGCTGAGACCTTCTGGCTCTCTACAGTTCCCTGAAATAAGGCTGGAGCCAGCTGGGGGTTGGTCTCTTTTCCAAAGGAACAAGCTGTAGGACAAGAGGGAATGGCCTTAAGTTGTGCTGGGGGAGGTTTAGGTTGGACATGAGGAACAATTTCTTCCCCTTGAGGGTTGTCAAGGCCTGGCCCAGGCTGTCCAGGGCAGTGGTGGAATCCTCATCCCTGCAGGGGTTTCAAAGCTGTGTAGATGAGGTGCTGAGGGACACAGTTCAGTGGTGCCCTGGAAGTGCTGGGTTAAAGGTTGGACTTGATGATCTTAAAGGTCTCTTCCAACCTCAACAATTCTATGACTTTGTCCAGGACTTCCTCTTCACCCTTTTAAACACCTCCTGATGAGGTTGGGTTTTCTCTCCATCCTCTCCAGGTAGTTCATCACCTTTGTTGTGGTCACTGCAATCAGGTGCAAAACCAGGGTGCAAACAGCCGAAATTCAGGGTGCAGTCCCTGTCTTGGGAACAGCCACGGGTGTTGGTGTGCTGGGGTGGTGGCAGGGCAGAAAGTCCCCAGCTGCTGGTGGGTGCTGGTGTCTCCCAGCCGTGGAGGAGGTGGCTGGTCGTGGTGGCTTGCCAAAGCCATGCTCACCATTTCAGAGGCAGCAATTAACGCTGCTGACAGCTCTGAGAAGAGGGGCTGATGGCTTTAATTAGGCTCCTATTCAGATCAACCCGGGGAAGAACAATTATTGATTTAAAAAATGCCCCTCATTAACTGTTTGGGCTCCGTGCCTGCAGCTGCCTGTGCTGTGGCTGTGCTCACCTCAGCTGGGGAGCTGAACCTGGTCTGTTGGGGTGCATGAAGAAGAGTGTGACCAGCAGGTCAAGGGAGGTTCTCTTCCCCCTCTACTCTGCCCTAGGGAGGCCACATCTGGAGTACTAGGTCCAGGTCTGGGCTTCGCTGTTCAAGAGAGAAACAGAGACCTACTGGAGAGAGTCCAGCAGAGGCTACAAAGCTGCTGAGGGGCCTGGAGCAGCTCTGTGAGGAGCAAAGGCTGAGAGCCCTGGGGGTACTGAGCCTGGAGAGGAGCAGCCCCAGAGGGGATCTGAGCAATGCTCAGCAAGAGCTAAAGAGTGGGGGACAAGAGGATGGGGCCAGACTCTTTCCAGTGGTGCCCAGTGACAGAACAAGGGGCAAAGGGCACAAACTGGCAGCCAGGAGGTTCTACGAGGAGAAACTTGTTTGCTGAGGGGGTGCAGGAGCCCTGGAGCAGGCTGCCCAGACTGGTTGTGGAGTCTCCTTCCCTGGAGAGATTCCAAACCCACCTGGGCATTGTGATCCTGGGTAACCTGCTGTGGGTGCCCTGCTTTAGCAAGTTGGGTGGGCTAGATGATCTTCAGAGGTCCCTTCCAACCCCACTGTGCTGGGGTTTGGGAATTCTGTGATTGTGATGTTATTTCTCCTTAAACTTTGCCATTCACTGATGCAGTGCTGGGGGGCTGGGAGAAGCAAGTCATGGCTGGTGAGGGTAAGACTTGGTGCTTAATGAGGGGTCTGGAGGGTACCCTGAGCCTGGCCATGGCACTGACTTCTTGGTCAGCCTCCAGGTGGGAGGAAATCAGGATATCCCCTACACCCAGCAGGACAGCTGACAGGAGGCTTTATGCTTCCCAGGGCCTTTTGTCCTTCCTTTTGTCCTTCCTTCACTTGGGTGGGCGAGCGGTGGCCGTGCCAGTGGCAGTGCTGTGGCTGTGCCAACGCCGATTGCTGCTGGTGCTGCGGCTGCACCGGCAGCCGGGGAGCGTTAGGACCCAGCAGTGCCGGTGACAAGTCTGGAGCAGCACTAGCGCAGGGTAGGCTCCATCAGCCGGGCTGGATTTCTGTGTATCCTCCAGTAAAGAATCCTCGTCCAGGAAAGGGCTTTTCCCCCTTCCTGTGCCACCCGGCAGCGCCTGGCCGGGCACGCTGGGGTGGTTTGATAGGCAGGAGGGGGAGCGAGCTCTGCTGAATTCCTGCTGGCCATGACGGCAGAACGTCAGCTACAAAGGATAAACCTTTAAAATAAAGAGAGGAGCCAGCAGCAGCATGGCCCAGAGCAAGAGACACACATACAGCCGGGTAAGCTGCTGGGGGGAAACTTACTGGCAAACTCCTGGTGATGCTGGGAGGTGATCTGGTGCTGTGTGGTGATGCTGGCGTAGGGGAAAACAGAGCTGGGTTTGTGCTGAAATGGAGATTGTGCTTCCTGGGCTTTCCTCTGTCTGGAATTTCATCTCCTCATGCCTGACAGCGTGTGTTTGGTGGGTGGGTGGGGGGTGGACAAACAGCCTGAATCCTGTCAGCAGCCATGTCCTTTGGGTGGAAGTTAGGCTTCCTTTGCTGGGGACGGTCAGCAGGACCGCGGCGAGGCCTCGGCTCAGGCTCTGCTGGTGGCAGAGCCTTGCTGGGGGCTGCTCAGCACAAAGATTTGGGCTTCTTTTCCTCTCTGCAGCGTGGGCTTTGGGTTTGGTTTTGTTTTTTTTTTTTTTTCCCCTGTACTTATTTTCCAGGTTGCAGGGTGAGACACTGAGCTTCCGAGTGCCTGCCAACCATTTCCAGGTTTTACCGTATTGCAGCTAACCCTGGGCGGTGCGGCGGGCAGAGCACCGGGCACCGGGCACCCGGCCCCGCCGCCAGGCCTCACTTCCCAGCTGCTTTTCTTTGTCGTGTTCCTCCTTGCTGCTGCGGTGACATCGTGTCCAGACCCTGGCTGCTCTGGGGACAGGCAGTGCTGCCCTCGCTGTCTCCTTTACTTTGTGGCTCCAGGCACGGCTGGAGACCCCTTCCTGCCACCCTCTCCATCACACTGGGGCTGCATCCAGCACAGGGGCTGTCCCAAAGTCCTTCAGGGCCCAGCTCTGGGCCAGCATGGGCACAGGGGTTGTGTGACCACACCAAGCCCACCACCAGTGGGGTATTAGTGGTTTGCTTCCTGGCTGAAGGGTTTTTTTGCTTCAGCTGCTGAACAGAGACAGGCTTGGGGCTGCTGGTGACAGTGCATGGCTGGGAAGTTGCTTTGCCCACCCTGTGCGGGGTCAAAGTGTGTTTCCATGTGGGGATGTGGCTGCAGATGCTCCCCTGGGCCTGGAGGGGATGTCTGTGGTGGCTTGAAGGCTGCTGGAGCCTCCTGGGCTCTGTGTCACCTGAATGTGGCTGTTTTCAGTGCGGGAAATAGAGGGAAGAAGGTGGAATCTCAGCTGAATCTTGGCAGCTCTGTCCTGCTCGCTGCGTTCGGTGTTGGGCCCCTCCCTGCAAGCAGGACATTGAGGTGCTGAAGCCTGGCCAGTCCAGAGAAGGGCAGTGAAGATGGTGAAAGGTCTGGAGCAGAAGTCTTGTGAGGAGCAGCTGAGGGACCTGGGGTTGTTCAGCCTGGAGAAGAGGAGGCTGAGGGGAGACCTTCTGTCTCTCTGCAGCTCCCTGAAAGGTGGTGGGAGCCAGGTACAAGTTGGTGTCTTCTTTCAAGGAACAAGTCATAGGAGAAGAGGAAACAGTCTCAAGTTGCACCAGGGGAGGTTTAGGATGAACATGAGGAACAATTTCTTCCCCTTGAGGGTTGTCAAGGCCTGGCCCAGGCTGCCCAGGGCAGTGGTGGAATTCCCATCCCTGGAGGGGATGTGCACATGTGGTGCTGAGGGCCATGGTTCAGTGGTGCCCTGGCAGTGCTGGGTAAAAGGTTGCAATTGATGATCTTAAAGGTCTCTTTCAACCAAAACAATTCTATGGTCACACCAACACGAAGTGATTCCGTGAGCTTTGGTGGGGCAGGGTGGCAGCTGTGAAGAGGCCAATTAGCCTTTTACTCCAGCTGCATTTGGATGCCAGTGCCACAGTGACCAACACTGTGCTGGGGCTGTTGTGGTGGTGACCATGCAAGAGTTTTAGGGCCATGTGGTCATACAGCAGTGCTGTGGGTGGTGTCATTGTGTTCAGGAACACCCAAGCCATCTGCATGTGGTATCTCACTCCCCAGGCTTCAGCAGGATGAATCCAGCACTATGGTGGGTGCTTCCTCCTGCCCCATCTGCCAGTCCCTCAGTGGCAGACCTGCTCTGGATCTGCTGGGTATGATGGCAGCCACCTCTTCTGTGTCACCAAGGTCTGCTCTTAATCCCAGGGCAATCCCCAGCTTTCTGTAGGGTTTGGTGATAACCAGACTTAACAGAAACTAGAATTATTTCCAAGCCTTTCCTTATTCCAGCTTTACTCCCGCAGCCGGAGGCCAAGAGCATTTTAACCTGTGGCAGTGAATCGTACCACGGGAGCTTGTCAGAGGTGGCTGCTGTGTTTGAGATTCACCTGAAACTTTTTGATCTGTGCTGTGAGTGACAGTTTGAGGTTCAGTTAGTCAGGCCTGCCTGGGGGGAGGTGCTCCTGGGTCCTGCCAGGCTGGATGCTTCTGAGCCTCCTGCTCAGGGACTGTCCTGCTGGACACTGGTGGTGGTGGCTGCTCTGATGGGTCGATGTTCCTGGCTGTTTCTCCAGCTCCTGGATCTCTGCTGCCTTCTTGGGGGTCCCCTGTGGGGTTGGTCTGGGCAAGCAGGGGGACAGGTCACTGCTGCTGCAGCTGCTGGGGGCAGAGCAGGTGGATTTCTCATTTCATGTGAGGTAGCTGCTTGCCCACCCTTCAGACCCCTGCTGCATGGGAGCAGTGACTGCAAATTGTCCACACCAGTGCTTGCGCCCAACTGCCGAGGGCTGCTGCCTCATGCAGAGCTTGTCAGAGGGTGAGTGGTCACCTGGAGTGTCCCCCTTCTCCCATGGGCTGGTGACTCTGGGAGCTCCCTACAGATGTCTGCTGCTCCATCCATCACTGTGCCACCACCTCAGTGCCCGTGCCCACAATCTGACTATCTGCAGCACTGCTGTGTCCTGCTGGAGAGGTCTGTGTGACCAGAGGGGATGCTCTCACACCTCCCTTGGTGGCTGAGCACTGGCAGAAGGAGGCCTTCAGGCTCACTTGGGGCTGGGATAGAAGATGTCTTCTGGATGCCCCCAAATCACCATGTGCCAGTGCAGGAGGAGCTTCTGGGCTGTTGAAGTGTGCCTTGTACCCTCGATGTCGTGAGTGGTGGGGACCCATGGAGGGGAAGGAGCTGGGGAATGGGCTCGGGGCAGGACACCTGGCTGATGCTCCAGAAGGTCCTTGGTAAGACTTTGTAAGCAGAGTGTGTTTGGAAGACCTTCTTCTGAAAGGCTTTGTCACTGATACCACAAATCCCATCCCCTCTTGGGAAGGGAGGGTACTGAGCATGAGATTAGGGTGGAATTGCTGAACTTCCTGGCTTTAACCTGGAACCTGATTGGCTGGATTTACCAAATGAATTCTGTGTTTGCCACCAAACCTCCCTGCTCCTGCCTTTGCCAGCTTGAATTGCATCAACTTCTGTCACTCAGTGCCAGGGAAATGGCAGCCACTCGAGGAAATGACTTTTCTGTTACTCACTTGTGGTGATGCTACCCCAAGTGTTATTAATTGGCTGCTGTGTTAATTAGAACATCTAATTAAGTGACAGATAAACCCTAAGACCAACCCTGGTTTGTAGAGGCTGAGGGGAGTCATGAGGCAAAGACAAAACTGTTTTGAGATGTCTCTCAACCTATGTATCTTCAGGTTTTATCTTCTCTCCTGGACTGTGCAAGTGTTAGAGGTGGGAAGGGTCACCAAAGACTGAATTCTGTACTTTTATTGACCAGCAGCTCTGGGGGAAGTTCTGTTGTTCCTGGGCCAGATGCTCAGCTAGCAGGGAGAGTACAGGAGTGGGCAGCACGATGGAGAAAATCCTTCATCCGGGATCATCCGGTTGGGATTTATTGGGACAGGAGCTGGGACAGTGAGCTCTGTAATGGTTGGACTGCATCTCTGTGTCAGAATTTGTGAAATGGGCCCCAAAGAGCTTTTGTGGTTTAAAAATATCAGGAAATTCTTTTTCCATGTGAAGTCCCAGATTTTCTTCCCTGGAGAATTCCTGTTACTGCTGGTGAGAAAGAGAGTGGTGCTGGGAGGCTAGCAGTACCCTCCACTGCTGCAGCTCCACCAGTGGCTGCCCCAGACTGGCCTATGAGGCTCCTCAACTGCAGCTCTGCTGGCTGCCCCTTCCTTGGTAGGCCTCTGTCCATAGCCACATCAAAACCCACTTGAGAGACAGTGCTGGAAAAATCACTGCAAGAGGCTGGCAGCCTGCAGTGGAGAGTGGGTGAGCAGCTGCAGAGAAGGACATGGGGAAGCCTCCTGAGTTGGCTTTGTGGTCAAAAGATCTGCAGTGTGGAGCCATGTTGGATCCTGAAGCCCTCTGTTTAAAAATCCAGGGGGTTTGGTTACTGCTGATGTTTGCTTTTACTCTCATTGCACTTTGGAAGGGAAGCAAGGAAGACAGAGTTGTCCCTCAGCCACCAGGTGAGTGCCCTGCAGAGAGCATTCCCCGGACACCCACGTTGCAGCCCACAGCAGCAAACGTGCTGCTGCTGCAGCAGGAACAGTGAAAAAGTTGGTTTTTGAGGCCAGTTTGTCTGCTGCCACTCTCCAGACTGATGCCATGGAAAACCAAAACCAAAATCATAGACTCATTGCATCACACCTGGAGTGGGAGGGACCTCAAAGGTCATCTGGTCCGACCAGATGCAAGCCTGCGTTGGACTTGATCTTGAAGTTCTTCTCCAACCAAAACAATCCTGGGACTCTCTGTCTTGTCCCACTCACTACAGCTGAGAGGCTGCTTCATGCTCTGCTCCTCTTGAAATATCTCCCTGACCTTTTTTTCTGCTGGTCCCTGCCCTGGCTGCCTCCTTGGTGATGAGGTTGTTCTCTGTGTGTTCCTCCTGGCACCGGTGTTTTGCTTCTGCTCTGCTTTGCTGAGCGTGCTCCTGTCCCAGCAGCGCTGCTGCAGGAGCATGCCTGGGAGCATCAACAGAAGTTACCCAAGAAATGTCCCATGGTCAAGAAAAAGAAGCTGAGGGGACACCTTCTCATGCTCTACAACTCCCAGAAATGAGGTTGGAGCTAGGTGGGGGTCAGTTTCTTCTCCTAAGGAACGAACAATAGAACGAGAGGAAACAGCCTCCAGTTGTACCAAGGAAGGTTTCCATTGGACATGAGGAGAAATTTCTTCTTCAAAAGGGTTGTCAAGGCCTGGCTCAGGGCAGTAGTGGAGTTCCCGTCCCTGGAGGGCTTTCAAAGCTGTGTAGATGTGGTGCTGAGGGCCATGGTTTAGTGACCTGGCAGTGGTGGTTTGACCCTGCGGTTTGTCTGCTGGTGGTGTTTGCAGTGGTGGTGGTGGTTGCAGTGGTGGTTGCAGTGGTGGTTGCAGTGGTGGTGCTGGTTCCTGCAGCAGTGATCCAGGTCTCTGCGTGTGCCAGCCAACAGCTTTCTGAACTCCCCAGTTCTCCACGTGGGCTGTAGCCACTGAAACCTCCCTTAGTGTCTGGCTGCTGCTGGGGCTTGTCTCCATGTCCATCAGCCTCCGCTGCTCTTCCTCAGCTGCATTCTGCCACAGCATGGCCTTGAAAGCCACTTTCTGTTCCCCTCTGGATAAAGAGTTCATTCTTTCACTGAGACAGAGCCCAGCAGCCATCAAACTGAGATATTTCATACCCAATGAACAGCACAAGGGACAAACGGGGTGATGTCAGTGCCAAACGTGCCCTGTGTGAGACCCTTGTGAGGACAGCACTGCAGGGCTGTGGGACTTGACCTGAGTAAGGCAGCCACACTTCCCCGGCCTTAGCTGTGTCCAAAAGCAGTGTCCTTTTGAAGGCCATTTGGGGAGGGGCTGTTGGGGTAGGGTTCATTTGTAAGCAGTCCCACCATGAACCCAGCACTGCCAGGTCACCACTAAACCATGGCCCTCAGCACCAGGTCCACGACCTAATGCAGTGATGCATGCTGGAATTTAGATGTGGATTGCTGTTTGTGATGAGGATGCCTCAAACACCTTGTGATAGTCCCTGCTCACTGCAGGGGGTGGGCTGGATGGTCTTTAAAGGTCCCTTCCAAATCCACTCGTGGGGGTTGGTCTCTTCTCCTGAGGAATTAAGTGACTGGACAAGAGGGAATGGCCTCAAGTTGCACCAGGGCAGGTTTAGTTTGGACATGAGGAACAATTTCTTCCATGGAAGGTTAGTCAAGGCCTGGTCCAGGCTGCCCAGGGCAGTGGGGGAGTCCCCATCCCTGAAGGGGTTTCAAAGCTGTGTAGATGTGGTGCTGAGGGCCATGGTTTGGTGGTGACCTGGCAGTGCTGGGTTAAGGGTCAGACTTGAGGATCTGAAGAGAAGCAGTTGGTGGTGGGTTTGTGTTTCTCAAACACTGAAGAGAAATAGTTGATGGTAGTTTTGTGTCCCCCCAACACTGGAGACAAGCAGCTGATGGTGGTTTTGCTGTTGGTTGTGGTTCCTGTTGGCAGTGGAAGGAATCACTTTTGCTGGCTCCTGAGCAGAAAGGGATGGTGGAAGTGGATGGAGATCGACCCCTGGGCTGTGGGTGGCCCCAGAGGGGCGTTGGAGGGGGATGAGACCTGACTGTCCAAGCTGTGAATGTGTCTGTCTGTGTTTAACCCTCTGTGTCTCTCCTCTCTGCCGCAGGCGTCCAGCACCGGCCCCAGGATGAGTGTGGAAGCCGGCAGCAAGCCCCTCAAGGTGGGCTCCAGGGTTGAGGTGATCGGGAAGGGGCACCGCGGCACCGTGGCTTACGTGGGTGCCACCCTGTTTGCCACGGGCAAGTGGGTCGGGGTCATCCTGGACGAAGCCAAGGGCAAGAACGATGGCACCGTGCAGGGCAAGAAGTACTTCACCTGCGAGGAGAACCACGGCATCTTCGTGCGCCAGTCCCAGGTACCCCCTGCCACCCCCCCTGGCCTGCTGGCATCACCTCTCAGCACAGCCTGGGGCAGGCACAAGGAGTTTCCTTTGCTGCCAGACTCAGCAGTGGTCCTGGGATCTCATTTTGCCTGTGCCAGAAGCAGAGCAGCTCCAAGCACAGAGAGGAACCTCAACACAGGAGGGTTCACCTCAACATGAGGAGGAACTTCTTCACTGTGAGGGTCACAGAGCACTGGAACAGGCTCCCCAGTGAGGTTGTGGAGTCTCTTCTGGAGGCTTGCAAGACCCATCTGGATGTGTTCCTGTGCTGGATTCTATGGTCCTGCTCTGGCAGGGGGGTTGGACTTGAGCATCTCCTGAGGTCTCTTCCAACCCCTGACATCCTGTGATCCTATGATCAACTGGAGGCTGCTGAGGCTGGGCCCTGTCCCAGGCTGACAGGTGACAGGAAGCTCCACCTCAACATGAGGAGGAACTTCTTGACTGTAAGGGTCACAGACCACTGGAACAGGCTGCCCAGAGAGGTTGTGGAGTCTCTTTCTCTGGAGACTTTCCAGCTCCATCTGGATGCAATCCTATGCAGCCTGCACTGGAGTCTATGGTCCTGCTCTGGCAGTGGGGTTGGACTCTCAGATCTCCAGAGCTCCCTGCCAACCCCTAACATCCTGTGATGCTGTGACTTCTGTGTGCCCTTAACTGAGTGCCTGGGTGAGCCCAGCTCCTGGGGTTAGTGTGGAATAATTGGGTCTAAAAAAGCTGAGTGAATGCCACAGAGAGGGCAGGGTAGTTTTATTTTGCCTCTAAAAGGAAGAGTAAAGTCTTCCTGCTGCCTTGCAGAGTCATTGAGTGGATCATCTGCAGCAGGTGGAGTTTGGGAACAGTATCTGGGTGTTTAGCTGGAGGAAGGCAGGGAAGTGTAATTGAATTAACTAATGTTTACCTTCAGGTGTACAAAACCTGTCACCTGGGTTAGGTTGTTGAGCTTTTCCCTGTGTGTGTGCTGTTGATAGGAACAAGTGGCTCATTTCTGTACAAACAAACCTCTCCTGGTTTAATTTCCCCTGTGTCAGTGTCACAGCACCAGCACAGCATGGTGATGCTGCTCTTGGGCCCCACAGGTCACTGCTCTGAGCACAATCTCACAGTGAGGGGCATTCAGCTTCTCTCTCCTTCCTTTTGGTACCAAATGACTGGTTTAGGTTCCACCTAAACCCAGCACTGCCAGAGCAACACTAAACCATGGCCTCAGCACCACATCTCCATGGCTTTGAGATCCCTCCAAGGATGGGGACTTCACCACTGCCCTGGGCAGCCTGGGCCAGGCCTTGACAACCCTTTTGGGGAAGAAATTGTCCCACAGCAGCACTTTGTGTGTTGCTGCACTTTCCCACTCTAACCCAAAGCAAATCCTGCTCTGGCTTCTGCCACTGCCTTGTGCCATCTTCCAGCAAGTCTTCTGTGGCCACCCAAGTCATACCTGGTGGGGAATTCCAAGACCACCCAAACCAGAAACTGCCCTTGACAGCTTTAGATTCTTGTCATTTTTAAACTCAACTTGCAGGCTTGAGATTGAGACGGAATGGAGAGGACCAATACTTGTCTGCAGCAGCTTGGGTGGTGTTGATCTTCTGAGGTGAAAGGATGGTTCTCAGAAGTGATCTAACCCTTTTCCCACCTTGTTTTCTGTATTTATCAAGCAAAAAAATATGTCCAAAAATAGTTAACAGAGAGAAAAAATCTTAAACCTTCAATCCTTAGATAGCTTCAGATGGCTCAAACCTGGAGGAGTTCCTGCCTGTGCCCCCTGGGCTGCTCTGGTGAGCTGGGCAAATGAAACAGCCCCAACCAAACCCTGCTCTGCTGCATTCTGAGTCACTGCAGCTGCTGGGTTTCATGGAAGAGTATTTTTTAGTTTTTCATATGAAAAGAGAGTTTTAAGTCAGCTTTTGCTAAGGGAACACAAACCCCAAAGCTTCTCTCTGCTGTCAGTAACTGAACCTGCTGCCAGAGCAGGGTTCCTGAGCTAGTAGCTCTGCAGAGTGACTGTGGAGCTGTTAGGGAGCATTGGGGCTGCCAGATCCTGAGTTTTGATCTTTTTTTTTTTTTTATTCCCTGTGGGAATAAACAATGTGAAGCCTGTGGAAGGAGGGTGGTTGGGTAGCTGAGCTTGACCTGTGCCAAAGAACTGCAGTCAGCTCTGTGTGACTCTGGCCCAGCAGGGGCCTGTTTGCTGGTCATGCTTTGGTCTGGGGTTTGTGTAATAATAGTGGCTTTGCTTTTTCCAGATCCAAGTCTTTGAAGATGGAGCTGATACAACATCCCCAGAAACACCAGAATCAGCTGCCTTGAAAGTCCCCAAACGAGGTATGGCCAGTCTGGGTTACCCCCTGGGCTGTGGTCTGACCAGATGAGGTCCTGATGCTGAGCAGGGGGTTCCCACCCTGGGGAGGTGGGTGCAGGTCTGGAGGGGGCACAGTGGCTATCCCAAGGCCCTGCTCCTGGGTTGGGTGTGCCAGACTCCATCCCCAGGTCAGGTGTGCCAGGGCTCACCTTTAAGATTATTAAGTCCAACCCTTCACCCAGCACTGTCAGACCATGTCCCTCAGCACCACATCTCCATGTCTTTAAAACCCCTTCAGGGATGGGAATTCCACCACTGTCCAGGGCAGCCTGGGCCAGGCCTTGACAACCCTTCTGGGCAAGTAGTTGTTCCTCATGTCCAACCTAAACCTCCCCAGGCACAACTTGAGGCAGATTCCTCTCATCCTGTCACTTGTTCCTTGGGAGAAGAGACCAACCCCCACCTGGCTTAAGCCTCATTTCAGGGAAGTTGTAGAGAGCCAGAAGGTCTCCCCACAGCCTCCAGGCTGAACAAGCCCAGTTCCCTCAGCTGCTCCTCACCAGCCCTGTTCTCCAGACCCTTACCCAGCTTTGTTGTCCTTCTCTGGACATGCTCCAGCACCTCAATGTCCTTCTTGGAGTGAGGAGCCCACATTGACCCCAGGATTCCAGGGGCAGTTGGTTTTGGTTGAACTGGTCGGCAAAGGAGCTGAGTTGGAGGGGCAGCAGGACAGCAGCAGGTGGACACTGGACAGGTTCTGAGGAGACCAGCACCTTTGGGGTGTTACAGTGAGCCCAGGCAGCCAGGCCTGGTGCTGGCTCTGCTGCTGCTCAGGGGCAGGGCTGTGGGTGCTGGGCTGTGGCTGCCTGCCAGGGGTTTCCATGGGAACAGCAGCGCCAGCTGCTGCAGTCTGACTGTGCTGGGTGGTGCAGGGATTGCTCCCCTGTGCATCCAGCACCTTCCTCTGCCAGGCTGGGAGAGGGGTGAGGGGTGTGCAGGGAAGGTGGCTCCTGTTTCTTATTCCTGAGACACTTGTGCAGCATTTGCTGTTGGGGTGGTCAGTGCCACAGCTGGGAATCACAGAGCTGCAGACTGGTTTGGGTTGGAAGAGACCTTCAAAAGCCATCTGATCCAACCACCCTGCAGGGAGCAGGGACATCTTCAACTAGACCAAATTGCTCAGGATCATAATGTCCAGGAGGGTTTGGAAACTCTCCAGAGAAGGAGACTCCACAACCTCTCTGTGCAGCCTGCTCCAGGGCTCCAGCACCCTCACACCAAAGAACTTCCTCCTCGTGTCCAAATGGAACCTCCTGGGTTCCAGTTTGTGCCCACTGCCCCTTGCCCTGTCACTGGGCACCACTGAAAAGAGTCTGGCCCTATTCCCTTGCCCTCCACCCCTTAGCTGAGCATTGCTCAGATCCCCTCTGGGGCTGCTCCTCTCCAGGCTCTCAGCCCCAGGGCTCTCAGCCTTTGTTCCTCACAGAGCTGCTCCAGGCCACTCAGCAGCTTTGTAGCTTCTTCTGGACTCCCTCCAGTAGTTCCCTGTCTCTTTTGAACAGAGGAGCCCAGACTTGGATCCAGTACTCCAGCAGTGGCCTCACCGTGGTCAGGGCTATGGATTCCCAATGTTGGGAAGTTCCCTGGGCTGAGATGGAGAGCAGAGCTGTGGCTGGCTGGTTTGGGAATGTTTCTGTGTGGTCTTCTGTACATGTACCTTGTGCTAGTTCAGATTCCACGTACAGAGTGGGATGAAGCTGTTTGTTGTGCTGCCTGAAGGGTCTCTGGAGCTGTTTTTCTGTTGCTGCTCACCTTAGATTCCCTTTTGGAATCCAGCTCTGGTCATATGGACCTTCAGGCTGCTGTGCACTTCCCACTGAATGCTCTGATGGTGATTCAGGTTCCCTGAATTGCAGTAACTCAGCTCAGGAGAAGCAGCAGAGCCTGACCTAGTTCTGACACACGTGTCTGAGTGTTTGGCTTCCTCAGGCTCTGCCAGCAGGCACAGTAAGGGAGTCCCTGTTCCCTCAGCCCACACCCCATTGTGCCACCCTGCCTCCTGCTTCACCCTGCTCCCTGCTGCCCTCAGAATGCCTCAGGGGCTCCTTTCTCCGGGCTGCAGACACTCTGTATGCAGGTCACACCCTCCCCAGGCTCACCCTGCTGTTTCTGTTTTGCTTTGCAGATTCCCTGGATGCTTCCAAAGCCAGCAAACTGGTGAGTGCTGGGCTGGAATTCCTCAGGCTCCAAAACACATTCCCGTTTTGGGGTGCAGGTAGTGGAAGAGGCAGACGTACCCATGCTGTTCTGTGCCTTCTCATTCATTTTTATCACTTCTAGAAGCTCCATTTTTCAACCCTGTGCACATCCCCTACCCTCCTCCAGATCCCCCTTCCTCCAAACACACAGAAAGGACAGGGTTTTGCCAGCCTGTCTCTTTCTTACCCCCTTTCATTTCAAGGCTGCAATGAAAATGCTCCTGGTGAAGCAGATTTTCCTGGCAGCCATGGAAGGAGGGCTGTATGAAAAGTAATTTTTAAGTGATGACCAGAAATCAGTAAGTTAGTGAGGAATAACCCCCAGGGCAGCTTCCTCTGTCACAGATTTTACCTCAGTTCAGTGAATATTGCAGCATCCACCCCCAGCACAGCTCTGGGCTGCTTTCCCTTCACTGACAACCCTTAGATCCTGCAGGAAGAATATTCCACGTTCCTTGGGAGCTTTCTCTGGCTCCTGTGTGTGGCTGACAGAGAAATGCTCTGTTTCCTGTGGGTGCAAGCTCGAATTTGGCATTTCCTCACTTCTGAGTCACAAGTGTGAACCCCTAGATTAAGTATCTAGCAGACCTCCTGTCCAAAAGCATCACTTGGTTGGTTTTTAATGCTGAATGTGTTTAGTTTTGGCTGCTGATGGAAGCAGAAGGTGTTGGTGGATGGAGCTTGCTGCTGCTCTGGGCTGGGGATGCTGCTGCCTGATGTGCTGCCATGCTCCGGGACACCCAGGCTGGTTTATCCTTATGGAAAACACCGGAGCTCAACATGAACACCCTGCCACTTTCCAGACAGTGCTGGGGGTGTGCCCAGCTCCTGAGGCTGAGTGATGCCACCATGATGGGCACACAGGGGTTTTGCTTCTGCCCCTTGTGTGACATGCAGGTGAAGTTTACTTTCCAGGATTCCACTGCTCCTCCCAGGAGCTGCTGCAGAGACATGGACATGAGGTGCTGGAAAAGTGCTTTGAGCCACTTGCTCAGTATTCCAGCCCAGACTGGAGGAGGTTTCCAAGCATGCTGTGGGTGAAATGTGATTTCTTATCAGCAGGGATGTAAGCTTCCATGAGAACTCATCCTCAGGGCAGCAGCCAGTGCAGGGCTTTGCCTTGGTGTCATCAAGAGTTGCATTTTAAAAGCAAAAATGCTGTGTTAGTGGTGAGCTGTGAGCAGCCTGTGTGACCTGAGGGGCATAGAAGTGCACCCACAAAGCACGTGGGAGACGAAGCAGTCGGATACAGCTCCTTCTTCCCTTGGCAGTGCCTGGCCTGAGGGGAGCAGTGTTTGTGAGAGCTGGGCTGGGATCTCTCCTTCTCAGAGACCCCGAAGCACGTTGGTAACTCTTCTTTCCAAGTGCTGGTGGCCACCATTCAACTCACTTTAACTTCCTTGCCTGTGTCCTGGCACCTAGAAAGATCCTGTGCTGGAGCAGAGGAAGGTGAATCAAACACACTGCAGTAAAGCTCCTAACAGAGAGGGTTTGAAACAAACTCTGGGTTCTGCTTTCCTCTCTTCAGCAGCTGTTTAAGTTCATCTGAATGCATTCCCTTTCTGATGGTACCTTTGCAGCCCAAGCTGAGCCCTGTTGTCCCCCTGAGCAGCAGGTTCTGAGTCTGGCTGTGTGGGAGCAGGGAGCAGCTGGCTGCTCACCGCTGTCGCCCCGCTGGGAGCTCTAACTCTGTGCTCTTTTGTTCCCTCTTCATGCAGCGTGGAGCGAAACCCAAGAAGGTGGTGCTTTTATAACAATTAATCCATGGCTTGCCAAGTCTCTTGGCTGCATGATGGGCCCTCCAGTGCATCCCAGTGCATTTCAGTTCATTGTCACCCATTGCTGCTCTCCTCCATCACGCCGTTGCATGTTTGCTCGTTGCATGTGCTCCCTTTCGCCCATCCTGGCTTGCTCTCGGCTCAGTGCAGCCCAAGCCAGGGCTCCCCAGGCAGACCACAGCTTAGTCAGAAGAGGCTGCACTGTGGGATTGGAGCTCAAGGGAGGTAGGGAGGCCAGCAGCCCAGCTTTGTGCCCAGCTTGGAGGTTTTCTGCTGTTCCTGTTAACCACAGCGGTGTTTTCAAGCTGGTCACTGGGAAGCCAGCTGTATCCTGGGCTGATCCCCAGCAGCATGAGCAGCAGGTGGAGGGAGGGGATTCTGTCCCTCTGCTCTGTTGAGATTCCACCTGCAGTGCTGGGTCCAGCTCTGGAGTCCTCAGCACAGACAGGGACTTGTTGGTGTGGAGCTGGAGGAGGCCACAGCAATGATCGGAGGGCTGGAGGCTCTCTGCTGTGAGGCCAGGCTGAGAGAGCTGGGGTTGTCCAGCCTGGAGAAGAGAAGGGAGACCTTCTGGTGGCCTTTCAGAGCTTAAGGGGCCTGTAAAAAGCTGAGGACAGACTTTTAGCAGGGCCTGCTGTAATAGGGTAAGGGGTGATGGTTTGAAACTAAAAGAGAGAGATTCAGACTGGATTTACACTGAGGGTGGTGAGACCCTGGCTGAGGTTGCCCAGAGGGGTGGTAAGATGCCCCATGGCTGGAACCATTCCAGGTCAGATTGTTTGGGGCTCTGAGCAACCTGCTCTAGTTGCAGATGTCTCTGCTGACTGCAGGGGGTTGGAGTAGATGACCTTTAAAGGTCCCTTCCAGCCTAAACCAGTCTGGGATTTTGTTCTATACCTGTGAGCTGTGCCCAGCATCGCTCCTGACACGTCCATGTGGAGTTCTCCTCTGTAAGTTGTGGGCACAGAGGAGCCAGCCCAGGTTTTGCTGCTTCTACCACCTGACTGTCACAGCTCAGCTCAGTTTTCCCTGCTGGCCACCTTCTCTTTCCCTTGATTCACACTTTGTCAGACCACAACCAGTTCAATTGTAACACTTGGCCAAAGCCAAACATCTTTTGTATCCTCCTTACCAAGAGGAACTCAAAAGGTCTTGGCAAAGAATCACCATGTCCGTAGCCTCTGGGGACCTGGGGTTGTTCAGCCTGGAGAAAAGTAGGCTGAGGGGAGACCTTCTGGCTCTCTACAGCTCCCTGGAAGGAGGTTGGAGCCAGGTGGGGATTGGTCTCTTCTCCCAAGGAACAAGTGACAGGACAAGAGGAAATGGCCTCAGGTTGCACACAGGGGAGGTTTAGGTTGGACATGAGGAACAATTACTTCCCCAAAAGGGTTGTCAAGGCCTGGACCAGGCTGTCCAGGGCAGTGGTGGAGACCCCATCCCTGGAGGGGTTTTAAAGGCATGGAGATGTGGTGCTGAGGGACTTGGTTTGGTGGTGACCTGGCAGTGCTGGATTAAGGGTTAGACTTGATGACCTTAAAGATCTTTTCCAATCAAAACAATTCCATTGTTCTATGAATATTTTTCTACCATGGGAATCTTGCCAAGAGAGGAGCAAAACTGACCACTTGAGACCTGGAACAAGGAAAAGAGAGAAAGCAATACAGTACCTGCTGGGTCCTTGGTGGTGTCTTGGATGGATCTTTTCATTGTGACCCTTGGGTGAAGGGATGATCCAAACAGCAGCATTCACCCCTGGGAAGTCCACAGGTGAGGAGCAATGCAGAAGTGCAAGGAGAAGCTCTGAGGCACTGTAGATGGGTGGCTTAGAATGGCTGTTCCTGGATGTCCCTTCTCCTGAGCCCTCTCATCCGAGGCTTTGCCTGCATGTCTGCCCCACCTCTCGCTGCTGTGAGCTCCCAGCCAGTGCAGCTCTGTCCTGCCCCCACTGTCTGTCGTTCCCTTGGTGGGAAGGGAAGAACTGCTGAGTTTGGCTGTTGTGTGTCTTTGGTTCCCTGTCGCTGTGGTCTGCAGGCAGTTGGGCTGATGGCAGGTTCCATCTGTGCTGCCATCTGCTCCCAGCTCTAGCTGCTGCTGCTGGTTGTATGACAATAGCTGCCCAGAGAACCCCTCCTGGCCAGATGGGGACATCACAGCTCTTTCTCAGAGGGACAGGCCAGTGCTGTGGTTGTGCTGATGTCACCTCACATGTGAACTGCTTTGGCTTTTAATAAACTTGGCAGCTCTGCACCCCCCCTGGCAGCTCCTGCCCTTGCACAAGCACCTGAAGCTTGCAGCCCTGTTGGTGTGATCACAAAGTACCTGACATGATTAGCAGATAAACCCCAGCTCAGGAGCTTAAAGTGGCTCTTTGCATGTTAAATATAGACTGGAATCGTATTGAGAGCCTTCTGTGTGCCAGATGGGCCTCAGCCTCCCAGCTCTTGCCCCTCTCAGCTTGCCTTGCCTTTGCCTCTCTCAGCTCACTGGGAGCAGTGGGGTAGGACCTCTTAGCATGGAGGTCATGGCTCTTCCAGCCTTTGCTGTTGGTTATGTGCACCATGCCATTGTCAGGGTGGCTGTGGGGCTTCAGAGAATGATTGGGTCACCTCTGGGGCAGCCCCAAGCTGGAGGTTCTCAGCTGTGACATGGTGAGGGGTGTCCTCGTTCTTCATGCAGGTATCATGTGCTTTAGAATCATGGATGTGTTGAGGTTGGAAAAGACCTTGAAGATCATCGAGTCCACTAACCTGGTAGTGCCAGGCCACCACTAAACCATGTCCCTCAGCATCACACCTACATGGCTCTGAACCCCTCCAGGGATGGGGGCTCCACCACTGCCTGGGGCAGCCTGGGCCAGACCTTTACAACCTTTCAGGGAAGAAGTTGTTCCTCATGTCCAACCTAAACCTGGCCTGGCACAACTTGAGGCCATTTCCTCTTGTCCCACCAGGAGGACAGCCTTGCTCTGTCTCTGTGCAGGGTGCCAGGGGTGCTCCAGCAGTCCCTGCTCTGTCCTGGTTGTTGGCTGTGCCAGTCATGAGCTGGGTCCTGTGGCAGCCAGCTCCATGCAGTAGCAGATGGGCTCTTCAGCCAGGTGCTGAGGGCAGGGGGCAATCTGCTTCCAGATGGTTTCTTTTTGGAGCAGAGAGGCCAACCCAAGCTCTGTCAATCCTGTAAAGGAAGGAGTGATCCGATTAGCTCATAAACCGTGTCTTACAGCTGAAGATGTCCCCCAGATTGCTCTGGGTGCATGGCTGGTGTCCCTCTTGGCCACTCACAAGCTGTTGTGGCCGTTCTCCCTGCCTCGGGGGGGTGGAACTGGCAGCAGCACGGGGGTTCTTGTGCTGTTCCCCGCAGGGTGGAGCGGGGAAGCTGCGGAGCTGAGCAGCTTCTGGCGCCCCAAGGTGGTGGCAGCAGGCAAATGAACCAGCGGTAAGCACGGCCGCAGCGCGGGCTGCGCTGACACTCGGCAAGCTGCTCATCTGCCCTGTGCTGAGAGCCCCTTGGTGCTTGGTGTGGCTCCCAGATCAGCAAGTTCTTACGTGGCACTGGCGGGTCCCCGAGGACAGCTCTCAAGCGTCCCACACTGGGGTTTCCTGTCCCTAAGCAGCATTTGTCCTTGTGCTTCTGAGAGGTGCACTGAGAGAAGGGGTGGGATGAGAGCCCTGGGGCTGTCTAACCTGGAGAAGAGCAGTCTAAAGGAGATCTGATCAATCCTCAGCAAAAGCTAAAGGGTGGGGAGGTAGAGGATGGGGCCAGACTCTTCTCAGTGGTGACAGGACAACAGGGACAAACTGGAATCCAGGAGGTTCCACAAGGAGAAATTTGTTTGCTGAGGGGGTGCTGGAGCCCTGGAGCAGGCTGCCCAGAGGGGTTGTAGAGTCTTCTTCTCTGGAGAGATTCCAAACCTGCCTGGACTTGATCTTGGGTAACCTGCTGTAGGTGACCCTTCTTTAGCAGACTAGATGATCTCCAGAGGTCCCTCTGACCCCCTCCATGCTGGGATTCAGGGGTTCTGTGCAGTCATGGGGCAGGTCTGAGCTGCCTGGAGCTGTCTGCAGCAAAGTGCTGCAGTTTCTGAACTCCTGAACTGCTTCATCTGCTTAACTTCTGAAGTCTGCTGGGTCACCTTAGTGCTTCAGCTCTGAGAAACTGCCTAAACTCTTCCTCTTGGCTCTTGATCTGGGTATTTGGCAATCTCTCAGTTCATTAGACCCTCATCTGCCTTGTTTGGATAAGCTCCTGCGGGACCAGAGGCATTTTCTTGAGGACAATCCTTTTTTTTTTTCCAGCCTCTCGTGCAGGGTAAGTGTCACCAGAGCTGGACATGACTTCTGCTGCCCTCAGTGTTTATCTCCTGCTTCCCTCAGTGTTTATCTTCTGTAGCTGTTTAAAATGCTTTCGTTTTGGATTTTTTTTTTTTGTTTGCACTTTAGGAATTCTCAGAGGTGGAGGCAGCCCCATGTGTTGTATGAAGTCGCCTCTGTGACACACCTGGAATCCTGCTCTTGGGTGCTTTGTGCACCCTGCTGTGTTTTGTAGAGCTTGCACACCTTTGCTGTGCAGCTAAAGCAGGAGAAGGGGCATTTGCCCCTGCTCTGGTGGAGAAAGCAGAGACCTCTTCACCGAATGACCATCACTGTCTTGTGGTTTCCCCAAGTCTGACACAGCACTGGTGAGGTGAAAGGCCTCAACACAGGGAGGTTTGCTGTCACCAGGATCTGTAGTGAGTGGCAGGGCCTTAACCACCATCTTCTGCAGCAGGAGAGGTTGGAGGGTACTGACCTGACTCTGCTTCTTCAGCATGCCCAGGAGATCCTACATACCAAGAGCACAGCACAGCCTTTGATCTGTGGTCCTCTCTGTGACCCAGAGGGTGCTGCTGGAGGGGGAATGCTGAGAATGCTTCCAGGCTGGCCAGACACCCCAGAATTCCTGACACTTCTGGAACAGAGCCAATCATAACTACCTGGAGGCTGGCAGAAGCTCACCTGTGCTTTGGGGAGATAAATTGGTGGCTGTCCCTCAGAGATCAGCATTGGGCCGAACGCTGCTCAACGTCTTCCCAAGTGATCTGGATGGAGAGGATCAAGCATAGCCTGATGAAGTTTACTGGTGACACTGAACTGGATGGGCAAGGGGACACTTTGGAAAGGCAAGCCACCTTCAGGAATACCTGGAGGGGCTGGAAGAGTGGGCTAGCAAGAACCTGATGAAGTTCAACAAGGACAAGTGCGAGGTCTTGCACGTGGGAAAAGGCTATCCAAGAGTGCAGCACAGGCTGAGATCTACTTGGTGGGGGAGCAGCTCTGTGGAAAGGGCCCTGGGGGTGGACAAGCAGCTCAGTGTGAGTGACCAATGTGCTGCTGCTGCAGCACAGAGAGACAACAGGATGCTGGGTACATCACCAGAGGCATCAGCAGCAGAGGTAGAGTCATTGTCCCACTCTGCTCAGGACACCTCTGGAATACTGGGTTCAGTTTTGGTCCCTGCTGGACAAAAAAGCTGTGGACAGACCAGAGAGGAGACCTTCTCACCTTGTTGCAGTGTTTAAAGCTGGAGTGTCCCTTTTTACAAGGAGACCCATGGAGTAGACAAGGGGTGATGGGGACAAGTGACTCCTGGGGAGATTGTGATTGAACACAAGAGGAAAATTGTTCACAGTAACAACAATCAGATCTTGGAATAATGTCCCCAGAGCAGTGGTGGAGTCCTCAGCATGGGACACTGTTAAGATTCATCTGGACAGGGTCTGGGCCACCTTGTCTAGCCTGGGTTTTGACCAGGAAAGGTTGGACCACATGATCTTTTAGGTCCCTTCCAGCCTGGAGATCAATAATTGTATGAAGTCCTGGGTAGAGGAGTCACCATGGGTACAACAGGCCACAGGGGTTACAGAAGAGTTGGGCAGCTCAGGTCCTGGGGCCAGTAAGTCTGTAGGGTGTGATGCTGGGTTGTAGATCCAGTGGATGCCCCATTGAAGACAACAGTGATCAATGTCAGCTGCTGGAGCTTGCTACCTACAGAAATTACCTTTCTCTTTCTGTGGGATGTCCATGTCTGCTCCATGATTTAATCCAGCTCCATAACCTTTTATCCTGCAGGAAGCTCTTGTTCTATGTTCCTCATCCTACCAGGCTCTAGGAGAACTTCACTGGTTCAGACCAAACCAAAACCCAAGACCTGGAGAGTCTTAGAGGAACTAGACCCTGACTGACTAACCCCCCACCAGCATGGGAGCTGCTGGTTGTCACTGGTGTGGATGTGGAGTGGGCCATCACCACGAGCAGTGTTTCTGCCCCATGTTTGCTGCAGTCTTGCACCATTTATTGTCCTTTGAGGCCTCAGACAGCATTTCCTGCAGTGGAGATGAACAAAATGACGCTGGAAATGAACTGAACAAGACCACATCTGGCTTTGTGGCTCTGCTGGGAGGTTGGGGAGGTCCAGCCAGCACTAGTGAGCTTTAATGTGTAATTAAATCCAGGCCTTGATGTGCTTTGGAGGCGATTGATTGGAGCCTGTAACCTGAACTTGGTGCTGTAAGTGCTTTCCACTTACCCCAAGGGCTTTTGGATCAAGACCAATAATGAAAGGGAGGCTTGGGGGCTCTGTGTGTGATTTGGCTCTGTGCAGGGTCTGTGGTGCTGCTGGTTGCTCTTCACCACAGTTCAGAGCAGTACTGATGGGGTATTTTGGAGCAATAGGTGATACTCAACTGCTAGGATGGGCTTTTTGTGAACTGGTGTGAAATTTGTGCAGCAGTGTGATGGGGCCAAGAGGAAATGGCCACAAGTTGCACCTAGGGAGGTTTAGGTTGCATATGAGAAACAATTTCTTCCCCAAAAGGGTTGTCAAACCCTGGACCAGGCTGCCCAGGGCAATGATGGAGTCCCCGTTCGGGGAGGGGTTTCAAAGCTGTGTAGCTGTGGTGCTGAGGGCTGTGGTTTAGAGGTCACCTGGTTGGTCTTTTCCAACCAAAATGATTCCATGATTCCATTCATGTACTGTTTAAGAAGGACAGTGGCCTGGGTCAGCCTCAGCTCTGCTCCCTCCTGCTACCCTAGTGTGGAATATCAGAAAATAGTGTAATTGA
Organism: Indicator indicator; assembly: GCF_027791375.1. Taxonomy (NCBI): domain Eukaryota; kingdom Metazoa; phylum Chordata; class Aves; order Piciformes; family Indicatoridae; genus Indicator; species Indicator indicator. The sequence goes on along the minus strand of NC_072032.1, from coordinate 14,393,536 downwards.
GGTGGGAGTTGGCAATGCTGGACAAGAAGATCCACACTGACACCCCGAGAGTGTGATACACAGAACAAAGGTGTGTGTCTGCAGAAGAAATCAGAATCTGAAGGCTTGGGATCTGCAGTGTTGTGCTGACATCGTGGCATTGAGCTTGTGGTGAGATCTTGCTCGAGGTGTTCCTGGATGCTTTGGTTTAGACCCCACGTGGCAGTTCTGATGGGGTGTTGGTCTGGGGACAAGGATGCTGAGCAGCAGTTGGAGGTTTGGGCTTGGACACAGCCCAGCTGACCTTCCAGATGCTGTGCTGGCTGCTGGTGCTCGGCAGTGTGGGCTTCTTTCTAGCAGCATAGAATTATGGAATGGTTTGGGCTGGAAGGGAGCTTTAGAGATCATCTAGTCCGAGCCCCCCCCCCCCCCCCCCGCAGTGAGCACAGACATCTTCAACTAGAGCAGGCTGTGCACAGCCCCAGCCAGCCTGACCTGGAATGATTGAGGGACATAGGGCAGGGCTTTTCCGGGGCCAGTCCTGCGATGGGGGTTTCACAGCTGTCCTTGGGGTGCGTTGAGCTCTTCGAAACCAACTCCCCTCGGCGGCAGGGACCAAGCCGAGTGCCTGCGAGGGTGGGAGCCAGGCTGGGCGGCAAACGGCTGCAAGATGGATACAGTTCTGCGCAGACATCTGTCCGTCTGTCTGGGCTTAGCTCCGTCCATCTGCCCGGGCTCAGGGGATTTGCTGGGGAGGTCGCAGCCGTCGCTGGGGCCGGCGTGGCGGCGTCGGCGCGTCGGTGACACGGGGCGGGCGGGAGAAGGGCTGCGGGGCACGCCGCGGATGCTGGGCGGAGGGACGGAGCTGGCTGGCCCCTTCGGCGAGGTGACCGAGCCGGGGTTGTTGCTAAGCTACCGGGGAGCCCTCGCCTGAGAGGAGCCATCGCATCTCATCGCATCGCATCACCGCCGGCTCGGTGCAGCAGCCGCGGCGCGGGGAGGAGAGCCCCACCGGCGGTGATGTCATGAGCCACCGGGGCGGTGGTTGGAGACACCGGCGGAGCCAGGACGAACGGCCGCGGCTCGGGCGGCTGCCATGGGCCCCGGTGCAGCGCAGCCCCGCTGAGCTGCCGCCGCTGCCGTAGCGGCCGGCGCGTCACGACCGGCGTTCGGCGGATGGCGAGCGGCTAAAGGGGAAGCTGCGGCCATTTGCAGGCGCCGCCGGGCAGCCGCTGCTCCGAGACCGCGCTCGGGGACCCGGCTGCCTAACGTCTCTCCGCATCCCTCTCTCTCCCTCTCTGTCTCTCTCCGTCTGTCTGTCTGCAATGATGAGGCAGGCCCCGGCGACACGGAAGGTACAATCTGCCGCTGTATCCACCCCGGCATCGCTTAACGCTGCTCTGAACCTACCTTGCTCTGCTCTTGTGTTTGTTGTTTGGTTTGGGTTTTGGTTTTTTTCCTCTCCCCCTTCATTTCGTGTGTGAAGGCTGCTGAGCTGGGAGCTGCGAGGTGGCCTCGCCTTCGGGACGGGGAGGGGGGAGGTTGCCGAGTGAGAGCGCAGCATCGCAGCATCATTTCATGCCTTGCTTTCCCTTGCAAGTTTCCAGAGCTCCTTTCTTCATCTCCCTGCTCCGTGCCTGTCTTGCATGCAGCAGCAGCTCTGCAGCTCGGCTGGAGCCCGGGCTCCCTGCCTTCCCTGCTGCCAGGGAGGGAGCTGGTGCCTGACTGCTGGGCGTTGCATGTTCACAGTGAGGTTTTTCCTGCCCTAGTGATGCCAGCCGAGCCCTGGGTTCTGCTTTTAGCCTTTCCAGGGGTTGGGTGCATCTGGACTCCCTGTCAGGCTGACGTTTCTGTAGGTTACAGCACGGGCTCTGTGCTCTGGTAGTGTCCTATATGGATATTTTTAGCATAACCAGGATATCACTGTTCAGCTTAAAGAGAAATCCTGGGAATTTTTTTGCTTGATCTCCAAGAATCAGGGAAAATAGAAATAACCAAAAGCACAAAGGTGCAACTTCCCTGACTGTGCTGTGTCAGTGAAGGGACTTTGCTGCTTCATTAACCTTCCAGTGAACGCTCCTGATTTGCCTCCCTGAGCTCACCAAACCCAGCCAGATACTTTGACTGCTTTCACAGCTCCTCTTTAATCCTCCTCCAAAGGAAAAGTTTTACAAATGCTGATCTTCCTCTGCTTCCAGCAAAAGGGTGGAGTGCCCAGTACTCAGCACTTTGCCTGCCAGGGAGCTTTGCAAACCCAGCCACCACTGGATCTCATCTTTCAGCTTTCCTGCTGTTCTCTCCCCTTGCACATGCTGCCTCCCTACGGAATTGTATCATGTGCAAGGTGTTGCTGGTGGTTTAAAATGCAAAACTTCCTGTACTGGGTGCCCAGCAGTAATGCAAGTAACATCACCCCAAGATCGTGAAGGACACCCTGAGGTGATGAAGAAGGAGACCCTGAGGTAATGAAGGATGCCCCATGGTAGTGAAGAACACCCCGAGATGGTGAAAAACACCCTGAGGGAGCTTGTCCTTCTGCCATGGGGGCTGAGACAGAGTTCATACCAACAGGTTTTGTCTGGAGAAGGCTTGGTTCCTCTGAGGGCTTCATTCTCTGTTGGAAAATGGGATGGCATTGTGCCCGCTTGGGTGGGCAGCACTGGCCTTGGCCTGATTAGTGCCCAGGTGTTGGCTTCCATGGCTGCCAGCCTTGCTCAGGAGGTGCCTGCCAGCCCTTTGTACCCACTGCTGGAATAACTCTTGGCAGCTACATGGGAAATCACTGGAGCAGCCTGGGAAGTTCTGCTCTTCTGCCTCAGAAACCCTCCGGCTTTGTCCAGCAGAGGCATTCAGCAGTGCCAGTCCTGCTTGCTGTGACATTAACCCAAGTGCCCTCGGCCATGCTCGCGACGCTGCCAATGCTGAGTGCTCCTGGCTGGGTCTGCGTCAGGGTCAGGGCTCCTGCATTCAGAGCTGACTCAGGTCAGGAGGAAGCTGCAGGACTTGCCAGCTGCAGCCCCACAGTTGGATGGGTGATGCCATTTCCACCACATGCAGTTGTTGGTAGCCAGGAGTTTCACCAGGTTCCTTGTGGCTGGAGGTGCAGCTGGCACCCAAGTGCCTCTGTTCAGAGCCCTGGATGCTCTCCTCGCTCCTGAGAACAGGACCTGCAAGGGAACAGAGGTTGTATAATGTCATCAAATATGTATGCAACAACGTGATGCAGCAGAGCTCAGAACCACCAAACTGATGGCTGGGAGCAGCAGGATGCTGGAGCACCCTGGAGGGCCCAGAGTTCCTGTATGAAGCTACTGCACAATGTGTGACCAGTGGAGATTCAGGTGTCTGCTCTCAGCTCCTGAGCAAGGCTCTAGGATGCTCCTGAAGCCAGGAGGAACTTTGTCAGTGGAGAGCTGCTGCTATCATCTCACCAGCTGGATGCTGGACCCCAATGGATGCGGGAAAGAAGGAGGAGAATCTGGTGTCCTGGTGCCACCAGCATTCTGCAGCTGAGCAGAGCCAGTGGATTGCTGATGTGAGGTGTGCTGGGTGACAGCTGGATGGAGAAGGGGACAGCTGGGAGCCTGGTCACCCCCGGCCCTGCTAGAGAGCATCTCCCTGCCCCTCCTCTCACTGAGGAGCTTGGAGGTCTTGGAGCTGACACTTTGGCTTTTAAATCTTCACATGATGTTACGTGCGGGGGGACCAAAACAGCCTCACACCAGAATGAATCTATCATTTGGCCTGGCTTTTAGAGAAGGTCACCAAGAGGCCTCCCTTCTTAAGGATTCAGCGTGGTTTGGGTCTCCTCACCCCAGCTTGGGAAGGGCTCAGTGGCTGCTTGTTGAGCCACTGCTGCTGTGGGGTCCATCCAATGAAGCTGGATTTCCAGCACAGTTGCTGGTGTGAAACACCCCAGTTCCTCGTGGTTCCTATCTGTAACATCTCAAGGAGCTTTTGGTACTGTCCAGGAGAACTTTGCCCAGTGACAGGGCTCTGGAGTTTCCCCCACAGCCAGGAGCACTTTGACCAGTGATGGAGCTCTGGAGTTCCCCCTGTGGCTGGGAGAACTTTGCCTAGTGATGGGGTTCTGGAGTTCCCCTCACAAGCTGTATTGGGAGCCATGGGCTTGGCAAGGAGTGGAGGCATCTCCCTACTTGCAGACTCCCCAAGGAAGAAGGTTTTCAGAGTGTTTTCCAGGGGTTTGGTGCCCACTCAGTGTCATCTTTCTTTAGCAGGACTTTTGGAAGATGCTGCAGTGCTCCTGAAGAGCTGTTCCTAAAGAAGAGGGTTTGAAGCTTTTAATGCTATTGCACATGCCTGGTGGATTTTGCCAAGCAGAGGATTTTCTGGAGGATTGGCCTCTTCCCTCCATCCTGAAATGGGCTGCTATTGAGTGCAGCCCTTTTGGAAGGACTGGGAGTGAGCACAGTAAGATGTAGCTGAAGGGAAACAGAAGGGGATGGGCTCTGTAGAGCTGATAAAACCCACCCAGAGCTGATTGGTAGCTACAAACCAAACAGCTCTAAGGTTTATCTTTGCTTATCAAGGCCCTGGGCGTGAACATGACCATTTGTCCTGACTGTCAGGGAGAAGCTGTGGTGGTGGGTGTGATGCTGTGACGGTCTGAGCTGCTTCTGCTGCTGGGTCACGGGGGCCAAGTGGTTGCTGATGGCTCCAGAGGAGTCCCCGGGGATGTGGTACGGCAGCAGCTGTATTGATCTTTGCTGTTCTCAGTGGCTCTAAGCTGTGCATTAGGTAATGGAACAGCAAACGAAGCAGAAGAGCTTTAAAGCATGCTCTGGTGTTGGAAAGCTGCAGCTGGGGAGCAGGTGTCCCAGCCAATGGCCCCCAGCAGCCAGGGGCTCCCTGCCCGCACCCAGAGCCCCCTGGGCAGCTTTCCCCACTGCCAGCCTTGCTGCTGCCTGCCCTCGGGTGGGTGATGGTGGAGCTGTTTGTCAGGATGTGCTGAGATACCTGGGGTGATCTCCTCACCCTTCAACATGAGAGCACCTCTGATGGGGACAGTTGTGGCACTGCTCTGCAGCATGTGCCACTGGTGGGTGTGCTGCAGGGTAGGGGGTCCTGCCTCAGAGTCAGGGGATGCATCTAGTTACAGAACTGACAAGAAAACATGGAAGTGGCCAGGGAGAAACTCCAAGTTGTCCCTGCAATTAAAGAGAAACAGAGCTTGGGGCCTGCAGCATCTCTGGGCCCTGCAGAATCCAAAGGGCTGAGGGGAGGGGGAAAGTAAAGTAGAAATCCCCCCCTCGGCCTCACACTGCAGTGAGCTCTGGGAGAGGTGTGCCGAGATAAACCCAGCCTTGGTCAGCAGAACCTGAGGAGCTCTGCAGTGAGGTGACAGCAGCTCCCAGGCTGACCCAGGATAGCTCAGAGTTTGCCCTTGAAGCCAAGATCTCTGAGCAGGAAAAGGTGCCTCTGCCCCAGGGTTCTGCTGGAGCCAGGGTTAGGGTTCAGGCTGTCAGGCTTGGGGTTCAGCCCCGTCATCTCCACAGCTTTGTGCTTCTGCACCAGCCTAAAGGCAGAGGAGGGCTAGAGCTGGACAAGCCACCTTCAGTGTGGGCAGGAAATCCTGGGCGGGAGGCTGAGCTGCCACTGGGTTCTGTTCCTCCATCTCCTGGAGCTCTGCTAGCCTGGAGCAGTGCTGGGAGCAGGGGGTGAGGAGCTGGCCCAGCGCTGCCTTGCACACTAACAGCTCTCCTTTGTCTTCTCTTTCCTTTCCCTGCTCCTCTGCTGTCTGCTGCTGCGGCTGTACCTCTGCTCCTGTCTGTCCTGTCTGACTCTCTCCTCCTCTGCCTTCCGCTCCTGTTGCCCTCCAGACCACGGCCCGGCGCCCCAAGGTGAGCACCGCAGCTGGGGGCACCCAGCACCCTCCTGAGTTAGATGTGAACGTGATGGGTGCTGACCCTGGCACGCAGCACCCTCCTGAGTTAGATGTGAACGTGATGGGTGCTGACCCTGGCACGCAGCACCCTCCTGAGTTAGATGTGAACGTGATGGGTGCTGACCCTGGCACGCAGCACCCTCCTGAGTTAGATGTGAACGTGATGGGTGCTGACCCTGGCACCCAGCACCCTCCTGAGTTAGATGTGAACGTGATGGGTGCTGACCCTGGCACCCAGCACCCTCCTGTGTTAGACGTGAACCTGCTGGGTGCTGACCCTGGCACCCAGCACCCTCCTGAGTTAGATGTGAACGTGATGGGTGCTGACCCTGGCACGCAGCACCCTCCTGAGTTAGATGTGAACGTGATGGGTGCTGACCCTGGCACCCAGCACCCTCCTGTGTTAGACATGAACCTGCTGGGTGCTGACCCTGGCACCCAGCACCCTCCTGAGTTAGATGTGAATGTGATGGGTGCTGACCCTGGCACCCAGCACCCTCCTGTGTTAGACATGAACCTGCTGGGTGCTGACCCATCATAATTTGAACCAGTGGGACCTGGCTTGCAAAGGGGCACATGGAGGAGAGCAAACAAGGGAGACAAATCCTCAGAGAGCTCTGGAGTAGCCAAGTTACAGTTTGTGAACAATCCACAGTTTGTTTTCTCTTCTGTAAAGGAGCACTCTAGGGAGTTTATTTTTACTGGGGGGTTTTATTTTTGCTGGGGGCTTTATTTTCACTGGGGAGGGTTTATTTTCACTGTCTTGTAGAAGAAACTCAAAGCAAGGCAGTGGTGGATTCCTTCAGTCCCAGGGGACGGGGATCCTCACTGCCAGGCATCTTCCTCTCACCCTCCCCAAGATACTTTGTCATTTTGGCACCTGCAGAGCAAAGAGGCCAAGGTGGGACCTCTTGGGTGATAAAATGTGTGACAGAACAATGTGAGTTCAGTGTGAGGAGGGGAGTCCACTACTCCTTGCCTAGGTTAAGGTCACCCAAATGCTGGAGTCAGGGCAGGGTTTTGCTGTGAGCTCCCTGTGAGGCAGAGCAGTGAGCTCAAGGTAAGCAGCTGTTGTTTGCTGCTGTGCTTTTTGAGTCAGTTTCAAGTCCCAGCTGGGAGCTTGTCCATTACTGGGGCAAATCCTGGAGAGCTCTTGAGGGTGGCAGAGCACTGGAACAGGTTGCCCAAGGGGTTGTGGAGTTGCCTTCTCTGGAGAGTATCCAAACTCCCTGGGATTTGTTCCTGGGTGATTTACTGTAGGTGATCCTGCTCTAGCAGGGGGGTTGAACTAAATGACCTTCAGAGGTCTCTTCCAACCCTCACCATTCTGTGGGGATCTGTCCCATTGCCTCCAGCTGGGATGGTGTTCTGGCTGTCTGTACTGGAGAGGAGCCAGAGTGGATGTCCTGCGTGACCTCCTCCTCCTTTGGCCTTCCATCCTGCCCTTCCTGGGCAGGAACCAGATGGAGTTGAAGGCTCCAGGAGATGCCATGCTGCATTTTCACCCTGGCTGGAAGGAATTACATCCTTTGGACCTGCCCTTGACAGTTGGGGTGAGGGAAGGTTGTGGGTCTCTGAAGGTTTCCAGCTCTTCAGATGTGATGAGCAGTGGAACTGTCCTGGTGTGTCCCTGGCTGTGCTGCTGTCCCCTCAGCAGCTGAGGGCTCACTCTGAGCAGGGTTTTGAAGCCCTAAGGCAGCAGGAACAAGAACAAAGGCCTTGGTTCTTGGAGATGGCACACGGGTGGCTTGGTGCCATGGAGACCATGCCCAGGCTGGGCATGCACAGCTCCTGTACCCAGCTGTGTCCTAGTCTGTGCCTGGTAGTGCCAGTGCCTGTGCCCAGCTGTGTGTGTGTCCATGCCCGGCCAGCCTGGGGTGAGCTGTGCCCTTGCCAAGCTGCAGTGCACCCAAGTCCAGTCTGGAGGAGTGAAATACAAAGTCAGGGAGTTAATTTAGCCAGCATTGGATGCCACAGGGGTGAGTGCTCCAGAGTCACAGGTCCATGAGGAGAAGAGCAGAGCTTTCTGACAGACCTGGCACTTCTCTTGGCTTCCCTTGCTCCTGTCACCTGGGTTACATGGTTGGGTCCCCAGACAGCAATTAACAGCCTGTTAGCTTGATGAAGCAGCTCTGCTGTTCTGAGTCCTCCAAGCTCCACTGGTTTTCCCTGGGCTCTGGTGAACTCTTGTTGCTCTCTCATTTTCTCCTTCCATTCCCCTCAAACCTGGTGCTGTGGCACCTGAACTGGGGTGGTTGCAGGCAGTGGGTTCAGGCTTGGGCACCTGTTGCGTCCCCAACAAGCTGCTGGTGACACCATGCAAGGCAGCTCCTAACTCAAGCTCCTGCCAATGCCAAGCAGCAGATGTGTTCCAGATGTGGAGGATGGATGGGGTGAAACCTTCCCTGTTCCCATCTCGGTGTGGTTTGAGCTTTGCTGTTCCATCCTCTGGAGCTGGAACCCCAAAACCTCTGCAAGCACGACCAAAGAGCTTCATTATTCCTGGCTATGTCCTCTGGGCAGGGTCTGCCCTCACATCCTGAGCCCCCGGGGCATGACCTGACCTTGCCAGGGGACCAAGAAGATGGCTCTGTGCCTGCAGCAGCAGTGCTGAGAGATGTGGCAGTGCCAGGAAGGAAACGTGGCACAGATTTTTGGCAATCTTTTGTTGTCCTCACTACTGCAGGAGGGAGGAGAGGGCCCCTGAGCCCTGATCAGAGCTTGGCTGCTCTGAAAATGATGCAGTTTGTTTCAACTGTCAGTGACCTTTCCCTTCACAAGTGGTTACCTCTGAGTTTTGACTCCTCCAGGAGGCTCTGCAGTGGTGCTGGGCCTGGGCATGCTGTGGGTCTGGGGGCAGTGGGGGACATGGACATGCTCTGTCCAGCCAGAGCTGGTTTGCCATCCGTGTCCCCACCGTCACCATGCTCTGGGTTCATCAGTGCTGGGAGTGTGAGTCCAGAGACTGGCTGACCATGAAAAACACCCTGGTGAAGGGAAACTGGAGCTGAAGTGGACTGTCCATGGAAGTGCCATCTCCCTCCAGATGTTCTCAGCTGACCCCCTGCCCTCCCTTTTGCAGCCTACCCGGACCCCCAGCTCGGCAGCGTCGAGCGGCACGGCCGGGCCGTCGGGCTCAGCCTCTGCCTCGGGTGGGGAGATGAGCAGCAGTGAGCCCAGCACGCCTGCTCAGACACCACTGGTGGCCCCAGTGATCCCCAGCCCCTCCCTGACCTCACCAGTGGCACCTCCAGTTCCCTCACCCACAAAGGTAAGCTCTGTGGGCAGGTGAGTGCTGGGCTTGGCTAGGGAAGAGTTTCCCTGGTGGGGAGGGCAGGCACCAGGATGGTCTAGCACCTTGTGCCTGGAGGCAGCTGGAGCTTGGCCAGACGAGGGCCTGAGCTGCCTGATCTGTTCAGCACCACTGAGCAGAGACCTCCACGCAGCTTCCCCAGCCTCAGCCACCCTCCCATCCCATAGGACAGGAGCTGGTTGGTTGTGTGCAGGTCAGCCCAGGGTAACTGAAGTGTTCTCTGTCTCCAGCACAGCTCAGCACCATCTCCCTGTCTCCAGGAAGGCCAGGTGACCATTGCTCCAGGGCTCTGCTTTGAGCATGCATGTGGAAATTGCTCCCATAAAAGGGAGCTGAGGGTTTGCCTTCACACCTAACACCCCCCAGTAACAGCTCACATGTGGCTGGGTGATAACTTCTTGCCTTGGTGGTTCCCCTCCTGGGTGGGTGGTTGTCCAGTTACAGCAGAGCCCTTTAGAGACACAGAGCCAACTTTGGAAGGATTTTACAGCAAGTCCACTCTGCCTTTCCCCTAACAGCTGGGGGAGGTGACCCCTGAGGAAGCTGTGTGCACATCTGCTTGGAAACCTCCAGCCTGTGTCCCTTTTCCATATGCTGGCTGTCATTTCAGCCACCATGGGCTTTGGTCTCCAGATGATGCTCCAGCACCCAGCTGCAGGGCTGTGTCACCGTGCAGCTGTCCCTGGACCATGGTGTACAGGTGTTAGTGTCCTCCTCAGGCTGTAGCTTCTAGAATCATGGAGCTGTTCAGGTTGGAAAACACCTTCAAGGTCGTTGAGTCCAGCCCTTAACTCAGCACTGCCAGGTCACCATGGAACCATGTGCCTCAGCAGCACATCTCCAGGGCTTTGAAACCCTTCCAGAGAGGGGGACCCCACCACTGCCTTGGGCAGCACGGGCCAGACATTGACAGCCCTTTGGGGGAAGAAATTGTTCCTCATGTCCTACCTAAACCTCCCCAGGCAAAACTTGAGGCAGATTCCTCTCGTCCTGTCACTTGTTCCTTGGGAGAAGAGACCAACCCCTGCCTGGCTCCATCCTCCTTTCAGGGAAGTGTAGAGAGCCAGAAGGTAAAGCTGGTTTCATGATGACTCCCAAATGCACTTAGAGCAGAAGGGGTGAGTTCAGAAGGATGCTGGCCAGCACCTGTCTTAGTGCAGGTGAGAGGCTAGAAAAGCCTTGAGGAGAGAGGGGTTTGGTGCTGCCTGTGTTAGCTGGTGCGGGGCCCAGCAGAGCCCAGTGCAGGGCTGGATCTGCTGAGGCAGGAGGATTCCTGGGGTTTAGGCTTGCACCTGGCTGCCCCAGGGTGACAATGGGGACCCCTGTACAATGCTCTGCTGAGCTCCATGAGGTAGATTTGGGGGAGGAGAAATGGAGGGAGCAGCTCACCTGGAGCACAGTGACCAGAGGGTTTGAGGTGCACCTCCTGTGTGTGTCAGCACACTCCTGAGTGCCTCACTAACAACTAACCCCACTGGATGTCTGCACCATGGTGCTCCTTGGGTTGGTGGAGCCTGCCTGCAGGATCCTCTTCTGTCCATGAGCACCTGAGCCTTGCATGCTATGGCTCTGCTCAGAGCAGGAGGAGGGAGGGAGAGCTGCTGAGGGGAGAATCTGGACATGTTCATGGTGGGGGTTGGGGTTTGGGATTTTTTAAAGGATTCATGCATTTGGAGAGCCCAGTGAGGTCAAAAGGAAGACAGGCTGAGGGAGCTGGGGGTGTTCAGCCTGCAGAAGGGGAAGCTCCAGGGAGACCTAGTAGAGACCTCCCAGCACCTGAAGGGGCTACAAGAAGGCTGGAGAGAGACTGTTTGCAAAGGGCTGCAGTGACAGGACAAGGGGCAATGGCTTCAAATTAGAGAAAAGCAGATTTAGATTGGATGTTAGGAACAGGTTCTGCACCATGAGGATGGTGGAACACTGGAAGAGGTTGCCCAGGGAGGTGGTTGAGGACCCATCCCTGGAGCTATTCAAGGTGAGGCTGGACAGGGCTCTGGGCAACCTGATCTAGTTGGGGATGTCCCTGCTGAGTGCAGAGGGGTTGGACTGGGTGAGCTTTGGAGGTCCCTTCCAGCCCAGACCATTCTGTGATTCTACTCAGGAGCTTTTGCCAGCCCGAAGGGTTCTGTCAGGGTGTTGAGGGACATGTGCCACACATTGTGTGCGTAGTAAAAATCCAGAGACTAAACTGGCAGATGGAGTCTGCAGCTGCAGAGGGCTGCTCTTCTGAAGGTGCCCCAGCAACCAAGCCACAATGCAGGGCCAGGTTCTCTGAGGGTTAAGTGAGTGTCTCTGGAGCTCTCTTCAAAGGAACTTGCTGCTCCTCTTAGTAATTCTTGGTTTGGTGTTGTAGGAGGAGGAAAATCTTCGTTCTCAAGTCAGGGACCTGGAGGAGAAACTGGAAACTCTGAAGATAAAGCGAAATGAAGACAAAGCAAAGCTTAAAGAGCTTGAGAAGTACAAGATCCAGCTGGAGCAGGTGCAGGAATGGAAGAGCAAAATGCAAGAGCAGCAGGCTGATCTCCAGAAGCGTTTGAAGGAGGCCAAGAAGGTGAGTGGCCCCTGGCAGCCAGGCAGCTCCTGTCCTGGCACTGGCAAAGGGAGAGGTGGGTCCAGGGCTAATTCAGCTGCTGAAAATCTGTGTGAGAGGCTTTTGTGCAGGGTTAGAGGAGCTAACATCAGAGGTGGTTTGCTTTGGTAGATGGAGATGAAGAGCATGATGGTTGAGGAGCAGGTCTTACACCTCAGCTTGCAGGCTGGGTGTCTGAGTGCAACAGCAGCCCTGTTCCTCTGGCTTAATCTGCTGCTGCAGGCCACCAGCACTGTAGGAGGGCACCATTCACGCTCCAGACCTGCTGGTAAACCACCAGTCCCACCTTCAAAAGCTTAAGTAAAGCTCTTGGAGATGTTGCAGCTGACTTCAAACAGAAGTGGACTCCTGGAGCTTTAGGACCGTGGCTGTGTGTTGAGGTTTCAGATCCACCTGAGAGAGCCAGCCCATAGGAGGAGGCTCCCTGGTGGGAGATCCTGTGGGATCTGCTGACTGGGCAGCCTGGGCTTTCCTGCTGTCCCTGGATCTCTGGAATGATTTTTAGAATGGCCTCACCTGCCTGGGAGAGGCCCTGGGCTTGTCTTTGACTCTCCACTGTTTGAGCAGCAGCAGCTTGTCCTTCCTCTTGCTTCTTTATTACATTAAAGCAATAGAGAAGGATAAATCATGGAATCATTTGGTTTGCAAGAGGCCTTTAAAACCATGGAGTCCAACCCTTAACCCAGCACTGCCAGGTCATGACTAAACCATGGCCCTCAGCACCACATCTACATGGCTTAGAAACCCCTCCAGGGAGGTGACTCCACCACTGCCCTGGGCAGCCTGGGCCAGGCCTTGACAACCCTCAAGGGGAAGAAATTGTTCCTCTTGTCCAACCCAAACCTCCCCTGGTGCCACCTGAGGCTGATTCCCCAGTGTTTGATTGTCCCAGTCCAAGCTTGTGTATTTGCTGTCCTCATCTCTGTCTCTCCTTGCCTGCAGGTGTTTTTCTGCTGGGCTCTTCTGTGGGTGGGAGAAGCTGTGAAGCAGGGGAGAGGCTGCAGGAGAAGGCAGCTGGAGCACCCTGGGCCTTCCCATCTGGGCCCAGATAAGCTGCTGTTAATTGGACTTGATCCTCCTTTGGGATGAGAGGCAGTTGTTGGAGGCTCATTGATTGTGAGAGGATCTGTCCTGGAAGAGAGAGCCTGGGGCTTCCAGGGCTCTTCTCACCCTCATGTGCTTGACCACAGGAAGCCAAAGATGCCTTGGAGGCCAAGGAGCGCTACATGGAGGAGATGGCAGACACGGCTGATGCCATCGAGATGGCAACCCTGGACAAGGAGATGGCAGAAGAGAGAGCAGAGTCCCTGCAGCAGGAGGTGGACTCCCTGAAAGAGAAGGTGGAATACCTCACCATGGACCTGGAGATCCTGAAGCATGAGATCGAAGAGAAAGGTGGGAGAGGGTCAGGTGGCCTCAGCCTGGGTCCCACTGCATGAGGGAGGGAGCTGCTTGCTGGGGTGGAGAGCACTGGACTGGTCTGGGGAGCACTGGACTGGTCTGGAGAACACTGGACTGGTCTGGGGAGCACTGGATTGGTCTGGGGAGCACTGGACTGGTCTGGAGAACACTGGACTGGTCTGGAGAACACTGGATTGGTCTGGAGAACACTGGATTGGTCTTGGGAACACTGGATTGGTCTGGGGAGCACTGGACTGGTCTGGGGAGCACTGGACTGGTCTGGAGAACACTGGACTGGTCTGGGGAGCACTGGACTGGTCTGGAGAACACTGGACTGGTCTGGAGAACACTGGATTGGTCTGGAGAACACTGGATTGGTCTTGGGAACACTGGATTGGTCTTGGGAACACTGGACTGGTCTGGAGAACACTGGACTGGTCTGGGGAGCACTGGACTGGTCTGGAGAACACTGGACTGGTCTGGGGAGCACTGGACTGGTCTGGGGAACACTGGACTGGTCTGGGGAACACTGTGATGTCTCCTCACTGCCGGTTGTGGTGGGGCTGAGGCTTTGTCTCTGTAGCTCCCATGCAGCCTTAGGGCCTTTGTGCTGTGTTCCTGGCCCTGCTCGGTGGGGACGGTTGTGACCATTACACAGGGACAGGGAAGCAGCAGCTCAGTGTGGTCTTCACATGGCTCCCAGCCTTGTGGAGAAGGTAGAGGTGGTGCTGCTGACTGTTTGAGCCTGAGGACAGGTGTTGCTGTCCTGGGCTTGAAGGAGCTTAGGGTTAAAATGATAGAATCACAGAATTGTTTGGGTTGGAAAAGACCTTTAAGATTGTCAAGTCCAACCCTTAGCCCAGCACTGCCAGGTCACCACTAAACCATGGCCCTCAGCATCACATCTACACAACTCTGAAACCCCTCCAGGAATGCCCACTGCCCTGGGCAGCCTGTTCCAGGCCTTGATAATCCTTTTGGGGAAGAAATTGCTCCTCATGTCCAATCTAAACCTCGTCTGGCACAACTTGTGGCCATTTCCTCTTGTTCTATCAAGTTGTTTTAATGCTTGTCCTTCTCCCTGGAGAAGGTAGATCCCACCCCAGAAGCTGTGTGACTGGGGCAGACTTTATGTAGGAGGCAACACAATAGCTTTTGTTGCTCCCTGCCCCAAGTCCCCAGCTCTGCCCCAAGCACAGCTCCCAAACCCCAGTGCATTTCCCCTGCAGAACCAGTGCTGATTCCCCTGCAGCCTCTTGGCTCTTGGTGTTCAAACTTACACCCAGAGAGGACAAGCCACCATTAAACCCTGGCAGAGCTGGCATTCACCTAGAAACAGACTCAGACTTGTAGAATCAGCAGCTGATTGGGCAGGATGAGGAATGTGATGTGTTGAGGGGTTGGGAAGATGTGGGAAGGACAGGAGTGATCTGCAGGGAGGTGTGGAAGTTACTGAGATGTGCAATGTCTTTGGGTTGGGTTTGCTTGCACCAAGCTGTGAGGGCCAGGAGGGAGCACTGATGGTACCCAGCAAGGTGTGACTCTGCCATTGCCTGGTGTCTCAGATCCACTCTGGGAGGTGGTCCTTCACCTGCACTAGAAGTTCTTCTACTGATGGTTCTCCATCTGCACTAAATGGCTTTGAGGGCATTAGGAGCAATCTCTCAGCCTTCAAGCACCAGTGCTGTGCACCAGGCTCCAGCTCTGCTTGGCTGCAGGAGAGGGACTGAGGTGTTCCCCTTGGTGTATCTGTCCCCTTGCTGGTGCTGGCAGAGCTGGCTCTGTTGGCAGCAGCCCAGGCAGACAGTGTTTGCTTTCACTGCAGGCTCAGATGGAGCAGCCTCCAGTTACCAGGTCAAACAGCTGGAAGAGCAGAATGCAAGACTCAAGGAAGCCCTTGTGAGGTAGGAGACCACTTGTGTTCTCCAGAGCCTGCAGGGCTGCCCATGAAGTTCCTTCCTATGGCATCTCTAACAGCAGTTTGCATCAGAGCACTGAGCCAAATGCTCCTCCAGAGCAGCTGATGGTCCTGCCATCAGGTCTGGGATAGTTCTGAGCTCTGGTGCTCCTTCAAGCATGTGACACAGAAGGGAGGGTCTCCTCTTGCTGCAAAAAAGAGCCACTTCAGAAAGCTTCTGTGCTTCATCTCTCCACGTACACAGTGCTCTGCTTCTCCAGCACAGCCACAGGTTTAGCCAAGCAACTTGGACAGGACCCAGACTCCTCCTGTCCAGGTCATCCTGCTTCTGGTTGTTGCCTTTCCCTGGACAAGGCCAGGGCTTAGGGCTTTGGGGCTTTTCTCTCGGGTAGTTTTATCCTGGAGGTTCAGACAGGGTCCCTCTGGTGACCACCCCACTGCTGCTCTCTGTGTGCACAGGATGCTGTGTGGTCTTTGGTGCAGCCACCAGCCTGTGCTCAAAGACAGCTGTTCCTGTAGGCCAGGAGCAGGTGGAGGAGGTGGAAGCATCCCCTCCTGAGAGGAAACACAAGAAACTGCCTTGCAAGGACGTCCAAACCAGTGTGTTTGGGGTGGGAGGTAGAAGGTCCATGTGAGGGATGCCCCAGCACTTGCAGCCCCTGAGCCATAGATGTTTTAGGGCTGTTGGAGCTGTTCATGCAGTGGCCTCAACACAGAATCATGGAATTTAGGTTGGAAAGGACCTTGAAGCTCTTCAAGTCCAACTATTAACCCAGCACTGCCAGGTCACCACTAAACCATGGCCCTCAGCACCACTGCTTCAGGCTTCTCCTGCTCTGGTGCCTGGCTCTCTGCTGGGCTGTGATGGGTCTGGTTGCTCTCTCTCAGGATGAGGGACTTGTCTGCCTCAGAGAAGCAGGAGCATGTGAAGCTTCAAAAGCAAATGGAGAAGAAAAACACAGAGCTGGAGTCCCTGAGACAGCAGAGGGAGAAGCTGCAGGAGGAGGTGAAGCAGGCGGAGAAAACGGTCGATGAGCTGAAGGAGCAGGTGAGTGCCCTGGGGAGTGGATGGGCAGGGAGGGAAGTCTGAGGCCATTTGGAGCATGGAGCAACTTCTGTAAGGCAGCATGGGGACACCTCCTGGGACAGATGTCTGGAGAGCCATGCTTGGTGATACCACTGCAGGGACTGACACTTCAGAGTCCCTGTCCAAAAGCAAACCTCGTTCCAGCAGTGGAGTCGCTGGGCTCTGCTTGGCCATGGGGTGGCTCTTGAGCACAGGAGATGGAATCACAGAATCATTTTGTTTGGAAAAGACCTTTAAGATCCTTGAGTCCAACCATTAACCCATCACTGCCAGGTCACCACTAAGCCATGGCCCTCAGCACCCTTGTGACCTCCACTGGACTCTCTCCAGTAGTTCCTTGTCTCTCTTGAACTGGAGAGCCCAGGACTAGACCCAGTACTCCAGATGTGACCTCTCCAGGGTGGAGTGGAGGTGAAGAACCTCCCTTGACCTGCTGGCCACACTGTTCTTAAATGTACCCCAGGAGACCATTGGCCTTCTTGGCCACAACAGCACATTGCTGGCTCCTGGGCAACTTGTCCACCAGTGTGGGGAGATGGATTTGTCAGCCATGCCCCGCAGCTCAGCAGGGTGATCCCTCAGGGCTCTCGAGCTGCTTGCTGCAGTGTGAGCTCCAGGCTGGAGTGTGATGTGGGGTGTCCTTGCAGGTGGATGCTGCTTTGGGTGCTGAAGAGATGGTGGAAACTCTGACAGAGAGAAACTTGGACCTGGAGGAGAAGGTCCGGGAGCTGCGCGAGACTGTTGGGGACCTGGTAAGATGGACTGCTCTGGGGCAGGAGCTGGTGCTAGAGGGCTTGTGCCACCTTCTTTGTGCCTGGGCTGACCTGGGGACTGGCCCAGCTGGCTGGCAGACAGCGAAGGCACCCGGGGCACTGGGGGCTACCTGGCAGCATCACCAGGTGGCCCTGGAGACCCTCTTTGCAGCGATTGCTCTCGGTGCCCCTTCTGAGCGCCGCGTCTCTGTGGGCTGCCCGCTGTGCTGCCCAACTGCTGACCCAGCTGGGACATAACCCTGTGCTGTGGTGCCTTGGCAGGAAGCCATGAACGAGATGAACGACGAGCTGCAGGAGAACGCCCGGGAGACGGAGCTGGAGCTGCGGGAGCAGCTGGACATGGCCACGGCCAGGGTGCGCCAGGCTGAGAAGCGCGTGGAGGCGGCGCAGGAGACCGTGGCTGACTACCAGCAGACCATCAAAAAGTACAGAGAGCTCACAGCTCACCTGCAGGTGTGGCCCTTTGCTGCCCTGCCCTCCCTGGGGCAGCTGCTGAGACTTGGGGAGCCAACCACATGGCCAAGCATGTGTGGGCAAGAGCGTTCCTGGAGGAGGTGATCCCTGGGGCCTCCTGCTCTTGTGGGACAGATGGGTGATCACAGAATCCCATTGTGGGGAGGATTGGAAGGGATCTCTGGGGATTATCTGCTCCAACCCCCTGCTAAAGCAGGGTCACCCACAGCAGGTTACCCAGGATCACAATGTCCAGGTCAGTTTGGAATCTCTCCAGAGACAGAGACTATACAACCTCTCTGGGCAGCCTGCCCCACAGCTCCAGCACCCTCACAGCAAAGAATTTTCTCCTCCTATTCAAATGGAACCTCCTGGGTTCCAGTTTGTGCCCATTGCCTGTTGCGCTGTCCCTGGGCACCACTGACAAGAGTCTGGCCCTATCCTCTTACCCCCCAAGCTCCTTCAGCTCTTGCTGAGCATTGCTCAGATCCCCTCTGGGGCTGCTCTTCTCCAGGCTCAACAGCCCCAGGGCTCTCAGCCTTTCTTCCTCACAGATGTTCCAGGCACCCCAGCCTCCAGCTCCTGTTGGACTCCCTGCAGTAGTTCCCTGTCTCTTGAACTGGGGAGCCCAGAACTGGACCCAGTACTCCACATGTAGCCTCCCTAAGGCAGAGTAAGGGGGGAGGAGAATCTCCCTTGACCTGCTGGTCACACTTTTCAAGAGGCCCCCCAGGAGACCTTCTGGGCTCATGGTGAGCTTGTTACCCACATCCTGGAGTGCAGGTTCCTGATGGAGCTTTCCTGGGAAACTCCAGCAGTACCAGACCTCTTGTGACCTCTGGCAGCCCTGCCTGTCCCTCAGCCTGTGTCCAGATGGGGCTGGCAGAGCCCCTGCTGAAGTCAGCTCTGTAAATATTTGGGAGCAGAGGGTTGTTCCAGCCTCTCGCTGCACTGGGCTGCTCGGGAACCGAGTCCTGGACAGGACAGAGCAGCATGGGGCTGTTCCAGCACTGGGCTGGGTTCCCTGGGGCTGTGCTGGCAGTGGGAGGAGCCGAGTGAGGAGCCTGGCTTGGTTCCTTGGCTTTCACACAGCGTGCAGTCAGCTGAGCCTTGGGGAAGCTCTTGTGTTCCTCTCCCATCCATCATTGTGTGTGTTGCACAAGGAGCCCTGGTGCTCCCTGAGGAAGGGCATGGGGAGGTGAGCTGTGATGTTCTGCAGTGGTGTGAGGTCACACATCTCCTCCAGGCTCTGTCTCACCTCAGCTTCTCTCTGTGCCCAGGATGTGAACCGAGAGCTCATGAGTCAGCAAGAAGCCTCTGCCGAGAAGCAGCAGCAGCCTCCCCCCGAGATGTTTGACTTCAAGATTAAATTTGCAGAGACAAAAGCCCATGCTAAGGTAGGGCCAGCACCAGAGCTGTGCACCAGCCCCAGGGGCTGAGCAGAATGTGTCCTTTCCCGTCCTTTCTTCAGCAAGTAGAGAAGATTAATCAAGAGGAAATAAATCTCTTCCCCTGTTCCTGGGTGGACTGTGCCAGTGGGGTGGTGTGGGCTATGCAGAGCCTCCCCTGCTCTGCTCCTGGCCACAGTGCAAGCAAAAGGCCCTGAGATCCCTCGTTCTGCTGCTGCCCATCAGTGGAACTGGACCCTCACTGCTGTTAACCCAGCACTGCCAGGTCACCACTAAACCGTGGCCCTCAGCACCACACAAAGATGGCTTTGAAAACCCTCCAGGGATGGGGACTCCACCACTGCCCAGAGCAGTCTGGGCCAGGCCTTGACAACCCTCAAGGGGAAAAAATTGTTCCTCATGTTCAAGCCAAGAATGTCCAGCCTTCCTGGACTCCTCTGCCCTTCAGGGCTGCCTCTCAAGTTAACTGTCAGTCAGGCTCCAAAAGATATCAAACCTGCCTTCCAGCAACCCAAGTTCTGCTGACTCCCTCCCTCCCCCTTAACCTCTCCAAGAACTGAGAACCATTTCACCATGGCTATGCCCAAAACCACCTTCACATCACTCCCAAGTCCTTGTCAGTCCATGAGTGGCAGGGCTAGCAGGGAGCCTTCCCCAGCTGGCTCAGCCCTCAGGCTGAGCTGAGGCTGTGCTGTGTCCTGCAGGCCATCGAGATGGAGCTGCGGCAGATGGAGGTGCAGCAGGCCAACCGCCACCTCTCCCTCCTCACCTCCTTCATGCCCGACAGCTTCCTGCGCCACGGGGGGGACCACGACTGCGTCCTGGTGCTGCTGCTCATCCCTCGCCTCATCTGCAAGGTGGGAAGGCTGCCTGTAATGTGGTGGGTTGGAAATTCCCCCTGACATAAAATTGCCAGACCAGCTCAGTTGGAAGCAAATGAATCACAGAATCACAGAATTGTCAGAGGTGGAAGGGTCCTCCAGGATCATCCAGTTCCAACCCCCCTGCCATGGGCAGGGACACCTCACACTAGAGCAGGTTGCTCACAGCCACATCCAGCCTGGCCTTAAAAACCTCCAGGGATGAGGCTTCCACCACCTCCCTGGGCAACCTGTGCCAGTGTCTCACCACCCTCATGGGGAAGAATTTCTTCCTAATATCCAATCTGAATCTCCCCATTTCTAGTTTTGTTCCATCCCCCCAGTCCTGTCACTCCCTGACACCCTCAAAAGTCCCTCCCCAGCTTTCTTGTAGCCCCCTTCAGATCCTGGAAGGCCACAAGAAGGTCTCCTCAGAGCCTTCTCTTCTCCAGACTGAACAACCCCACCTCTCTCAGTCTGTTTCCATAGCAGAGCAGCTCCAGCCCTCTGCTCATCCTTGTGGCCCTTCTCTGGACACCTTCCAGTGCCTCCAGATCCTTCTTGTAATAGGGGCTCCAGAACTGGACACAGTGCTCCAGGAGGGGTCTCACCAGCGTGGAGTAGAGGGGGAGAATCACCTCTAGTTGAATCACCTGAAGCTGTACTTACAATTTCTAAACAGCACAAGAACCCCCTCTGGACAAACCAGGGGGCTCCTAATAGCTTCACCACTCCTTGCTCCCTAGCCCCCTGTACATGATAGAGGGGAGAAAAGAGCAGGGAGTTGTTTGTTAGTACTTAGCCACAAGAAAGCAATGCAGCCAAGGTCAGCAAAGCCCAGCAGAAGCAGCAGCAGGAGCGGAGGAAGCGAGAAGAGAGAAACTCTGTACCAATCAACTTTGTTAGTAGTCTGTCCAATGGGATTGTTTAGAACTTAGCATCATTTCCCTTTTTCCATCCAGTGGTGATTTGTTTACATCCTACCACTTGCTGTTCAACATCTGTGGAAAATGTTCCTAGGCATCAGCCTAAAACTGCCTAGTAGTGTCATCTTCTATCCCACCAGGCCATTTGGGCTAATGGGGAGTCAGTGGTAGGAAATACAGAATTGCAGGATCCCACCATCCTGGGGGTTGAAAAGGACCTCTGGAGATCAGCCAGTCCAACCCCCCTGAAAAGCAGGGCACCCATAACAGCTTGCCCAGAATCACAATATCCAGGCAGGTTTGGAGTCTCTCCACAGAAGGACACTCCACAACCTCTCTGAGCAGCCTCCTTCAGAGCTCCAGCAAGCTCACACCAAAGAATTTTATCCTCCTGTTCAGATGGAACCTCCTGGTTTGTGCCCATTGCCCCTTGTCCTGTCACTGAGCACCACCAAAAAGAGCCTGGCCCCAGCCTCTGCTCTTTCTCTCCCAGCTGATTTAGGGATTTTGAATGCTTTCTTGTTTGAGAACTTTCCAAATTGTCCAGGAGAAGGAGGAAGCTGGAGTCCCTGCCCATGGGTGGTGGTGGGTCTGTTCTTGGAGCCCTCAGCTGATACTGGTGGGTCAGGGCTCCCAGGTCAGGCAGGGCTGGTGTGTGTGAGCCTGGGTGCCGCAGCAGTGGCCAGGGGGTTATTCCCCTTCTGTTCTGCAGAAACCTTTCCCAGGAACGCTTGCCTTTGGGGGGTGTTTGGCTGGTCTCTAGCTGAGCAGAACAGCTCAGAGCAAGCTTGGGGAGGCTCTGAAGGTTTGTCCTCTCCTCTTCCAGGCTGAGCTGATCAGCAAACAGGCTCAGGAGAAGTTTGATCTGAACGAGAACTGCGCCGAGCGCAGCGGGCTGCGGGGAGCAGCAGGCGAGCAGCTGAGCTTTGCTGCTGGCCTGGTTTATTCCCTGAGCCTGCTGCAGGCCACCCTGCACAAATATGAACAGTGAGTACCCAGCCTGCTCCTCATCCCCATCCCCACCCAGCCTGCTCCTCATCCCCATCCCCAGCCACCACAGCAGCAGGGAGGAGGAGCTCAGCAGCCTCCTAGCAGGAGCTGTCCCTCTGCAGGGATAGAGATTTGGATTTCTTTCATTGCCTTGTGAGAGGAGGGTTTGCTTCTCTTCTAACTCCTTCCTCATTTTCCTCCCAAGAACTAGCACATGAAGGGAATCAGTTCTCTGGCACATGTTGCTCATCCTTCAGCTGTGATCATGGCTTGAGGCCAGGAGAAACCTGGCTGCATGAATTCTGTCTGCCCTGCCAGGAGATAGAATCATGGAATTGCAGAAGCATTTAGGTTGGAAAAGACCTTGAAAACTGTTGAGTCCAACCTTTAACCCAGCACTGCCAGGTCACCACCAAACCTTGGCCCTCAGCACCACATCTCCAGGGCTTTGAAACATCTCCAGGGATAAAGACTCCACCACTGCCCTGGGCAGCCTGGGCCAGGCGTTGACAGCCCTTTGGGGGAAGAAATTGTTCCTCATGTCCAACCTAAACCTCCCCTGGTGCAACTTGAGGCTGTTTCCTCTTTTCCTGTCACTTTTTCCTTGGGAGAAGAGACCAACCCCCACCTGGCTCCAACCTCTCTTCAAGGGAGCTGTAGAGAGCCAGAAGGTCTCCCCTCAGCCTCCTTTTCTCCAGACTATACAACCCCACTTCCCTCAGCTGCTCCTCACAGAACTTGTGCTCTAGACCCTTCACCAGCTTTGCTGTCCTTCTTTAGATGTGTCACAGTCTCTTGCTGACCTTGATTGCATCCAGGCTTGACTCTGGGCTTCAGTTCCCCAGAGCAGGCTCCTCCCTGCAGCCCAGTGCCCTCTTCCACCAGTGCCTAAGGCTTAGTCCTGTGTGGAAGGTTTCACAGAGCATCATCCTGAGTGTTTGATGAGTCTGAGCCTGTCCCTGCCAGCACCATGAGGCTGGGGCCTTCCTTGGAGACTGGGAAAAGCCACTGGGCACCAAAATGGCTGTGGCCAAGGAGGGATCTCACCTTGAGGCCTTGCTCCCAGGAAAGTGGCCCAGTTTGAGCCAGGGTGCTGAGAGATCCCTTTGCTGATGACCTCATAGAGTCTTCTGCCTCCAACAGTAGTCCTGGCCTAGAGAGCTGAGTGGTTTTCTGTCCTGGAGCTCTTCCCCTCAGACAGGGAACCTGTCTCATGCCCTGGTTTGCTACAGATCTTTTGACCTTCGTTCACTGCTCTCTAGCTACAGAGCTCCTTGGGATGTCCAGCTGGCGGACCTGGGAGGAGTTCCAGTGGTCTGAGATGGGCAGCCAGCAGCAAAACCCTTACTGATGATGTCTGGAGCATGTTCCCATCCCAGCCAAAGCCACCATGTGTGTGTTCCATTGCCAGGGCCCTCAACAAGTGCAGTGTGGAGGTGTACAAGAAGGTGGGGATGCTGTACCCCGAGATGAGTGTCCATGAGCGCTCCCTCGACTTCCTGATCGAGCTGCTGCACAAGGACCAGCTGGATGAGACAGTCAATGTGGAGCCCCTCACCAAAGCCATCAAGTACTACCAGGTATAGCCATGGAGCCAAGGGGGGTTGGCCAAGATTGGGGTGTTCCTGGGGAGCTGGGGCAGCCTCACCAGTATGTGCCACAGGCTCACAGGATGTTAGGGCTTGGAAGGGACCCTTGGAGGTCATCAAGTCCAGCTGCCAGAGCAGGATCATAGAATCTAGTGCAGGTCACACAGGAACACATCCAGATGGGTCTTGAAAGCCTCCAGAGAAGGAGACTCCACAACCTCTCTGGGAAGCCTGTTCCAGTGCTCTGTGACCCTCACAGTTCCTCCTCATGTTTATATCCATTGCCCATTGTCCCCTCCCTCTTGACCCCCAGCCCTCAGATATTTATAAACATTTATTAAATCCCCTCTCAGTCTTCCCTGAACTGAACAGCCCCAGGGCTCTCCTCACAGGGCAGTGCTCCAGTCCCTTCAGCATCCTGGTAGCCCTCTGTTGGACTCTCCAGCAGATCCCTGTCCCTCTTGAACTGGGGAGCCCAGAACTGGATGCAATATTCCAGGTGTGGCCTCACCAGGGCAGAGTAGAGGGAGAGGAAAACCTCCCTGGATCTGCTGGCCACACTCCTCTGAATGCCCCCCAGCTGGAAACGGTGCCCTGGGGTGTGGTGTTCCTGTGGCACATTGACAAGCTCACTGGTAGCACTTTCCTGTGGATGATTCCACCTCTGGAGCACACAGGACTTGAGCCTCTGGCTGTGTCACCTGGGGACTGGGTTCTCTGTCCCTGGGAGAATGCAGGCAGAAGGGATGCGGTTCTCCCATCCTATGCTTCAAACCTCTGAGCTGCAGGTCAGGGTTGCTGAGGCTTCGAGTGAGAGGCCACCAGCTCTTTGGAAGGGGCTCTGGTGAGAGTCACTGCAAGGGTTTTCACATCCAGGCAGGAATTAGCCCAACCCCTCGATGCCTGAGGGCTTTTGTTCTGCTTTTCCTCGTTTGTTGGGTTGGTTTGAGCCTGTGGTGGAAGTGTTTTGGGGGTGCTGACCTCTGCTGGTCTCTCTCTCCACCCAGCACCTGTACAGCATCCACCTGGCTGACCAGGCTGAAGACTGCACCATGCAGCTGGCTGACCACATCAAGGTGAGGTGGGGAAGAATAATCTGACTCTTCCTTGTCACATGGTTTCTCTCTTTGCCCTTCCTGCCCCCACCCCGAGTCCATTTTCCAAGGGAAGTGCCAGTCCTGTCCCAGCCACTGTCCTGTCCCTTAGGGGGCAAACCAAAACCTGACTGAATGTCTCAACCTGTTCCCCTCCTGTAACCCTGGACTTGTGGCAGGGTAGTGCAGAGAGGGTCTGTCCTGAAGCACCTGAGACCAAACAGAGTCATGGAATCACAGAATTGGTTTGGTTGGATCTTTAAGATCATGGAGTCCAACCCTTAACCCAGCACTGCCAGGTCACCACTAAACCATGGCCCTCAGCACCACATCTACACAGCCTGGAAACACCTCCAGGGATGGGGATTCCACCACTGTCCTGTCAGCTTGTTCTAGGGCTTGACAGCCCTTTTGGGGAAGAAATTACTCCTCATGTCCAACATAAACCTCTCCTGGGGCAACTTGAAGCTGTTTCCTCTTGGCCTGTCACTTGTTCCTTGGGAGAAGAGACCGGACCCCAGCTGGCTCCAGCCTCCTTTCAGGGAGTTGTAGAGAGCCAGAAGGTCTCCTCTTGGCCTCCTTTTCTCCATAGGAACAACCCCAGGTCCCTCAGCTGCCTCTCACAAGTCTTGTGCTCTCTGCCCTTCACCAGCTTTGCTACCCTCCCTTTGGGCACACTCCAGCACCTCAATGTCCTTCTTGGTGTACAGGGCCCAAAACCAAACCAAATATTTGAGGTGCAGCCTCGGCAGTGCCCAGTGCAGAGCGATGATCACTACCCTGCTCCTGCTGGCCACACTGTTGCTGATACAAGCCCCAGGTTGCCCCAGAGCAGCCATCTCACTGCTCTCTGCCTTGCCCTGAGCTGATGATCTCTGTGCTCTGCAGTTCACCCAGAGTGCCTTGGACTGCATGGGGGTGGAGGTGTGCCGGCTGCGATCCTTCCTGCAGGTAGGACAGGCTGGGGCTGGTTCTGAGGGGGGGTGTGGTGGCTTCCCCTCACCTTCTGTGCTTTGTGTGAGCTCCTTTCTCTGCACCCTAGGGTGGGCAGGAGGCATCTGACCTCGCCATCCTGCTGAAGGACCTGGAGACCTCCTGCAGTGACATCAGGCAGTTCTGCAAGAAGATCAGGCGCCGCATGCCTGGCACCGACGCTCCGGGGATCCCCGCGGCGCTGGGCTTTGGGCAGCAGGTGAGCTGCTGGCACAGCTCTCTCAGCCACCTGCTGGCACCTGTGGGCTGCGCTGGGCTAGCAGCAAAGGCTGATAGCTCTCTGGTGCTCTTGCTGGCTCCAGGGAGGGAGCATGGTGGTGTGCAGTGCCCTATAGTGTCTCTCGTCCTCGCGTTGCTGGCTGGGGCGGTGATGTGGAGTTCATCACCTACTCTTCTCCAGCCCTGGGGTTTCTTTCTGTCTTCCCTGGTGTTTCCCATCTTCTGAGGGATGCTTCAGAAGCTTCAGAGTAGGGTGAGGCCAGAGCTCCCCCTGTGCCTGGGAAGTGACCTGGAAAGCCACTCCTGTGTCTGCCTTTCCCAACCACCCTGTGCCTCCCCAACTTGCAGGTGTCGGACACGCTCCTGGACTGCCGCAAGCATCTGACCTGGGTGGTGGCTGTGCTGCAGGAGGTGGCTGCTGCTGGGGCACAGATGATAGCTCCTCTGGCTGAGAACGAGGGGCTGCTGGCTGTGAAGCTGGAGGATCTGGCCTTCAAAGCGAGCGAGCAGGTGAGAAAGTCCTCTCTCAACTGCTCCTTGGTCCCTGCTGCAATGGGGTCAAGCTGGGAGCTGTCTCCCTCCAGTGCTACAGACCTGCCCATGGCACTTGTGGAGGCTGGCACAAGCTCCTGGGAATACCATCACAGAACCATTTAGGTTGGAAAAGCCTTTTAAGATGATTGAGCCCAAGCCCTAACCCAGCACTGGCAGGTCATCATTAAACCATGTCCCCCAGCACCACATCTCCATGGTTTTTAAACCCCTCTGGAGATGGAGACTCCACCATTGCCCAGGTCTGTGGTGCATTGGGGAGGGTTGGGAGAGGGCTGTAAAGGTGACCCCAGCCACCTGCCACTTTCTCCCCCTCTTTGCAGATCTATGGTGCTCAGGGCATCAACCCCTACGAGTGTCTGCGTCAGTCCTGCAGCATCCTCATTGCCACCATGAACAAGATGGCCACAGCCATGCAGGAGGGAGAGTATGATGCAGACAGGCCACAGACCAAGGTGGGCCTCAGCTGGGGCAGGGGTCTTGGGCACAGATGGAACATCTGAACTGCTCTGTCATCTTCTGTGGTCCTGCTGCTGCTTCCTCTGGCAGGAGAAGGGAGACTGTCTCGTGGGTGTGATGTGGGACAGAGAGCTGGGAGGGTGCAGCAGATGCCTGCAGGGTTCAGGGAGGTGGAGAACAATCCTCCTCTTGCTGTGTGGCCTCATCTGCAAGTGGAATTTTTCCTAAACTACCAATTTTGTGTCTTGTCCCTGTGGTGCCTTTTGCAGCCCACCCCACCTGCTGAGCTGCGGGCAGCGGCGCTGCGGGCAGAGATCACTGATGCTGAGGGGCTGGGGCTTAAGCTGGAGGACAGGGAGACAGTCATCAAAGAGCTGAAGAAGTCCCTCAAGATCAAGGTGAGCTGTTTCTCAGCTGATCTTTGCCCTCCACTCTGCTCATTGAAGAGCTCTTTGCTGCTGTAGTGGTCACCTTCATGCTCCCGGTGACTTGTTGCCTGTGTGGCTGATGGTGCCCAGTCCCAGCCAGGTCTCCTCCTGGAAATGTTCTTCTGAGTTGCCAGGGAGGTGCCATCTGCCTGGTGCCTCCTTGCCAGACTGTTCTGGCCTTTTCTCCATGATGTTTTGGGATGGCAAGTGTTGGTGATGGGTGCCAAGCATGGGTGCAGTGTGGGTGGAGGTGTCATTTCTGGCCAGGCTCCCACTGGGCGCTGCTAGGAGCTTTTCTGGGTGCCCACCATCCACAGGGCTTTGCAGCTCCCTGATGTCTTCCCTCCCACTCCAGGGTGAGGAGCTCAGTGAAGCAAATGTGAGGCTCAGCCTCCTGGAGAAGAAGCTGGACAGTGCATCCAAGGATGCAGATGATCGTGTGGAGAAGATACAGACAAAGCTGGATGAGACCCAGACGCTGCTCAAAAAGAAAGAGAAGTATGTGTGAGGTGGGGCTGCTGCTGGAGGGTCTCTGAGGGCAGCCAGCAGTCCCTCAGGCTAGCTGCAAGGCTCTGGGGGTTGGTAGAAGGGGACATCAGTGGAGGATCTGCAGGGGAACCAGCACGTTTCAATCCCAGCATGATGGGGTTAGGAAGGGACCTTTGGATGTCATCTAGTCCAATCCCACTGCTAAAGCAGGATCTAAACCCAACCTGCTGAACCCAGAGCAGGTTGTCCAGCATCTCAACCAGGCAGGTTTGGAATTTCTCCAGAGAAAAAGACTCCACAACCTCTCTGTGCAGCCTGCTCCAGGGCTCTGGCACCCTGAAAGTCAAGAAGTTTCTCCTCATGTTCAAATGGAACCTTCGGGTTCCAGGAATGATGCACAGCAGAACACAGGCTGGCAGAAGATCCTGGCAAAGGTCCTATCCAAATTCACCTGTGGACAGGGCTGTTGTCCTGGCATGCTCTTGACAACATTGCCAGGCTCCAAGCATCTTTTGCCACAAGTGAGCCATTGGCAGAGGGAGCCTGGACAAGCAGGAAGGTGTAGGGTGGATGTGGGACTGTCCTGTAATGTGAACTGGACAAAGCAGGACCATCCTGGGTTAGATCCAGACAGGCATGTGCAGCCAGCAGCCAGGAGTTCTTGGGTCCTGGACTGCTGCTTCCCGTTTCCCTCGGGAGGAGCATCCTCGGCTCTGCCCATGACTCTGTGTGGTCTCCCCAGGGAGTTTGAGGAGACCATGGATGCTCTTCAGGCAGATATCGACCAGCTGGAGTCGGAGAAGGTGGAGCTGAAGCAGCGCCTGAACAACCAGTCCAAGAGGACCATCGAGGGCCTGCGCGGATCCCCTGCCTCCGGGGTGGCCTCCATCGTCTCCGGCATCGCCGGAGGTGCGTAACGGCGTCCCCAGAGCCCCTCTGCGGCTCTGTGGGGTGTCTGCAGGCTGCAAAGGAGCCCTGGGGTGTCCTCCCAAGCCCAGAGACTGTCCTGCAGTGTGTGTGGAGGCTGTGCTGGAGCTCAGGACTGGGAGGAGTGAGCAGAGCTTGGGAATGCTGCTGCGGCAGCCTCTGCTCTGCCTGTCTGATCCTCCCGCAGCCACCAGAGCCCTGGTGTGGCAGGGAGAGGACAGGAGATAGTCAGGCCATGAGGACAGCTGGGGAGCTGCCTGGGCTGTGCCTCTTCAGGGCATGGTCTGGCTGTGCAGGCTCTGCTGCTGTGCTCTGGCTGGCTGGGAGTGAGAGCTGATTGCACTGTGCCTCCTGGGCTCTCCCAGAGCCCAGCAGCAGGGGGTGGATGATGGCATGGGACAGGTGCTGGCTGGGGCTGTGAGCCCTCCTGCTGGTTGCAGGGCTGTTGGCACCGTCCTTGGCACTCAGGAGGAAATGTCCTACACAGTGGCTTGAGCAGGTCTCTGTCAGGAGCTCTGACTGGGGGACAGTGTGTGGCCTGCTGGAGGATGACGACCAGGTGGCTACAGAGCCGCTTGGCCGCAGTGTGGTGGTGGTGATCCAGTGGGTTCCTGATCTGCTTGCTCTGCTCTGGGTTGGAGTAACACCTGGGTGCAGCAGCTCCTGGCCCTCAGGGAGCATGGGCAGGGCTCACCATCTCCTGCAGCAGCAGCAGCAGCAGCACATGGAATCAGGGCTGCTGGGACAGTTGCTGCTCCCAGACTCAGGGGACAGGGCTCAGAACACAGCCATAGGTGACCAGAGCTCCTCTGGCCTTGGCTCCTCCCACACTTCATCCTCAGCTTTAATTCTGCTTCTTCTTGTCTTTCCTCTGGCTCCTCTCCTTGCACTGCAGAGGAACAGCAGAGAGGTACAGTACTGCACCCCAGCATGCCAGCCTCCCCCAGAAGTGCATGCCAGGGGGGGACAAGTGTCCCACAGCACCCACGCATGGCTCTGGGACACAGCCCAGTGTGGGAGCCTGGGGAAGGAGGCAGGTCCTGCTCAGGGGTGCAGGCGAGGTGGCAGCTGGTGCACTTCTGGCCAGTGCCCAGGAAGGGCAGGATGAGCATGGAACCACTGCTGTTGTGGAGTGGTGGGACTCCTGCAGGGGGCAGATGTGTTCTGGAGTGCCCAGAGCCTGGCACAGCCCTGTCTCTCCAGGAAGCAGGCACTGGGAGTGCCCAGATACTGGGACAGTGTGGTGGGGGTGAGGATGCTCATGATGGCTCTGTTGGTGGCAGACTCTGCTCCCCCCACCCTGCAGACACCTCTCCCTTTGCTGAGCTATGGCATGCCCAGCCCCATGCCCACCTGTGCCTGCTGCTGACGCTGCTGCCGTTGGTGCCGCCTGCAGGTGTCGGTGCTGGGCAGATGAACGGAGGTGGCTCAGGACCTGTCCAGGTGAAGGACTCCCCTCTGCTTCTGCAGCAAATCGATGCCTTGCAGCTCTCCATCAAGCACCTCAAGAATGAGAACAACCGCCTGAAGGTGAGGGGCAGGGAGGTGCCAAGGAGTCCCATGGAGAAGACAAGGGG
This sequence comes from Indicator indicator, assembly GCF_027791375.1. Lineage (NCBI taxonomy): Eukaryota > Metazoa > Chordata > Aves > Piciformes > Indicatoridae > Indicator > Indicator indicator. The sequence goes on along the minus strand of NC_072032.1, from coordinate 14,363,605 downwards.
TGACAGGGACGGGTGACTCCTGGGGAGGTTCTGGCTGGATACCAGAGGAAAATTGTTCATCATGAGAACAACAAGCACTTGGAATAATGTCCCCAGGCAGTGGCAGAGTCCCCATCATGGACATTGTTCAGATTCAGCTGGACAGGGGCTGGGCCAGCTTGTCTAGAATCACAGAACTGTCAGGGTTGGAAGGGACCTCAAGGCTCAGCCAGTTCCAACTCCCCTGCCATGGGCAGGGACACCTCACACCACAGCAGGTTGCTCACAGCCACATCCAGCCTGGCTGCAAAAGCCTCCGGGGATGAGGCTTCTACCACCTCCCTGGGCAACCTGTGCCAGTCTCTCACCACCCTCATGGGGAAGAACTTCTTCCTACATCCAACCTGAATCTACCCATTTCCAGTTTTGTTCCATGCCCCCAGTCCTATCACTACCTGACAGCATAAAAAGTCTAGACCTGGGTTTGACCAGGAAAGGTTGGACCAGACGATCCTTGAGCACCTTCCATTTGGGATTCTGTGGTTCTGTGGTACAGATTGTAATGAACACACAATGAGGAAACTGGCAAAGCAGTAATCTAAGTAAATCACATCCCAGTAGTGTTAATTAGCAGCCATATAATTCTGCAGGTGATTGTGCACAATGGTGGAGCTGTTAATGATGGCTCTTGGCTCTGCTGAGTCGTCTCTGTGATCACTGCTCAGTTACAGTTTTGCAAGCCCTGAGGTTCCAACCTCTTTCCCCCTCCCTAGGTCTTACTGAATGTCCAAGGGCTTCCCTCTGGTGTCCTGGTGGGACATTAATGCTGTCTGTGTCCATCCATTCTTCCACCCTTGGCTGATCTCCCTCTGGTGGCTTTGGCTACAGTTTTGTATCCTTTCTTTTCTCCTTTTTGCTGCCTTCACACCTTTTCTCTGCTCAATTACTCTTAAAGCAGCCCTTGCCTCTAACAACCTTGTCCTCTTCACTCTCAGGGAGCCCAGATGAAGATGGAACTGGCCAGCCTGGCACCTCTGCAGGTACCCAAGCTCTCCCTCCCCAAGAACAGGCAGGGAGAAGGCTTGGCCACACAAACTCTGTACCGCAAGAGCAGCCAGCTCCTGGAGACCCTCTACCAGATGAGTGCCAATGCCAAGGTTCTGGATATGAAGCAAAACAAGTCAGGTAGGTCCTGCACAAATGACTGAAAGCCAGCAGCATTCTGGCTTGGATCAGCAATAGTGTGGCCAGCAGGACCAGGGCAAAGATCATGGCTCTGTACCCAGCATTAGTGTGGCTTCACCTCAAATCCTGGGTTCAGTTTTGGGCCTCTCGTCCCAAGAAGGACCTTGAGGGTTGGAGCATGTCCAGAGAAGGGCACGGAAGCTGGTGAAGGGTCTAGAGCACAAGACTTGTGAGGGGCAGATGAGAGAACTGGGGTTGGTCAGCCTGGAGGAGGCTGAGGGGAGACCTTCTGGCTCTCTACAACTCCCTGAAAGGAGGTTGGAGCCAGGTGGGAGTTGGTCTCTTTCCCCAGGGAACACGTGACAGGACAAGAGGAAACAGCCTCAAGCTGTACCAGGAGAGGTTTATGTTGGACATAAGGAACAATTTCTTCCCCCAAAGGGATGTCAGTGCCTGGCCCAGGGTGCCCAAGGCAGTGATGAAGTATCCATCCTTTGAGGGATGTCAAAGCCATGCAGATGTGGTGCAGAGGGACATGGATTAGTGGTGGTGGTTGGGACAAAGGGCTCTGGGTGTGCACCAGTGCTGCTGTTGCCCCAAGGCTGGCGCTTAGCAGCCCCGTGGGCAGCTGCCTCTCCCCTGTCTCCTGCAGCTCGGAGCTCCTCGGCACGGCTGCTGGAGCAGACAGCTCGGCTCTGCGCCCTCAAAAACACCATCGACACCCTGAAGGTAAGGCTCAGCCCTCCCTGCCTGTGGGAGCTGCTGTGGGAGGCTGCCAGGGTGCCCCAGCAGCACCCCAGGCCCAGTCCTCCTGTCCCTCCTGTTTGGCAAGGGGCTCTGTGGGGTGGTGAGGGCTTGAGAGGGCTCTGTGGGGCAGCAAGGGGCTTGGGGAGGGGCTCTGGGATGGACAAAGGGCTCTGCAGAGTGGGTGAGGGACTTTGCAGGGAACACAAGAGAGGGCAAGGTGCTCAGAGAAAGGTCTCTGTGGGATGGGCAAGGGGCTCTGTTGACAGGAGCAGCAGCATGGTTCTGGATGCCACCCTTGTGCTTTTCTCCCCCCAGGATGACACAATGAGGGAGACAGTTCAGCAGCAGATGGGTGCCAGCGTCCCTACCAACTTTGGCATCTTCCCCTCATCCTCCTTCCTCAAGGTGAGACCTTTGTCCCCAGGGCAGTGGCTGAAGGACAGGGGTGGGTCAGGAACCTTCACTCTCCATCGTGGGCCCCTGGGCGTGTCCCATGGAGTCGTGCTGGCGCCATCTGTGAGTGCAAGAGGGTGAGGAGAGAGGACAGGCCCCTCCTCTTCTGAAGAGCAGCTAAGGGAACTGGGGATGTTCAGCCTGGAGAGAAGGAGGCTGAGGGGAGACCTTCTGGCCCTCTGCAACTCTCTGAAAGGAGGGTGGAACATGGCGGGGCTTGGTCTTCTCCCAAGGAACAAGTGACAGAACAAGAGGAAATGGCCTCAAGTTATGCCAGGGGAGGTTTAGGTTGGACATGAGGAACAATTTCTTCGCCTTGAGGGTTGTCAAGACCTGGCCCAGACTACCCAAGACAGTGCAGTCTCCATTCCTGGAGGGGTTTCAAAGCCATGGAGCTGTGGTGCTGAGGGCCATGGTTTGGTGGTGACCTGGCAGTGCTGGGTTAATGCACTTGCCCTTCAAAGTCCTTTCCAACTGAATAATTCCATGATTCCACAGCTGCTGGGTCTGCGGGGTCCTGGCTCAGTCCCACAAGTGTCTTCTACTGGCTGCTCTCTCCCTGTCACAGGCTAAGCGGGAGCAAGAGGAGGGACTGTCGTGCTATGGCCGGGTCACCTTCCCCTGCGCCCCCGGCCACGGCCAGGCGCACCGCCTGCTGCTCACCCCCGACCTGCTCCAGGGGCTCCGCCAGCACTTCGGGCCCTGAGCCGGGACCGGCTGCCCCCTCCCCAGCACAGACCGAGGTTCTCTGCACCCCCCACCGCTGACAGACTTTCCCCCCGGTGCCGGTGATGACCTGGGGCCTCGGCAGCACCCCCGAGACCCGCCGCCTCTCCCACTTGTGAGGCGGGGGCTCCCTACCGCCCCGCTGCTCTCAGACACTACGGACCCCCGGGAGCGCCCCCTGCAGCCGGGGGACTGCTGCAGGCTGGGCCCGGGACTGCGGCCTCCCCCCAGCCGCCGGGGTACCCCGTCCCGGGTCCCGGCACTCGCGCTCTCGAATAAAGCTGCCCTGAACCTGCCCGCGACTCGGCGCCTTCCTGCACCGCGGGCAGCGGGAGGAACATGAGGGGAGGAGCGGGAGGGTGGGTAGGCGGCTGTGGGGAAGGCACTAGGAGCCACGGGGAGGGGGTGAGGGGGACACACCGCGGACGAGGGAGACACGGAGGGGCACCGGAGGGGCAATGAGGTGCACGGGACGGGACTGGAGAACGCGCAGCGGACGGGACCCTGCGTGGTGGTCCAGCCACCTGCAGCGGCAGGAGCCGCGCGGGAAGCGCGAGCGGCTTCCATTGGCCGGGAGGGCAGGAAGGGGCGGGAGGCCGCAGAGCTTCCTTGAGCCTGATTGGTAGGAGCGGCAAAGGAAGGTAGGATTACTTCGTCCTCTACCTGACTGGCTGGAGCGGCCTAGTTGAGGGTAACCTGCGCTGATTGGTAGAGGGTTTTGCGTCAAGGCCGCCGATTGGTTTAGAGCGAAAGGGGCGGGCTTCCTTCTGGTTCTGTCATTTCCGGCGGCGGTGACAGAGGCGGTGGCAGGATGGTGAGTGGCCTCTGGGCCGGGCCGAGCGCATCTGCCTGCATCGGGCTGGGCCGGTACTCATGGGGGACTCGGATGGGGGTGCACGGTCTCGGGGTGCCGCTGAGGCCGGGCCGGGGAGGTGGAGTGTGGGGCGCGCCCTGGAGCGGGCACCGCGGCCGCTCCGAGCCGAGCCCCCGGTAACCGGTGCCGGTGCAGGTGCTGCTCCACGTGCTGTTCGAGCATGCCGCCGGGTACGCGCTGTTCGCCGTGCGGGAGGTGGAGGAGATCAGCCTGCTGCTGCCGCAGGTACGGGTCCGACACCGCGACCAGGGAAGGAGGGAGCAGATCTGCCTGGTGCCCAGTAGCTGATCGGTGCTGGGATGGAGGCGATCCGGTCCCGGGGCGGAGGAGGGGATCTCAGCAATGCTGGAAGGGACCACCCAGTGCGGGAGGGTGGAAAGTGAGTCCAGTGTCCAGGGAAATCACTGCCGGGAGAGGGGAGGGGTTCTGTGCTGCCCGGGATCTGGTGTGGTCGCGGGATGGGGCTGCTCCGGTACCGGGAAGGCCGGGACGGAAGTACGAAGGGATTCTGGCCGGTATCGAGGGACTGTACCAGTTTTGGGTGGGGGTTTCGTTCCCTGGTGTTAACTATTCTGGCCGGGGCAGGGGGCGGCGCAGCGTTTTCCGGCTGCAGCCCCGTTCCCGCGGACTGGGTGTCCTGGTGGCCATCCGGGGCCTGACCGGAAGCCCCCGGTCCTGTCCGCCCCCACAGGTGGAGGAGAGCGTCCTGACCATCGGCAAGTTCCATAACGTGGTGAAGCTGGTGGCCTTCTCTCCCTTCAGGTCGGCCCAGAGCGCCCTAGAGAACATCAACGCTATCTCCGAGGGTGAGCAGGGAGCACTGGGGCGCTCCCCCAGCGCCGTGCGGGAGGGGCCAGGGGCACCGGGATCCCCTCCACTGACCCCTCTCATGTCACAGGGATTCTCCATGAGGACTTGCGGCTGCTATTGGAGACCTCGATGCCAGCTAAGAAGAAGAAGGCACTGCTGGGGGTGGCTGACCCCAAGATCGGAGCTGCCATCCTGGAGGAGCTGGGCTACCAGTGCCAGACTGGAGGGGTTGTGGCTGAGATCATGCGGGGTGAGTCTGGGTCCTGGAGGGGCCTACAGCAGCTGGGGTGGGGACACCTTCTGCTGTGGCCTGGGGCTGTGCTGGAGCCTTGGTGACAGTGACCTGTGGCCCTGCACAGGGATCCGCCTGCACTTCCACGTGTTGGTGAAGGGTCTGACCGCCCAGTCGGCCTCCAAGGCCCAGCTGGGCCTTGGCCACAGCTACTCGCGGGCCAAGGTGAAGTTCAATGTCAACCGCGTGGACAACATGATCATCCAGTCCATCAGCCTGCTGGACCAGCTGGACAAGGACATCAACACCTTCTCCATGCGTGTGCGGTGAGTGGGGGTCCTGGGTGGGGGTGGCACAGCCTCACCTCCCCATGCTTACCGCAGGCAGTCGCTGCTCCGGCTGCCTGTACAGACAGGGGAGGGACAGCAGCACCCCGGGCACCCCGGCCCAGCTAAGGCGATGGTGCCTTGGCCACGGTGTGCCTGGTGGGGACACAGTGGGCTTGGTGTGGGACTGTGACTCTGACCCTGTGCCTGTCCCACAGGGAGTGGTATGGGTACCACTTCCCCGAGCTGATCAAGATCACCCCTGAGAACTACACCTACTGCCGGCTGGCCAAGTTCATTGGCAACCGCAAGGAGCTGAGCGAGGAGAGCCTGGAGGGGCTGGAGGAGATCGTCATGGACAGTGCCAAGGCGCAGGCCATCCTGGAGGCCTCCCGCTCCTCCATGGGTGAGAAGGGGAAGTCATGCTTGGCCGAGCTGAAAAGCTTCTCTGGTGGCATCGCTAGCTGGGTGGATAATGGGAGAACAGCAGATGGTGTCTTGGCTTCAGCAAGGCTTTGGATGCCCTCTGCTACAGCATCTTCCTTGGGAAGTTTAGGAAGTGTGTGAGTGGAGAGTGAGGTAGGGATGAGACCTCACTTGAAAGACAGAGCTCAGAAGATCATGATCAGTGGTGCAGAACCTGTTTGGAGGTCATTTAGCTCGTGGTGTTCCCCAGGATCATGACCGAGTCCAGGCTTGTTCCAACATCTTTATCAGCAGTCTGGACAAGGGCATGGAACGGATCTTCAGCCAATGTGGTGATGATGTGGAACTGGACATTGTGAGCCTGGGCACCTGCTCTGCATGGGTGACCTTGCTTTAGCAGTGGGGTTAGATTAGATGATCTGTAGAGGTTCCTTCCAACCCTACCATGCTAGGATTTGGGGGTTTGTGGTGGCAGTGGTTCCAGGGGAGCATTGTGCTTCACGGGAGGGTGAGTGGGGCCAGGAGGGGTCCTTGGGGGTGAGTGCTGATGGATCCACTACAGCCAGGATGGGCTGAGAGCTCCTCTCCACCTTGGGAGGTGCCACTCAACCCCTGCCACTTGTCACACCCAGGGATGGACATCTCCCCACTTGACCTCATCAACATCGAGAGCTTCTCCAGCCGTGTCATCTCCCTCTCCGAGTACCGCAAGGGCCTGCAGGAGTATCTCCGCTCCAAGATGAGCCAGGTGGCTCCCAGCCTCTCAGCACTCATTGGCGAGGTGGTGAGTGCCAGTGGGGCCTGGGGGGTGCCAGTGGGCATGTCTAGGCTATGGAGATGATGTCAGAGTGAATCTGTCAATCCACTGAGCTGTGCTGCTGACATCTCACTGCTGATCCTGGCCTTGGGGGGCTGCGTGGGGCTGGAGCTGAGCTCCCAGGGTGGGAGCAGCCCTAACCTCCCCTCATCATCTTCTTCCCCCTCAGGTGGGTGCCCGCCTCATCTCCCATGCCGGCAGCCTGACGAACCTGGCCAAGTACCCAGCCTCCACGGTGCAGATCCTGGGGGCTGAGAAGGCCCTTTTCAGGTACCACTGCCTGCAGGGTGGTCACGGTGATGGCAGGTCCTTGGGCTGCTGGCTGTGATGTGCTGGGTGGCCCCAGCTGCATGTGATCAGCCAGCCCCAGCTGCTGAGTGACCACCATGGCTTTGCATCTCATCTGGTGGGGCCCTGAGGGTGCCCTGGGCACCCCTGGAGGTTAGCAGGGTGGTGGGGGAAACACATCCAGTGAGTCAGGTCATGCTGGGTACTGGCCCCTCACTGCAAGAAGGACATTGAGGGACTGGAACAGGTCCAGAGAAGGGCAAGGAAGTTGCTGAAGGATCTGGACCACAAATCTTGTGAAGAGCAGCTGAGGAAATTGGGGTTTTCAGCCTGGAGAAAAGGACACTGAGGGGGAGACCTGACTACAGCTCCCTGAAAGGAGGCTGGAGTCAGGTGGGGGATGGTCCCTTACAAGGATGAAGTGATCAGAGGAAACAGTCTCAAGTTGCTCGCACGGTTGGTTTAGGTTGTACACAGGGAACAATTTCTGCTCTAAAAGGGCTGTTAAGGCCTGGCCCAGGCTGCCCAGGGCAGTGCTGGAGTCTCCATTCCTGGAGAGTCTTGATGCTGTGTAGCTGTGCTGAGGGACCTGGTTCAGGGTTGAGCTGGCAGTGCTGGGTTATAGCTTGGACCCAGTGGTCCTCAAGATCTCTTCTAACCAAAGCTCCAAGATCTGCTGTACTGGTGGGGGAGGGTGGCAGGTGGCAGCCCCAGTCTGGGGGTGCCCTGTGCTGTCCCTCACAGCCCCACGGGCTGGTTGCAGGGCTCTGAAGACTCGAGGGAACACCCCCAAGTATGGGCTGATTTTCCACTCCACCTTCATCGGGCGAGCAGCTGCCAAGAACAAGGGCCGCATCTCGCGCTACCTGGCCAACAAGTGCACCATCGCCTCCCGCATCGACTGCTTCTCAGGTGCTGGGGGGACTGGGCAGAGGGGAGGGACACAGGGAAGGGACAGGCAAGGTCCCCAGGTGGCCTCTGCAGTGATGGGAACATTTTTCGTCAACAGCATCTCACTGTGTGAATGGTGACTCCTGTGGGCTGAGCAGAGCCGGGGCAGCTGGGGCGGGGGTGCGTGGCACGGGGCAGTGGGTGCTGAGCCCCCTCTGTTCCCTCCCTTCCCTGCAGAGGTCCCCACCAGCGTCTTTGGGGACAAGCTGCGGGAGCAGGTGGAGGAGCGCTTGGCCTTCTACGAGACCGGGGAACCGCCCCGTAAGAACCTGGAGGTGATGAAGGAGGCGGTGGTGGAGGTGAGCCCCAGCGGGCACCAGGGCAGGGGGCTGGGTTCTGCTGTCGGAGGTGATGTCAACCTGCAGCCTGACCCACCATGGAGGGCAAAGACTGATTTAATGAGGCTGATCCGACCAGGGCCGTGGGCTGGGGGGAGGAGGGGAGGGAACCCTTCCTGAACTGCTGCCTCTGCTCCCTCAGGCGCGTGAGGTGGTGGCTGAGGTCAAGAGGAAGATGGAGAAGAGGGAGAAGAAGAAGAAAAAGCGAGAGAAGAGGCGGCTGGAGGCTCTGGCTGCGGCTGCAGAGGAGGTGGAGAACTCAGTGATGGAGATAGAGGTGAGGGCAGGGGACTGTGGGCTGAGTACTGTTTGTTCCTCACTAGGCCATCCCAAAGTGGGATTTGTGGGATGGTGCCCTAGTGGGGGTGAGGACAGGGTGCTGAACAGCCCTGCATTGGGCATGGCTGCTCCTGACCCTGTGGATCCCCTCAGGAGAATGACAGAGAGCCCAAGAAAAAAAAGAAGAAGAAGCAGCAGGAGCTGGAGGCCAGCTCAGAGCAGGAGCTGGACGCTGCTTCAGAGCCAGAGCAGAACGGGCTGGAGGAGGAGCCTTTGTCTAAGAAGAAAAGGAAACTAACACTGGAGGCTGCTGAGGAGGATGATGAGAAGAAGAAGAAAAAGAAGAAGAAGAAGGAGAAGGCCAGGGACTGGGACGAGGACTAGAGGAGCAAGCATTGCTGGGGCTGGACTGTGCTCCAGCAGTGTGGACTCAGGACTGGCAGAAGGTCAGCATGGCATGCCCTGGCCAGTGCTGGTGGCTTGGTGTCCCAAGGAGGCCACATTAAACCCCCCTGGGCACCTTGTGGTGTGGGTGAGTCCCTTGGGGCAGGCCAGCGGCAGAGCTTCAGCTGTGCTGGGGCCTCATGTGGTGTCCCCACCTCAGGCCCCTGCTGTCCCCTTGGCATGAGGCCCATCCCTCATGGCACTGTGGGGCAGGAACTGGCTGGCTGTGACTCTCAATAAAGGGTCAAGGTGGTTTGGAGCCATCCCTGTCCTGTTCTGCTGTGGGGGCTCAGCTCTCCTTGCGTGGGCAAGAGGTGCCCATGCTGCTCCTGGCACAAGGGCCAGAGCCGGTGCCCGCTGCACGTGTGGATCAGTGGTGGCAGATCCCTGGTGCTGCAGAGGCCACGTTTATTGGAGGGAAGCAATAAGTTACCGGGTGGGAGGTGGGTGGGCAGGCAGGGCCCTACACATCCAGGGCGGCTATCACGGCTTGGGTGAAATCCACGGAGGTGGCGTAGCCCCCCATGTCCGCTGTGCGCACCTGCAAGGAGAGCCCAGTGTTAGGGGGGCCCACAGCGCTCTGGGGACCCCCCCGGCTGCTGGGGCTGCAGGATTGGCCTCCCTGAGGCCTTTCCTGGGTGTCCCCGAGGTGTCTCTGCCTTAGGGAGAAGCGATGGGGACAGGCTGCTGGAGGAGCAGCCTGCCCTGTGTCTGCTGAGGGGGATGAGGGCCACATCAAGAGTTGGGGCACCCCAAAAGGTGTCCAGGTGTTGCACAGTAGAATCACAGAATCGTTCTGTTTGGAGGAGACCTAAGATCATCCAGTCCAATCCTTACAGCACTGCTAAACCATGGCCCTCAGCACCACAGCTCCATGGCTTTGAACCAGCTGCAGGGACAGAGACTCCACCACTGCCCTGCACAGCCTGGGCCAGGCCTTGACAACTCTGGGGAAAGAAATCGTTCCTCATGTCCAACCTACCCCTCCCTGGTGCAACTTTGAGGCCCTTTCGAGAGCACTGGCTCCAGCACAGCCCTCCCACTATGTCCCCACAGTAGCAGTCATAGAATCACAGCCTGATGTATGCTGGAAGGAACCTTCCAAGGTCATCTAGTCCACAACCCCTGCAGTCAGCAGCAACATCAGCAACTGGAACAGACTGCTCAGAGCCTCAACCTGGTCCAGCCATGAGGCATCTACTACCTCTCTGGGAAACTTGGGCCAGTGCCTCACCACTCTACAACCAGGATTTACTCCCTTCTCACCAGTTCAAATCTCCCTCTTTCAGTTTCAAACCATCACTCCTTGTCCTGTCAACAACAGGCCCTGATAAATAACCTCTCTCCAGCTTTCCTGTCAGCCTCTTCAAGCACTGAAAGGCTTGGTGGTGGTTTCCTGCAGCCTTCTCCAGGCTGAATGACCCCAAAAGCAGCTGATCAGGAGCTGCCCCAGGCCAGCATGGCAGCAGCAGAGGACCAGTGTCATGGGAGAGCCCTTCCCTGGGCTCGTCCCCCACCCCAGTGTGGGGCAGAGGCAGATGGGGAACAGCACAGTGGGGGCAGGGGTGGAGGGGAGCGTTGGACCCTTTATTTTTAGCAGGAATATACAGCACAGCATTGGGGTCATGTCCCAGCCACTCACACATAGCACCAGGGCACAGCTGCTCTGGTCCCACCAAGCACCTTCACAGCCCAGCCCCATACTGCTGCTGGTCCCTAGGCCCACTGGGAGCCCCTCAGAGGGGGCTCAACCCATAGGGAGTGCTTCTGTGGAGGAGGGTGGCAGTTTGGGACAGTCCTGGGGCTAGAATTCCTGTGCCCAGGGTGGCTCAGCCTGGAGGCCCCTGCTCCCCCAGCCTGCAGAAACCAGCCACAACCTCCGAGTGGGGAGCAGAGAGGGCAGTCTCCACATCCTGCACTGGTCCCCAGCACGTAGGTGACAAAGCCTCCCAGCTGCTTCACCCCCTGCATGGGGGAGCAGAGCAGGGAACCCTGGCACACTCCTGGCTGCAGGGTGGCAGCCCTGTGGTCCCTTTATTGCTAAAGCCTCTGTTGGGAGAAGGTTCCTACAGCTACCATGGTCCCACTGACCCAAAAAGCTGCCTGGGGGTGCTGCCCCATCACCCTCACTGCCCTCCTCACATGGAGGGCACAGCAGGGACGTTGCCTGCATCAACTGGAAGGACCCTCAGGGACCCTCACTCCAACTGGTCCCTGCAGCAGTCCCTGCTGGTGTGGCTGGGGGTGATGACTGGGCACTGGGACTGGGTCACCCTCCTCCTCCTCCTCTCCTAGGACACCAGGGGGGCTCAGCCAGGGTGAGGGAGAGGGGAGGATGCGCTGCTGGGCTGTGAGCCACGGGCAGGTGCTGGAGGAGGGCGCAGCACCGACCCCGGCTTCGGGGTGTGGGGGGCTCCTAGGCACCATAGTGGGGGTGCAGGCTGTCAATCACAGACTTGACGAAGTCAGAGGTGGTGCAGTAACCGCCCAAGTCCCGTGTCCGAACCTAAAAATCCAACACAGGGAAGGGGAGAAACAAGGGAGAAATGTGATGGTGAACGCAGGGTGGTGCCTGGGGGAAGGGAAAGGAGAGGAGAGCAGAGTCACTCGACACACCCTGCCCGAGCCCCTGGCAGGGACACAGGAGGAGGAGGAGGCTAACTGACATTCCCCACAGCTTGCCTAGCATCAGGCACCACTACAGACAGCAGGCAGCACAACTGGGCCCCCAGACAAGCACTGACGGCTGGCCACAGCCCACCACAGCCAAACACACGGGTCTGGGAGCTGGAAGTGGGGCAGGCCACAGACTCATGCCTGGAGCCACTGGCACACCTACACACAGCACTGGCACAGCCACCGCCCAGCACTGGCACAGCCACCGCCCAGCACTGGCACAGCCACCGCCCAGCACTCACTTTGCCACCTTTGATCACCTTCTTCACCGCATCTGAGATCAGGTTGGCATGGAATTCCAGGCTGGAGACAGCAAAGGAGCCGGGGTCAGTCCCTCCCTCAGCCCAGCGCTGCCCACCCCCCTGTGCCAGGCACCTACTTGAGGTGCCGCAGCATGTTGGAGGCCGAGAGCAGCATGGCAGTGGGGTTGGCGATGTTCCTGCCCACAGCCTGGGCAAAGGGGTGCCGGGCGCCCTGTGGGAGGAGAAGCCACAGTGAGGGACCACCCCCCACCCCCCAGCCTCAGTGAGTGGGGTTGGCAGGGCCCCGCAGCCCCGGGCAGCTCCAGCTCCTCACCATCTCGAACACGGCGTACTCGGCGCTGTAGCTCTCACCGGGCACCACGCCGGCGCCGCCCACCAGCCCTGCTGCCAGGTTATCCACGATGTTCCCATAGAGGTTTGGCATCACCAGGACGTCAAACTGGTAGGGGTTCTGCACCAGCTGTGCGGGGAGAAAGAACAGGACCCTGAGACGCTATGTGGACTGCAGGGCAGGGTGAGAAATCTGGTGGAGCAGCAGAACCCAGCCTGGCGGAGAACATCCCCAAAGCGTGCTCAAGGAACAGCTTGGGAGGGACAGGCTTGTGGCACCCAGCAGGGCTTTGCCAGCCCAGTTGTACCAGGGGAGGTTTAGGTTGAACACGAGGAACAATTTCGTCATGGAAAGAGTTGTCAAGGGCTGGCCCAGGCTGCCCAGGGCAGAGGTGGAGTCCCCATCCCTGGAGGGGTTTCAAAGACATGGAGATATGGTGCTGAGGGCCATGGTTTAGTGGAGACCTGGCAGACCTGATGATATTTTAAAGGCCTCCTCCAACCAAAACAATTCTGATTGTATGATTCTAACCATCCCTGACACCTTCAGGCCCTGCAGCAGAGCAGCTCCTGCCTCGCACAAAGGAGCAAGCCTCAGGCCAGAGTGACCAGCTGGATGGGCAGGCTGGCCACAGCAGCAGCTTTTCAGGTTTCAGATCTTCAGGGCATGGCTTCAGGGCAGGGACCTGGGATCTCACCTGCATGCAGCAGTTGTCAATGATCATGGTATCAAATTTGATCTTGGGGTACAGCTCTGCCACTTCCTCACAGCAGCGCAGGAAGAGTCCGTCACCTAATTTCCTGTGGGAGAAGCAGCACATCAGAGGCTCTGCACAGTGCTGCGTCCCAGCAGCAGGGCAGGCAGGGCAGGTGACCCCAAAGCACCCCACAGCACAGCTGCAGCCACGGGTGGCGACTGTGGGCAGGGGGAGCAGCAAGGGATCAGCTTTTGGTGCCAGCAGCTTTCACCCTTCTCAGCTGACAGCCTCAGGGTGCAGCTGTCGGGCCCCACACTGAGGACACGACCGCAGGGAGAAGGAAAGCCACAATTGCCAGGGAAATGCCAGCCTCTCTGGAGCCAAGAGCAGTGACAGGAGTGCTCCAAGCCTGCCCCTGGGGCACTCACATGATGTTGGCTTTGTGCACGGCTGTGACCTTGGAGCGCCCTTTCTTGGTGGCGTAGTCGAAGGCGAACTTGGCGATGCGCTGGGACTTGGCCCGGGTGACGATCTTCAGGCACTCAATGACACCCTTGACACTCTGGGCACAAAGGGCAGGGTGAGGGCCCCCTGCCCAGCACCCACTGTGCCACCTCCAGGTGGAGATCAGGCATCTTTGCCTGACAACCGATCACGCCCCACCAAGAGAAGAAGGCTGAGAGAGTTGGGGTTGTTCAGCCTGGAGAAGAGAAGGCTCCACAGAGACCTTCAGGTGGCCTTTCAGTGCTTTAAGGGGCTTGCAAGAAAGCTGGGGACAGACTTTTTACAAGGCTCTTTATGATGGTTTGAAACCGTAAGAGGGAGATTCAGACTAGGTAAGAGAGAAAACTGTTTACGGTGAGGGTGGTGAGGCCCTGGCCCAGGTTGCCCAGAGGGATGATGGATAACCCACCCCGGAAACATTCCCAGTCAGGTTGGATGGGGCAGAGCAACCTGCTCTAGCTGCAGATGTCCCTGCTCACTGCAGGGGGTGGACTAAACGACCTTTATAGGTCCTTTCCGACCCAACCCAGTCTGTGATTTTACTAGTCCATGATTCAAGAAGTCCCTTAACTCCCATGTCCCTCCTTTCGGGCATCTCCCCTCCGGCAGCAGACCAGGACCCTCGCTGTGGACATTCCCACTGCTGAACACTCCCAATTCTACCACAGGGGACATCACAGCTGCTCCAGCCAGCTCCTCAGTGGTGCTGAGCAGCTCTGGCAGCAGGGAAAGCCACCCGTCCTGGGGGCAGGCTGCCCACCAGCAGAGCCCCCCGGGGCTGGGAGGTGGCTCCTGTACCTCGTGCTCCAGGGCGCTGTACTCCCCCTCGGTCTGCTCGCGGATGATGACGAGGTCCAGGTTGTTGTGGCGTGTCTGGTAGCCTGACAGGCTCTTCACATGCACCACGTTGGCAAACAGGTCCAGCTTGCGCCTGGCAGAGCAGCGTCAGCACTTCAGCAGCAGCTATTTCTGGGGCAGTGACCTTTCCCTGCAAGCTCTGGGGTGACAGCTGCTGATGGTGTGAACAGCTCCCCACCTCCTGGCACCTTCCCATAGTCACCCACCCACCATCCGTCCCTCCCTCCCTCCCTCCAACTATCCACCCATCCATCCATCCCCTCACAGACTGGGTTGGTGATCAGGACATGAGGAACAATTTCTCCCCCAAAAGGGTTGTCAAGGCCTGGCCCAAGCTGCCCAGGGCAGCCCATTCCTGAAGGGCTTTCATGGAGGTGGTGTGCTGGTGGGGTCCTCAGCACAGCACAGACAGGGACCTGTGGGAGTAGGGCCAGAGAAGGCCACAGCAATGATGAGAGGACTGGAAGCCCTCTGCTGTGAGGCCAGGCTGAGAGAGTTCGGGTTGTGCAGCCTGGAGAAGAAAAGACTCCAGGGAGAGCTTCTGGTGGCCTTTCAGTACTTGAAGTGGGTGATGAGAAAGCTGGGGACAGACTTTTAGCAGGGCCTGTGGTGACAGGACAAGGGGTGGTGGTTTGGAACTGAAAGAGGGAGATTCAGACTGGAGAGAAGTGACAGATTTTTTGTGTTGAGGTGGTGAGACCCTGGCCCAGGTTGCCCAGAGGTGGAAACTTCCATGTCAAGCTGTCTGGGGCTCTGAGTAACCTGATCTGGCTGCAGATGTCCCTGCTGACGGCAGGGGGTGTGGACTAAACGACCTTGAACGGTCCCTTCCAACACAAACCACTCTGATTCCTCTTCATTTCCCCCCGGCCCTATCTCAGACCTTTCAGCAGAACACCACAACCAAACACAACATTCCCAGTGCCTGCTGTGCTGCTGCCCAGCCCTGGCAGCTGAGGAGGACTTGGAGCTCACCTGAGCCTCATGTCATAGGAAGCCAGCTCTCCCTTGTACTCCATGGGGGTGTGGATCTTCCCTGTGGGACAACATGGAGAGTTGTGAGGACACAGATCATGGAGCAAGTACATGGAGAGAGCAACAGCTGCTAAGGCCATAACCTGAGCTTAGCAACGGGGTGGGAAGGGCTGGGCCACAGGATGCCTCAGCAGCACCTCAGCCAAGTGTGGAGGCTGAGCATTCCACAGGACCCTGCTAAGGTTCTTGGCTTCTCTGGGCCATTCTGAGACATGTTGTCTGAAAGGAAGCAGCTGGATATAACCTCCCCTTTGCTCCCTTCAGGAAGCACTTCAGGAGTTAGCTGTGTTCCTTCTCCAGGACCCAACCACTGACACTCTGGTCCCCCACAACCACCTGATGGTGTCTGAGCTGAGGCAATGCTTCCTGCAGGAGGAGCAGAGAGCCCCTGTGTGTCAGAGCACCAGCAGCAGTCCTCACCTATCAAGGCCACTTTGCTTTCCTTCATGGAGCCAACCACCTCATCCAGTTTTGTTTCTGAGGCCATGTTCTGCACCTCGCTCAGGTGGTGCTCGTCAAAGATCACAGGCACGCTGGCAGCCTGCAAGAGATGGAGACACCACCCCTCCCAGCACAGGACCTCATGCTGCAGCCTTCTGAAGGGGCTGGGTCTGTCCTGTCCCGGCTCACAGAGCCTCCAGTAACACAGAATGGTTTAGGTTGGAAGAGATCTTTAAGCTCATTGAGTCCAACCATCAACCCAGCACTGCCAGGGCACCACTGGACCACAGCCCTCAGCACCACATCTACAGAGCCTGGAAACCCCTCCAGGGGTGGGGATTCCACCACTGCCCTGGGCAGCCTGGGCCAGCCCTTGACCACACTTTTGGGGTAGAAATTGTTCCTCATATCCAACCTAAACCTCCCCTGGTGCAACTTGAGGCCATTTCCTCTTGTCCTATCACTTGTTCCTTGGGAGAAGAGACCAACTCCCACCTGGCTCCAACCTCCTTTCAGGGAGTTGTAGACAGCCAGAAGGTTTTCCCTCAGCCTCCTTTTCTCCAGGCTGAACAAGCCCAGTTCCTTCCTCACAAGATCTGTGCTCTAGACCCTTCACCAGCTTTGCTGTCCTTCTCTGGACACACTGCAGCACCTCGAAGTACTTCTTGGAGTGAGTGGCCCAAAACTGCACCCAGGATTCCAGGGGCAGCTTCAGCAGTGCTGAGTACAGGGGGGCAATCCCTGCCCTGCTCCTGCTGGCCACACCATTGCTGATCCAGGCCAGGATGCTGGTGGCCTTCCTGGCCCCCGGGGCACACCCTGGCTCATATCTAGATGATTGTCAACCAACCACCCCCGCAAGTCCCAACCAGATAGTTTGGTCCTGGAGTGTCTGTGGGTCAGCAGCACTTTGAGCCAGCTCTGCAGCTGCTTCCCCACCCCCTCCATGCCCAGCAGGGGCAGAGGGCATTACCTTGAAGACCTCCTTGACGGCGTGCATCAGCTCGGGGCCCACGCCGTCCCCGGGCACCATGGTGACCTGGAAGGTGCTCTCTGACCTGGCATTGTCTGACTGCAGAGAGAGAGCAGGGCAGAGTCAGACCTGCTGCTGCACCCCACACAGGGACCCTCACAGGACCCCCAGAGCCTGCAGGCTGCAAGCCAGACACAGGGCACTTCAAAACACGATGAACATCCTCCCTCCCAGCCCTGCTCTCGGTAAGGGCAGGTCCCTGCAGCTCTGAGCTGTGCCCTGCAGGGCTCCTGCTCCTGTGCAGCAGACACCTGATACCCTGGGACCCACTGCCAGACAAGGAGCCCTTCCTCAAACAGCATTTCCAGGCTTGAGCTCTCCCCCTGCACAACATAAACCCCTCTCATGGGGAGCTAAGAGCACAATCTTGTGTTTTCAACCCTCCTCCTTCCTCCTTCACGTCCTCAGGATTTCCTGAGCCCTGCTCTCATCACCCTGTTGCACTCACACTGCCTCACAGCTGTCTGCTGCTTCATTTTTGGGTCTTGAACACAAAAATCAGTCTCAAAGATAATTCTTAGGATGTTCCACACAGGATCCACCTCCAACCCAGCACTGCCTGCTCCCCCACCACAGCTGCCTCCTATTTTAACAGTTCTTTTGCTAATCCCCACAGCTTCAGTCTGTTAATTCCCTGCACATGGCTGAGCGCCAGGTGTGGGGAGTCACAGAACCACACAACCAGAGACAAAAACCTCCCTCAACTATTTAATCAGACAACAAATAGAGTGACCCAGCAGCAAAGCCAATATGAGTTGAGAAATTATTTGAGTCTCACGAAGAGCAGGCAAACAGTGACCGTGGAATGGCAAAAGGGAAGAGGGGGTATGAAAAGAAAGGTTAAAGTCTTCACTTTTGGGTTTTGTTATCTCAGAACCAAGTTCCAGGGCAGAAAAACCTCACCTACTGTTCAGCAACTAAACTTCAAGCAGCAGCAAAGCATCTGTGGGGGGAAACACAGCACAGGCCAAAGCTCAAGGTCAAAAGAACATCTCAGTGCTGAGCTCTTCCCTTCAGTGGCTTCAATAACACAAAACACTTTCAGCTTCCAGAGGAGACCCCTCAATATTCTGAGCACAACAAACTGTGTGGATTCACTACCCAGAGCTTGGGGTGTGTCTTCCACCCTCAGCTCCACAGCTAACACCTTCACCTCTCCACCACAGCCCAACCTCCCTGACCACAGGGTCTGAAGGACTTGCCTACGTGCTCAGCCACCACTCACTCCTACCTCATCCCATCTTCAACAATTATTCTCTCATTTCCTGCTCACTGCTGCAGGCAGCTACAGGAGGGTTGGGATTGAATAGACAGGACTGGATCAAAAAGATTTGCAGCCCATGCTGCACTTGGGTTCACGGATTCAGCTGTACCAGCACAAAACCACTCATCCTCACAGCCCTGCCAGCAGTCCCTCCTGGCAAGTGAGGCTGAGCTGGAGCCAGAGAGCTAAAGAGCCTCCAGGGAAGAAGGGAGTGTGCCTGGAGAGTGTGCTGCTCCCACAGTGGAGCCAGCCCAGGTACATTTCCATTGCCCAGGGTCCACCCCTAGCTCTGTCCTGCTCCCCACCCAGCCAGGGAACAACCACACTCGGGGGGCCCAGGATCCCCACTCTCACCTTGGCCCGTGGGATCTGCTGGAGAGCGGCAGAGGAACGCAGACCCCTCCACACCCCAAGGCTCTGGGCACGCAGGAGACCCTGGGGTGGGGGTGGGAAGGTGAGACAGCCCAATCTGGATGAACACTCCCCCTGCCCCCCCACATTCCTCCTAGCCCAAACTAATCTCAGCTCCCAGCCTGAACACCCCCAGCCCAAATCTTACCCCCTTCCTCAGGCTGAGACCCCCAGCCTAGAGGGACCAACTCCGTGATCCCCAAGCCAGACTTTCCAAGCCAGTCTGCCTCCCACCTCTATCCAGACTGGTACCCCCAGCCCATACTGACACCTCAACCCCAAGCCAGACCCCTCCTCATTCAGTCGAACCCCAACAGCTCGGACTGACCCCCCTCGAGCCACACAGACCACTCACCCCCGGACCTTAACTCCCTTTCAGATCGACTGCCCCCCTCCAGCCCAGATCCTCATCTAGTCTGTTTCCCACCCACTAGCGCAGGCTGATCCCTCCGGTCCAGTCGGACCGCCCCAGCCCGGACTGACCTACCGACCCAATGTACCCCCAGCCTAGATGGGCCGCCCAGGCCCGAGCCCGTGTCCAGCCCCAGCCCTCACGATTGCCCCGCTCCAGACCGCAATCCCCTCACGGCCTGACCCCACAGCCCGGCCCACTCCACCCAGCCTGCTCCCCGCGGCCCAGCCAGCGCGACCCTCCAAACCGCACAGACCTTCCTCCATCCCCGACTAATGCTCTACTCTAGACCGACCCCCAACCGCACACAAACCCCCTCCCGAACCCAGCCCGACCGCTGACCGCCCTCACCCCGGCAGCCGTCCGCCCTACGCTGAGCGCCGCCATTCCTGCCGCCCCACAATGCACCGCGCCCACGGGGCCGGGCGGGGCCGGGCGCGCCCTGCAGCGCCCCCTGGCGGTCGGCGGCAGAGAGAACATCCCCACCCCCGACACCCCCGCCAGGGAGTGGCCGCAGGGTCCCACGGACCCGCCGACCCTGAGACCCTCCCCGCTAAACTCTCCCCTGCATGGCGCCTTGGGTACACAACCAGTGTTCCAACTCCAGCCCTCCCCCCTGGAGCCTGCTCCAGCGCCCTAGCACAGCCCAGGCCCCACTGCCCCCCGTACCTGCTCTCCAGCCACCCCCTCTAACCCTGGCCCCCAGGACCCCCCCCAGGCCCTGTCTGGGGGTGCCAATGGAGGTTACGCATTTCCCACCTGGAGTCAGGACAGCGAGGTCTTTTCTTTATTGAACAAGAAGGGAGAAGGTTGGGGTCACCCCTGCCCCACAGTGGGGAGGGGGCCACACAGTCAGTAGGGGAGGGTCCCAATGCTCTATTTCATAGCCACCGAGGAAGACCTTGGCCTTGGGCAGTGTAACAGCAGCCCTGGTGCAGGACATGAACACCCCTCTGCCACCCTTGTCTCTGGGCACAGATCCCCCCTCAGCAAGGGGGAGGTGTAGGGGGTGCAGAGTCTCAGTAGCACAACGAGGAGCTGGAGATGCCCCTGGAGTGAACAGCAGGCAGGGGACCAAGGTATGGCCCCCCCAGAAACAGGGCTCACTTCTTGAGGAGCTGGACACGGGCCCGATTCAGCTTCTCAGCCACAGCAGCATCAGTGCTGGGGCTGCACTTGGACAGGACAAAGTTCATCTCTGTCTCATTCTTGTGCTCGATGGCTGCATCAGCTGCCTGGTCCAGGTCCCTGCAGCAGAGCCAGGCAGCTGGGGATGGTGTGGGGACAGGACAGGACACAGGAGCCCCACAGCCACCGTTCCCCCAGCTCCAGCAAGGGCAGGGTTCCCCCCACAGCCCTTGCTGGCTGCAGAGAACAAGGATGAAGGCTACCCCCACCCACTTTCTCCTGGGAGGTCTCATCCACTCCTAGCTCGCCCTGGGACCCCACCGAGTGCCCTGGAGCAGCCACTCCCGGGAGTCTGATCCGCCCCTGGTTCCCTTACGTCCTCAGGAAGCAGCTGCTTCTGTGTGCTCCCACCCTGCCCCTGCCAGCTGCCCCCAGCCCCCTGACATACCCCACCAGGACGAAGGCCTTGACGCGCTGCTCGGGGGTGACACGGGGAGCGTACTTCTTGGCCTCGTAGCGGTTGTGGTGCTTCACTGAGATCTCCACAAAGGGCTGGAGAGCACAGAAGCAGGCAGGGGTGGGGGGGGAGTGGCTGCTGGGACCCCCAGTCTCAGCCTTTACCCCATGCTAGCCTGTTCAGGCTGCTCCACGCAGTGCCCTCCTGCTGCCCCATGGCATGGCTCAGCCCCACAACTACCCCAGGCACCCTCTCCATCAGGGAAAGCCCTTACCAGGTACCCAATGGGCGACTTCTTGCTCTTGGAGAACTTCTCCATCTCTTCCCAGTCACCACGGGTGGCCAAAGCATTGATCTTCAGCCACCAGTACCTTGGGACAAAGGGCAAGTTGGCTCCTCCAGCTGCCAGGACCCTGCAGGCCTCCAAACCCAGCTCCCCTGGGGACCGACCTCTTGTCAGGGATCTTGAATTCCCGGTAGAGCTGCTCAGCTCGCTTGTGGTGGCCGTCCAGGATGAGGTTGGAGACAGTGTCATGCAGGGAGAGGTCAAGGTAGGGCTTGTCAAAGTCCTCCTGGAGGTGGCGCTGGAGCCGCAGGAGCTTGATCTGATCCTCTGTGGCCTGGGGAGCAGAGCACCAGCCTAGAGTCCCTGTCCCAGCTCTGCCATGGGGTCCCTGGCCCAGGAAAACGATGGCAGCAGCTACGCAGCAGAGCAAGGCAGGGGGACCTGAGGTGTCACATTAAGCAGACGTGGCCCAGCCAAAGCCCTGTGCCCACCAGCGATGCCCCCAGCACCTTCCTAGCCCCAGCTACACTCACCTTGGCAGCAAACTCATTCTTGGCTTTGTAGTACTCATCCAGGGCGTTCTGCAGAGCTCCAACTCGCCCTTCAATGCGCTGGGGACAGAGCACAGCCATGTCACCCCTGCCAGCATGAATGCCACATAGTGGGGATGGGGCAGCACCCACAGAACCCCTAGAGTGGGGCAAGAGGTGTGTCTGGTGCCAAGACACCGCCAAGGTGAAGCTCCAGCTCTGAGATGCTTTGCTTGATACCCAGAGATTGGCAGGGAGTTGCTCAGGCCTGGTGGGATCCTGACCTCCCAGGATACACAGAACGGGCTGGGTGTCTGCTAGCCCAGAGCCCTAAGGTGACAATTGTGTGCTCAGTTTTGGGCTCCTCGCTCCAAGGAGGACATTGAGGTATTGCAGCACGTACAAAGAAGGACAAGGAAGCTGCTGAAGGGCCTGGAGCACAAATCTTGTGAGGAGCAACCGAGGGAGATGGGGTTGTTCAGCCTGGAGAAAAGGAAGCTGAGGGGAGACCTCAGGTTGGATATGAGGAACAATTTCTTCCCCAAAAGGGCTGTCAAGGTCTGGCCCAGGATGCTCAGGGCAGTGATGGAGTCCCCATCCCTGGAGGGGTTTCAAAGCTGTGTAAATGTGGTGCTGAGGGCCATGGCTTAGTGGTGACCTGGCAGTGCTGGGCTAAGGGTTGATGATCTTAATTAAAGGTCTTTGAGTCGTTTAGGTTGGGTATGAGCCTATGGGCCCTGAGATATGAAGTGGGGAGCCCAGCCCCCACATCCTAAGACCACCCTGAGCATGGTGAGAGTGGGAAACCCCTCTGGGTGTGAACACCTGGCTCTGTCATGGGGCTGCATGGGGCAGAGGCAGACACAGGGTGTGAAATTCCCCAACCGTGGTCCCTCCTCCACTGCATTGTCTCTCCTGGGCGAGGAGCAGCCAGCCCAGAGCCACCACCCCTCCCTCCCTGCTCCTCCTGCCGCTGCCAGGCACAGACCTTCTCTGAGTAGCTGGAGTGGACGTGGAAGTTGCCGAGCTCCTGGTGGTTGTCATCCTGGTTATAGAGGTCCTTCAGTGTCTCCCGCTCCTGGTGCTTGCAGAACTGGGGAGCGAAGGGAGGAGGGGGTCAGGGCACGTGGGGCTGAGCAGCTGCAGCCTCAGGCCATGGCAGCAGCACCTACCTGGCGGTACAGGCTGAGGGCCACCGGCTGGTTCTGCAGGGTCATGAAGAAGGTGCCACGGGTCAGCTCGTTCTTCAGGTGGAGCACCACGGTGTAGACTGGACCAGTGATGTTCAGCAAGAGCAGGGACAAGTCAGGGAGGGACAGAATTGTTTGGCTGGAAAGAGACCTTTAAGATCATCAAGTCCAACCATCAACCCAGCAGTGCCAGGGCACCACCAAACCATGGCCCTCAGCACCACATCTACACAACTCTGAAACCCCTCCAGGAATGGAGACTCCACTGCTGCCCCAGGCAGCCTGGGCCAGGCCCTGACAACCCTTTCCATGAAGAAATTGTTCCTCATGTCCAACCTGAACCTCCCCTGGTGCAACTGGGCTGGCAAAGCCCTGCTGGGTGCCACAAGCCTGTCCCTCCCAAGCCATTCCAGTAGCTCATGGAAAGGGTTGTCAGAGCCTTAAGGCCATTTCCTCTCGCCCTGTCACTTGTTCATTGTGAGAAGAAACCAACCTCAACCTCACTCCAACCTCCCTTCAGGGAGCTGCAGAGAGTGAGAAGGTTTTACTACAAGCAAAGCTGCTTCCAGCAGCCCAACCAGCCAGTCCTGGGAGGCAGCACTGCAAGGGAAGCAAGGAGACCTCCACCCCCTGCTGAGGGGCAAGCACCACCCCACAGGTCCCCAGCAGCTCCCACCACTCTCATTCCACAAGACAAAGCTATGAACAAACCCCCTCAGACCCCTCCTGTGCTCTGCTGCCCAGCCCTGGCCCTTACCCAGGTCTGTGTCCCCACTCTCGATGGCTTTGCTGAGGGCCAGCTTGCTCCGCTTCATCTTCAGCAGCAGTGGGACCTGCTCCCCCGAGCGTGGCTCATATTCCAGCAGCTGCAGGTGGCAGAGGAGGTGTCAGTGCAGTGTGACTCACTTCAGCCATCCCACCAGACAAGCTCCAGCCCCAGCCCCAGCCAGGAGACCTTGATGGCCAGCTCCGTCCGGCCGCAGTCGTAAGCGCGGGCAGCGATCTCTGAGTAGGAGATGCCCGGCGTGTCACCCAGCTTCTGGTTGATGGCTTGAGCCACCTCCTCATCAGACTTGTCCTTCTGCTGCACCTGCAAGGGCACAAGAGAAGAGGTCTCCACAGGGCCCTGGATGGGCAGAGCCCTCCAGGCTGTCTCCTCACCTTGTAGCAGGCCCAGTGTGCTAGGATGCGGCTGACACCCTGGATCTCCGAGAGCCGCAGGTACTCGCAGATGCGGATGGCCAGAGGGTAGAGTCGCCGCAGCACCAGCCTGAGGGGGTGCAGGGGGGGCTCAGTGGCACAGCCCTGAGGAGCTGGGCAGCTTGGCTGGCCTGGCAGGGGGCTCAGAGCCTCTCAGCCCCCTGCCAAAGCGATGGGGATATGGGAATGGGGACTGCAGTGTGGCTGGGTGCTGGCTCAGGCCAGGCTGTGCAGGACCCTGGCTGTGCTTGCGCAGACACTGACCTGTCCAGCAGCACCTCAATGGTGAGCCTCTTGTATCTGTAGGGACAGTCAAGGGACACCTTGGACCACAAAAACCCATGGAGTGCAAGCAATGCATGCTGGGCACCAGCACTCCTCCAGCAACATCCCTGCCTGGCACCCCTAGGTCAGCCCCATAAGGGTCACCTTGGCTCTGCCAGCACCACAGGGCATGAGCATGGAATCATTTCGGGTGGAAAAGACCTTGAAGATTGAGTCCAGCCATCAACCCAGCACTGCCAGGGCACCACTAAACCATGGCCCTCAGCACCACATCTACACAGCTTTTAAAAACTCTCCAGGGATGGGGACTCCACCACTGCCCCAGGCAGCCTCGGCCAGGCCTTTACAACCCTCAAGGGGAAGAAATTGTTCCTTGTGTCCAACCTAAACCTCCCCTGGTGCAACAAGGCCAATCCCTCTTGTCCTACAGCTTGTTCAATGGGAAAAGACACCAACCTCCACCTGGATCCATCCTCCTTTCAGGGAGCTACAGAGAGCCAGAAGGTCTCCCCTCAGCCTCCTTTTCTCCAGGCTCAACAACCCCAGTTCCCTCAGCTGCTCCTCACAAGCTTTGTGTTCAAGACCCTTCAGCTTCATTGCCCTTCTCTGGACACACTCCAGTGTGTGATGAGTGTAGAGGTCTTGCCATAGAACCTTGGCCCAGCTGATGCCCAAACCCTGTGGTGTCAGCAGCTCTCTCCACCCTGTGTGACTCCACCTAGGAGGTGGCCGTTCCAGCAGGGCCAGAAAGCCAAAGAGCACTGATCCTGTCTGGGCCAGACCCTGCACCCCCCACGCCACGGAGGATACTGGGTGAAGGTGAGAGGGATGCCAATCTGGTAGTCCCGGATGGCGTTGAGCACCCGCAGGTCCTGGCACATGCGCACGAAGCCCTCCGGGGGGAACTTGTCGATGAAACACTTCCCAAAGGAAGCTGCCTGCAGGAAGAGGTGAGTGGTGCTGGGGCTGTGCCAGCCACAGCGAGACCCTGACCTGGGCAGGAGGAGATGCCCGCCAGCCTCAGGCTCCGTGTGCCAGGCTCACCCTCAGCAGGGATTTCTGTGTGTCTGGCTCGTGCTCGTAGCCGGCCGCCTCGATGCACTGACTCACGGCCTCGGGGAGCAGCTTCTGGTCCTTGATCTCCCGCAGGTACTCGTCTGCCTTCTGGCTCTCCTTCTGCAGGACAACAGGGTCCCTAGGGTGAGCCCTGGCAGCACCCACCAGCACCTCTGGGACTGGAAGCCAAGGGAGCTTTTGCCCCGGCAGCTCAGCCCCAGCAGGAACCTCTGGGATCACAGCGTCAGAGAGTCACAGACTGGGTTAGCTGGAAGGGACCTTTCAAGGTCATCCAGTTCAGCCTCCCTGCAGTGAGATCAGCTACAGCAGGCTGCTCAGAGCCCCATCCAACCTGATCTGGAAAGGTTCCAGGAATGGGACACCTACCACCTCTCTGGGCAACCTGGGCCAGGGTCTCCCCACCATCAGCACAGAAATGCCTTCCCTCTCTCCAGCCTAAATCTCCCTCTTTTAATTTCAAACCATCTCCCCTTGTCCTGTCACAACAGCTTGTCCCCAGCTTTAGTATAAGAAAGAATTTCCCTGCCCTCTTCACCAATGGATAATGCTGGCACCAGAGCCATGCCAGCTGCCATGGGGACAGCAAGACCTACCTCATACTCCTTCTGTGCCTCCAGCAGAAGTGCTCCTGGGGCCATCGAGGCGATCTTGAAGATCTCCTGGCTGGCCTCTGCAGAGATGGAGGGGAAAAAAACACAGATGAAAAGCTGCCCCAGCTAAGGAGCATCCACCAGAACCTGCTCCCCACCATCCCTGCGGGCAGCTCAGGACCAGAGGAGAGCCTGGGGTGAGGAGCTGGGCAGTGCGATTGCTGATGTACAGCTCAGGGATGTTCTTCCAGCCCTGATGACCCCACTCAACACCAAATCAAGGGCCCAAGAGACAAAGCAGGGACAGCACTGGCTCAGGACTCACAGCTGGCAAAGCAGGGGACCAGCACTGGCACGATGCTGGGGAAAAAAAGGCAAAGCCCAATGCCAGGTGAGGAACTGCGTTTGGAGCCCAGCAGTGGACAGCTGGTGGGGCTCAGAGCTTGCCTTCAGAGCTCTCACTACCTCCTGAGCCTCCAGAAAGAGCTGGACAGGCTGGACAACCCATGCCCCGAAGCAGAACACTGTCATGGGCCACATCCTGGGCAGTGAGCAGTGCCCATCCTGGCAGAGATGGGTGCCACCCAGCCTCACCACCCTGCACCCCTCACCTGGGATCTCATGCAGGAACTCGTGGGAGCTGCGAGACAGGATCCGGACCCCATCCAGCTCGGGCACCAGGTAGGAATCCTCGTCCAGGACAAACCTGAGCTCCCTGCTAAGGGCTGGGGGACGAGAGTGGCTCTGGGTTCAGCCCAGCCCTGGCAGTGCCACAGAGTGACCCTGGAGCCCCTGCCCCACGAGGCTGTGCCTCATAACCATGCTGAGGCAGCAGGGTGTGGGATCAGCACTTTGGGCACAAGAAGCAGGGGAGTGGGATTGGGCCTCAGCAGGGGCAGTGCTCCCAGCACGCTGGGATTTGGGAATGATGTGACCAGCCTGGAGGGCCACGGACACCTGAGGGTCACTCCAGGGTCACCAGTGTCTGTGACAGAGATGGCAGTGGCCCAAGGAGGGCACGCAGTGGTCTGCAGTGGCCTTCAGAACTGACAGTGGTTCCTCTTTCCCAAAGGATACTGGATGCACTCCTTGGAGTTCCCTGCCACCATCAGCTGCCGGTCCCAGGCCACCACCACCGCGCGCTGCCGGCTCCGGGGCCGCATGCACCTGCCAGGGGGCCCTGGCTTAACCACAGTCCCACTGCAGCTTCCCCACACCAGGAGGGGGGACCACAGAGGGTCCTGATTGTCCCAGGGAGGCAGCAGAGTGGCCACAAAGCCAAGCAGATCCCAGCAAAGCCTCAGGGTACCAGAGGAGTGGTGCTGGTGGGCACGGCTGGGGCCCGAGGGTTCTGCTGGGGACCTAAAGACCCACGACTGCCCAAGGACCCTCTCAGCCAGACCCAAAGCTTGCCCTGGGAGCCTTCCAACGAGCCCCAAGGCTCACGACCAGCTCTGAGATCTCTCAGCCAGCCCCAGGACCCATGACCAAACTTGGGACCCCCTCCAGCCAGCCTGGAGGCTCATAACCAGCCCCCACACCCTCCCAGCCAGCTCCAAGAGCCACGATCAGCCCTGAGCCCCCTCAGCCAGGCCCAGGCTCCACCATCAGCCCTGGGACTCACTCACCAAACCATCTGCTTGGGTGAAGATCTGATGCTGCTGTTGAACTCACAGAGCTTCTCCTGTGGTGGAAGAGAAATGGGTCAGGGGGGCAGTGGCCACCAGGGCAACACTGCCAACAGGAGCTGCCAAGGGCTGAGCAGCACAGCCCAGAGCAGGCAGCACCAGAAACATGGGTGCCATGCTGTGAGTGGGTCCTGTGGGAGCACCCAGCCCCATCTCAGGCTCTGGAGGCCATCAGGGCTGAGGCTGATACAGCCAAAGGACACTGTGAGAGCACTGAAACCAAGGGTGAGGAATGTCCCTCAGCTGCTGCAGGACACAGCTCTGTCTGCACAGAGGGAGAAGCTGCTTGGGCTTGACACAGGCTGCCCAGAGCAGTGGTGGAGTCCCCATCCCTGGAGAAGTTTCCAAGCCATGTAGCTGTGGTGCTGAGGGCCATGGTTTAGTGGTGACCTGGCAGTGGTGGGCTGATGGTTGATGATCTGAAAGGTCTTTACCAACCTAAAGAACTCCATGATTCAGTGATTCTCAGAGATCACAGAAGGCAGCCAGAACCTCATCCACATGAGCCCCACACACGGGGGGGGACTGCAGGATGGAATCACAACTTGTGAGCAGGTCCCTGGGTCTAAGTGACTGCACCAGCAGTGGTGATATGGCTGAGGTGGCCCAGGGCATGGTTCTAGGAGCAGCAAGTTTGGGTGTGGATGTCACAAAACTGTGAGTGGCAGGGAAACAGCAATTAGTGGTGGGTTGTATAACTGGGGGGACTTTGGACAGAGAAAAGGGGGTGTGAGGTCCAGAATTAGGCAAAGTGGGGAGCAAGGAACAAAAATCAAGTGAAGAACAAGATGGGAAGTGGAGGGAGGATGTCTTTTGAAGACAAAAGTGCCTGTGGACAGCAGTGAAGGTGACCTGGAGCCCATGGGGACCCCAGGGGACCTGCATGGACACCCCCCAGTGCTGTAAGCTGAGGAGAGGAGGTGTGGGCTAAGCCCTAATGCCCTGCCACAGGCAGGGACAGAGGACACTCACCTTCAGTGTGGCCAGCCCCATCCAGATGTAGCCAGTGTCAGTGAAGAGGGCCAGGCAACGGTAGTTGAAGGACACAGCCATCTGCACATAGGCACCAGCGGAAGGGCTCATGCCAGGGGGGGTCTGGAACAGGGAAAAGGTCTGAAAGTCACACCTGGGGACGTGGGACATGCCACACACCAGCACTGGTGCTGCACAAGGGGCTGAGGATTGGTTACTTCCCACCCTGTGGCCGCTCAACCCTCACCCCTGGCCGGGATGGGACCAGATGTCCCTGGTGTACACATCTGCCTGTGGCACAGCAGGAGGAAAGACCTACTAATGAGTGCTGGGGGCTGGAGAACACCCCATGGGACAGAAGGGAACAGAGTAAGGATCTGCCAGTGCGTGTAAGGGGTTGCCCTGCTGCCCACAGCCAGCCACTGTGGCTCACTCACCACCACAGAGCAGGAGGTATTGTCCAGGAGGTAGAGGTCCTGTCCGACTGCCAGCAGCACGATGGTGACTCTGTCCTGGGACAGCACGGCCCAGCACGAGGGGGGCTTCTGCAAACCTGCCAAGCAGCACTGTCAGGCCCTCGTGCCCAGCCAGAGCCAGGGGGCACAGGGGGCACAGGGACACACCGGGAACCTCGGGCATCCTGCGCAGCTTCAGGTCGTCGATGTTGGTGGCCAGGGAGAAGCGGAGCGCCCCCGTGAGGATGGCCACGCCGGTGCCGTACTCCGTGTGGAAGACCTTGGCCTCCAGCACATGGTTCTGCAGCACCTCCTGTGGGACAAGGAGAGGGCTGGGCCGTGCCAGCAGCCAGCCCAGCCCTGTGCTGCACTGCTGGGAGGTGTCCCAGCTCAGGCAGGCCTTGCTCCTGCGCTGACACAGGATGATTCTGGCTCCAGGGTCCACTGAGGTGATTTCCAGCTCACTCCCCAGAGGCGCCAGGCTTCTCACAGTGCCCCAGGGGGCTGGGAATTGCTAAGGGAGATGATTCTCCACCACATAAACCCAAGCCAGGACATCTCTGGATCCAGGGTCCACCAAGGTGGTTGCCAGCTCACTCCCTAGAGGCCCCAGGATTCTTCTCACAGTGCCCCAGGGGGCTGGGAATTGCTAAGGGAGATGATTCCCCACCACACAAACTCAAGGCTGGGCAGCTCTGGAGCAAACTGTGCTACCCCACTCACATTGCCCATGCTGAAGTGGCGCTTGAACTCGCAGAAGAGGTTGTAGATGAGGACTGTGCCATCCTCCTGGATGCACAGCAGGTCCTCGCTGGCTGTCCAGCCCAGCTGCACCAGCTGGCCACTCTTCCACTGTGGGCAGGAGACATAGAATCACAGACTTTCTCTGGTCTGAAAAGACCTTTCAGATCATCAAGCCCCATCCCCTGGTGCCACCAGCAAGCCCTTCCACAGTGCCCCAGCCCTGCCCACAGGCTCTTTGCTGTGAGGAGCAGGAAGCTCCAGCCTCCAGCATTCCTTGAGAGGCAGCTGGGACTGTCCCAAGCTCTCTGGCACGCCACAGACCTCTAAAGAGCATACAGGGTGCAATTCAAAGGAGGGGGCAGCCTCGCCCAGGCCAGCTCACCAGCATGCTGGCCAGCAGAAGACCTGAGGCTGAGTAGATCTCCAGCAGCGGTCGGGCGCTGGGGGACTTCTCCTTGCGGGCATTGTTCTTCAGCAGAGCTGCGCGTGGGACAGGACAGGCTGAGCCACGGCCCCTCTGCTGTCACCACAGGGGGCCAGGACGACCCCTGCCATGTGTTCCCAGGGGGACAGGGCCCATCCCTACCTATGGGTCCCCCGTATGGGGCAGCTGCCACCAGGCAGTCCCGCAGGTCCTCCTTCAGGCTCCACTCCATGGTGTACAGCTCAAACTTCCTGCAGACGACAGATGGGCAGATGGATGATGGATGCACGGATGGATGGAGGCATGGATGGAGAGGTGACAAATCAACAAGTGGGGGCTCTAGGGACAGTACCTAACCCCTAATTGACCCCGGGACCCCCACCCCACCAGCCCTAAAGCCCATGGCCTGCCCTGGGACCCCTCTTGGCCAGCCCCAAGGCCCATAGCCTGCCCCGAGACCTCTCGAGTAGTCCCAGGACCCTCTGTGAGGCCCCAGGGACGGGAAGGTGCCAGTTCGGTGCCGGGCCCAGTCCCCCCAGCCATTCCCGCCACTCCTTACCGGTAGAAGGCCTCCTCGCCCAGCGGGTTCCAGTTAGCCGTGTAGCAGTCCATAGTGACGGGAGGTGAGAGGCCGGGAGGCGGAGGGACGGGAGGCGCAGGGACGGGACTAGGCGCTGTCGGGACCGCGGCTGCCCCCAACACTTCCGCCCACCCCACGGCTACGCGACGCCGGGCTGGTCGCCGCCATTTTGATTGAGGGCACGTGGAGGCGGAAGAGACCGCGAGCTGCCGCCATCTTGAGTGAGGGCACAGCGGGTCTTTTGCAGCCGCCATCTTGCCTAAGGGCACGGCCGCTCTCTTCCAGGCCCCGGGGGTGTCTCCGGGGCGTGCCCTGCCGCCGTTCCTGGGTGACGTCCTCGCCGAGGGTCCCTGGTCCGCCTCTATCCCCAGCATGACCATATTCCTGTCCTGGGCACCTGGGATGTCCCTGTCCCCAAGGTGTCCCCTGTCCCTGAGGTGTCCCCTGGCATCATCCCTGCGTAATTCCCCCTAGCACCTCGAGGGTCCCTTGTCCCTTCTGCCCTACGGTCAGGAGCCCTCTTATCTTTTATTCCCCAAGGTGTCCGGTGTCCCCCAAGTGTCCAGTCCCCATGGTGTCACCTATGCCCTCAGCATCCTCTATCACCATCCATTCAATGACCACCTCACCCCAGCACCCTGGGTCCCCAGCACAGGATTGCTCCTACTCTGGTCACCCAGGGTGCTTGTGTCTCCCAAGCTGTTCCCTGTCCCCAGGGTGACCCCACTGGGATGCCTGGATGGTCCTGTGTCAGGGGGCTGGCAGCATGTGCAGGCACACGAGGCACATGCTGGCACACGTGGGCACACGCATGTGCCAACACATGTACACACACACACAGCCACAAGCCCACGCAGGCAGCACACAGATGGGCACACCTGTGCCCACAGACATGGCCCACGAGGCTTTACACAGGTCTCATTTATTAATTACTGCTAGAAAACGAGGAAGGGACCCAGCAGCCTGGCCAGGCACAGGCATTGGCACCCACCCACCTACCCCACGCATGTGCCACCACAGGGAATTGCATACTGGGGTCAGAGTGGCACAGTGGTGCCTTGTGTGCCATGGCTGGAGATGGCAATGGTGCTTGGTGTGCCAGGGCCAGTGTCAGGAATGCCATGGTGGTGCCTCATGTGCCAGGGCAGTTCCTCATGTGCCAAGGCACATGCCTCATGCCATGGTAATTCCTCATGTGCCATGGCTGGAGTCAGGAGTGCCTCAGAGAAGGATGCTGCCACATTGCCTCCTGTGCCAGGGTCAGTGTCAGGAGTGCCACAATAGTGCATCACATGCCAGGGTGGGGTTCAGATGTGCCACGGCAGTGCCCCACATGCCAGGACTGGAATCATGGGGCTCATGGTGGTACCTCACATACCAGGGCTGGGATCAGGGGTGCTATGGCCATGCCCCATGTGCCAGTGTTGGGGTGCCCGGGTTGGGGTGCCAGGGCGGTGCCTAGTGTGGTGGGGCTGCGGTGCGGCCGGGCAGGTCACAGCGGTAATGGTAGATCTGGAAGCAGAGGATGGCAGCAAGCAGCGAGGGGCTGGAGGCTCCTACCTTCTTGAAGCCCTGCCCCTCATAGAGCTGCTGGGCAGCCACCTGCACCATGGAGGTGGAGAGCACCACGGCCCCGAAGCCCCGTGCCCGGGCGAAGCGCAGCACCTCCCCACAGAGCGCTTTGGAGATGCCCTGGCCCCGGTAGTCCTTGTTGACCGACATTCGCTTCAGCTCCAGGGCCGTCCCTCTCTCTGCTGGATCCTCGGGTGGGGTCACAGCCACCATGCCCACCACAGTCCCCTTGGCCTCTGCCACCCAGAAGCAGGAGTTGGGTGCCCGCAGGTAGCTGCTGGAGATGTCGAGGAGGTCGGTGCTCAGAGCCTGCTGCACGTAGGTCGTGCTCAAGGAGCGGACCTGGACCCAGGAGGCCACCAGTGCCACCGCCACGGCACCCAGCCCCAGTACCCAGCAGCCGGCAGCCGCTCGTGCCCCGATGAAGAGGATGAGCAGCCCCAGCTGTGCCCAGGCCGAGCGCAGGAAGTGGCGGTAGCCGGCCGGGGCGTGCTCCAGGATGCCGCGGGCGAAGAGGCTCCGCACCGCCTCGTAGTCCTGCTCCCGGTACTGCCTGATGCGGTAGGACGCCATGGGCTACCAGCACCTGCGTGGTACAGGGGTGTCAGGGCACTGCCCGCCTTGGATGGGGACCCCCAAAGCATCCCCAAACCCCAGGAATCATTGCCCGAGCACCATGCAGCCACATCAGCTCCCCCTTCTCACCAAAACCCACCACCAGCAGCCCTGTTGAGGGTGTGCACCTCATCCCCCCATCGGGTCCCTGCCCTGACTACCCACCCCAGCCCTCCCCCCACATCTCTTTCCCCTTGGGGATCCTCTCCGAGTACCTCATGAATCCCAGAGAATCATAGAATTGTTAGGGTTGGAAGGGACCTTAAGGGTCATCCAGTTCCAACCCCCCTGTCATGGGCAGGGACACCCCGCACTACATCAGGTTGCTCACAGTCACATCCAGCCCGGCCTTAGAAACCTCCAGGGATGAGGTTTCCACCACCTTCCTGGGCAACCTGTTCCAGTGTCTCACCACTCTCATGGTGAAGAATTTCTTCCATCCCTCCAAGCATGACCATCTCACCCCAGATTTCCTCATTTCCCCCCAGTGCTGTTCCCATACAGGGATCCCCATGAAGGTGGAGGCAAAGTGGTCTCCTAGATGTGACCTCCAAGTTTCATCTCCCCCAGGCTGCAGGGAACAGGTTCAGGCTGGGACATCCAGGAGATGGGGAGCAGGGTCTGGGCAGGAAGATCTAGGGATGCCTGCTCCTCCCGCGAACAATCCCAGGGCCCCTAGCACTCACCGGTGGCACGGGCAGAAGCGGGCTGCTGCCTGGGCGCTCGTCCTTTGCCCTGCGGTGCCACTCTGGGAGCAGGGCAAAGGTACACAGGAGGGGCAGGGGGCGTGAGGGGCACAGAACCCCTGCGGGGGCTGCTCAGCATACGCTGTGGGCTCACGGAGCAGGGTCTAAGCCCACCCTGGGCAGGGACACCCCGAGCAGGCATGACCCCCTCAAGCCCTGGGGGAAGGGGGTGGGAATCCTGAGCCGCCAAAAACC
Source organism: Indicator indicator (assembly GCF_027791375.1). NCBI lineage: Eukaryota > Metazoa > Chordata > Aves > Piciformes > Indicatoridae > Indicator > Indicator indicator. Next base: position 14,330,071 of record NC_072032.1, on the reverse strand, counting down.
CCGCGGGGGTCTGCACCGGCCTCGTTCCCGGGGGGGAAGGGAGAGTACCCCCTCACCCTGGGGTCCCTGCATCCCTTCCATTGGAGACTCCCAGTCCCCTCCACCTTGGCAGACTCCCTGTCCGACCCCCCGCACCTTCTGCTATCTGACATTGCGGCTCCAAGCAGCTTCGGGGGTGGCCGAGGTGAGATGTTGAGTGTCCCTCGCCAGACCCTGGGGGCCCGGCAATCCCCCAGCACAGTGCGGGGTTTGGGGAGGGGGCGGGGGAGCTTTGTTTCCCCCATCCCCGGCCTGTGCCCAAGCTGCTGCCCAAAGACGCAGGCTCGGTTCAACCCATCCTCTGCAACCCTCTGGCTGGGGAGGGGGAGTGGGGTCTCGTCTAGATTTAGGCAGGGGTGGTTCCGGCGGTTGTACCCCCCCCCCCCCCAACTTGGCCCTTACCCGGGCTGACGGCGGCTCCAGGGACGCGGCGAGCGCAGGCGCCGAACGGGAAGTGCCGCCCACGCCGGTACCGGGCCGCGGTCATAAGCCCGTCCCGGGGGGGCTGTGGGGTCACGCTGCGGCTCGGATGGGTAAATCCCGCGGAGGGGAGTGGATGTGTGTGGCGGGAGGCACAGGCTTCAGCGTGCGCATGGGGGGTGGGGAAGCCCCTCCCTCGCTGCTTATCGGGACCCTCATCCCCAACAAATGAAGGAGATGCCCTGGCACCGGACCGCCGCGAGGGGCAAGTATCAATAGGGGCGGTGTGGGGCTGAGCGCATTTAATCCCTTGCTCAGACCCCCTTAAAAGAGCTGCTGTACCCCCCAGCCCCCCACTATGGCACTCACCCAGCTCAGCCCCACAGGGGACTTGGCCTGGACCCAAGCCCAGGCTCAATGCCAGGCTCGTTGTGGCCAAGTCACTTATCCCTCAAACAAAGGCCACCAAAGCCCAAGGTGGGCACACAAAGAGCTCCTTGGAGACAGGCAACTCCCCAAGGGCAGGTGTCCAAGCTCCAGGGCACTGGCTGGTAACCATGCCCTGCCCTGGGATGCCTACTAGCACAAGCGATGGGACAAAGTAAGATCCTGTTCCAGAACCCCACAGTGGTGGCAACTGGTGGACCCTTCCCACGGGGGTGCCACGATGGTCTGTGCAGTGCCAGAAGCCCGCATCACCCAAAGGGAGTGGCACTCCTGGTACCTTGTGGCAGTGCAGGAAGAAGGACCCAGCCCAATACTGCACACAGTCCTTTATTTCTTCACCCCACATGGGGGCAATGCCTGACCTGCAGGCACCAAGGTGGGGCACACAGCTTGGGGGGAGTCTCCCTTGGGCAGCTGTTTCCCCCAGGGAACAAGGAGGTACCAAGGCCAGGCAGGGCACAGCCCGTCCCTGGAAACCTCTCCCAGCCCAAGGAGAGCTTGGTGGGAAGCAGCACAGCACTCACACCTCCTCAAGACATAGAGGACCTCTTTGAGCCCTGCAGACCCCACTGCATGTGGAATGAGGGTCCCTACCTCCCATGCCAGACCTGTGCCAGTGTGCAGGACACTTCCTGAGAAGTAGGACCCACTTGGCACAACAGGGAGGGACCTGGCACCCTGTGGCAATGTCATGTCTGGTAAGCCCAGTGAAGAGCAGCAGCCAGTAGCATAGCTGAGATGTGGGCACGGGGACATGCCTGGCCATGTGGGTGCCTGGACATGATGCCCACCATCCCATGGACCTCCATGCCCCTTGGCCCCGTGTAGGGCATGCACCTGGCCATGGCAGTGCCTGGGCACAATGCCCAGTCCTGGCGCTGCAACAGGGCTCAGGGAGTGCCGGAGAGGTCGTAGCGGTAGACAGTGATGGTGCAGTTGGCCAAGTGGCCATAGATGGTCGGTAGGACGTAGCGGCGGTGCCAGCAGAAACCCAGACGCTCGTAGAGGGCACGAGCCTCGTGCTGCACCATCAACGTGTTGAGCACCACAGCCTGGCACCCGCTCTGCCGGGCGAAAGCCAGCACAGTGCGCCCCAAGGCCGTGGCGATGCCCGAGCCTCGGTAACCCTTCCGCACCGCCATCCTCTTCAGGGCCAGCTCGCCCTCAGCGTCACCTGGCCGCACGCCCACTGTGCCCACCACCCTCTCATCTGCCTCCGCCACCCAGAAGCGGGCACCGGCGCTCTCGGCATAGGAAGCAGCGATGTCGCGCAGGTCGTCATCAAGGCAGTGCTCGATGTAGGTGTTCCAGGCGTAACCTAGGAGGTGCCGGGCGAGTGCCAGCAGCAGGGTGACAGCCAAGACAGGCAACAGGAGGGAGCGGGCGCTGGCCAGCAGCAGGCAGAAGGTGCAGCCCAGCAGCAGCAGCACCCATGGCTGCCGCAGGACGTGCTGGCACAGGGCGGGCACGTACTCGCTCATGCTGGCTGCAAAGACCTCGCGCACTGCATTGTAGTCCTCGTCTCGGTACGGACGGATCCGGTACTCCACCATGGTGCTGGCATCGGATGGGATGGGAGGGTGTTCAGAACCCTAACCAGCCCACAAGGCACAGGATCAGAAGGTGCTGCTGTCTGCACCCAGTACCCTCAGACTCCACCTTGCACCCCACATAACTGTGCTACCCCATTCCATCCTCCGAGGGACACTTCCCCAGCACTCCCAGGAAGGACCCTGCACCCCTCCCCACAAGTTCACATCCCACACCATGTGTTCCATGGATCCCTTGCACCCCCAAAAGGATCCTCACAGTACCCTCCAGCCTCCCTCTCTACACATCCATGGTCCCAGTCCCCCCATCCCAACGGTCCCCCCACCTCGGAACTCCCTCCCATTGCCACCCTGCTTCCAGCACCCCCTGGACTCCCCACCCCAGACTCACACAGTGCATCCCTACCCCCAGCACCCCACAGACCCCGCCCAATGCTCCCATTGCTCCCACCACTTCCCACACTCTCTCCTATGTCCCCATGCTCCCAGCACCTCCCAGACTCCCCCACCCTGGACCTCCCGGAGTGCTCCCACACTTCCAATACCCCCAGTTTTCTCCCCAGTGCTTCCAGCGCCCCCATTGCTCCCATCATGCCCTTAGACCCCCGACCAACCCCATGCCCCCATGCTCGCAGCACCTTTCCGCCAGCCCCAGTGTCCCCATTACTCCCAGTACTCCTCAGGGCCCCCATTCCCCCCCGCGCCCCTCACCCTGGCTCCGCCCCCTCCCTCCGCACCCTCCGCCCGCAGCCGCACCGCCGCCAGCGCCCGCCTGACGGAGACAGAGCTCGCTGCCCATTGGCCACCTCGCCTAACGGGATACGCCCCTCTCGCCGTCACGGACGAATAGGCGCCCAGCGAGGGTCGCAGACGCGCGAGCGACGCGATGACGCCAGTGGGAGGGACAGATCATCACGTGCTTCAGACCGACCGGGGCGAGGCCAGCGTAGGTAGGCGGAGCCTGGCTGCCGATCTGCCAATGATCGACGGGGGGCGGGCCTTGCTGGGACAGCGGGCAGAATCTAGCCCTGTCCCGTCCCCACAGACTCACGGGGCTGGGACATGGGGCAGGATTCGGCATCCGCAGGCAGAGGGGCAGCACAGCCAACTTTACTGGGTGGTATCCCGCACAGCAGTGACACCGGGAGCACCCGCTCCGGTTACGGTCCCCCATGGTTCCCCGCGCCTTCCCGGCCCCGCCGCTGGCACGGGCTGCAGCCTCTGGCCCCGCACGCCGAGCCTGCGGCCCTGGGGCAGCATCCTGTTCACGGTGCACGGCGGTGGGCTCGCAGCCGTTGCAGGCGTTGCCGCCGCAGCCGCAGCAGAAGATCGGGTGGCTCAGGGGTATCACCGGGCAGCCGCCCCCGTGTCCGCTGCCGCCGTACCCGGGCCAGGCGGAAGCTGCACTGGGTGGGCACATTCTCGTAGGAGACGTGGCACGGCCGGGTGGCCGCCTCGTAGCCTTCGGCCCGCGCTGTTACTTCATACTCGCCAGGATTCAGCAGTCGCCAGTAGTCCCCATCGAAGGCTGCAACAGCAGGGCTGTGATCAGGTGCCTCGGGAGGCATCTGTTCTGCCCCGTCCCTTGTCTTCGTCCTTCTCCTCATGCCTGTCCCTATCCCCATTCCCAACCTCATCCCACCCTCATCCCCATGTCCCTCCTCAATCCCATTCCTGTCCATCCCCATTCTCATCCTATTTCCATTCCCATCCCCACCCCACCCTATTCCCATCTCCATTCCTATCCCAAATCCCCATTCCCAACCTCATGCCCTCCCCATTCCCATCCCCATTTCTATCTCCATCCCTTCTTCAATCCCCTCCCCAGCCCCTTCACATTCCCATTCCCAAATCCCATCCTCATCTCACTGTACCAGTCCGGATGTCATGGTTGATGCCATCCACAGAGATAACAGCATTGGCGATGCCCTGCCCTGTGTCACTGTCCTGAACCACCCCCTTGATCCCACGGTGTACCTGGAACCACAAGTGGAGCTAACGTCAGGACACAGCTGTGTACCCACACATACAGGGGCACATGCCCTGGGCATGGGGGGGACACACCCTGGGCACATGCAGGCCCTGGACACAGGAGCACCCCCATTCCATATGGGGCACACACGTGCTGCAGATCACACATGTGCCTTGCATGCCAAGCCCACGCTTTGTGCCCATGGAGGTGCCCATAGACACATGGAGCCTTGGGAGTGTCTGGGGACCTCTGCGTTCTCCATCCAGCCCCTGACAAACTCTGAACTCTCAGTGCCCACACCCCCCAGAGCATGTCCTCCTTCCACCCAGGACCACAGTGCCACCCAGGGGTTTTCCCTGACCTGCTCCATGTAGAGCAGCAGTGACTCTCGGTTGTTCTCCCACTCGGTTGGCAGTTCGGACACGTGTGGGAACTTGTCACAGGAGAGCTCCACTGTGATCTCAAAGCAGTTGGTGTGCAGGTAGCTGAAGTCATTCATGCCTGAGAAGGATGGGGTGGGTATCATGGGGGGTCCCCATCTGAACCCACTCTCTGTCCTAAGCCCCCCACTCACTGCCAGGCACCGTGTGCCAGTTGGCTCCATTGATGATGTTGCCGAAGCGCATGAAGTCATCGTAGTGGCAGAGGCGCCGCTCCTCGCTGGCCATGGCCAGGTTGGAGGTGGCATAGACAGTGGCCAGCCAGCGGAACACGCCATCGTCAGCTGTGGGGGTCAGCTCCTGTGCCTTCCAGTAGGTCCTGGTCATATCGAAGGGGTAGGTGACCACCAGCTCCCCGCCGTGCAGGTTGGCACTCAGCACGAAGGGGTATCGCTGCATCCAGTCGATCACTGCCCGCGTCTCAGGGGCCACCTGGAGGAACCTCGTGTCAGATGGCATCGTGGCAGCTCCTGTTGCCCTCTCCTCAGGGTCCTTGGTCAAGAACGTGTGGGTCCATCCCCAGGGATGGGGGTCCAAGGGTGTCCGGATTGGTGCAGGATGGGGACAACGTGGCCAGGGGCATCCAGGATGGGGACAGGGTAGCTGGGGGATGCCAAAGCTTGTGCAAGATGAGGACAGGGTGGCTCGAGACACTCACAATGAGCGTAGGGTGGCCAGGGACAGCCTGGTGCAGGATTGGCACAAGAGGGATGCCCAAAGGAGGGGTGAGTTTCGGGGTGCCCATGGGTCTGGCTCACCGTGGCATTGGCAAAGGTGTAGTACTCAGGGATGGGGATGTAGTGGTTGGGGAACTCGTGGGGCACCAGGTCATTGTCCTCGGCATCCCACAGGGCTGTGTTGAGGTCGGCGAAGTTGTGGTTGAGGTCGATGCCCTCATAGGTCCAGCGGCCCATGGCCCAGCCCGACAGCTCCGAGCCCTGCCAGGGGACTGCGTCACTGGGGACCGGGTCACGGCGGACCGGCACCGGGGCAGCCCCAGGGGAGGGTGGGGGCTCAGCTCCGTGGCCCCAGGTCACCCCAGCCTACCAGCTTGTAGGCGGTCTCGTAGCCGTCGGGGTTCATGGAGGGCAGGAGGTGGATGCGTGTCTCTGTGACCAGCTGCACCACGCGGGGGTTGCCCAGGCGGAACTCCCGGCACAGGTACTCCATCAGGTTGAGCAGCAGCTCCCGGCCCAGCACCTCATTGCCGTGCATCCCAGCCACGTAGCGGAACTCAGGCTCACCTGCCAGGAACGGTGACCAGCCCTACATGCCCCATCCTGCACCAGCTGGGCATCCCCGGCCATCCCGGTCTCATCCTGCACCAGCTGGGCATCCCCAGCCACCCTATCCCCACCCTGCACCAGCCTGGGCATCCCCAGCCACCCTATCCCCATCCTGCACCAGCCTGGGCATCCCCAGCCACCCTATCCCCATCCTGCACCAGCCTGGGCAGCCCCAGCCACCCTATCCCCATGACAGACATCCCCAATCACCCTGTCTCCATCCTGCATCATCCTGGGCATCCCTGGCCACTCCATCCTGCCCCAGCCTGGGTGTCCTTGGGCACCACGTTGCCATCGTGCAGCAGGCTGGCACGTACCCACTTCGTGGTGCCCAGGGTTGTCGGAGATCTCCATGACGTACATCTTGAGGCCCAGGTAGCTCTTGCCGATGCTGTAGATGCGGGTGATGTCAGGGCACTCATCGCTCACCCGCTTCATCAGCTGCCAAGGGAGGGTACAGAGCTCTGTGCCAGGGTCTGGGAGAACCCCAAGGTTATGGAGACCCCCTGCCCCCTGCCAGTGTGACTCAAAGGGTGTAGAACCCCTCCTGCCCCACAGTTGGCTAAGCCCAGGGGTGCAGAAACCCCTTGCCCCACGCTGGCATCCACGCAGGTCATGGAGACCCTTTGTCCCATCCCAAGGTGCCCTCCAGGGCAGAGACCATCTGTCCCATGCCAAGGTGTCCTAGGGGTGCAGTGACCCTCTGCTCCATGCCAGGGTGTCCCCAGGGATGGAAAGACCCCCACTGCCTGATGCTTAGGTGCTGTCAAGGGCACAGAGAGCCTCCTGCCCCGTGCCAGGGCTGCAGGGTGGGGGGCACCTTTCTCATCTCCTTGTAGTTATGATGGCGGAAATCCAGCTTGTCAGTGGGCAAGGGCTGGCTGTGCCAGGCGTAGATGTTGTTCGGGTCTGCCAGGAGCCAGGTTGGCACAGAGGGGACAAGAGGGGACACAGTCAGAGATCCCACAGCTTGGACCTCAACCTGGGCACAGAACACGCCCATCCCGAGCACTCACAGGTTGGGGTGAGGGGGGTGGGCAGCAGGCACCCACCTGGCATGGCGCAGCCAAGGACCTCTGCCCGCAGGCAGATGGTGCCATTCTGGAACCAGCTCTGGGGGTTGATGCGCAGGTAACGTGCCACCACCGGCGTGGGCAACAGGTTGAGCACTGGTGTCTCGGGGTCCTTGTTCCCAGGGAAGACCTGGCAGGGGGACATGGATGTAGTCCCTGTGGGTCCCCTGTGCCAGGGGGCACCCAGCCAGGGGGCTGCCTGCTGTGCCCTAAAGGGTTGCAGACACCACAGCAAGTCCTGACCCCACTGCAGCCCCTCGTGAGGAGCAGACACAGGGTTGGGTGGGGTGGGAGAGCCTGAGCTGCTCTATGCCCAAAACCTGCCACCCCAGCACCCACAGAGGGGGAGTCCCCAGGAATGAGCACAGGGATCCTCAAACCTCCTTCTGGCACAAGGGCCTCAAACCTATCAAACCCACCCCTAGCACAGGGACCCTCAGACCCCCCTCTGGCACAGGGACCCCAAAACCCACTCAAGGCACAGCTCTGTCACAGAGACCCCCAGCCTGCTCCTGCTCCAGCACAAGGATCCCCAAACCCACCCTGTCACAGGGACCCTGTCCTGGCATCATCCTGGCACAGTGACCCAGACCCACGCCCGGCACAGGGACTCCCAAAGCACAGCCCTGGCACAGGGATCCCAAATCCACTCCTGGCACAGACCTGGCATACAGAGCCTCAAACCTTCTCCCAGCACAGGGACGTCAAGCCCCAAATGCAGTCTGCTATAGGAACCCCCAAACCCATTCTGACACAGAGACCCTGAGTGGGCAGCACCCCCCTCTCACACCTCCTTGCACACACGTGTGCACTGCTCACAGCCCCTCCGTCCTTGCACACGTGTGTGACCCTGCACGTGCAGTGCTCACCTGTGCTCCTGAGCACCAGGCTGCTGTGTCCACCTTTGGGCACAGCCAGAGGTGCCAGCAGTGCCACACAGACTCACCTGTGCCCACATCACACTCACACTCGTGAGCACTGGGGGGTCTGGCAGGCAGCTGGGGACAAGTGGCCTTTGTGCTTGGTGCCCAGAGGTGGGGAGAAGCACTGGAGGATACTGCTGGGGGATGCCAAAGGCAACAGAGCTGGGGCCCAGCCCAGTGCCAGCTGGCACGGCTAACTCTGGCACAGTTACCCTTCTGGCATGGTTAATCCTTCCAGTGTGGTTAAACATCCTGGCACAGTTAACCCCCCAGCATGGTTAACCCCCTGGCTGGGTTATCCCCCTGGAGCAGTTAACCCTGACGTGGTTAACTCCCTTGGCACAGTTCTCCCTGGCGCAGTTAACTCCTCAGCGTGGTTAACCCTGGCGCAATTATCTCCCTGGCACGACTAACCCCACATGCCCTCTTTGCTGTGATTAACCCCACATGGTCTGCCTGGGGAACCAGCTAGGCTGGGCAGTGCCAGCGGGGTCCCTGCCCCCACCACCCCACCCAGGGCCATCCCCCGCGGGCACCTACCACCTCCTGGGTGCCATTGCGGCACGGGTGCCAGGTGTGTGTGTCGTTGCTGACCTGGACCTTGTAGGATGTCACCCAGTCGTACCTGCACGGGGAGAGGCTCAGCAGGCTCCTGTCCTGTCCTGTCCCCCTCCCCACCACCACCCAACCCCAGCCTGGTGCCTTACGTCCAGATGGAGTTGAGCCCCTGGGTGATGATGCCAGTGAAGTTGGTGAGGCGGCGGGCATCCACCTCCAGCCACTGCTCCCTGTCCTCCCGCCCTGCACACCAGCCCCCGTCGTAGAAGTCCCCATCGTAGAGCCCTGACTGTGGGGTGGGGGAGGACAGGTGGGACAGGAGGGGAACTCAGGGCACTCACTGCCCACATGTCCCCAGCCCTGCTGTGCCCCACAGCTCTGGCACGGCACTGGCACAACAACTGGTGCTGCCACTGGCCATGGTGGGATAAGACACCTCCTGCTACACCTGTGCCAGGCACACACCAGGCACATGCCAGGCACATGCCCTGTGTCCTACCTGGATGTTGAGGCGGCCACGGTGTGCCCCCAGCCCATAGCGCTTGTGGCTGGAGGCTCGCAGCTGGGAATCCAACACCCGCAAGGACTCCAGCCCCAGCGGAGGACACCCTGGGGACAGACAGAGCAGGGGGTGCCAGGCTGGCTCAGAGAACCCTGGGCACGGCTGACAACCCACCCTGTGCCCTCCTGCATGGGGCAGGAGAGACGTCTAGCAGGTGCCATGCTGTGGGATGTGTGCCTGCCCTGGTCTGTGTCATGGAAACCCTGCTCCATGCCAGACAAACCTCTCCTCATGGCACTAAACCCCACACCATGTCCTGCAAACCCTGCCCCACGTCATGCAGCCCCCACGGTGTGCCACACAAACCCTGCCCCACGTCATGCAGCCCCCACGGTGTGCCACACAAACCCTGCCCCACGTCATGCAGCCCCCACGGTGTGCCACACAAACCCTGCCCCACGTCATGCAACCCCCACGGTGTGCCACATGCGTGACACTGTGCAGGGCATGTGTGACAGCATGGAGACCACACACATGGTGGCATATGCAGGGGGTGTGGGTGACAATGCAGGGGCCACATACATGCCATGGCATGTGCCTGGCACATGCAGTGCCCCATGTGTGGGCACAAGCCAAGGTGTGTGGGTGTGCACCCAGAGCTGAGCACCACACTGGTCCCAGTGTGTGTGCCTGGCACAGAGGTGAGTGCCTGGCACAGATGTGAGTGCCTGACACAGGGGTGTGTGCATGGCACAGAGGTGAGTGCCTGGCACAGAGGTGAGTACATGGCACAGAGGTGTGTGCCTGGCACAGACACGAACACAGACATGTGCCCCTGCCAGTCCCCGTGCCCACTCCCTGAGCATAGGTACCAGGCTCCTGCGGAGCAGCTGCCTCCTTGGCTGGAGCCTTCGGCCTCTTCTTCCTCACCACCTTCTTCCTCACCACCTTCACACGCACCAGCTTCTTCCTGGCTGCCGGGGCTGGAGGGGCAGAACGGACTCCCCAATGAGGGGGGTGGGGCCCGGGGTCACCCTACAGCACCCCAGGGCTGGCCCCTGTGCACCCACCCTGCACCCCATCACCCACACACACACGTGTGACACACCCCCCTGTGCACGGGCACTTGGAGCCTCCTCCCTCCATATACACACAGCTGTGCACACACACACACTTGTGCACACACACTTGTGCACACACACACTTGTGCACACACACACTCTTGTGCACACACACACTCTTGTGCACACAGCCCTGCACATGGGACCACAAATACACATCCCTGTGCACACACACACTTGTGCACACATGCACACTTGTGCACACATCCCTGCACACACATCCTTGTACACACACACCCAGCACACACATCCCTGTGCACACATGCACACACACTTGTGCACACACATCCCCGTGCACACAGACACACAGACACACACACATGTGCACGGGGAATCACAGGCTGTGCACACACGCAGTCGTGCACACACAGCCCTGCACATGGAGTCACACACCAAGAGCTGTGCACACACATCCTGCACACACACACTGTTGTGCAGACACAAACACTTGTACACAGACTTGCACATCCTGCACATGTGCAGTGCACACAGTTGTGCACACACAGAGCCCCTGCAGGTGGAGCTGTGCACACACACAGCTTGTGCACACACACAGCTTGTGTACACGCAGCCCTGCACACACACACGCGCACACACAGAGAGCCATGCACTCACGTCCTGCACACCCACAGGCTGTTGTGCACACACACGGAGCACCCCCGTCCCCGAGATGCCCCCGCCCCGCGTTTGTGCACTGAGTTGTGCAACCACGCGCTTGTGCACCCACACCCACACTTGTGCACACCCCCTCCCTGCACACCCTCTTTACATATGCACAACCCCCTTCTCCCCGCCGTGCACACGAGCTCGTTTTCGCTTCTCCCCTCCTTCCCCCTTTCTCCTACCTTTGCCCCCGGGGGTCCCCTCCTGCAGCCCCTCGCGCTCGGAAGGACCGGGGCTGGCCGGGGTCGCGCTCACCGGGGAGGGGGACGCCCCGGTGCCTTTGGGAGGTGCCGTCGCTGTGCCCTTCGGGGGGGTCCCGGTGCCTTTCGGGGGTCTCGTGGTGTCCTTCGGGGGGGCTGCCCCAGTGCCTTTGGGGGGTGCCGTCGTTGTGCTCTTCGGGGGGGTCTCGATGCCTTTCGGGGGGCTTGTGGTGTCCTTCGGGGGGGCTGCCCCAGTGCCTTTGGGGGGTGCCGTCGCTGTGCCCTTCTGGGGGGTCCCGGTGCCTTTCGGGGGGCTCGTGGTGCCTTTCGGGGGAGCTGCCTCAGTGCCTTTGGGGGGTCCCGCCGTGATGCCCTTCGGGAAGGGTCCACTGCCTCTCGGGGGGGTCGCGGTACCCTTCCGGGGGGCCGCCCCACTGCCCTTGGGAGGTGCCGTTGTAATGCCCCTCGCGGGGAGCCCGGTGCCTGGCGGGGGGCCGGTGGTGGTGCCCATCCCCGTGGCCGTGGGCCGGGCGGGCTGGGCAGGGAGGGGCGGCAGCCCTCGGGGTCTGGGGGTGCTGCGGGAGGGCGCAGCCCGGGACCCCCCGGGGGCCACTAGCAGTAGGAGCAGGGCGAGGGGCAGCCCCGGCATGGCCGCGGCGGAGCGGAGCGGTGCAGCCCCGCCGGCCCTGCCCGGTCCTGCCCGGTCCTGCCGGCCCCAGCCCTCCCCCGCCCGCCCCTCCCCGCCCCTGCCCCCGCCTGCCTGGGACCCTCCGGGGGGGTCATCGCTGCCCGCACCGTGCCCACACCGAGCCGGGTCCCGCCGGGCTGTGCCCGGGTCTGAGGGGGAATGTGTGTAAAACTGTCCCGGATGCCCCTCTCCAGCGTCACCAGCTGGTCCCAGAGCCCCTCGAACTGGGGACTTCGGTTCCATACTGCTACCCTTGTAGTCCTTGCACTGGGTCCCCACCGTGTCCCCAGTGTGTCTTTGGTGTCCCCAGAACCATGTCCCCACTGTCCTCACAGTGTCCTCACTACTCTTGCACTGTGTCCCCAGTGTTCTCAGCATCGGTCTCCACTGTCCTCAGGACCATTCAGTGTCCCCACTGTCCTCAGGACCGTGTCCCCACTATCCCCAGGATTGTTCAGTGTCCCCACTGTCCCCAGCACTGGGTTTCCATTGTTTCTAGTGCTATTCACTGTCCCTGATGTCCCCAGCACCATGTCCTCACTGTTCCCAGCACTCTGTAGTGTCCCCACCACCCTTGCACCCCACAATGTCCTCACCACCCTTGCACTATGTCCTCACTCTGCCTGAGAACCTTTTGGTGACCCCACTGTGCTCAGCACCCCTCAGTGTCCCCATGGTCAGTGGGTGCCCACTGTCCCCCGGCACATGCCAAAGTGTGTGCTGGGTGCCCCACGGGCCCTGTGCCATGCTCCCCAGGATGCCAGGAAACCTCGAGTGCTTCCCTGCCATGCCCAGCACCGTCACAGCTGGAGGGGCTCAGCTCTTCCCGTTGGTGCCACCGGCCGAGCCTGGGGGACCTGGGGGGCCCCAGGAGCCGGAGCAGAGCCTGACCAGGCTCTGCAGCCAAGTCCCAGCCCAGCAGGCATCAGAGAGATCCAGATCCAGCCCTGGCTTCTCCAGGCAGTGGGGATGCCCTGCCTGGTGCTCTGCCCAGAAGGGACTCCCAGGGACGGCGGTGCCCGCAGTGCCCGGAGCACTAGGACATCGCCAATGGGACCACAGGAGCTGGGCACAGGCCAGCACTGTGGCAGGTGTGAGTGGCCTTGCCACACCCCGTGTCACCTCCCTGACCAGGTCACCTCCCTGACATAGATTTGAAGTCTGTGCAGTGCCAGAGCTGATGCCAGTCCAGTGGGGTGCCCAGGGTGGAAGGCTGGGGTCCAGGTTGGGTTGCCCAGGGGCCACTATGCCACTGAGGGAGAAGGTTTCTGTGTCTTACCTCTGCCCCCACCCAGCGAGGGACCCTTCCAAAAGCCACACCACTGTCGTCAGCCTCCCATGAGCTCATTTTCCACCCCAAAAGGACTTTCCCCAAAGTCCTGACTTCTTTGGAGACATTTCCTACAGCCTCCAGCCAAAGGAGTGGGAGGGAGAGGGCTGGGCTTGGGCCACAGGCAGCCTTTGGTGGCACCTCTGCCTTCACCTGATTCATGGCAGGCTGGAGTGGCACTGGCAACTCCGACTGTTGGTGCCATCCCTTCCCCCTCTACCATGTCCCTGTGGGGCTGCCCCAGAGCTCACTGCAGCCCTTGTGTGCCCCAGGGATGCTGCTGTGGGATAGAGTCCTCTGGCCCTGCAGCACCCAGGGATGCTGCTGTGGGATGGGATCTTCCATCCCGGCATCTCCTGAGGATGGTTCTTCTCCATCACTGCTCAAGACCAGAGAATGGCTGAAACTGGGCTGGCACAGGGCCCAGATGTCTGGCATACAGGATGAGTCTTTGTCTCTTGGGGCTGGATGGTGGGAAGGGTTTCACCACGAGCTGAGGCATCTCTCACATCCTGTTGAGGGCTCTGGAAAGGGTCCAGGAGTGGTGGCCGCCTGCACCGTCCCCACTCAGCCCCCCTGCGATGGCACTTTCTAGGTTTGCTGAAGACCTGGCACCTCTCTGCCCCCTCTTGGCTGAGGCGGTGGGCACATGGCCCAGCTCCGGGGCAGGAGAGGCCAGTTTGGGCTGGCCCTGCTCGCAGCTGGCTGGGGCCAAGGCACACACAACCTTGGCAGGCTCTCTGCTCTCCGATTCTGCTCTGCTCAGCACTTCCAGGGATGTTGTGAATTTCCCCATGGAGCCTGGCTCCGACTCAAGCCGGCCGCGTCCACAGCGCCGGCAGCTGCCAGATCCCACTGGGGGAGATGCCTTAAAGGCGCCGTGCTCTATCCCAGCAGGAATGCCACTGGATAGATGCCAGGACCCGGCTCCCCCCGTGGCACCCCGCAGCTGGATCTGGGCCGAACCCATCAACTGGGTCCTGGATCTGCTGGCACCGCTGGTGATGGTGCTCCTATTCTGCTTTCCATGGGTGTGGAGAAGCCCATCTGAGATCCCTGCTACCGGGGGGGGATCCCAAAAGAGGGATTCCCCCTCGGAGTGGAATGGCTGAGCCCCACGTTCCCACATCGGGTCCTGGGGATGCCAGCGCCCTGCACCTGGTGCCAGTGCTGCTGCCCGCCTGGCTCGCTGCCCCAAGCTGCCCCAGCCGTGGCCGAGGTCGGGGGACACCAGCCAAGGCAAACTCTGGTGGCCACCAGACTGGCCACAGGACTCGTGTCCAAACCGCCTGGCACTGCCACATTCACCCAACGCTGCCCAGGCCAGTGGCTCAGCACGTGGGTGCCCAAGCTGGGTGAGGGGGCCCTGTGCTGGGCATGGGGTCCCTGGACCAGCCTGGCCCCGTGGCCCCATCCCACAGTGGGGACGTGGGCTCTGCCCAAGCAGGGGCTGGGGGTGCTGGACACCCTCTCGGAGCATCCCAGGAGGGCTCCCTGGCAATGACAGGTTGGGGTGAAGGGTCGGGGTGCAGGTTAAGGTTCAGGGCTGGGGTGCAGGGTTGGGGTGCAGGTTAAGGTGCAGGGTTGGGGTGTAGGGTGGGGTGCAGGGTTAGGGTGCAGGCTGGGGTGCAGACTCCATCCACGGACCATGACAGCCCTGTTGTGGTCCGCTGCAGCGGGGCCCGGCTGGGGAGGGAGCAGTGCCGGGGACAGTGGTGGAGACAGAGATGGGGACAGGGACGTGTCCCTGTGGGGGTCCCGCTGCAGCTGAGGAGTCCTGCTCTCATCTGTGCCTCATTAACCTGCTGCAAGGAGCAGGGTGCATGTGGCACGGGATGGGCACAGGCATGGCTCTCCTGTGCTCCAGGGCATCTGCAGAGCCTGAGCAGAGGCCAGGGTGATGGCTGGGCACAAGCTGGGGCATGGGGGGATAGAGAGGAGGTGGGGTGTGTGTGCTCAACCCCTCAGCTCCTGCCCCTTCCCAGGACCTGCCCCCTGTGTCCCCTCAGCTCCCCCCAAGGTCCCTGTGACACCCCAAGGATTTCGGGTGGCCTCAGGGGGTGATGCCAACCCCCATAGGAGCAGGGTCCCTTTGCCCCACACAGTCGAGCCCTTCACTGGCAGCAGACCCCGGGGTGGTGGCAGGAGCCATCCCCGGTGCCCTGGGTGAGGGGGCACAGGGGGCAGGTCCCCCTCTGCTGCAGCTCAGCCTGGAGTGCAGCTTCAAGAGCCATCGAGCGCTCGCTTGCCATCAAGTGCCAATTGCGGCACCAGCTGCACTGCGGCACAGTGCCAGGAGCCGAGGGTGGCTATACCCCCTGGCAGCCCCCCGTGATTGTCATGGTCCCCAGCAGGTCGTGCCCATGCTGGGGGGTGCATTTTGGCTGGGGAGTGAGGACCTCCCTGCAGGCAGAGGGGCTCTGGGACATGCCACATGGCAGCATCCCGTGGGTGCCAGACCCAGGCTGGCCTGGGTGATAACTGTGCCCCATGGAAAGATGGCATGTCCCCAAGGGGGTCACCAGGAGGAGGTGGCCCCGAACATGTGCTGATGCCACACTTGGTGCCACCACCCTCCTGTACACACTGGCTCTGGCAGACAGGGACTGCCCACCACAGGTTACCAGTTTGACCAGTGCCCAGTGGCTGGTGCCAGCTGTGCCAGGCTTCCATTCACCCTGGCCTGTGCTGGCACCCATCAGCATCCTGCGCACCCGCAGCCTCATTAACCTTTCTTGATTAGGGCAATTATTTCAGGCACATTATCCTCTAATCTAAACATCTCAGCTCTGCTGCACCCGCAGCCTCCAGGGGCTGGGTGCCAGGGACCATGCCAGGGTGGGGACATGCCCCCAGGGTCCCCAGCTGGGGGTCTGGTCCCTGCCCTGCCTTGTCCCAGACTCATGGGCAGAGACCCTCCTGCAATGGAGTGGATGTGAGGTGGAGGGTGAAGAGGGGCTGGGAGGGTCTTTGGGGTGACCACAGCTCTTTGGACTCCTCACCCCAGCAGCCCCCACGTGTGTCCTGGGGGTGGAGGGGACCCTTGCATGGGGCCGGGGGTCTCTGGGGGAGCCCGCAGCTGAAGGAACTCTCTCCCCTCAGCCGAGGGGCTTGGGAGGAGCTGAGTGGGCTGTGGGTACACCCTGGGGGCCAGTGCCTAATAATAATAATTAGTAATTTATTAATTAATAGATAAATATTTAGGGCTGTTGAGGTAGATGAAGGTGCTGGGAGGGTACTTGGTGGTGACACTTCTTTGGGGGCAGTAGCTGGGATTTTGGGATTCCCTTGCCAACTCTGCATGCCAGGTCCTCCTGGCACAGCCCCGTGCCCACCCTGCTCAGCTGAGGGTGCCTGGGTAAGGGCAGAGCCCTGTTCGGGGCATCCCTGTTTGGGATCTCAGAGTCCTCCCCCAGGCCATTCCTTCCATGGATGGTGAGGGTCCCAGTCCCTGTTTGGTGGCAGCACCAGTGGGGGTCTGCAGCTTCCCTGCCATGCAATGAGCTGCAAGGCCTCAGCTGCCTGCGAAAGGGTCCCCACATAGGTGCTGCCCACATGGGCAGGCCTGGGGCAGGGAGATGCAGGGCATGGACCCCTGGAGGCTGTGAGGGTGCAGGGTGGGTGCTGCCAGCACAGAGTGGCCGGGTGATGGGGGGGTGGTGTGGGTCGAGCCCCCCATCGCTCCTGCTGCTGCTGGGCTGATGTCCCCATCCCCGGGGGTGTCCCCATGTACAGTCCCCTTCACACTCACAGACGCCCCCCCAAAGCCGGTGCCCTTCTGCAAGGCCTTTTATTTCCATGTCAGAAAGCCCCTCCCCGAGCTCCTGTGCCACCGCGGCGGGGTGACCCTGCCCCCAGGGGTGGCTGTAGGGCTGTCCCCTAACCCGCGGGACCCCTGTAGTCACCCCAGGCAGGACCCAGCACCGAGTGAGGGGCAAGAGGTACAGCACCGGGAGGGGGACGCTGAGCAGGACACGGCAGTGTCACCGTTACACAAGACACGGGGTGGGGGGACACTGGCCACCCCCACGGGTGGGATGCGGGCAGGGGGAGTGGGGATGTTTTGGTTTCTTTTCCCTTTTACCCTTTATTTACAAAATTCCCGGCTGAGAGGAGAAGGAAAACCCCGGCTGGGGATGGTGGGGAGGCAATGCCAGGGCCGGGAAGGGGGGATCTTGCCTGCTGCTAAAAAGAAGAATAACAGTGTTAATGACAGTGATAACGATGAGAAAAGAGCTGCGGTGACGGCCTGGGGCGGGCCGGGGACCGTGTTGTACCCACGCAGGGGTTGGGCTTGAGGGGTTCAGGGAAGCCCAGACCCCCCACCTGGGTCCTGGTCCTGTGTGGGGGTGTGGGGTGCAGGCAGAGATCCGGCCCCAGCCCCCCCGGGAGCTGCGGGTGGGCAGCTCCAGATGTGGAGCTGCACATCTGGGGAGAGCGAGTGCTGGCCACAGCCGTGAGAGAGCCCGGAACAGTGTGTGGGAGAGAGCGAGGTCCCGCCGGAGCTTCCGCCCTGCCCCCGAGCAGCCATCCTGCCCTGGAGCATCCATCCCGTCTTGGAGCGTCTGTCCCATCTCAGAGCATCCATCCCTCCCACCCCAGAACATCCATCCTGCCATGGAGCATCAATCTCATCTTGAGGCATCCCTCCTGCCCTGGAACATTTCTCCACCCTCCTCCAGAGCATCTATCCTATCCTGGAGCATCCATCCCATTCTAGAGCATCCCTCCTGCTCTGGAACATCTATCCTGTTCTTGAGCATCTATCCTGCCCCTGGAATATCCCCCTATCCTACTCCGAGCACCCATCCTGCCCTGGAGCATCCATCCTGTCCTGGGATATGCCCCCATCCTGCTCTGAAGCATCCATCCCTCCTGTCCCAGAGCAACTACCCCACCTTGGAGCATCCATCTTAGCTCAGAGCATCCATCCTGCTCTGTATCATCCTTCCCATCTCACAGCATCAATCCCTTCCACCCTGGAGCATTCACTCAACCACAGAGAATCCATCCTGCCCCAGAGCATCCATGCCACCTTGGCACATCCCTCCTGCCCCAGAGCATACATCCCTCCCACCCTGGACCATCCTGCCCACAGCTGCCCCACGCTCCCCTGGGTCTCTCTGTATCTTTCCAGGGCCAAACCCAGAGCGTTCAGGTCACTCCCAGGGGCTACCCCCAAGGCCCCTCTGGCCCTAGGAGTGCTGCCCACCCAGCCAAGCTGTGCCATGCCAAGCCAGGCTGGTGCTGACCATGGCCAGGGTCACCAAGCTGGGGTGGCTGCAGGGCAGAGGGGGGGTGGGTCCCATGGCCCCCTGTGCCCCGATCCCAAGGGGAGCCCTGAGGAGCAGGTCAGAGGGGCCAAGCTGCCAGGCCAGGCTCAGCCCTGCTCCATGGCACGGCTCCGGCGTTGTCCTGGCTCATGTGGGTGGCATGAGGTGGCCGGGCATGGCTGGAAGGGAAGATGAGAGGTGGGCAGAGGCAGGGTGCAGGATCCCTGCTCATCCCAATGGGATCTGGGGGCTCTGGGGCATGCCAGGACCTACTGTGCTTAGGAATAGGCCAATCCCTGCAGCGGCCGCGCAGGCGTGTGGAACTTGTCTGAGTCCTCGAAAGCCGGGTCTGGGCACCAGGAGGGAGAGAGAGCGGGTGAGGGCTGGGCACAGGGGGCACAAAGACAGAGCTGGCATGGTGGCACAGCCCCAGCCGTGCCCTGGGTGCAGGCAGGAGAGTGCAGGTGCAGTGCTGTCCTGAGATCCCCGTGGGTGGGGTGAACCCGGGGCGGGCAGTGGTGCCTGCGCCAGGCTCACCTTGCAGGCTGCTGGCACTGGTGCTGGCACAGGCGGGCGGTGGGGAGGGCTGTGGTCTCACCACGGGGGCGAAGGCGCTCTTCTGCTTCACCGCCGAGATCATGTTGACCGGGGAGAAGGAGAAGACCCCGGTGGGGGTGGAAGCGTTGGTGCCCGACGGGAGGGTGATGGAGGAGGCGCCGAGTGGGGGGCTGGCGGGCACGACTGCAGGGAGAGACCTGCTCAGGCTGGGCACAGCTGGGGGTGGGGTGTGGCACCCCATGAGGGACACCAGCACCTCCTGGTGATGGCACTCGGAGACAGACTGCAAGGGCCAGGGCTTGTTGTGACTTGGTTGGCCACGTTCCCACTCACCCTCCCTGATGGCTTTGGGGAAACACCAGGGCTGGCACATGGTATGGGACACCCTGCGGCTGGCACATGGCTTTGGGGATATGCCAGGGCTGGTGCATGGCACTAAGGACACTCAGGGCTGGTGCATTGCCCTGGAGATGCTCTGGGATTGGTGTATGGCTTTGGAGCACCCCAGGGTTGGCACGTGGCTTTGAGGATACCCCAGGGCTGGCACATGGCTTTGGGAACACACTGAAGATGGTGCACAGCACTGGGGACACCCAGGGCTGGTGCATGGTGTTGGGGACATGCCAGGGCTGCAGCTGCACAATGCTGGAGATGCCCCAGGGCTGGTGCACTGCACTGGGAAGATCCTAGGGCTGGTGCACGACTTTAGGGGACACCTTGGGATTAGCACACGGCTTTGAGGAGGTCCCGGGACTGGCGGATGACAGCGGGGACGTGCCGTGGCACCGACTCACTGGCGTAGGGTGAGTTGGCCGTGGAGCCGTTGAGGAAGCTGGGGGAGCCGGGCACCCCCAGACCAGCCATGGTGCCACCGCCATAGCCCCCGATGCCAGCGGCCCCGCTGTAGCCGCTCTGCTGTGGCGTGGAGCTGGGCACGTAGCCCCTTGGCGAGACGCTGCCCGTGTTCCGTGAGAAACCTGCGGGCGAGAGGGGCCGTGGGTGGCACGGGGCGGGCAGGGACCCCCTCCCGCTGCCCCGCGGCGCGGCCCCGGGCCCACCTTGCTCGGCGCCCTGCGGGGAGTCGCCGATGTTGACGGCGAGCTGGGTGCCAAAGGAGTTCACCCCCATCATGGCGGCGGGGCCGTGGGTGCCCCCCAGCGAGGAGAGCTGGCCCGGGGTGCGGGGCACACTGTACAGAGCCTCGGCGATGTCTGCCGCCCGCTTCAGGATCAGGTCCTGGGGTGGGGCACACGGGGGCGGCGTCACCCCGCGGCAAGCAGGGGCTGGGGTGAGACCCCCAAGTGGCCGAGATCCTCCCCATCTCGGGTCACCTCCCAGGGTGCCCACAGCATCCCTGCGGGGCAGGGTGGGGTGTGCCAGCGGGGGCTGAGACCCCCCAGTTCATCTCACCTCTCATGGTGACCACATCCCCCCCCCGGGGTGCAGGATGGGGTAGGGGGGTGCTGAGACCCTCCCCAGCTTGTGTCACCTCATAGGGCACTCATGTCCCCAGGCACGGGATGGGCTGTGATGGGTGGTGGTGGGGTGAGGGGTGCTGAGAATGTCCCAGCTCATGCCACCTCCCAGGGCACCCACAGCCTCAGGGTGCAGGACAGGCTGTGATGGGCAGTGATGGGGCAGGGGCTGTGCAGACCCCTCCCCCCGGTTCATGTCACCTCCCCAGGGCACCCTCAGTCCCCAAGCACCCCTGGAATGCAGAACAGGACAGGGGGTGCTGAGCTACCCCTCCACACACACACCTCCCAGGGCACCCCCAGGCCCAAGCATCCTGTGCTGGGCAGTGATGGGGCAGGGGGGGAACAGGACCCCCCACGTTGTGTCACCAACTGAGAAGGAGCTGGGAACAAAGGCAGCTTTGGAGGCCTGACCCTGCTGCTCCCCTTCCCTGCAGATGGGGGGCTGGGGTGGGGGTGGGGAGTGCTGACTCAGCGCCTCAGGAATCCTGATGTGAAGCAGATGTGGAGCTGGAAGCCCAGGCCCAGCTTCTGGCTTCTGTGTCCCTGCTGTGAGGGCTTGGGGTGCTTGGGATGGGGGAGCAGGAGGGGGAGGATGAGCTGAGTGGGACCTGCTGGGCTGAGGTGGGGAAGGGGTCACAGTACCTGGTTGCTGTGTGGCATCCCATAAAGAGCCTCCACCAGATCAGCTGCACGCTTCAGCAGGACCTCCTGGGTGGGGAGCAGGATGGGGCTCAGAAGTTGCCCCCATGGCTTTCCCTGAGCTCTCCCCACCATGACCCTCCTTGAGCCTCCCAGTGATGCTCCCTGCCTTTCCCCATGGCTCTCCTTGAGCCTTCTCCAACATTCTCTGCGTCCCCGTCCCCTCCATGTGCCCCTCTGAGGTACAGGGGTCTGTGTGAGGTGGTGCCCAGCACCCATGGGTGCTGAGGGGGAGTCCCCTACCTTGGGCAGGCGCTCGGGGTCCCCGGGGTGCCGGGGGATGACCTTCTGCAGCCGCTGGAAGCCATAGTCAATGGTGGGCTCGTTCAGTGCTGCCAAGAGAAGAGGGGGGTTCAGTTGTTGCCCCCCAAAGCTGCCCTGAACCTCCCTGGCCCTGGCCCCTCTGGAACTCAGAGGGAAACTGAGGCACAGACTGAGGGGTACAGGGCCCCAGATCAGTAGGGAAACTGAGGATCTTTGTCACCTTCCTGGGGGTCTCTACCCCTCACTGGGGATCTGTGCCTGTTCTTAGGGGTCTGTGCCCCATTCCTGGAGGTCTGTGCCTGTCACCAGGGGTCCATACCCCCATTCCCAGTGACCTGTGCACCCATACCCCATTTCTGGGTGTCTGCGCCCCTCACTGCGGGTCTTAGCCCCTTCCCGGAGGTCTGTGCCCCTCACCAGGGATCCATGCCCCTTCCCAGAGTTCTCTACCCCTCACTGGGGATCTGTGCCCTTTTCCCAGGGGCATCTGTGCCCCCCCTCACCGGTGTAGACGAAGCGCCCGGGAGCACCTTTGCAGAACTGCTTGGACTTGTAGGACAATGTCACCTCCACCACGCCGGGGATGTGCCGCGGGGGGGTCTGCACCCGGATGGCATGAGGTGTGATCAGCTGCGGGGCGAGACGGTGCTCAGCCCACGGCCAAGGCGTTCAGCAGCCCCCCGGCCCCGCTCCCAAATCCTCCTAACCCATCCCCCCACCCCGTACCTCGCTCCACACCAGCATGGTGCCGAAGACGACTTGCAGCCCGTCGAAGAAGTTGTCACCGATGACAATGACAGTGGCACCACCAGTGGTCCAGCCCTCGCTGGGGCTGATGGCTTTGATGCAGGGGGTGGCTGCTTTTTAGGGGGGATGGGGGACGAAGAGAGAGAAGCAGTGAGTGTGGGGGACCTTGGGTTGGGTGCTGGGGGAGAGAAGACAGAGAGGGAGAGGAGAGGTGGAGACCGGGAAGCAGGCAGGGGACAGATGGGTGGCCACATGGAGACGGATGGGGACAGTGTGTGGGGGAGACAAGGGTGGTGGGGAGGGGATGAGGATGGTGGGGAGATGGGGAGCGTGAGGAAGTGATGGGAATGGTGAAGAGATGGGAAGGTGATGGGGATGGTGGGGAAGGAAATGGGAATGGTGGGGAGAGGATGGGGGTGGTGGGGAAGAGCACATGGAGGGGACAAACAAGGGTACAAAGAACACATCAATGTGGGGGGGTGGAAAGAGCATGCATGGGACAGATGGACAGAGAGCCAAGGGGTCAGACAGGTGGACAGGGCATGCATGCACTGGGCAGAGGGAGGGACAGGCAGAAGGGTGGATGCATGGATGGACGGACAGGATGTGGACAGACAGAGGGCACCCAGGAGGGAAGGACACCTGCCTGGGCAGGTGGATGGAGAGGCCAAGGGTATGTGCATGTGGATGGACACACAGACAAGGTGTAAAGATGGGGCTGGGGGCTGCCTTGTGGTGCCCGAAGTGCCAGGGCTGGGAGAGCTGCAGGCTCTGAGCAATGTGGGGCAGAGCTGGGCACAAGCACGAACCTCTCAGGGGGCCCCAGCATGGGGACAGAGTCTGTGGGGCTGCCCTGGTGCCATGGGGCAGGTACAGCCATGGGCACTGTGGGGCACACATGATCATGGGGCTGCCCTGGCACCATGTGGTACACACACACAGAGCCATGTGGCTGCCCTGGCACCGTGGGGCAGAGGATGCCACAGAAGCAGCAGCTCCCACTTGCATGGATGCCACAAGTGCCAGAGCACGGCACACGTGTGCGTGGGCACAGATGGGTGGGCACACAGGGGCTCACCTTCGGAGGGGTCGAGGCGCCGTGCCCGCCGCCCGTGCTTGGAGTTGTTGTGGACAAACATATTGTCAGAGACTGCCAGGACGTGCCCGTCCACGTTCACTGTCGTCGACACCACCACCTGCGGGGACAGCCTGCTCAGGGCCACCCTCCCCTGTGCCCCATGGCCACCAGACAGCCTGCTCAGGGCCACTGTGCCTCACACAACAGGGCCACCTCATGCCCCTTGGCCATGTCACTGCTCAGCCCTGGGGTCACCACAGAGGACAGGCACTGGTGTCAGCTTCCCCACGGGGACCACCCCAGGAGGGGCTCTTTGCCCACCTGCTTGCCACTAGCGTCACAGGGCTGCCCCTGCACATGTGTGTGCCAAGGGGGGTGTGTGGTGCACATGTGCTTGTGCTGTGTGCACGAGTGTGCAGGGGCTCTCGTGTGCCAGGGGCTGCCCCGTGCACCTCTGGGCATTGTGTGCACGTGTGGGTGCATGCTTGTGCCTGGGCATGCAGGTGCCATGATGGGGGGAGGATGCATCTGCATGTGTGTGTGTGGTGTGCACGTGTGTGTGAGTGTGCCAAGGGCTGTGTGTGTGCCCATCTGCACATGTATGTGTGCTGTGCACATGTGTGTGCATGTGTGTGAGTGTGCCAAGGGCTGTGTGCCCATCTGCACATGTGTGTGCTGTGCACGTGTGTGTGCATGTGTGTGAGTGTGCCAAGGGCTGTGTGCCCATCTGCACATGTGTGTGCTGTGCACATGTGTGTGCATGTGTGTGAGTGTGCCAAGGGCTGTGTGTGTGCCCATCTGCACATGTGTGTGCTGTGCACATGTGTGTGCATGTGTGTGAGTGTGCCAAGGGCTGTGTGCCCATCTGCACATGTGTGTGCTGTGCACGTGTGTGTGCATGTGTGTGAGTGTGCCAAGGGCTGTGTGTGTGCATCTGCACATGTGTGTGCTGTGCACGTGTGTGTGCATGTGTGTGAGTGTGCCAAGGGCTGTGTGCCCATCTGCACATATGTGTGCTGTGCACATATGTGTGTATGTGTGTGTGTGTGAGTGTGCCAAGGGCTGTGTGTGTGCATCTGCACATGTGTGTGCTGTGCACATGTGTGTGCATGTGTGTGAGTGTGCCAAGGGCTGTGTGTGTGCATCTGCACATGTGTGTGCTGTGCACATGTGTGTGCATGTGTGTGAGTGTGCCAAGGGCTGTGTGCCCATCTGCACATGTGTGTGCTGTGCACGTGTGTGTGCATGTGTGTGAGTGTGCCAAGGGCTGTGTGCCCATCTGCACATGTGTGTGCTGTGCACATATGTGTGTATGTGTGTGTGTGTGCCAAGGGCTGTGTGTGCCCATCTGCACATGTGTGTGCTGTGCACATGTGTGTGCGTGTGTGTGAGTGTGCCAAGGGCTGTGTGTGTGCATCTGCACATGTGTGTGCTGTGCACATGTGTGTGCATGTGTGTGAGTGTGCCAAGGGCTGTGTGCCCATCTGCACATGTGTGTGCTGTGCACGTGTGTGTGCATGTGTGTGAGTGTGCCAAGGGCTGTGTGTGTGCATCTGCACATGTGTGTGCTGTGCACATGTGTGTGCATGGATGTGGATGTGCCAAGATGTGTGTGTGCATCTGCACATGTATGTGCTGAACACGTGTGTGAGCATGCTAAGAGCTGTGTGCACACATGTGCATGCCTCTGTGTGTTGTAAGGTGTGTATGTCCCTGCACATATATGTGTGCACACATGTGCATGTATGTTCCAAGGTGTGTGTGCACCCCTGCACACACGTGTGCCATCTGCAGAGGTGCCATATGTGCGTGCCAAGGCCGTTGTGTGCCCCTGCACACGTGTGGTTGCCTGTCCATACACATCCCTCCCCCTTGCACACACGTATGTGCCCCCCTCCCCGTGCCCCCCCTTTTCCCCTGAGCCATTCCCTGGACCCCACCCACTGACGCTGCCCCTGTCCCCAGCCTGGTCCCATCCCCATGTCCCCGGCCAGGGGACCCCAGGGGCCCCCCTGTGCCCCCCTTCCCCGTGCCCCCCCCCCTTGGCTGCTCTCCCGGCGCCGGCTCCGCTCGATGCAAATTGGCTGGGTCGTTAATCATGTAAAAATGTCACAATTATCATATCGTTACGAGAGGCCCTAATGAAGGCGCGGTGCTGGGGTGGGGGGTGGGGGGAGCCCGGGGCCGGACCCACCCCCCCACAACCTCCAGCTGCTGCCAGAAGAGAGGGGCTGGGGCTGGGGAAGGGGGAAGGGGGAAAGAGGAGCTGGGGGATTTGGGGAGGCTGGGGAGAAAGGGGAAGCAGGGGAGAGAGGGGCTGGGGGCTATGGGGGGCTCGGGGAAATGGGGGGTTCGGGGAGGAGAGGGGGCTGAGGGTATAGGGGAGACTGGGGAAGAAGCTGGGGGTTATGGGGGGAATGGGGAGAGGGGGCTGGGGGTTTTGGTGGGGAGATGGGGGAGAAGGAGGGCTGGGGGCTATGAGGACAGTGTGGTGAGAAGGGGCTGGGGTCTGTGGGGGGACTGGAGGGAAAGCAGGGCTAGGGGCTTTGAGGACAGGAGAGGGGGGAGAAGGGGTGAGGGGTATGGGGGGAGACTAGGGGAGAGAGGGGCTAAGGGCTATGGGGGTGAGGGGAAATGGGGTTTGGGATCTGCAGAGGGGTCTAAGGGGGTTTGCAAAGGGAGTGAAGGGAATTGGGGTTTGGAAATGAGGGTCACAAAGGGGTGGAGGAGAGCTAGGGTTTGGGAATCGGGGTTCAGGGGGGCTGCAAAGGGATTCAAAGGGATTTAGGGCTTGCAAAGGGGGCAAGGGGAATTGAGGGCTGGGAATTGGGGTCTGCAGAGGGGGAAAGGGAGCTGCAGTCCACCAAGGGGGGTGAGAAGGATCAGGGTTTGCAGACTGGGGTTTAGGAAGCAGTTGAGGGGAACTGGGGTCTGCAGAGGGGCTCAAGAGGAATGAGGCTTTGGAAATTAGGCTTTGCAAAAGGGTTGGAGGGAAAGAGGGACTCGATTCCCTGAGTGGGGAATTGTGTGACGCCCCCTACCCCCTTCTGTGTGGGGCAGAATTTGAGGGGGGGTCCCATCCCCTCACCTGGAAGCGCCGCATGTCCCGGGGGTTCCCTGCATTCTTCAGGCAGTTCTGGTTGCACTTGAGGAAGAACTTGAGGAAAAACCTGGGATGACAGGACAGAAACCAGAGGTGGGGAACAGGGAACCACTGCCAATCAGTGCCAACCAGTGTCATGCCAGTATGCCATCCTGTGCCATCCCAGTATGCCATCCTGTACCATCCCAGTGTTTCCCCATCCCAGTCTCCCAACCTATGCCCATTCCAGTGTGCCACCCTGTTCCTCATCTCAGAGTGCCCCCATGCCAGTATGCCAACCTGTCCCACACCCCAGTGTACCACCCTGTGCCATCCCAGTGTGTCTCCATCCCAGTCTGCCACCCTGTCCCATCCCAGTATGATTCTATCCCAGTGGTGCACAGGACGGGAGCAGCAGGCACAGCCTCCTGGCCCCAGACCCCTCCGGCCCCAGACCCCTGCAGCCACATCCCTGGTGGGGCACGAAGAGGGGGGCACACAGCCCCTGTGCACATTGGGACACCCACCCGGGGACTCTGGGCACCCTGTGGCCTCTCTGGGC
The DNA here is from genome assembly GCF_027791375.1 of Indicator indicator. Lineage (NCBI taxonomy): Eukaryota > Metazoa > Chordata > Aves > Piciformes > Indicatoridae > Indicator > Indicator indicator. The sequence continues at coordinate 14,303,118 of NC_072032.1, read as the reverse complement.
ACCCGGACCATGGCCCCGCTCCTTGGGGGACACATGGAGCAGGGCTCCCACCACGGCACTGCCCACGCAGGGGGCAGTTTTCCCGGGAAAGGCCGGGACGAGGGAGACCTCCCCCGCGCCCCCCCCTCTCCCGCCTGGCAGGAGGTAATCAGGGCAAGGAAGGAGCTGGAAAACGGCAGGAAAACACCCCCTGCCCTGCCAGGAGATTGACAGGGACGGCGTGGGGCTGGGGGTGACCCCCCTCCCGACCACCTTAACCCCTCCCCAGCCCCTCCTGACTCCCCCAGTCCCTTAGCTCCGACCCCTCTGACCCCAGCCTCCTTAACACCCTTTCACCCCCCCTGACACCCCCAACTCCCCAGCCCCACATCCTCTGACCACCCCCAAACCCCCTTTAACTACTTCCCATCCCACCTTAGCCACCTCCTGCTCCCTCTGACCCACCCCGGTCCCCTTAACCCCCTCCTCACCCATCCTGATCCCCCCAGCCCCACCCTCTGACCTCCTCCAGCCCCTTTAACCCCTCTTCAGCCCCCTCTAAACCCCTCAACCCCATCCCCAGCCTCCCTAACCACCCCCAGCCCCTTTAACTCCTCCTCAGCCCATCCTGACGCCCCCATTCCCATTCTCTGACCCACTCTCAGCCCCTTTAACTCCTTCCCAGCCCCACCTTAACCCTCTCCTGCTCCCACCTTCAGCCTCTTTAACCCTTCCTCATCCCCGCCTGACCCTCCCAGTACCCCACTCTGACCTCCTCCAGGCCCCCTAAACCCCTTCATCCCCCTATAGCCACCCCTCAGCCCCCCATCCTCAGCCTCCCCGACCGCTCCCAGCCCCTTTAACCCCTCCTCAGCCCATCCTGATGCCCCCATCCCCGTTCTCTGACCCACCCCCAGCCCTTTAACCCCTCTTCAGCCCCTCCTGCCGCCCCCCCCAGTCCCTCTCTCTGACCTCCTCCAGCCCCCTCAACCCCCCCATCCCTGACTTTCCTGACCTCTCCCCCAGCTCTCTGGCCCTGCCTCTACTCTGCTGGGCGGGGTGGGGTGGGGTGGGGTGGGGGGGTCGGGGGTGGATAATCCTTGTGCCCCCCCCCGCCAGGCAGCCACATATGGGCCGGGGAGTTATAAATACCGGCGGGGGAAGCATTAGCATCCCGCCTGCACCCCGCTCCCCATTTAATATGCAAATTCCCGGCGCTGCTGCCGAACACCTTCTGTTCCCGGCGCATAAATTTGAATCCGCAATTAGGCTAATCTTGTATAATTAATGAAAAGCCTCAATTTTAGCTCCTAAGTAATTTGATTAACATGTTGATAGGGCACTTAGCCGGCTCTCTAAACCAGTGGGGCTGGGCGAAGGGCTGGGGAGAAGGGTTGGGAGGAATGGGAGGGTTTGTGGCGGGAGGGGAGGGGGTGGGGAGGTGGGAATCAGCGGGCTGGGCAGCAGCCTGGTGACCCTCCCCAACGGATGGAGGAAGGTGAGAGGATAGGGAGGATGTCCCCCTCTAACATCACCAGCTCGGGGATGCCACTAGCCAAGGGATGGCATAAACCAGGGGATGGCATCACCTCCAGCCCAGGATGGGTCTCTGGGGAAATGGGGCTGGTGAGGACAAGAGCAGGGAGCTGGGCACCAACCTAGCTCCAGGTGACCCCCTGACAATAATGGAGAAGGCTGAGGGGGCACCGAGAATGCTCCTTCAGATGTCACCACTCCAGGGATGCCACCTCCCAGCCTAAGGGGTCCCTGAGGAGATGGGGTTGGGGATGGGCACTCACTTGGCCCCAGGTGACCCCCACCAAAGGTTGGAGGAGGGCAACGGGGCACCGAGGATGTCCCCCTAGATGCCACCAGCCAGGGGACCACACCTCCAGCCTGGAGAAGTCCCTGGGGAGAAGGGGGCTGGGGGCACACTGGCCCTGGGGGTAGCGGGATTGGTGCCAGCCTTCAGCACAGGTGAGTCACAGGGCACCCCAGAATCCACAAGGTGGCTGAAGGCACGGGAAGGACATGGGGTCACCATGAGCAGGAGGTTTGTCATGGCTGAGCCATGGTGGCTGCACCCCCCTGGCATGATGGGCTGGGGGGATGGCTGCGATCCTCACAGCTGACTGGGCACAGCTGGATGGGAAGGGGGGGCACAGCTGGTTGGCACCAGCACAGTTGGAGGGAGCTGGGATCAAGGTATGCAGGATACATCCCTTGTCCCCAGAGACCTGCCAGTGTCCCAGGGACAGGCCAGCCCCCATGGTCCCCACTGTATCACCCTGGCCCCAGTGACAAGGTGGCCAAGATGGGGTCCCTGAAGCCCTCAGCACCTCCTGAAGAGGCTGGGCTTGGCTTGGTGTCACCAGGGCAGTGCCACCGTGCCAGAAGATGCATGAAAACTCCTGAATGGGGACAGAGGGATGGGCACAGGACAGGCTGAGTTGGGGGACAGGAGGACAGAGGAGTGGATGTGTGGGAGCCTGGGGTTGCTGCTGGATGGAGGAACAGCTGGTGAGAGGGCAGAGAGAGAAGGGAGGGAAGGAATGGGAAGGTAAAAGGGTGGGAGGAAGAGTAGAAGGGGGGAAGGATAGATGGATGGATGGACAGATGGAATGGAGAAGGATGGGGGATGGATGGATAGAAGGAAGGATGGATAATGGGGCAGCAGGAAGGGTAATGGACAAAGGAAGGGATGGAGAAGAATGGGGAATGTCAGGAGGTGAGGTGTGCAGTCTGTACAGCCAGGACAGAGGGACAGGGCTGCAGACAGACAGACAGACAGGTGCCTATCCTAGCGGGGAGGGCACCATGTCCACGCACACACTGGGCTGGGCTTCCCACTCCCTTCCTGCTCTGGTTCGGTGGCCCTGCCCTGGCAGGGAGGATGGCTCTGTCCCTCCCCGCACGGGGGTGCCCCTGCGGGACGTGTTCCCGGCGCGGGGCTGCCACAGGCTGGCTGTGCCCCGCCAAAGTGCCCGGGGGGCGCCCGGGTGCTTTTTGTTTGATGCACCGCGGGAGTGCCGCCGTGACAGCGAGCGGCCGCGGCCCCATCTGCCACCGCAGCCTGGCACGGGGCCACCAACCAGACCGGGGGCACCTGTGCCCCGCCCCGGACCCCACACTCTGCTCCTCCAGCTCATTAGCGCTAATGAAGCATAGCTCGCACCACCTCCCCAGCCCCTCGGGACCCCCCACCCCAGCTCCCAGGGTCCGCTCCCGCTGCCCCCTTCCCTCGGCCCCAGCGAGGTGCAGGGGATGTCCCCTCGGTACCTGTCGATGATGACGGGATCCGAGGGGGTCTCGTTGCGGTTCCCGCAGCTCTTCTTGTCACAGCAGCGGCTGGACACGGGCCGGGGACAGGAGCTGGCGTGAGGGGGGCTGGGGCCACCCCTACACCCCTGACCCACAGGGCAACACCCACCAGACCCCCATTTGCCACCTTTATGCCCTCCAGAATCGCCCAGTTTAGCGTTGGGGAGTAGGGGGAGGTCTTGCCCCACAACAGGAGAGAGGGGGCAGAGGTACCCCACAAGTCCCCAGAGCAGGAACACATCTCAGGACAGGGACATCAGCCATATGGTGCCAGGGCAGGGGGCTGTGGCAGAGAAGGCACGCCTGGGGTACCCCACTTACCCACCCCACCACCCCACATCATGGGGCTGGGCTCCAGTTTGGGGCTCTTGGGGGGCACCCTTGCCCTGGGAAGCCAAAGAGGAGGGAACTCTGAAACAGGAGTGCCCCAGCCCTACACTGTTCCTCGGGGGTCCATGCCACCCACAGGGACACAGTAGTGCCAGGCAGGTTTGTGCCACCACTGGCCAATCAACACATTGGTGCCAGCCCTGGGGAGTGGGGAGCAGCGGGGGACCCATCCCTGGCATCGTTATCCTGGCTCATGGAGATTAATTAACCGCCCTGGCACGGAGCATTAATTTGCACAAACACCCAGCCGAGGGTGGTAAACAAGAGAGGCACTAATGGGGCACCGGGGACCCCACGGTGCCAACTTTGGTGCCACTAGATCCCCACAGGACCTCCCCACCTACCTGCACATGATCTCGTGGGTGAGGAGGACTCGGCACATCTCTGGGTTCTTGTCCTGCCCCTCATAGATGATGGCCTGGGGGGGAGGAGAGAGCACGCAGGGGGGTGCCACCACCTCCGGGCACCCTGCCACCATCCCCTGCCACTGTTCCAGCCCCTCCCCGACCCCTGGACCTTCCTCGGGTCACCCCAGCCAGGCTGGGGGTCCTCAGTGGCAGCTGAGGTGGGAGCTGAGGTGGGTGGGTGTGCAGAAGTGCACCCTGCCAGGGAGTTCTATGGGTGCACATGTGTGTGTCCATGTAGCCGTGTGGGCTGTGCCCATGTACCCTTGTGGGCTGTGCCCATGCACCTGTGTGTGTGCTGTGCCCATGTGTGCTGTGCCCATGCACCGGTGTGTGTGCTGTGCCCATCTGCACATCTGCCTGCTCTGCCCAGCTGCATGCACTGGCACAGATGTGCCAGCCTGGCATACACATGTACAGATGTGCCTGCTCTGCCTGGCTGTATGCACTGGCACAGATGTGCCAGCCTGGCACACCCACGTGTGCACACACACTCACAGATGTGCCTGCCTGGCACTGCCACAGGTGTGCAGCTGTGTGCTGCTGTGCCCCCATGCCAGTACCTGCTTGGACATGGAGTCGATGAGGCGGACGTAGAGGTCCTGCTCAGTCCGGAGCCCTGTGGTGAGAGGGCACAGGGTGAACCCTGCCCGCGCTGCCCCCAGCCCTGGCACACCCCAGGCGCTGGCACCCACCGTTGCTGTAGAGCAGCTGGAGCCGGTAGTGGATGCCATTGTTGGTTTTCTCTCCGTTCTGCTCCTGGGGGGAGGATGGTTGGCTGGGGAAAGGACATCCTGGTCCCCTCCCAGCGCGGCCCTTTGGTAGCCCCCAGGGATGCGGAGCCAGGTCGGGAATTCCTCACAAGTGCAAGGAGTTTGGGACAGCTCTCAGCCTCTGCAGGACAGCCTCCTGCACACCTCCAACGGCACGGGGTGGAGGGAGGAGGGGGTGGGTGATCCCCATCCCTGTCACCACCCTACCCCCACCACGCCCCCCTTCCCGGGGGTCTCACCCGCTCCTTCTCCACGAAGTCGATGAAGGAGGTGCGCTCGATCTCCACGGGCTGGCCCTGCCGGTCGTACATGGCCAGCACGAAGTGGAAGAAGTTGGATTTCCGCAGGTTGGAGGGGGGCTGCTTCTCAAAGTGGGCTCGGGCCAGGCCCACCCCGCTGCCAGGAGGAAGTTGGGGGGGAGAGAGGGGGTGAGCATGGGGTGGCTGCCAGCACACCCCCACCATGGCCACCCCATGCCCAGGGGACAGGCTTGGTAGTACCCTCCCAGCTCCCCCACGGCAGGAAAGAGTGCTCCCCACCACCACAGGGTGCTGTGGGCCAGGATGAGGGCACAACACAGGACCCCCAGCATCCCCAGCACCCCCTCCCCAGGGTCACCCCATCACCAGCTCCATGGGAGCTGCTGATCACTCCTGTGGTGGGTGACAATGCTCCCAATGCCCCCTAGGGTGCTGCAGACCGGGACGGGGTCAGCACTCAGGACCCCTCTCTGGGGCCACCCCATCACCGGGGCCACCCCATCACCATGGTCACCCCATCACCAGGGGATAGGCTTGGTGGGAGCTGCCAAACACCCCCGTGGTGGATGACAATGCTCCCAACACACAAGGACAGGGGGGAGCACCCAGGACACCTCCCCTGCTCGGTGGACAGGGTTTGCCTGTGGCCAGCACACTCCTGCTCACAGAGCTTGAAACTGGGGGGAGCAAGGCTGAAGCCAGCCCTGGTCTCCAGGAGGGGACAGTCCTCAAGACAGCCACAGTTCCCAGGGAGGGGACAGTTCCCAGTGCTGCTCTGGGGGGCACCACTGCTGTCCTTGCATGGCCACCAGAGTGACAGCACAAGGGAGGGTGGCAGAGCCATGTGCAGGGACGACGGCTCCGCTATTGAGCAGTCTTCATCCTTGTCACCTCATCCCCAGCCCAATATGTGATCCCCAACCAGTGCCATGGGGGGGGTGAGGGAGGGAGACATGGGAGCTGGGCCACCCCCCAGCTGGGGGGGCCAAGATAAACACAGCAATGTACAAAATTTGCCCTTTTCATCATTAAAAACACATCAGGTGAGGACAGAGGTGGGGGTGGGGGATGTGGGGGGGAAGGATTTGGCTGCCCACACACCAGCCTGGGGGGGTGGTTCAGCTGCCAGAGATGGTTCCCATGGGGACCCCACGGACCTTCCAGGCCCCCTCGGACCTTGTAGTCCCCCACAGCATGGAGCACAACCACCTCACCCCACACTCTGCTCTTCCCAATGCTGCTCCCAACCCTTGCACCCAGCTGTGAGAATATGGGGAACATGGGGACACCACGGGGACACCACGGGGACATGGGGACACCCCCCACGGTGCTACACAAGACAGTCATCAGCATGTCCTCCAAAGAAGAGTAGGAAAGAGAGGTCCTTTTAACAGGACCATCCCGGGGCAGAACCAGCACAGGGTGGGTGCAGGCCCCTTGGCACTTTTAATGGCATTCCTCGGGCTTTAATTACCTCCTGTCACCACCCCCAGCCCTGACCCCAGCTCTGGGCACCAGCCAAGGCCAAGTGTGAAGCCCAGACCCTGAAAGCCATGGGGACAATTCTCCAGAGACACTTCTCTGGGGACACTTCTGCATGAAGAAGGAAAAAGCTCATCAAGGTGATCACCAGGGAGCCAGAGCACCCCTTTGGCAAACAGCACGACACATGCCTGGCACACTCGCCTGGCACAGGGGCACCCATGTACACAGCCACACGCTTGTCCAGGCACATGTCCTGGCTCCTGATGGCTATGTCCTGGCACACTCCTTTGGGTGTCCCTTGTCCCCTACCCATGGGTCCACCTAGTGCCAATGAGTATGCTCTCAGGGCACCCTATGCCTATGGCATCTTGCCTGGCACACACATGTCCAGGCACAAGTGTACAGTCAGCCCCCTTCAGACCCCCTCCTGTCTCACTGAGACCCCATCCCAGCATGCCCAGTGACCATGGGGCTCCGTGAGCAGGTGGCAGGATGCCAGCTGGATGGCTGCAGCGAGCCAGCACCCTCTTTTCCATCCCCCACCCCCCCATTCCCCTCCGCTCTGCTCCCCACCCCCAAAAAGCTTCGTTCCTAAAGTGCTGGGGCAGGGGGGGGACGATAAGAGGAGGGGGGGGGGCGGTAATGGCTGCATCTGGGCTCCCGGCGCTGCCATCATTAATTATTAAAAGCAATCAGTGCATTTCCTAGCAGAGGAGCCCAGCGCTGGGCTCTTACAGGAACAGCAGCAGCTTCCCTTGGCGGGCACCCCGGGCACCCTGGGCATTGTGCACTGATGCAACCACAGCTCCCTGGAGGGTGGCTCTGCCAAATGTGGGGAGCAAGTGCTGGACCCTCACATCCAGGAAGATGAGGCCCTGCGTGGGCTCACCTCATGACCCCTTGCCCTCCCTGGCATGGGTACCAGCTGGCAGCACTCAGCAATCCTGCAGTGGCCATGGGGTCACCCACGGGAGCAGGGGTGTCTTTGTAGGGTGATGGTAAAAGACCTGCCCCTGCCACCAGCTGGGGATCTGAGAGGAGTGCAGGACACGGGGTGGAGGCAAGATGGGCCTGGGGGTGACCAGTACCCCACAAATGTGCCCACACTGCCGCCAGGCACTGTGGTGGGATGGGGTGGGGTGGGGGTGCGGCAGCTGAAGGGCACCACCGAGTGCCCAGCATCCCAAAAGGAGAGGGCAGGTGGATCTGGCAGCCCCATCCTCACACCCTGGGCCCCACTGGCACACAGAGACATGGGGGGCAGCCATGTCCCTGCTCTCTGCCATGGTGCTAGCCCTCTGTGTGTGTCCCCTGAGTGGGAGTGGGCCAGATTTCTCTCCCCACCCTGGGGCAGCCCCACCCCGGCGCATGGAGAAGTTTTCTGGGTGCCAAGGCAGGCAATCCCCTGCACCCCGGCTTGGATACTGCAGCCCCCACCTCGCACTGTCCTCCCCTCACAGCTCTCTGGGCTGGGACCCTCAGTCCAGCCATTCTGGGGGGATCCCGAGTGGTGGCTGTCCCCCTCCCCGGGGCTGGCGGAGCTTTGCTGGGGTTACCGGGCGTCGGGGGGGCAGGGGTCGGTGCAATTTTCAACCATCCGCTGAGTATCTGCAACTGTGTTGGGGTTTGGGGGAAACTCCGGGAGCCCCCAGCCCTCCAAACCCCCTGTCCCTGGATGAGGAGAGGGCATGGAGCACCCTAAGTCCCCTGGCTCTTCCTGTCACCCCCGGGCAAAGCCACAGCACGGTTCGGGCACAGCCCCCTGCTTCCCGACCGCCCCGAGCCGCACGACGCACACTGGCTGGGGCCAGCAGGGGCTGGGGTCCTAGGGGCAGGGCTGAAGGGGTCCCCCAGATGCAGCCAGGATCCTGCTGGGCACAACATGGGAAGAGAGCAGCGGGGCAGAGGGCACAGAGTCCCTCCCAAATAAGGGCAGGAGATGGGGTGCAGGGAGCCCTGAGCCCGCCCAGTGAGGGCAGGAGATGGGGACCGCTGGGGCCGGGGAGGGCATCAAGCATTGGGCTGCACCGAGCCCCGTGGCACAGGCTGCAGCGGTGGCTCACCCCAGCCAATGCCACCAGCCCTGCCCAGGAGAGAGGGGTGGCACTGCTGCCAGCCCTGCCTGTGCCCTCGGTGACCTCCCCCAGGAGAACTGGGGTTCAGGGGACAGGTCCCAGTCCCGGTGGGTGCACAGCATGGCACGGCAAGACCACAAGCCCCTCACAGCTCTGGCAGCAGGTTCTGCCCCACTGCCAGCACCCACCGGCCCTCCCAACCCAGAGCAGCAGGCCTGGCATGCATGGGGCACCAAGGGCTCAAGGTGCCTGAGGTGCCCAGGGGTGCTGAAGGCCACAGGGGCCCCGGGATGCCGCAGGAATGTGGTGGGTCCCCAGAGGTCCAAGAAGTCCAGGGCATGGGTAGCACCTGGAGTGCCTGAGGTACCTGCTGGGCATGAATGCCCGGAACGCCCATGGAGCTCATGGTACCTGAGATGCCTGCAGTGGCCATGGTGCCCATGGTGGTCAGGATGGATGCCCAGGCAACTGTGATGCCCACAGTTCTTGGGATGCCTGCAGAGCCTGGGATGCTCACACTGACTGACATGCCCACAACAAATGGGATACCACTGGAGATCATGATGCCCACGGAGCCTGGGGAACCTGGGCTACCCACAGTGCCTGGCATGGTCACAGAGCCCAAGGACCTCACAGAACCCAGCATAACCGGAGCACCCTAGATGCCCACAGTGCCCAGTGTGCTCACAGCACCTGGGATGCCCACAGAGCCCGAGATGCCCGCAGTGCTCAGGATGCCCACCAAACACAGGATACTGGCAGAGCCCGGGATGTCCATGGAGCCTGAGATGCCCACTGCACCCAGGGCACCCATGAAGCCCGAGGTGCCCTCTGCACCCGAGATGCCGATGGAGCCCAGGATGCCCGCAGTGGCCAGGATGCCCGTGCAGCCCGGGATGCCCGCAGTACCTAGGATGCCCACTGCACCCGGGATGCTGGCGGAGCCCAGGATGCCCGCAGTGGCCGGAATGCCCGCGCAGCCCAGGATGCCCGCAGTACCTGGGATGCCCGCGGAGCCCCTTACCTCTGTGCCGCCGTGCTGGCATCCAGGATGCCGGTGCCCTGCAGCCAGCGGACCGAGGGCAGCCCGGCGGTCAGCGGCTCCTCCTTCATGGGCAGCCCCCCCCGGGGCAGAGCCTCCTGCACCGAGAACATGGCAGGGGCTCAGCGATCGCCCCTAACTTCCCTGCCCCGGGTCCGGCAGCGGAGCTCGGAACCGGGCAGGTGCCGGGGCCGCCGGGGAAGAGGCATCTGCGGAGGGTGACCGGGAGGAAGCCGGGGGGAGGCTCGAGGCGGGGGAGGTGGAGGCGGAGGCAGGAGGAGGCAGGGCCGGAGAAGTTGGAGACGAAGGAGCCCAGGAGCCAAGTGCAGGCACCGGGAGGAAAAGGGGCGGGGGGCGGCGGGGAGGGAGGGATGGGGAGGAGTGGAGGGAGGGATGGAGGAAGGCTCAGAGAGGAGGGAGGGATGGAGGGAGGCAGAGGAGGAGTGGAGGGAGGGAAAGAGGGAGGGAAGGAGGGACGGATGGAAGGAGGCAGAGGAGTGGAGGGAAGGAGGGATGCTTAAAGGAGCGGAAGAAGAGAGGGAAGGAGGGAGGAAGGGTTAGAGGAGTGAAGGGAGGGAGGCAGAGGAGGAGTGGAAGGAGGGAGGGAGGGATGGAGAACGGTTTAGAAGACGGGAGGGAGGGATGGAGGGAGGGATGGAGGAAGGCCGAGAGGAGGAGTGGAGGGATAGAAGGAGGTTTAGAGGAGCGGATGGAGGCAGAGGAGGAGCGGAGGGAGGGATGGAGGAAGGCTGAGAGGAGGAGTGGAGGGATGGAGGAAGGCTTAGAGGACTAGAGGGAGGGATGGAGGGAGGATGCGAGGACCGGAGGGAGGGATGGAGGGAGGCAGAGGAGGGCTGAAGGGAGGGCTGGAGGAAGGCTGAGAGGAGGAGTGGAGGGATGGATGGAGGGAGGAGGAGGCCGGCGAGGGGCGCGGGAAGGGGCAGGCGCGGTCCGGGATGGGGCGGGGGCGGGCCGGCGGCTGGCGGCGGCTCGTTACCGGGCGGGCGGCGGCGGCGGGCGCGACGCGGGGTGGCGGCGGCGGCGGCAGCGGCGACGGCGGCAGCGGCAGCAGCAGCAGAAGCGGGCGGGCGGGGGGCCCGGAGGGTCCGGGGGAGCTCGGGGTACCCACTGTCCGCCGCCGTGACCCCCCCGCCGCTCCCCGGCCCCGCCGCCCCGCCGCTGCCACCAGCACCATCAGCACCAGCACCCGGCGCCGCGGCCCCGCCGCTGTCCCGCCGGCCCGGGCCATGCCGCCGCCGCCGCCGCCTCCCCGGGGAGGCAGGGCCGGAGCCGCCGGGGGAGGCGGGGGCCGCGGCCGGGCAGGCTGACATCATTCCGGGGAGGAGCGGTCCCTCCCCGCGCCGGGGGAGAGGGGGGCTGCGGGCACCGGGCACCCCGGGGCTGGCGGTGGGCAGCCGCCGAGGGATGGAGCCGAGAGACCTTGGGTTCCCCAGGGGCACTCCCAGGCCTCTGGTTCCAAGCGAGCCCGGGCAGGCCCCGGGGGTACCCTGGAGGGACTCTGCTGCATCCCCCGAGATGCTCCAGAGAGACCCCAGGCAGGTCCTGCAGATACCTCAGGGTGACCCCAATGTATCCTCCAAGACACCCTGCAAAGAACCCCGGCAGGTCCAGGTGTACCCTGGAGAAGGCCCTGCTGCAGCCCCTGAGATGCTCCAGAGAGATCCCAAATAGGTCCTGGAAATATCTCTGAGTGACCTGAAAGTAGCCTGCAAGACATCCTGGAAAGACCCCAGTCAGGACCCAGGAACACCCCAAATGGGCTCTGGAGACAAGTCAGAGGAACCCCAATGCACCCTCTGAGATGTTCTGCAGAGATCCCAAACACGTCCTGGAGATACTCCAGAACAACCCAAAATGTACCCCACAGGACACTCTGGAAAGACCCCAGGCAGGTTCTGGATGTACCCTGGAGAAGACCCCAATGCATCCCCCAGGATGCTCTGGAGACATCCTGAACAGGTCCTGGAGATACCCTAGAGTGATCCAAATATATCCCCTAAGACACTCCAGAGAGACCCCAAACAGGCTCTGGAGACACATTAGAGGGCCCCTAATGGACCCTCAGGGCTGCCCTGGGGAGATCCCAAACAAGTCCTGGATGTAACTCAGAGCAACCTGAATGCATTCCCTGAGACCCCCTGGAGACACCCCAGGCCGGCCCTGAGGGGAGACCCAGCTGCATCCCCTGAGATCCCCTGGAGCCATTGCAAACAGGTCCCAAGGACACACTAAATGGGCTCTGGAGACAAGTCACAGGGACACCAATGCACCCCAGAAGACATCCTGGAGAGAGCCTGGGCAGCACCTGCAAGTACCCCAGAGGAGATCTTGCTGCATCCCCTGAGAAACCCCAAACAGGCCCCAGGGACAACCCAAACAGGCTCTGGAGACAAGCCATGAGGACCTCAATGCATCCCCCCAGGATGCTCTGGAGACACTCCTGGCAGGCCTCGGGAACACCCTGGGGACATCTCACTGTAACGGCAGCCCAGAGAGACCCCAAAGAGATCCTGGGGGGCCCAGAGCAGCACCAAGGCTCCCTGGGTGTACCCTGGGGAAGCCCCCACTGCATTCTGAGATGCTCTGGAGACATCCCAACAAGTCCTGAGACACCCCTGAGTGACCCCAGTGGATCCCCTGAGACACCCCAGAGACCCCAAACAGGTCCCCAGATACCCCAGAGCAGCTACATTGTGGCCCCCCAAGACTCCCTGTTGCAGGACTGCATCCTCTGCAGTGTCCCAAAGCGACCCCAAACACATCCTGGAGATACCCACCCCAGAGGGACCCCACTGCATCCCTGTGTCCATCCCTGTGTCCATCCATCCATCCATCCTAGTGTCCATCTGTCCATCCCCCAGGATCTGTCCACCCCCTAGTATCCATCCCTCCATCCATCCCAGTGCCATTGTCCATCCTTCCATGCCCCTGCCCATCCCAGCCTCTGTCCATCCCTCTGTCCCTCCAGGTCTGTCTGTCTGTCCATCCATCCACACCCCCCCCCCCCCCCTCCACTATCCCACCCAGATACCCCAGGGCTTGGCACACGGTGGGCACAGCACAGGGGGGCAGTGGGAGCCCCACTCCCTGCCCCCCATTTCCAGGCAGAGCTGGGCTGAGCCATGCTGGGGTGGGGGAGACATGACACATGGGTGCCCTCCACCCCCCCGGGACTGTGCCCATCGGGACCCACCTTGGCACCACTCTGCTAATGGGCTGTAATGGAGACAGCGAGGCTGGGGGAGGGGAGAGGAAAGGGGGGAGGCAGTGCGGGGGGGAAGAGGGGAGGAACGCTCAGGGCCCCCCCGCAGCAGCCACCCCACAGCAAACCTTTGTGGGGCCCAGCAGTGGGGTGGGGGCACCTCCACCCAGCCAGTGCCACCCACAGGGACCCCCCCTCGTGTCCCCCCAGCACTTGGCCACCAGGGGGAGGGTCCCTGTGGGGACCCCAGGATGGCTCCAGCAGGGTCTGGGGGGGCAGAGCAGGGGTTGGCTATGGAGGATGGGGGGAGATAAGAGGGGAGGGGGCTCACCCCAACTCCACCCCCAGACGGATTCCATGGACCAGGCTCCCCTCCCCTCCTGCTAATGGGATCCAGGCCCAGGGGAGCAGCATCAGGGTAAGTGCAGGGTGGGGCTGAGCTGGAAGGGGGGGCCCCCATTCACCACCTCCCCAGGGACCCCCCAGCCCAGAGACCACCAGGAGCACTGCTGCTACTGGGAGGGTGGCTGCCCCGGCACTGCTGCTACTGGGAGGGTGGCTCCCCCGGCACTGGTGCTACTGGGAGGGTGGCTGCCCCGGCACTGGTGCTACTGGGAGGGTGGCTCCCCTGGCACTGGTGCCCCCAGGGGTTAGCTGCCCCTGGCAGTGGGAGATGGGGACCCCTGCACAGCCAGGATCCTGTCCCCAGACCTGCCCTCTCATGAGGTGGGGACAATGGTGGAGGCCTGGGCATGGCTGGGCAGTGGTCCCAGAGGGGAGCCTCAGTGCCAAGGTGGCACAGGGACAGGCATGGGAACAGGGCTTTGGCTGTGGAGCTGGGAAAAACGACCCACAGCAAGCCCATGCCATCCTGTGCCAGACCCATGCCATCCCATGCCAGGCTCACACCAACCCATGCCATCCCATACTGGATCCATGCCATCCTGTGCCAGACCTGTGCAAAGCCAACACCATCCCCTGCCAGACCCACTCCACCCACACCAGCTCCACACCATGCCCAGGCTATACTCCCCCAAGAGGACCCCAAAACCTCCTAAGCCCCTCCACCCCAAGCCACCCAAAACACACCCCCCATGCCACCCAGGAGGTAAGGCCAGAAGGCAGATTGGTACCCACTGGGTACTTATCAAGTGCCCACCCTTTCCATGCCACAGTAGAGCCCATGAGGGACAAGCTGTGGACACATCACAGGTCTGGCATTGGGCACCAGCCTGGCACAGGGCACCACCCTGGGATGGGGCACCACCCTAGCATGGAGTGGGTGAGAGGAGCAGTCCTGTCCCTCAGGTGCAGCCACTTCAGCTCCGGCTTTATTGCAAAAAGTCAGTGGGCACATGGGCACCTGGGGAGCCGGTGCCACACAGGCTCCTGGCCCCACCCAGTGCCACCACAGCCACCGCAGAACGATCCTGGCACCAGGGCTGGCAGTCTGGGCTGCTAGGAGGGGTGCTGGCCACTGTGGCAGTCCTCATTGTCTCTCGTGCCAGGCTGAGGGCTGGCAGAAGGCTCCGGTTGCAGCGGGCCCTGGGCACCAGGGTCCTCGTGGGGGCCAACAGGGTGGTGCTGGCCAAAGTCCCCAGCCCCATCCTCTGGGGACACTGTGCTGTCCCTGTGCTGAGCTGGGGCTGGCATCCTGCTGGCACGTGCCCCTTCTGGCACCTCCTGGCCGTGGCTCGGCGCTGTCCCAGCCCCTGTCCCGCTGGCACGGCTGCCCCCGGCGGGCACTGCTGTCACTTGCTGGTGGCACAGGGGACAGGTGTCCTGCACGTAGAGCCACTTGCGCAGGCAGGCAGCGTGGAAGAAGTGGCTGCAGGGGGTGACCACTGCCACCTGCATGTCCTGTGGGCAGGGACAGGATGGCACCCAGCGGGCAGGGCACCCAGAGGGGTGTCTGGGCAGGGGAGAGGATGGCACCCAGTGGGCAAGGGACCCAGAGAGGTGGCCAGTGAAGGAACAGGATGGCACCCAGCAGGCAAGCCACCTAGAGGGGTGTCTGGTCAGGGGAGAGGATGGCACCCAGTGGGCAGGGGACCCAGAGAGGTGGCCAGCGAAGGAACAGGATGGCACCCAGTGGGTAGGAGACTCAGAGGGATGGCCAGCAGAGGGACAGGATGGCAGCCAGCAGGCAGAAGACCCAGAGGGGTGTCTGGGCAGGGGAGAGGATGGCACCCAGCGGGCAGGGGCCCCAGAGGGGTGGGCAGTGAAGGGACAGGCCTGACCTGGAAGCAGATGGCACAGACATCGTTGTGGTCCCGCAGCTGCCCACCGGTGGCCCGGGGCAGGGAGTTGATCTTCTTGGCGGCCTCCCTCCGCAGCAGGAAGCTCTTCCAGCCCGACTGGGCACGCAGCCAGACGTTGAAGTAGGAGTGGATGATGATGACAGAGGCTCCCATCCAGCTCCACTCGCCCAGCAGGGACTCCCAGGTGCCATAGGCCACCACGCAGAGGGCCACCAGGAACTCCAGCACCCTGCTGACAGCGTTCACCCAGTAGATGATTTCATCCATCCGCTCCAGGGGTCTGTCCTGCAGCAGCTCCACCATGAACAGGGTGTAGATGAAGAGGGTGCCCATCACCTGGGTGGGTGAGTGAGGAGGGGGATGGCATTGTGGTGATGGTGGGCAGGTGGCAAACCGCACACCTCTCCCACCCACAGTGCTCCTAGACCCAGCTGGAGGGGGCCCAGTAAGCTCCCAGCTGGGGAGGAGGGGGGAGAGCTGGGGCTGCTGTACCTGCAGCGAGGTGAGCGTGCAGCTGGAGACCAGGATGAGGAGGCCATACCTGCAGTGAGGTGAGCATGCAGCTGGAGACCAGGATGAGGAGCCAGAAGTCCAGCTGGAAGAAGTGGGCGATCTTGTAGGCCATGAAACAAGGGAAAACCAGCAAGAAGAGGCACATGCTGACGCCACGGAAATGCTTCCAGGGGCTCCTAGGGGAGGCACAGCTCAGCGGGGCCATGCCCACCCCAGCAGCACCCCCCACCTCTCCCCTCCCCCTGATCCTGCCCCAAAAACAGGCAGTGAGGACCTGAGGAGAGAGGGGAGCAAGGTGGAGGGACCCAGCTTGGCTCTTCCTCGCCGCCCCCAGCGTGGGGAGGGGGCCAGGTCCTGCTGCTCCTCCTGGTACCTGTTCCGGGAGGCCCCCAGCGCCAGCACGATGGGGTCGGCGATCTCGATCATGGACTGCAGCGTGGAGGTCACCACGATGAAGAGGATGATGCTGAGCAGGAAGGTCCTCTGGAGGATCTGCAGGTCCAGCAGCCCTGTCTGCAGCGCCAGCAGCAGCAGTGTCACACCCTCCGTCACTCCCCTGCCAGCAGTGGGGCAGCTTGTGGGCAGCTGTGGGCATGTGCCAACAGCCCTCTGCCGTGCCCTGGGCATCCCCTGGGGACACCTCCCAGTCACAGGGGGCCTCGGGACACCCCCATGGTGTTCCCCAGGGTGCAGAGATGGGGCCAGCTCTCTTTAATCTCTTTGTCAGAGATCAGGTGAGGGGGTCCAGGAGACCCCCAGAATGTCTGCAGATGGCACCAGGCTGGATGCTCAGAGGGACCTGGTCAGGCTGGCTCGATAGGCCAAGGCCAGTGGGATGAAGTTCAACTGGGCCAGGTGCCAGGTCCTGCACTTGGGTCACAACAACCTCATGAATGCTCCTTGTTTGGGGCAGAGTGGATGGAAAGTACCTGGCAGGAAAGGACCTGTGGGTGCTGATCAACAGCTGGCTGAACATGAGCCACTGTGTGCCCAAGTGGCCAAGAAAGTCACCAACATCCTGGTCTAGATCAGCAATGGTGTGGCCAGCAGGAGCAGGGCAGGGATTGTGCCCCTGTACTGGGCACTGGTGAGACCACACCTTAGGTCCTGGGTTCAGTTTTGGGTCCCTCACTCCAAGATGGGCACTGAGGGGCTGGAGTGTGGTCCAGAGAAAGGCAACGAAGCTGGGGAAGGGTCTGGAGCATAAATCTTGTAAGGAGCAGCTGAGGGACCTGGGGTTGTTCAGACTGGAGGAGGCTGGGGGGAGACCTTCTGGTTCTGAAAGGAGGCTGGAGCCAGCTAGGGATTGGTCTCTTCTCCCAAGGAACAAGTGACAGGACAAGAGGAAATGGCCTCAAGTTGCACCAGGGGAGGTTTAGGTTGGACATGAGGAACAATTTCTACCCCAAAAGTGTGGTCAAAGCCTGGTCCAGGCTGCCCAGGGCAGTGGTGGAATCTCCATCCCTGGAGGCATTTCAGAGCCCTGGAGACGTGGTGCTGAGGGCCATGGTTCAGTGGTGCCCTGGCAGTGGTGGCCTCCATGACCTTAAAGGTCTCTTCCTACCCAAACCACTCTGCGATTCTGTGCCAGCCAGGGCCAGAGGTGCCCACCCAAGCCCCGTGCCAGGGCTCACCTGTGCATGACGTTGCCATTCTGGAAGGCACTGAAGCCCAGCAGATAGAACTTGCAGAGGTTGAGGACAGCCAGGGCGAGGTAGGAGACAGTGAAGGTGAGGCCGACCAGGGAGTAGGGAGTGCTGCAGCACTCCGCCGCGCTGCAGGCGAGCCTGGGCTGAGTGCGGGGCTGCAGGCACAGCCCAGCCCTGCTCATCCTCCTCCCACTGCCCTGCTGGGGCTGCCCCGCCCTCCTCATCCTCCCCCCACAGCCCCAGCCCTCCTCATCTTCCTCCCACTGTCCTGCTGGGGCTGCAGGCACAGCCCAGCCCTGCTCATCCTCCTCCCACAGCCCAGCCCTGCTCATCCTCCTCCCACAGCCCCAGCCCTCCTCATCCTCCTCCCACTGCCCTGCCCGAGCAAGGATGAGAGCTCCATCAACCCCTGTCCCCCACCACAGTCTCTACCTGCTGAGGAGGAGGAAGAGGAGGCCCTGTTGGGCCATGGGACTGCTGGAAGAGGTGAGGAAGGCCAAGAGGCGGAGGGTGAAGAGCGCCAGCCAGAAGACGAGGAAGAGGAGCGGGATGGCCAGCTGGCTCCAGAGGGACACCCCCAGTGCCACCAGCCGGGACAGCTCCAGGGCCTGGGAGGATGGACACTGTGGGGCTGCCCCTCAGCACTCCCCACAGAGGACAGGGGTGGTGTGGGGGGCACAGTTGTGTGAGGGGACAGCCCTGCAGCTAACCCTGCATCAAGCCAGGCTCAGCATTGGACCCTCTGTCCCACAGCCCCCAGCCTGCAGCCCTCTGCCCCACAGCCCCATTAACCCCAATTCCACAGCTCCCAACTCTACAGCCCACATCCGACAGCCCCCAGCTCTGCAGAACCCATCCCACAGTCCCCAGATGTGCAGACCCCATCCCACAGCCCCCAACCCTGCAGATCCCATCCCATAGTCGCCATCCCTGCAGACCCCTGCCCCACAGCCCCCAACCCTGCAGACCCCATCCCATAGTCCCCATCCCTGCAGACCCCTGCCCCAGAGCCCCCAGTTCCGCAGACCCCATCCCACAGCCCCCTGCCCCTCTCACCTGTGCAATCTCCCGGCAGGCAGCAGCAGCCAGCTGGAAGGGGACAAGGACGTGGGAGGCGAGGACGTAGAGCACCTGGATGGTGGTGAGGGTGGTGGCGAAGGTGTCGAGCAGGGGCAGGGCACGGAGGGGCAGGCCACAGAGCCGAGCCAGGGCTGGCAGCGCAGGGGCACCGAACAGCCACGGCTGCCGGCTGCGCATCAGCAGAGAGCAGAGGGCACACAGGCAGAGCTGGCCTGAGGGCACAGGGACAGGGATCAATGTGGGCTCCTCACTGCCAGAAGGACGTTGAGCTGCTGGAGTGTGTCCAGAGAGGGGCAAGGAAGCTGGGGAAGGGTGTGGAGCACAAATCTTGTGAGGAGCAGGCTGAGGGAGCTGGGGTTGGTTCAGCCTGGAGTAAAAAAGGCTGAGGGGAGACCTTCTGGCTCTCTGCAGCTCCCTGGAAGGAGGTGGGAGCCAGGTAGGGGGCTTGGACATGTCACTGTTACCCAACACAACGTCCCATGGGGTCACAGCTCCTGGAGCCAGAGACCTTCACTCTGCCCAGTGCCACCCCCACATCAGGGACATTTTGGTGGGCTCAGACCCCATGTAAGAGGAAAGGAACACCTGGGGGCTGAAACTCCATGAAGTGGGCAAGGGACATGCCAGGAGGCCACCAGCCTGTTTGTGGGGCAGGGATTTTTGGGTGGCAAGGGATATTTTGGGAGGGAGTTGCCACTCACCTGCAAGGGTGGTGGCAACACGGCTGAGCGCCGCAGGGTCCTGGTACACAGCACCCTGGTCACCAAACTCCAGCTCCCGGTGGATGTAGTCCCTGTGAGGACAGTGGCTGAGTCCCCAGCTCCCCACCACCGCTCCCCAGTTCCCCCCAGTACAGCCCCTCCCCGGCCTCCCAGCTCTCACCTGGCCACCCTGTGCCCCACGGCGAGGAGCAGGGCGGTGAAGACGTGCAGGTAGAGCTTCACCAGGGACTGCACCGGCAGCACCAGCACCACCAGGCACAGGATGTGGCCTGCCGAGGAGGGGGACAGCAGGGTCAGATGGCCCCATGGAGACGGTTTCACGTCAAGGGGGGTCAGCAGGGCTTGGGACAGCAAAAGCATGAACACGGGCAGCCCTCGGGGTGTCCTCAAACACGGACATGCCTTGGAGCCAACCTGGCCGGGGCCTGGGTGTCCCTTTGTGTCCTCAAGGTGGACATCTCTAGGATGTCTCTCTGAGTCCCCATCCTATCCAGCCCTTGTATGTTCTACCATATCCCCAACCTGGTCACCCCTTGGCGTGTCCTCACCCTTTCCATCCCTGGGATGTCCTCACTGCGTCCCCAGCCCGGTCATGCCCTCGCATGTCCACTCATGTCACCAGTCTATCCCAGCCCTGGGGTGTCCCCAAGCCTGTCCACTCCTGGGATGTCCTTCAGGGTGTGCCCAGCCTGCCCCCTCGGGGCGTCCCCCATCGCGCCGCAGCCCTCACCCAGACCGCAGGCACCCCGGAGGGCGGGGGCTCGGAGGAAGGGGGGGTCCCCTCGGCGGGGCCGCAGCAGTTCGCCGATGGCCGCCGCGTCCCAGCGGTACAGCAGGTCCAGCAGCGCCAGCCCCGGCACCCTCAGAGCCACGTTAGCCACCGCCTCCAGCCGCGCCATGGCCCGCGTGGCGGGGGGTCCCCGCGTCCCGCTCCCGGCCCGGGAGGGGACAGAGGGGACCCCCCGGGGCTACCCCGACGGGATCCGCCGAGCCGGCAGGGGACGCCCGCTCCGCGCCCAGCTTGTCTGCGCGGCCGCCTCCCGCCGGCGACTGGCCGCCTGTCTCTTTGCTCCCGTTCCCTTCTCCGTTTCCTCTCCGGGAACGGCCACCGCCGTTCCGGTCCTTCCGCCACTTTCGCTTTCTCCCGCACCGCCCCTTACGCCCAGCGTGCAGCTGAAAGGTTTTGCGCCTGGGCGATACGCTGACGCCAGAACCGCCATCTTAGAAAGGGCGCAGAACGTTTTTCACGCTATGCCTTCTACCATCTTGGATATGGGCATAGGGCGGGAGGCGAGGCCATTATGGGGAGAGGAGCACCCCTCGTCATGACGTCACACCGTCGCCCAGCCCTGTGTCAGCCATCTTGGGTGTGGGCAGACAGTGAGGGCAGGTGCTGGCCGCCATTTTGATAGGGGAATTGGGGGGGCTGCGGAAGGCTGGGGTCCCTTGGGGGAAGACGGAGTCCCCTGCCCCCAGGAGGGCCTCAAGGATTGTCTGGGGCCCTCAGGGGTCGATTCAAATCCCTTGGGACCAGATGGGGTCGGCTGGGGCTCCCTGGAGTGAGCTGGGATCTTGGGGTCAGCTGGGAATGGAGAGATCCCATGGGACTGTCAGGGCTCCTGGAGGTTTCCAGGTCTTCAGGATCTCCATGTCCTTGAGATCTCTACATCCCTGAGGTCTCCACATCCTCGGGGTTTCCATGCCTGTGGTGCAGGACTTGCCCTGGTGCACTGCCAAGAGCAGAGTGAGGAATCCAGGAGCCCCTGGGGTGAGGATGCAGCCAAACCCTCTCTGGAGAGGTGCCAGGGCAAGAGGGGACACACAGCTGGCACGGTGCTGGGGATGCCATCTATCCCCAACCCTGCTGCTGCTGTTGGCACAGGCAGCAGCTCTTGCTCTGCTCAGAGGTGCCAAGAGGAGAGGCTGGTGCCAAATTCCAGAGCATCCTGTTCCCCGGGACTCGCTCAGCAAGCACAGCACAAGTCCCACCACGGGGGCTGGGTTCAGGAACCACCCAACCAGGTGGCTCAGTGGGCACAAGGATGGTCTGATGGGCACGGGGAGGAACCCAAGGGCGCAGTGATGTGTACATCACAGCAGTTTGGTGATGATACTAAACCAGGAGGAGATGTGGCCTCCATCCAGGGCAGAGAGGCCTTGCAGAGAGGTGTGGGCAGAGCAGAGAGCTGGGCAAACACCAGCTGCATGGAGTTCATTGAGAGCAGGTGCCAGCTTCTCCACCTGGCATGAAGCTACACCTAGAAACCAGAGGACAAGGGGCTGGAGAGCAGCCCCACAGTATGGGACTTGGGGGTCCAGGTGGAGTAAGTTGAGCACAAGTCACCAGTCCTGCCTGCAAGCTCCAAGGTGGAGCTTGAGGTAGTCAAAGACTTGTAGAGAATCCCCAGTTGAAAGGGACACATCAAGAGCCTTGAGTCCAACTCCCTGCTCCTCACAGGGGGGCTCCTGGTGGGTCTCCTCCATCTCCAGATGTTCTGTGCCCCTCTGACTTGCTGCTTGTGCAAGCCGCAGACGAAGCTTCCTTCCTCCTGCCAAGCTGCTTCCCCTTCCTTTGGTCACTTCTCCAGCACCATCCAGCTCTTGGTGATGGGAACACCGGCTCTGACTCAGCCTCTTTCACAACACCACAGCCCCTGCCCGCATCCTCTTGTCTTCTGAGGTCCCACATGGGTGAGGACTTCAGTCCAGTGTAGCTCATGGATTGGGTGGTGCTGTATCCCTGAAAACACCACAGCTGGGATGGATATCTTAGCTGGGATGGATTTTTGGAGGTGGATCCACAGCTGGGATGGATATCTTAGCTGGGATGGACATCTTAGCTGGGATGGACACCATAGCTGGGATGGACCGTTCCTGGGGGTGGACACCATAGCTGGGCTGGGAGGGTTAGACCAGCTGTGGGGTCTGTCTTGCTGTGGGCCTGAAGCATGGGGTGGTGACCAGCTGCAGGGCACGAGGAGGGGGTGGAGGGACCGTTGACAGGATGTCCGTGGTGATGTGGGGCAGGAGGACAGGAGGATCAAAAAGTGGGAGGAAAAGATGTTGAGTGGAGCCCTTGAAAGGGGAAGTGGGGAGCCTGCAGACATGGAGCTGCTGGTGGTGTCTCCTCACCCCCCCAGCGAGCCCCAGGCTGCTCTGCAGGTGTGGAGCTATTTCCAGTGCCTGCATCAGCCCTGTGGTGACTTGGGCTGAGAGGAGGAAAGCCAAGGCCAGGCCCAGACGTCCCGAAATCCCCCAGCGTGGTGCTTCCAGAGCAGAGCCTGTGTGCCCCAGGAAGGGCACAGCAGGCAACACTGAGGTCTGTGCCATGTGTGCCAGGTGTCCCATCACAACACATGGCACCACCCCTGGGGTGCTCTTGGATTCCCTTGTTGAGGTGGCACCACTGATGTGGAGATGCAGCCCCACGGTGCCAACCAGGAGGGGTCCAGGACAGCTTCCCCAGCACTGTCCAGGCACCCACAGCTTCTACCAGTGCTGGGTGGCAACTCCCCAGTCCTGAGCCAGCATGGATCCTGCTGCCATCGTGCTTGGCCTGGGCATCCAGCCTCCTGCTCTCAGCATGGCATCACCAGTGTGATGGTGGGGATGATGGGGAGGAGGAAGAGTTGGCACCCTCCTGGAATTCAGGGGTTCCCTTGATCCCTGACTAATGATGATGACGATGACGATGGGGAGGAGGAAGAGCTGGCACCCTCCTGGAGTTCAGGGGTTCCCTCAATCCCTGACTAATGATGATGACGATGATGATGGGGAGGAGGAAGAGTTGGCACCCTCCTGGACTTCGGGGGTTCCCTTGATCCCTGACTAATGATGATGACAATGGGGAGGAGGAAGAGTTGGCTCTCTCCTGGAGTTCAGGGGTTCCCTTGATCCCTGACTAATGATGATGATGATGATGATGGGGAGGAGGAAGAGTTGACTCTCTCCTGGAGTTCAGGGATTCCCTCAATCCCTGAATAATGATGACGATGATGGGGAGGAGGAAGAGTTGGTTCCCTCCTGGACTTCAGGGGTTCCCTCAGTCCATGAGTAATGGTTGTGATGGTCATGATGACCATGATGATGATGCTGATGATGATGGGGAGGAGCTGGCTGCCTCCTGGGATTCAGGGGTTCTCCCAATCCATGGATTACGATGATGACGATGATGATGGGGAGGAGAAGCTGGGGAGTCTCCCCAACACTTCTGCCTCCGAGGGTGGGAAACACCAATAGCTTTTGGACAAACACGGGGGGCCAGGGTGCCAGTGGACGTCAGGTGCCACTCATCAGCAGATGATGCCACCCGGGGCGGGGGGGCACATGCCTGACACCCTGCCTGGCAGCAGGAACTGACACCCACAGGCTGTGGTGGGTTGCCCAGCTGCTGGCTTCCCTTTCCTGGCACTGTCAGCGTGTGCCAAGGTTCCATCAGGAAGCAGCTCCCCAGGGATGGCCACCGGGGGACCAGACCTGTACGAGACCCTGCAGATCCACTACCCACCCAGCCCCACCCGAGGTGAGCCCTGGCACCTTGGCACACTGCAGGGGGAGTAATTTCAACCCACCACACCTGGCAGTGCCAGGGTGGCTGAGGGCATCTCTAATTTCTCCTCCTCCTCTGCAGCACCCAGATCCCGTCCAGCCACATCCTGCTGGACCATGGGCACCATCCTGGCTGTGGGCACAGGGGTGGTCCTGGTGCTGGGAGCTGCCCTCGCTGTCATCATCGCCTTGCGTAAGTGCCACCGGGGTGTGCACAGCCACAGGGCTGCTGGGGGGGCAGCCCCTGGCATCCCTGTGCCCTCCTTGTCAGAGATGTTGGGGGCCTCATGCTGGGTGGGGCAGCAGCATGAGGTGATGGGACCAGTTATGGGGTCTGCATGGTGCTGTGGGGCAGGGGGATGTGGTGGGAGCAGCTGTGGGGTCTGGGATGATGTGGGGCAGGGGGATGTGGTGGGAGCAGCTGTGGGGACTGGGATGATGTGGGGCAGGGGGATGTGGTGGGAGCAGCTGTGGGGACTGGGATGATGTGGGGCAGGGGGATGTGGTGGGAGCAGCTGTGGGGTCTGGGATGATGTGGGGCAGGGGGATGTGGTGGGAGCAGCTGTGGGGACTGGGATGATGTGGGGCAGGGGGATGTGGTGGGAGCAGCTGTGGGGACTGGGATGATGTGGGGCAGGGGGATGTGGTGGGAGCAGCTGTGGGGACTGGGATGATGTGGGGCAGGGGGATGTGGTGGGAGCAGCTGTGGGGACTGGGATGATGTGGGGCAGGGGGATGTGGTGGGAGCAGCTGTGGGGTCTGGGATGATGTGGGGCAGGGGGATGTGGTGGGAGCAGCTGTGGGGACTGGGATGATGTGGGGCAGGGGATGTGTGGGAGCAGCTGTGGGGACTGGGATGATGTGGGGCAGGGGGATGTGGTGGGAGCAGCTGTGGGGACTGGGATGATGTGGGGCAGGGGGATGTGGTGGGAGCAGCTGTGGGGACTGGGATGATGTGGGGCAGGGGGATGTGGTGGGAGCAGCTGTGGGGACTGGGATGATGTGGGGCAGGGGGATGTGGTGGGAGCAGCTGTGGGGTCTGGGATGATGTGGGGCAGGGGGATGTGGTGGGAGCAGCTGTGGGGACTGGGATGATGTGGGGCAGGGGGATGTGGTGGGAGCAGCTGTGGGGTCTGGGATGATGTGGGGCAGGGGGATGTGGTGGGAGCAGCTGTGGGGACTGGGATGATGTGGGGCAGGGGGATGTGGTGGGAGCAGCTGTGGGGACTGGGATGATGTGGGGCAGGGGGATGTGGTGGGAGCAGCTGTGGGGACTGGGATGATGTGGGGCAGGGGGATGTGGTGGGAGCAGCTGTGGGGACTGGGATGATGTGGGGCAGGGGATGTGGTGGGAGCAGCTGTGGGGACTGGGATGATGTGGGGCAGGGGGATGTGGTGGGAGCAGCTGTGGGGACTGGGATGATGTGGGGCAGGGGGATGTGGTGGGAGCAGCTGTGGGGTCTGGGATGATGTGGGGCAGGGGGATGTGGTGGGAGCAGCTGTGGGGTCTGGGATGATGTGGGGCAGGGGGATGTGGTGGGAGCAGCTGTGGGGTCTGGGATGATGTGGGGCAGGGGGATGTGGTGGGAGCAGCTGTGGGGACTGGGATGATGTGGGGCAGGGGGATGTGTGGGAGCAGCTGTGGGGTCTGGGATGATGTGGGGCAGGGGGATGTGTGGGAGCAGCTGTGGGGACTGGGATGATGTGGGGCAGGGGGATGTGGTGGGAGCAGCTGTGGGGACTGGGATGATGTGGGGCAGGGGGATGTGGTGGGAGCAGCTGTGGGGTCTGGGATGATGTGGGGCAGGGGGATGTGTGGGAGCAGCTGTGGGGACTGGGATGATGTGGGGCAGGGGGATGTGGTGGGAGCAGCTGTGGGGACTGGGATGATGTGGGGCAGGGGGATGTGGTGCTGTGGGGCAGGGGGATGTGGTGGGAGCAGCTGTGGGGGTTGGGATGATGTGGGGCAGGGGGATGTGGTGGGAGCAGCTGTGGGGCAGGGGCCGTGGTGATGTGAACAGTTCTGAGGTCTCTGTTGCTGTGGGGCAGACGTGCAGGGCCAGGCGGAGCTGTGGGCAGCGCGGGCAGAGCTGGCAGCAGCTGGCATCTCTGGGCTGCCAGACCCCAACAGTGAGTGGGGCCCTGGGGGCTGCTCTCTGTACTCCAGTCCTTGTGCCCAGCGTCCCCAGCCCCTGTCCCTGTTCCCCGTCCTCAATGTCCCCAACCCCTGTCCCCAGCCCCTGTCCCCAACCCCTGCCCTCCTTCCCTGTCCTCAGCCCCTGTCCTCCAACTCCTGGCCTCCAGCCATTGTCCCCTGCCCCTGCCTGTGGTGCCAACCAGGCCACTGCCAGCTCCTCTCCCTCACCCCGCGGCAGGTCCCCGGAGCTTCGGCGAGAGCCCAGGAGCAGCGCAGAGCCGCAAGGACCGGCTGGGTAAGGTCCCTGGGAGCGGGGGTGGCACCCATCCCTCAGCGCCCCCTGCCCGGGCAGCTGGCACCGTGACCCAGGGCTGCCCCCTCCACAGGGCAGTGGCTGCAGGGACTGTCGCTGGGCTGGAGGTACCACGCGGGGATGATTTACTTCTTCTCGGCCGACCGCAAGGGCTGGGAGGACGCAGAGGCTGCCTGCCGCTCGGCGCACTCGCACCTCACCTCCGTCACCAGCGCCGACGAGCAGGTGGGCAGGGCGGGCACAGCGCCCAGCGGGCACTGCGCCCAGCGGGGACAGCGCCCAATGGGGACAGCACCCAGCAGGGGCAGTGCCCAGCGGGGACAGCGCCCAATGGAGAAAGCGCCCAGAGGGGACAGCACCCAATGGGGACAGCACCCAGCAGGGACGGCGCCCAATGGGGACAGCGCCCAGTGGGGACAGCACCCAATGGGGACAGCGCCCAATGGGGACAGCGCCCAATGGGGACAGCACCCAATGGGGACAGCGCCCAATGGGGACAGCACCCAGCAGGCACAGCGCCCAGCGGGGACAGCACCCAATGGGGACAGCACCCAGCAGGGACGGCGCCCAATGGGGACAGCGCCCAGTGGGGACAGCACCCAATGGGGACAGCGCCCAATGGGGACAGCACCCAGCAGGCACAGCGCCCAGCGGGGACAGCACCCAGCGGGGGCAGCACCCAGTGGGGGCAGCACCCAGCGGGGACAGCACTCACTGACATCTTCTCCTGCCCACGCCCATCGGTGCCTTCTCCTGCCCACACACCCCTCGATACCTCCTGCTTGGGCATCCTCCTCTCCATGCACTCCTTGACAGCTTTCTCTTGCCTATGCACCCTCCTGCCCTGGCACTCTCAACACCTTTCCCTGCCCACACCCCTGCCCCCTGCTGTGCCTCTTTGCCCACCCCCGTGCCCTGTCCCACAGGACTACCTGGCACGGGAGGCACGGGGAGGATCGTACTGGATTGGACTGGAGTCCACTGGCCCAGAGAACTCCTGGCGCTGGGTGGATGGCACCACCTACTCCAAGGCCCTGAGGTGAGCAGGAGGATTGGGGGGAACACGGGGGTGCCTGGCTCCTCTGGCACCACCCCACTGACTCCAGCTCTGCCCTGGCAGTTTCTGGGCACCGGGGCAGCCAGACAGCACCGACCATGGGCAGTGGGGCCAGGAGAGGTGTGCCCAGATCCACCCTGTTGGCAACGGGCTCTGGAATGACCACAACTGCAACTTCTCCTTTCCCTGGATCTGCAAGAGGAGCCTGATGCCACCCTGATGCCACAGTGATAACCACGGTGCCAGGTCCACTGCCAGCCATGCTGCCAGGCACACCACTGCATCCAATGCCAACTATGCTGCCAGCCACACTACCAGTCCCTTGGCCTGCCTGGATGACCCTCCCAGGGACCTCTGCTCCCCCCTGGAGTGTGCCAGCTCCCAGACTCATGCCCATGCCATGATGCTGCCACTGCCCCCTGCATCCCGGTGCCACCCCCACACCCAGAGCCCCCTGCCCAGCTGCGATTAAACCACTCCTGCTGCACCTCCTCCGCCTGCCTCTTGCCCTCCCTGCTGAGGGTGGGTTGGCTCCACCCCCACCCAAACACAGCCAGGTGCCCCTCGGCCTTGGGCACCTTTGTGGGCATCAAGCTCTCATGTCATGGGGGTCCTGCAAGTGTCATGGGAGGGGCAGATCTGTCCCCTCGCCCTGTGAGCATGGGGGGAGGGGGGCACAGGGACCCCTTCCTGCTAGCAACACCCACAGGTGTGCCCAGCTGGCATCACAGCCAGAAAGACCCAGCCCAGCTGCATCCCCACCACCTCTGATGCCCACTGCCCCTTCAGGTTTACTGCTGTGGTTACTGGGGAGACATTTTGTGGTCTGCCCACCTTGGGCAACCCTTACACAGGGCCAGGCAGCACCCAGCCCATCCTTGGCACACCAGTGGTGGTGGCAGAGCTGGGCATGACAGCTCCTGGTTCTCCTGGCACCCAGAAACAGCCAGGACAGGACCTGTGCCCTGCAGAGCTCTGTGGGCTGCTGTTGTCACCTTCCACTGCCGTCCGCTGTCTGGGGACAACCACTCCCCTGTGCCAGGCACATGGCCACGTCCTGTCCCACTGCCTGCCTATTTCATGCTCCAGCTTGGTGACCCTGATGCACCAGGGCCAGTTGTCCCCTGTCCCCAGAGGTCCCTCCTGTCCCAGGGTGACCATCTCCAGCCTTCCTGACCCATGGCTGTTGCTCTGGGCACCCTCCACCAGCTCTGTAACACCCAGCTGGGGACACTCCAACCCAGGGTCCCTCATGTGGAGGGGATGAGGGCACCCAGCACCCATCCAGGTGCCAGCTGGCAGAGGTTTGGCACAACCAGCCTCTTTTTGCTGACCCTGAGGAGACACCACTCACCATCCTGAGAGCATGAACGTGGCAGGAAGGTGGCACTGTCCCAGCTCCAGATGGATTTTTATCCCAGAATCCCAGCATGGTTGGAAGGAACTGCAGGAGATCATCCAGTCCAACCCCCCCTGCTAAAGCAGAGTCACCCAGAGCAGGGTGCCCAGGGGCACAACCAACTGGCTGAAGGTTCATCTCTGTCCCTTCACCCATCTCACCCATGAAGATGTTGAGTAAGACAGGACCCAGGGAGGGCCAAGCTGAGCTCCAGCCCTCCCTGCACTGCTGAGCTCTGTCCTTCAGCCATGTCTCAGGAGCCAGGGAGGGCCAAGCTGAGCTCCAGCCCTCCCTGCACTGCTGAGCTCTGTCCTTCAGCCATGTCTCAACCCAACCTCACTGCCCACTCAGCCACCCCCATGCTTCCTAAACGTGGACACAACACTTGGTGCTCCTCAGACCTCTCATTTCATAGAATGCTTTGGGTTGGAAGAGACCTCCAAGATCATCGAGTCCCAACCCTCCCTTCCACTAGAAGGCATCAAGAGGGATAAATGGATTCAACCTTGCTTTTTTCTGGTTGCTCTTTGCTCTTTTATTCTCGAGCCACTTCGCTTTGGACCATCCCCTTGGGGCTCAGCCACCCCAATCTTTGCATCCCACCCAGAGGGATGCTGAGCTGGAGCTCAACGAACTATTTTGATGCCCAACTCCCGGTCTATGGCTTGGAGGAAATGTTGGTTGAGGAAAAGCATCTCCCCATGAGGCAGAAGCCGATCCAGGAGGCTATCAGCCACCTCAGGTCGGAGCAGGACATCAGCACCAGGGCCCAGGAGATGCAAGGAGTGGAGCAAACGAGGAGCCAAGCGGCGTAAGGTGATCTCAGCCAGCAAAAGGTTCTCCTGGGGGTCACAAACCAAGGCCAAGGCGATGGCCATCACTGACAGCCAGGCTACTGTCACTTCTTCGGGGAAAGGGTCGCCAGGGGGCAGTTGGAAAAGTCCCCCTGGGGCATCCTGGAGAGGGATGGGGTCGTCGGGGAGCTGGGGGAGCTGGGGGGAGAATGGGCGAGCTGAGGAGGACTGCAGGAGATGGCACTGGGAAGCCACTTGTCTGGAAGAGAAGGGAGACCCCCCCCCCATGCTCAGGTTGGCCACCATCTGGGGGGGCAGAGCTTGGCAAGACCCCCAGGGCTGTGGTCCCACAGCCCTGGGGGTCTTGCCAAGCTCTGTCCCCCCCCCCCCAATGGGCACCTGAGCCACCCAAGAATGGGAAACCTCCCAAAAATGGGGGTTGTTGGCATGGTTGGGGGGGAGTTGGGGTCCCAGGGAGGAAAGAAGGGGTGGCATAAGGGCCATGAGGAGCCTGGGCACTGGTGTCATGGTCATGGGGGGGTCCCACTGAACCCAGCAGCCCCAAGAAGGAGAATGTCCAAGCCCAGAGGTTCTGCCAAGTTCAGCATCCCCCAAAAAGAGGGGGGTCCTGAATGGGGGGTGTCATGGTACTGGGGGTCTCACCAAGTTTGGCATCCCCAGGAAGCAGGAGATCCCATGGAGGGAGGTGTCACCACCCTGAGGGTCCCGGAAAGGGAGGGATGCTGAGGGTCCCACTGAGCCCAGAGCTACCAAGGAAGTCCCAGGGAGTGGGGTGCCACCACCCGAGGGGGCTCAGGAAGACTAGGGGGGGTCATAAATCTGGGGGTTCCAGGAAGGGGAGGGTCGAGTGCAGGCGATCCTACTGGGCACAGCATCCCCAAGAAGAAGGGTCCCATGGGGGGGCGTGTCTCTTGGACTGGGAGGGCCCACGGAAGACGGGGAGCCCACCGAGCGAAGGGTCCCCCGGAGGATGTGGTACCAGGGAAGGGCAGAGGCCCGCGATGGGGGTGTCCCGCTGAAGGGGGACGTCCCAAGGAGGGAAAGAGTCCCACGAGGGAAGGATCCCACGAGCCCAGGGCTCCTGCCGATCCCAGCCCCATCCCCGGGAGCGGTGGCAGAGGGTCCCCGGTACCTGGCCACGGCCAGCAGCTGCTCCTTACGGCGAAGGCGTTGCCGGCGGGGGGTCGCGGGCTCGGGAGGGGTTCCGAAGGTTCGCGCGTACAGCACGCGGCAGGGGGCGGGGCCCGAAGGGGCGGGGCCGGGGGTCTCGGTCCCGCCCAGCGCCAGCAGCACGAGCGCGCGCACCATGGCAGCGCCGCGCGACCCCCGGCCCGCGCCCAGTTCTGTGGAGCGGGGCGGAGTCAACCCACTCCTCCCGCAAGTTGCTATTGGCCAGCAGGGGCAGCGGGACTCTGCCGGGATTGGCGCAGCTCGTGGGAGGGGCGCGGATTAGCCGATGAGGAAGCAAGGGCGGCGGGCATTGGTTGAGCGGCAGAGCAGC
Organism: Indicator indicator; assembly: GCF_027791375.1. Taxonomy (NCBI): domain Eukaryota; kingdom Metazoa; phylum Chordata; class Aves; order Piciformes; family Indicatoridae; genus Indicator; species Indicator indicator. The sequence continues at coordinate 14,272,171 of NC_072032.1, read as the reverse complement.
TTGGCCCCCACCCACTGCACGGGAGAGAGGCGCGCCGTGATTGGCCAAAACGACGCGGGCAGGCGCTGATTGATGGATAGGAGCCGGCGGGCGGGAGAGGGAGGCCGAAGCAAGGGCTGGGGTGGGGGCACAGGGAGCAGGGCCTGGGGGACAGCTCGGCCTAGCGTGAGGATAGAGCCACCCTGAGGGGTGACAGCGCTGTGACGAGCGAGGGCACACACGGACACCACATGGCCTGGGGGTAAGCGTTCCTCCGTGGGATGACAGGGCCTAGGGTGTCACAATGTGCCCTGGTAGACACAGAGCCACTCCAGAGGGGAGTGACAAGATTGAGGGTACTCAGATGAGAGGATCACCCCCGAGGGGTGACCCGGACACAGCAGCATGGCCTAGGGAACACAGACCCCCTGAGGATGACAGGACCTGGGGGACACAGGGACATTGAAGGGGGTGTTGGCAGGGCAGAGGGGTGTCACAGGATGGCCTGGGGGACACAGGATCACCCTGCTGCCAACAGGACCAGCAGCACAGGAGCCCTGTGGCAGTCACAGGGCTGGAGCAGGAGGGAAAGAGCCTGGGGGTAGGGTCCAAGATCACCTGGGAGCTGGGTGACAGGGCTGGGGGTGGTAGAACATGGCACTTCCTCCTGCCCCATGAACAGCCCTGTGTGTCTCCCTAGAGCCTTCTCTTCTCCAGGCTGAACAACCTCAGCTCTCTCAGCCTGGCCTCACAGCAGAGGGCTTCCAGCCCTAAGATCATTGCTGTGGCCCCACTCTAACAAGTCCCTGTCGGTGCTGTGCTGAAGATGCCAGAGCTGCCCCAGCACTGCAGGGGGGGGGGGTCTTAGCAGAGCCCAGCAGAGGGGCAGAATCCCCTCCCTGCCCCTGCAGCCCCAGGACACAGCTGTCTCTGGGCTGTGCCAGCTCACAGACACCCAACCCCTGCAGCCCCTTCACTTTGTGGTGCAGTCACAGAGCAGGCCAGGGGTTTGTTCTTCCTGAAGGAGGAGTCTTTAAACAAGTGATTAAAAAAAAAAAAAGAAACAGAACACATGGGGACAGCCCCACGGTGGCAGTTCTCGGCCGAGGAGACGTTTCCCACCCTCCCCAGCGCACCCATTCCAGGCAAGTGCTTGCCCCACATCACGGCATCCCCATGGGTTGCCCAGATCCAGGGTCAGGATGGAGCCCCTCCTGCCCCACAAAGTTAACCCGAGTACAAACTACTTTAAATAAGGGGTTCCAACTCCCCCAGACAACCCCAGGCTGAACAGTCAGTAACAGTTATGAGGGGCACTCCCCAAGTGCCTGCTCTCAGGCACCCCCCACCCCCTGCCAACCCCTGCAGCACCCACTTGGCTGCAGAGGAAGTTTAAGTGCTTTACAGCTAATTCTGCCAATTAAACCCCTGCTGGGCCACTCCTCACCCAGCCCCAGAAAGGGTCTGCCCAGCTCTATGACCACCCCAGGGCTCAGGTGGCTTTCTCAGGTTTGGCACAGTCCCCTCTTTGGCCCAGGGTGCAAGGGGAAGGGGGTCCCTTGGCTCAGGCCCCAGAAGAAGGCTGAACCTGGCAGTGACTTAGGAACAGTCCCAGGATTGTCATGTCCCCATCCTCAGCTACACCCACCCCCAGCCATCAGTTAGGGTAAACCCTAACCCCTTGTTTGGGTTAAACAAAAGGGGTCAAACCACAACCATGCCCCCCTGCACCCCTTGCTGCTCTGCAGGGCACTGTGCAGAGGAGGCCAGGGGGTGGCCAGGTTTCGGGCTGGGAGATGGTGCTTGATGGTAGCCCCAGGAGCGGTGAGGGTCTCCTGGGAAGGAAGGGGGTGTCCTGGGAAGGAAGGGGGTCCCCGGGGAGGGGTGGAGGGGCTGTATGGTGACCCCCATGTCTGTCAGAAGTTCTTGAGGCGGCTGTAGAACTCCCGCTTGCTGCGTTCCCCTGCCCAGGTGCGGCTCTTCAGGCGGAACTTGCGCAGGTCCTCCGTGAAGTCCTTGTGGTGCATGGGCCGATAGTCCTGGGGCTCACAGTGGCTCTGGGCAACCACGGCCACCATCAGCACTCACAGTGTGGGTGGGAATGCCCCACACCCTTCCAGGGACAAACCCACCCCCTCCAGGGGCAAACCCACCCCTTCCAACCTCTGGAGGTACCAGTCCATAGAGGAAGCTCAGAGCCAGACCTCTCTTCCCCTACCCAAGGTAGAGTTTGGAGAAGGGAAAAGAGGTTTTTCACCTCTCTCCCAGCCCAGGACCCCCTTCTCACACACAAGGGTAAAATAAAGGGGTGGCTCACCTGGTACTGGGGGAAGAACTCTCGGTACCCCCCCTTCAAGACATAGAGCTCCGGGTAGTGGAGGTTGGGGTACTCGTTGCAGGCTCGGTCCTTCTCCCTGACGAACCGGCACCTATGGGACAGGTGATGGGGGCAGGGGATTGGCACCCAGCCAGCATGTGGCCATGGCTGAGGACTGTCCACCAGGGCCCCAAACTCACATCCTGGGCCCCCTCTCCAAGGAGAATTCACAGTGGAAGATGACAATGACCCTCTTGCTGGCATCGAAGGGCACAATGGGCTTCTTCAACAGGAACTGCTCCACGTCCCGCTCCAGCGGCAGGTTCACGGCACCCTGGGGCGGGAGAGGAGGAACATTCATCTCCCCCTGCCCCTTGATTCAGCTAGGGGCAGGGGGGCTCAGAATGCTGCCTTCGGCCTCCCTCCCAACCCCATCTGCAGGGGCACCATCACCCCTCCCTCCTTTCAACCATGAGCCTTCCTCCTGCCAGCTGGGGCTCAACACCTTTGGGGGTGTTGCTCAACCCCTGTGGGAGGCTCAGAACCTTTGTGGGGGGCTCCTCAAACCCTCTTGGGGGCAAGCTCAGCACCTTTGGGAGGCTGCTCAAGCCCTCTGGGTGGGGTCAGCCCCTCTGAGGTTTGATGATTTGAGAACCTGTCCACCCCATCCCCAGCCCAGGGTGGTGCTCACCTTGATGTGTCCTCCCTCATACTCGTAAGGGTACCTGCAGTCCACGATCACACAGCTCTCAATGAGGCTGCTGAACTGCCCTGTCAGCACAGCCACCATCTGTGGGGAGAAGCTTGTCACCAAGGAGGGGGACACAGAGGGGGCAGGATTTGGGCAGAGGAGGCTGCTTTGCCTTTACCATTTCAGGGGAAATGTACTTCAGGTCCTGGTGTTTCCCTTCCACTGTCTGGAGGACATAAGCCTGGAGAAGAAGCAGGAGGCTGGGTCAGATCTGTTCCATCCTGGGGACACCTCTGTCACCAACTCCCCCACAGCCCAGAAGACCCTCTGCCTGCAAGGTCTGCTTCCTAGCAGGGGATCAATCTACCCAGCATGATGTGGCCATGGCATGGGGCTGGCATTGGAAGAGCAGCAACTGGGCTCTTAGCCTGCTACAGCCTGGAAAGTCACAGCCTGAAGCCCCTTTGTCCCCAGGCATGGGCCAACAGCTGCATTCAGGCTCTTACAGCAGTGCTGGTGGTCCCTTTGTGGAAGGGTGGAGAGGCATCACCCCCAGACCCACAGCAAACCCAGGGCCCTACCTTAGAGAAGTCCCCGATGAGCTCTCGGTGGTCTTTGGCCAGCAGGTTCTCGATCTCCTCGTGGCAGTAGGACCTGGAGCGCAGCAGCCTTGCTTTCTGCAGGGACACAGACCAGAGGCAGTCCCCTGGCATCAGCAGGGGCTCTGGGCCATGAGACAAGCACAGAATCCCCAAACCCAGCATGGTAGGGGTTGGAAGGGATCCCTGGAGATCACCTAGTCTAATTTCCCTGCTAAAGCAGGGTCACCCACAGCAGCTTGCCCAGGATCACAATGTCCAGGTGGGTTTGAAGTCTCTCCACAGAAGGAGACTCCACAACCTCTCTGGGCAGCCTGCTCTAGGTCTCCAGCACCCTCACAGCAAAGAAGTTTCTCCTCATGTTCAGATGGAACCTTCTGGCTTTCAGTTTGTGCCCTTTGCCCCTTGTCCTGTCCCTAGGTACCACTGAGAAGAGTCTGGCCCCATCCTCTTGCCCCCCACCCTTTATCTCTTGCTGATCATTGCTCAGATCCCCTCTCAGGCTGCTCTTCTCCAAGCTCAACAGCCCCAGGGCTCTCAATCTTTCCTCCTCACAGAGATGCTCAGCATCTTTGTAGCCTCTGCTGGACTCTCTCCAGTAGTTCCTTGTGTCTCTTGAACTGGGGAGCCCAGAACTGGAGCCAACACTCCAGATGTGACCTCACCTGGACAGAATAAAAGGGGAGAAGAACCTCCCTTGACCTGCTGGTCACACTCTTCTTAATGCACTCCAGGAGACCATTGGGCTCTGAGCTCTGTCCTCCATCCACCCCACTGCCCACTCATCCACCCCACGCTTCCCAAAGAGGACATTATGGAAGAGCATCTAAAGCCTTGCTGAAGCTGACGCCCCCCTGCTGCTCTCCCCCCATCTCCTCAGCCAGCGATGGCACCACAGAAGGCTGTCAGCTTGGTGATCAGTCCCGCTGGGGACAGGCTGGCCCGTGCCAAGGACACCTCCCCCCCTCACCCACCGGCTCCGCAGCCGCCTCCTCGCCAGGGGTCCCGGCCACGCTCTTCCGCCGCTTGGTCTTGACGGGGGTGTCCCTGTCCTGGGGCCGCTCGATGCGCTTCAGGATGGGCCTGATGACACTGCTGGGCATGGAGGGCGAGCGGAACAGCTGCCGGCACTTCCCGCGCCTTACCACACACTGCGGGCAGAGACTCCATGATGCTGCTGCCCACGGGGGCCTGGCATTTTCCCCAGCACCAGGGGGGTCCCACTCTGGTGGCCACATGCCACCCAGAGTGAGCCCAAATCATAGAATCATAGAATCACAGAGTCACAAATGATCATAGAATCATAAATCATAGAGTTACAGAATCACAGAATTATAGTCATAGAATCAGAGTCATAGAGTCAGAGTCATAGAATCAAAGAACCAGAGAATGAGAGAGTCATAGAATCATAGAATCAAAGAACCAGAGAATCAGAGAGTCATAGAATCATAGAATCACAGAACCAGAGAATCAGAGAGTCATAGAATCAAAGAACCAGAGAATCAGAGAGTCATAGAATCATAGAATCACAGAACCAGAGAATCAGAAAGTCATAGAATTAAAGAACCAGAGAATCAGAGAGTCATAGAATCAAAGAATCAGAGAATCAGAGTCATAGAATCAAAGAACCAGAGAATCAGAGAGTCATAGAATCAAAGAATCAGAGAATCAGAGTCATAGAATCAAAGAACCAGAGAATCAGAGAGTCATAGAATCATAGAATCACAGAACCAGAGAATCAGAGAGTCATAGAATCAAAGAATCAGAGAATCATAGAGTCATAGAATCAAAGAATCAGAGAATCAGAGTCATAGAATCAAAGAATCAGAGAGTCATAGAATCACAGAGTCATAGAGCCATAGAATGTTCCAGGCCGGAAGGGACCTCCAAAGGTCATCCAGTCTGCCCTCCCTGCAGTCACTAGGACATCCTCAACTAGATCAGGTTGCCCAGGGCCCCAGGCTGGTTCTTCTCACCAACCAACTACTTTACCATAGAACCCTGATGCCAGACCCCACCTTGGATGTCTCAGGGGGGCTCTATGAAGCCCTCCAAGCTCCCACATACCAGCTCTGCCTCCTCCTTCCTCACCAGTGGCGCAGTCAGCAGGTTCTCCATCCCCTGTGGCACATCACCATCGCTCTGCCAGGGACCACAGGGAAAGGAGAGGATGGATGAGTCCCACCCAGCTGCTTCTCACCCCACCCTGGTCAGGGATGGAGTTCATGCCCAGGGCCCATCCCAACCCCTACCTTCATCTCGTCCTCATCCAGGATCTCCATGAAGCCATCATCTTCCTCCTCAGACATGGAGGAGGTCAAGGAGCACCGGCGGAGGACGATGGGGCTCTCACCTTTGGGGACATTTTCCTTCTCGGGGGTGTCAAACTGGGGAGGACACAACACACATCTCAGCAGTGGGGACAGCCCTGCTCCAGCCCTGTGTGGGGGCAGAGGGTCCTCTCCAATCCTCGTGACCCCCAGTCCCTTCAGCTCCTGCAATGACAGTTCACCAGGGCAAACAAAGAGGCTGCAGCAGCAGGGCCCAGCTTAACAGCCCATGCAGCAGTACCCCCAGCCCTGGACCACCCCCCAAAAGCCCTCTCCAGCCCCTCTCACCAGCAGGTCAGGTGCAGAGCCAAGTCTCTGGGCAAAGCGATCCTTCCCCACACTCCCATCACTGGTGGCCAGCCGGCCACGCTGACCTGGCCTCTGGGGCTTCTTGAAGACAAAGCCCTCCTGCAGGGAGGGGGCACAGTGTTAGCACCCCCTGCCCCTTCCTCAGCTTCCCCCCAGCCTTGCTGCCCCCCTTACCGTGTCCTCAGGCTCCCTCCGGCCTCTCTTCTCACAGCCGTTGAACTCCCGGGAATGGGAGATGTTCTTCAGGGCTGGGCTGGCCCCCAGGAGCCATGGCTGTGGGGCAGGTTGTAGGGGTGAAAGGGCTGCACAGCCACTCTGCCTCCCCAGCTCCCCCAGATCCATCACTCCCTGCCCCAGCTCAGCCCCGCAGAGCCCCCAGGACTCACCGGCAGTGACTGGATCCTCCGGATAAGGAGCTTGTTGCTGCAAGAAGCAGGGAAAGAAAAGGATGGCATGAGAGAAGGTGGCCTGGACTGGTGGTGTCACCCCCAACACAAGGCTGGCATGAGCCTTCCCAGGTCCCCACAGTGGGGCAAGACCTCCCCAGAGCTGGCACAGCTCTCCAAAGGACCCTGGGGCAGCAAAAGCTCCAGACACTGAGCAACACTCCCGGCTGAGACCCAAGCCTGAGGAGGACACAGGGACAGTCTGGCTCTGGGGACAGGGACAGCCTGGGCATGAGGACAGCCTGGCTTTCAGGTCTGGGGACAGGGACAGCCTGGCTTTTGGGTCTGGGGACAGTCAGGGCACAGGGACAACCCTGATTTTGGGTTTAGAGACAGGAACAGCCTGGCTTTTGAGTCTGAGGATGGGGGCAGTAAGGGCACAGGGAAAGCCTTGGTTTTGGGGACAGGGACAGCCTAGCTTTTGGGTTTGGAGACAGAGACAGCCTGGGCATGAGGACAGTTTGGGTTTCAGGTCTGGGAACAGGGACAGCCTGGTCACACAGCCTGGCTTTAGGGTCTGGGGGCAGGGCCAGCTCCTTCACTCACTCTTTGAGAACTCTCCCAGTTTCCTGCACTGCTTTCTCGAAACTGCCAGGAGATGAAAAATGAGATTAGGAAGGGGGGAAGGGCAGCACCCCAGGAGCAGCCCAGAAGCCCTGGTGATGAGGTGGGAGGCATTCCAGCCCCACAAAGGGTTAAAACCCATCTGGACACCACTGGTTTCGGACTGGGGGAACCCCAACCCGGGGCGGAGGGGGTTGGAAGCAGCACTGCCCGGGTGGTCCAGGGCCCCCTGCTGACCTCTCTTCTGGCCCAGACAAAAGGCGGCGGCGGCGGCTGGCAGCGGCTGCCGCTCTCCACCTGTATGTAAATGCCACCTCCCCCTCCGCCGCGGGATGCTGGGCGTGCTGGGGACACTGGGACGCTGCCCGACCGCCATCTGGCCACGCCGGTGGTGGTGGGACGGGGGCTGGCGTGCCCCCATAGCTGAGCACACCCCCACAGCTGCCCCAGCACCACCATCTGCCCCCCAGTTACTCATTCACCAGCACATCTGTTCTGCCAACGGCTGGGGACAGGGTGACAAAAGCCATCGGCATGAGGTGGGGGTTGGAGGGCAGCTGGCACAGCACCCCTCAGCCCCTGTACAGAACAAGGCGGGCAGCCCCAGGAGCGGAGGGTGGAGGTAAAGGCGAAGAGGGACAGCACCCGGGGCTGGGGAAGGCATGGGACAAGGGAAGCAGCCAGGGGGGCGAGGGGAGGTGGATGTGACACGGAGGACAAGGGACACTCACACTTCCTCCAGCGCCACGGGGTCCTCCTGCGTGGGAGAGTCCAGCCCCACTCCTGCAGGAACAAGGGGCAGGGGTAGCACCGGTGGGGGGGAGGTTTGGGCCCCACTGGGAACCCAGCTATGTCCTGCCCCCAGGATTCGATCCTAGAGGGTTCTTTGCAGGATATGTCCCCCCTCACATCCCAGCTGGGCTGCACTGGGGAGGGTCCCCTGGCCATTGGCACCCACTGGCTGCTTATGGGGAGGGACCCTCACCCACTCCTCCCATGGCACAGCAAAGGGGGTGGCACTGCCCTCGGGACCACCCAGGACGTCCCATGTCACCCTGACCAGGAACCGCACCGGCGTGGTTCATGTCTGAGCCCCCGGAGAACAAGACCGGGGGGAAGGACACCGAAGGGAAGGAGCTGCAGCCAGAACAGCCAAGGAGGAAGTCCCCGTTTGAAGGAAGTCCCAGTTTGAAGTCCCATCCTGTAGTCCCAGTTTGAAGGAAATCCCAATTTGGAATCCCAGTTTGAAAGAAAACCCCAGTTTGGAGTCCCAGTTTGAAGGAAAGTCCCATTCTGGAGCCCCAGTCTGAGGGAGAATCGCAGTTTCGATTCCCAGCCTGCAGCATGCGCGGGGCTAAACGCCCGGTGGGACGCGCTCGCGGGGGCTCCCCATGTACACCCCAAGAACCCCCTCCGCAACTCCCCCATCCCCCTCCCCACATGCAGGAACCCCCTCCTCCCCCCCCGCCCCCCCGCGATATCCCACTGCTAGAAGCCCACCTCGCAGCCCCAGCCCCGGGGGTTTGGGGCTGGGGGTAGCACCCATCACTCACCCGCATCGGAGGACTCGGAGGACACGGAGTCCCGGGAAGAGCCCGGGGCAACCAAGCTGGGAGCCATGTCCCTGCCAGCCCACCGGCCCTGCAGGGACAGTCCCGCCACCCGCCGCTTCGGCGTGTCCCCGTTGCTGCAAGGAATGGGAGGGATGGGGGGTGTCAGCCCTTGGGGGACACCCCTGCCACGGGGCAGCGTCCTATCACCCCACGACCACCCTCCCCAACCCCCCCATACCGCCACGGGGCAGCGCGGGGAGGCGTAAGGGAGGGAACACAACTGCACCCACGCGTGGGGACAAACACTCCCCCCCCGGAGTCCCCCTACCCCAGGTGCCACTCACCTGCCCAGCCCCACCAGCTTGTCCATGCCCAGCGCTAAGGTGCTGACCGGCGACATGGTTGTTGGCGACACGGCGATCGGTGCCACAACCGCCGGCCCGCGGGACCCGGGGCCGCCCCGCGCTGCCATCGCGGGGAAGGTGGAAGAGGATTGGGGTGTAACTCGGAGGGGGGGGCGGGGAATCCAATTAAACCCGGGTTAATTAATATCGATAGGAAAGCTTTACGTGCTTCCCCTGGCGGGCCGTGCCCGGTAGCCGGCGCCCGCTTTTCCTCGGGGCGGGGTGGGGGGGGCCCGGCCGGGCGCGCGTTGCCGCCGCCCCTATTTATATTCGAAAAATAACAGGGGAGAAGCGGGGGCGGGGCGCGGCCGGGGCGGGACACGGAGCTGGGGGGCATGGCCCAAGGAGGGGGGGCATGGCCTGAGGGGTACGGCCCAGGCGGGGGAATACATGGCCCAGAGTGGGGGCATGGCTGGGGGGTACAGCAGGGACGTGGCTGGGGGCAGAAGGGGGGGCGCAGCCCGAAGGGGGGTCACGACTAGGGACACACATGGCTGGGGGGTACAGCAGGGACGTGGCTGGGGGCAGAAGGGGGGGCACAGCCCGAAGGGGGGTCACGGCTAGGGACACACATGGCTGGGGGGTACCACATGGCTGGAGGTGGGACAGCAGCGGGAGGGGGGCAGGAGACAAAGGGGGGGTATGGCTCAAAGGAAGGGGAGGGGTTTGTGGGGGCACGTCTGGTGGGCTACAGCAGGGGTGGGATGGATGTGGCTGCAGGGGATGTAGCCCAAAGCGGGGGTATGGCTGGGGACTCACGTGGCTGGGGGGCAACCACATGGCTGGACTGGGGGGCAAGACCCAAAGTGGGAGCATGGCTGAGGGAGCACATGGCTGGGGGGGGTACAGAGGGACCTGGCCTAAAGTGGAGTCATAGCTAGGGGAAGGCATGGCCAGGGGGAAGTGTGGCTGGGGGGGCAAATGGGGACACGGCCATAGGGGATGTGGCTGGAGGGGAAGACACATGGGAGGGGGGAGGGGGGGCACATGGCCTAAAGAGGAGGCAAGGTACAGGGATGGTGAGGGGGTGGGTGGGATGTACAACCCAGAGGGGATGGCTCATGGTTCAAAATGGGGGCAAGGTTTTTGCGGGGGGGGGGGTAGGGGGGGGGAGGTGAAGCACACCAGGAGGGATGGGGGACAGAAAGGGCATAGACCAAAGTGGATGAGGAGCAGGGCAGGGGCACCACTGCTGGTGTAAATGGAGGGGTTCATGGCTGGGGGAGAGCGTGGAGAAGCACATGGCTTGGCAGGGGGGAGCATGCATGAGCAATGGGGCAGCTTTCAGGGGTCCTAGTCTTTAGCCACAGTCCCCCCTCAGCCCTGTGCTAGCTCTCAGGCTTCCCCTCGCTCCACTGTCACACCCAACCAGGACTGCGTCTGGGTGCCCCCCACTCCTCCTGCCTCGTGCCCAAGCCACGTGCCACGATGTGCCCCCACCAAGCCACGGTGCTGCCCAAACCCCAAACCGAGCTCCCTGTCCCCTCCTCCGGTGTCCCCGTGCTGTCTGGGGAGGGGGTCTCCAGTCTGGCCAGGGGGGGCAGGACCTTACTGGGCTGTGGCAGCGTGGGTGGCCTATCACCCATTGTCCCCAACCCCATTCTTCCCTTTCAGTGGGGAAAAGAAAAGGGGAGGGGCTGACCGAGGTGGAGACCCCTGCCCGGCCAGGGCAGGGGTATGCAGGGGGGGGGGGGGGAGGAGTGGGGGTTGCAGCTTTACCGGCTGGGGAGGGGCTGTGCAAGGCGTGGGGGTCCTGCAACCCCTCCAGGAACATCCCAGCACATCCCCATGTAGTGGGGAGTCAGTGCTGCTGGAGGTCCCCGGGGTGTGGGGAACAGGGCTACAGCCCCCCAAAATGACCCAGGGTGGGGAGACATCCCCCCGGGGGGCGTCCTTCCCCCTCCCCTTCTTTCCCCTCCCAGCACTCCAGGGTGGCTGTGGGAAGTCATCACTGGCCAGCAAGAGCCCTAATTGCTTCCAGCCATCCAGCCTGGTGGGCTGCAAACAGAAGCTGCTCCACCTCCCAGCCGTGCACCCCACCCTGTGCCCCACAGCCATGTCCCCTCCCTGTGCCCCCGACCGTGCACATCCCCACACCCACCCCAGCCCATCCACTCCTTCCTGTGCCCCTCCTGCTACCATGTGCCCATCGACCCCCACCCCAACTCATGCACTCCTCCGTGTGTGTCCCCTGAGCCGTGTCCCTCTCCGTGTGCCCCTCAGCTATGTCCCTCTCCACTCCCCTCAATGGGACCTCTCCATGCCCCCTTTTACTCCCTGGGGATGGGAGCCTCCCAGGGATTGAGGAGGGCTGAAGATCCCCTTGCCTACAGCAGGACCCACACAAGCTCCATCTGCTCCATGGCAGGGGACGGAGGGGGTGGGAAACAGTGGTGTCCCCCCTAGAGCTCCCTATTTGCCCAGGGTGTCGCTGAGCTTTTGGCTGGAGCCGTGGGACACGGTGTGGAGGGGCTTCAGGGTTCACTTTAATGAGCCCACAGCATGAGCTGCCATAAAAATTACTCTAATTAATGAGGGCAGCAGTGTGTGTGGGGGTGGTTCCTACCCTACAGGGTGGCTGAGGGTGACCCACTGCCTTGCCAAGCTCCTCACCAGGGTGGGCCTTGATTCCACGCATGACATGGCATGGCTTGAGGTGACACAGTGGCAGGAGGAGGGTACCAGCCTCTGCTTCTTGCTCTGCTGGTGCCATGTGGTTAAGGGATGGAGCATCCTGTGGTCCCCAGGTCCAGTGTGGCACAGTGACAGGGGATGCAAGAGGAGGGTACCAGGATCTGGCTCTTGCTCTACTGGTATCCTGTGGTTGAAGGATGGAGCATCCCAGGGTTCCCACGGTCCTCATGGTCCTGCATGGGCAGCAACACTCTGTGTCACCATGGGCCACCAAAGCCACCAGCTCCAGCTTGGAAATGTGGTGCCTCTGAGTCGGGATCGAGCAGTTTTAAACATTTCAGATGTTGGTGAATGCAGGAGGAGGAGGGTGGCAGGGAGATGCTAAGGGGCTGGCAGTGATGGTGGCACAAGGTGCGTCTGGCAGTGACATGGGATGTGCTCTGCCAGCACAGCCACGACCCACAGCCATGGCACAGGCTCTGGGCAAGTTCAGAAGGTGCACCCTGAGGCTCTTGGGGCAAAACCTCCCCACCCTGAAGCCTTCTTGTCAGCTGTGGGGGAAGGAAGCTGTGGCGGGGTGGGGCAAGGGCGTCTCCATCTGTCCCCCCCTTCCTGTTTTGCTGGTTTCTGCTCTGCACTCAGAGGAGGCTAAAGATGCTGCAGAGGGTGGTTCTGTTTCAGCAGGGTGAATTTGGTGCCAGTTTGGCCTCAAACAGACCTTTGTAGGCCACTTTTATCCGCAGGGAGAAGCAAACCAGGAGCGAAACCTCCTTGATCCCTCATTTCACAGCAAAACAGGGGGAGGGGAAACTGAGGCATGAGTGTTGCAGAGCTGCTGACTCCAGCTCTGGGCTCTGCCATGCTGAGAGAGCAGGCAACAGTGGCAGATAACCCTCCCATCACCAGGACCTGTCTCTGCATTGTCCCCATCCCACCTCGCCTGGGATGGAGACACTGATGAGGTTTATCGGCACTGCCAGTGTCTCGCCCAGCCCCAGTATCACTGCCTGCAGTGCTGTAATCTGCCTGCTCCTGCCTGGGCAGTGGGGCAGCCCCCATGGGCTGTCTGAGCCCCATGGTGGGATTTACAGGGAGTGTCTGCCCTGGCTGAGGCACCCATCCCAGCTCAGGCATCCTTCTCTGTTGTCTACCCAGCTGTGGTGTCCACCCCAGGGAAGATGTGCTGCTCTACTCAGATGTCCACCTCAGCTGTGATGTCAGCCCTTCCATATCCCCTTTCCCAGAACCCTCAGACCCTCCCTGCCCCTTGCACAGAATCTCTCAGACCTCCAACACTCAGGATCCCCAGATCCCCACACCAGTACAGGTGAGGAGTTGGCCTGCTGGCAAGCAGCTCTGCAGAGAAGGACCTGGGAATGCTGTTGGGCAAGTTCCCCATGAGCCAGCAATGTGCCCTTGTGGCCAAGAAGGCCAATGGTCTCCTGGGGTGTATTAAGGAGACTGTGAGCAGCAGAGAGTCTCTACTCTCTACTCTGCCCTAGGGAGGCCACATATGGAGTCCTGGCTCCAGTTCTGGGCTCCACAATGCAAGAGAGACAGGGAACTGCTGCACAGAGTCCAGGGGAGGCTACAGAGATGCTGAGGGGCCTGGAGCAGTCTGTGAGGAGCAAAGGCTGAGGGCCCTGGGGCTGAGAGCCTGCAGAAGAGCAGCCCCAGAGGGGATCTGAGCAATGCTCAGCAAGAGCTGAAGGGCAGGGGGCAAGAGGCTGGGGCCAGGCTCTTGTCGAAGACAGGCCCAGGGGCAAGGCTCCCATCTGAACAGGAGGAGAAGCTTCTTTGCTGTGAGGCCGCCCTGGAGCAGGCTGCCCGGAGAGGCTGTGGGGTCTCCTCCGCTGCGCAGGCCGCTGTGGGTGACTCCGCGTTAGCAGGGGCTGGCCTGGCCGAGCCCGGCGGTGACCCCCGCCCCCGTCCCGCGCCGTTCCCGGTTGCCAGGCGACACGGCGCTCCCGGCGTGCCCCGCGCAGCCGTTGCCATGGCGGCGGACGCGCGGCGCGGGCCCGGCCTCGGGAGGCCTCATGGCGAACGGCGGAGCCGAGCTGCGGGATCTCTACGGCTGGCTGGACACCGTGCCCCTGTCCCGGCCACGCAGGAACATCGCCCGGGACTTCAGCGACGGGGGTGGGACTGGGGGAACCGGCAGGGCAGGCGCCGGGAGGAGCTGGGCTGTGCATGGGCCTCGGCCTGGGGCTGGGGTCCCGGCGTCACCTCTGCCCCCAGCTCCTTCTCTGCTCCCCCAGTGCTCGCCGCAGAAGTGGTGAAGTTCTTCTTCCCCGCCATGGTGCAGCTGCACAGTTATGTGCCCAGCAGCTCCACGCCACAGAAACTTGCCAACTGGGGCCATCTCAACAGGTACTGGGGGACCACCCTGCTTCCCCTCATACTGAGGGCATGGGGCTGGCCTGCAGAGTCTCACTGTGTTTGTCCTTGCTGGAGAGCAGCAGGGCAGGGACTTGGACCTGAGAAGCTGGCCTCTGTGAGTTTCATGAGGTCCAGCAAAGCCAAGTGCAAGGTCCTGCACCTGGGCTGGGGCAAGCCTGGATATCAGTGCAGAAGGGGGACGAAGGGCTGGAGAGCAGCCCTGCAAGAAGTCTTGGAGGTGCTGATGCTGGACACAAGCAGGCAACATGGACTCAGTCCAGGCCCAATTGTGCCCTGGGCTGCATCCCCAGCAGCATGGGCAGCAGGTGGAGGAAGGGAATTCTGCCCCTCTGCTCCACTCTGCTGAGATCCTCACCTGCAGTACTGGGTCCAGCTCTGGAGTCCTCAGCACTGGAGAGACATGGACCTTCCAACACAAACCAGGGTTAGCTTGAGCTGGGTCACTCCAGAGTAGGGCTGCCCCTTGTCTGAGCATGCTTCAGGCAGCGTGGTGCCCAGCTCCCTGCCCTCCTGGGTGCTCATTTGGCTCTTCCTTAGGAAAGTGCTGAGTAAGCTGAACTTCTGTGTCCCGGATGCTGTGGTCCGGCAGGTGGTGCAGAGCCGGCCGGGCACGGTGGAGCAGGTGCTTCTCCTGCTGCGGCAGAAGATCGAGGAGAAGCAGAAGCAGAACAAGGTGATGTCCATCCCAGGCCAGGTCAGCAGGGCCTGGGGAAAGAGAAGCACCCAGTGTCCTGCTTGTCAAGTGCTGTGTGTTATGGGCTGGAGGGAGATAAGGGCAAGCAGTGACCCCACAGATTGGTCAGTAGCACAGGGATGGATTGAGCTCCATCACTGTCCCCCTCAGCACTGCCATCTCCTTGTCATGAGCATCCCACTGCTGTCTAGGAATTCTTGCTGAAATACAGTGGACCAAGGCCAATGGGATGAGATTCACCAAGGCCAAGTACTGGTTCCTGCAATTGGGTCACAACAATCCCATGAACTCTCCAGGCTTAGGGAAGAGTGGCTGGAAAGTGCCTGGGAAAGGACCTGGGGCTGCTGGTCAACAGGAGCCAACAGTGTGCCCAGGTGGCCAAGAAGGCCAACAGCATCCTGGCTTCTGTCAGCAATAGTGTGGCCAGCAGGACCTGGGCAGGGATTGTCCTTCTGTATTGGGCCCTGGTGCAGCTGCACCTAGTGGTGGAGTTCCCATCCTTGGAGGGATTCAAAAGCTGTGTAGATGTGGTGCTGAGGGCCCTGGTTTAGTGGTGACCTGGCAGTACTGTGCTAATGGTTGGATTTGATGATCTTAAAGATCTCTTCCAAACAAAACCAGTTCTGTGATTCTATGATCTTCCTGTCGGCAGCTCCATGGGGAAGCACTGTGGGGAGATCTGAGGCAGGGCAGCCCTTTGCGTGGGAGCTGCTTGGGTGGCAAGGCCTCAGATGACAACTCTGTGCCATCATGGGTTTGCTTTGCAGCCTTGCCTTGCCCCTGGATGTCCCTGCCAGTGACTGGAGAGAGAGTGTTTGCTACAGGAAGGGCTGTGGCTGTGGAGCAAACCTGAATTGAGGCAGATGGTGAGTGACCCACAGCTCGTGGCCAGGCCTGATGGGTGTTTTCCTTCCTCTCCCTGCAGGATTCAGGGGGACAGGCAGTGCTGGAAGAGGTCAGCTACCTGGAGACAGGTCTGTTGGGCTGGAGGGTCCCATCTTGGCTGTGCTATGGGTTCCCTGAGTCCAAACCCAAACCTGTCATCTCCCTGGTCCCTTGGAGGGGGCATACAGAGCCTTGTCTGGTACTGGGTCACCCAAATGATGAACCTGGCCAGCACTGGGGGGACAAGGGACATTGCTGGAAGGGGGTGTCCCTGTGGAGGGAGTGGGCAGAGCTGCTTGGGCAGGTCGTGGGCTAACCGCTGCCTTTCGCAGGCTACTGCAAGGCGAAGGGTGGCACAGGAGGAGGCTGTGCCCAGGAGTCTCCCAGGGCTGCCGGGTAAGGGCGACATGCCCCTCCTGGGTGTTTCTTAAGGGATAGGGCTCAGGGGGTCCCCACGGGTGTCCCCTGTGCCATGTGTGGGACAGGACATGGAGGAGCTGGTCATGTGTGAGCCCTGTGGCCTGTACAGCTCTGTGGGCTACAGGCAGCATTGCTGGAGGGGTCAGTTGTTGGCCCAGTATTTGCTTTATTGGTCCAGGATGAAGAAGAGCCACCATGGCTACGTTCAGCCTCCCCCAGGGGACACTGATGTCCACTTGCAGCTGGCAGAGAGGGAGCAGGCCCTGCGTCTGGCACAGGAGACCATCCAGGTGAGCCCAGCCTCCCTCCCCACTCCCTTTGCCTCTCCAGCGATGGTGGTGGACACCTAAACAAGCATTTGCTCAGTGACATCAATCTCCAGGGCTGCTTCTGTCTCTGTAATGTGTTCTGGTGGCACTCTCTGGCACAAACATTCTCCATGTGGCCCCTGGACCATCCTGGGGTGCAAGCCAGGCTCTGGACACCCCAGACTTGCCCCTGTGCAAAGAGTGGTTTTGAAACAAGTGCTTCATTCAGCACTGGCTCTGGGCTGCCTAAACCTGGGGCTTTTCTGCTGGAAAACATCTCAGATGGACAATATTGGAAGAGTGGAAGCAATGCTGGGGGGGACCTTGCATGGAAAGGGTTATCACCAGGTCCTGGTAGGTTGTGTTTTAGGGAAAGCGTTGAGTGTGGGAGCTAGAAGAGGGACCCTAAACCTGGCACTGGTGCTCTGCTACCTCAGTTTCTCCTGACAGCAGATGCTGCTCAGCAGCCACACCAGCCTGGCCCTGCATTCCCTGTCCTTCACTGTGCCCCACCCCGTGTCAGGCAGACCCTTCTTGCTCCCCGCAGAACCTCTCTAGGGTGTATGAATCAGTTCCAAAACTCATCTCAGGGGTCTGGGGGTGTCTCCTTTCAGATCCTGCAGCTGAAGGTGGCAAGGTTGGAGCAGTTGCTGCAGCTCAAGAACGTGCGGATCGATGACCTCAGCCGGCGGCTCCAACAAGCTCAGTGCCACCAGTAGTGAGCGGACCCCCCCTCAGTGCCAGCCTCACCTCTCCCACCCATGGGACCTCCTGCTGAGCTGGAAGGAACCATCCCAGTGCCTCTCAGTTGCCCCAGCTCACAGGATGGACTCTCAAGAGCAAAAGCCAGAGGTGGCAGATGCAGAAACAGGGACACCCTGCCCACCTCAGGGATCACTGTTGGTGGCAGCATGGTGACACTGCTCAGCTGCCCAGGCCAGGGAAGATGTTGTGCTGGCAGATGCTGGAATTTAATCTCTTACCCAAATCTCTGTGTTTTTTTGTAATCTCTGAGAAAATCCGTGCCTGGTCACACAGACCTCTTTGGGGACAGCTGGGCTGGGCCTCAACCTGGTACTGCCCATGTGCCTGTGACTGTCACCTCGCCAAGGTCACCTGTGGCCTTTTTAGGGTCAAACCCAGATGTTTTTTCCAAGGCGTGTCCCAGCGGAGGGGCTGAGCTGTGCATGATGTCACACGTGCTGGAGGTGACACCACAGCTGGGACTGGAAGCCTGGGAACAGAATCTTGGTGTTTTAAGTGTTCTGGCATCTGGAGGCTGTGCCTGGAGCCCGGGGGAGGACGCAGGACAAGCAGGGGAATATCAGCTTTGAACCCGGGTTGTCCCATGTCCTGTGTCCCACGTCCTGTGTCCTTGTTAGTGTGACCCAGTCCTGCCCGCTCCCCTTGAGCCTGTCGTCAATGGGGATGGCTCCTGGCTGCCTCCCCCCGTTATTCCCAGGTGGGTGAACGTGCTCTTTGGAAGGAATCCGGTGACGTTCTCCTGGTGGGACCTGTCCCAGTCGCCTTTCCCACCCTCTGCTCCCTGACACCCTCTTCCTTCCATCCCTTGATGTTCCCTCAGAGGGAGGTGACCTTTCCCTGTGCTCTGTCCCACTGGCAAAGGGATGCGCAGGCGCTCACTCCCGGGGGACAGACCTCCATGAGCCCCTTTTTGGGGTGAGTTTTGCTGCTTTGTTATTTGTTTTGTTTTCCTCAAACGGAAAACGATGCTGTGGGAGGATTTCCCTCACTTTGCCGTCTCCGAACGCTGACTGGAGCCCCAGCCCGACCTGAGGTGCGTCACAGCTCGGCGAGACTCGGAAATTTGGATGTGAACACCAGAAACTGATCAATAACAAGTTGCCAAGGCAACCGCCTCGCGCAGGGGTCGGGGTTGGGGGGGCCCCGAGTCCGCTCCGCCGCGCAATGCACCCCGCCGGCCCACACGTGGCGCCCTAGAGCCTTGCGCGCCCGCCCGCTATTGGCTGCCGCAGCCTGTGGCCGTGCCCCCTAGCAACAATCCCCGCCCTCCTGTGGAGCACCCCGACCCAGCGAGGAGGGGCAGCCGCTGTGGGCGTGGTCAAGGGGCGTGGGTGTCCGAGACCCAGGCCAATGGGACGGGCGGGGGGTGTGTCTTGGCCAATGGGAGGGAAGGGGGGCGTGTCCCGGCAGTGGGAAGCGGGGAGCGCGGCGGCGGCGACCGGGACGTACTGGCCCGGGTGAGTGAGGGAGGGATGAGAGGACCTATGGGGGGGGTCGAGGCTGGGGAGGGACAGGGGACGGACCCGCTGGAGGGACACCTGCCCTCTGGCTTTCCTCTTCTCCAGGGCTGCGGGGGGTCTTTGCCCCCTTTCGGCATAACCGTCCCGGGGCGATCTCCGGTTTCTCAGTGTTCCGGTGGGTTGGGGCAGGATGCTCGCCCACCCGCGCCAGTCGCTGGTGTAGGGGTCTGGGAGTCCGTCCCCGCGTCCCCTCTTGCAGCAGCGGGGCGCGGAGTGAAAACAAGGAGGAGGGAGGGGACCCCCGCACCCACGCGTGACGAGGACTGGGGCCACGCGGGTGATGGCGGAGGCAGATTGGGGCCATCCGGTGCTGTTCGGGGCGGGGAGGTGGGGGGGCAGAGGCGGGCGGGCACTGCCGCCACCTCTCCTTATCTCTCCTCGCCCCGGCCTCGGCGTGCTGGGGAACCTCGGGAAGGGGCTGAACGCTGGGGACCCACCACCGGCGGTGCTGGCGCGGGGCTGTTGATGGGATCCGTGGCGTGCTCACCACCACGGAGATGCAGACGAAGAGGGTGTCTTGACCCCCTCAAGGACACGGGTAACCCGTGGGCCTGCCGTTCACTTCTGTTGCTGCCCACCCTGGTCCCCAAACTGTTCTCACTCCTTGCCTCAGCTTGGGTGCCACTTGGGCTGTGCCCTGCTGCCGCAACTCTCCTGGGGAGCCGTACCCTTGCTCGGAGTCTCCTCCAGCCTCATGCTTCCCATGGGCACGTTTTGGTGTCCCCAACACATCTCTTGAAGCATCCCAAGATCCTGGGATCTTTTCCAGGCTGGATCATCCCAAAGCAGTGCCCAGGGTATGGAAGCCATGGCAAGGGTCTGTCATCTCCTGTCCTCATCCTTTCAGCTTTGCTGCTTTTTTATCTCATTTTCCCCAAAGCTGATGCTGTTGATGCTTTTTTCCCCATGATTTTCCCTGTGCTCGCAGGCTGGGCTGCTGACAGGGCTGTTTTGGGCACCTGCCTCCTGCTGCTGTGTTTCTTGAGTGCTTGCTGGTAGAACTAGGTTCACCAGTGGTGGGAACAGATGCCCATAGGTAATAAAACCTCGTTTTGGACCTCCCCTCCCCAACTCTTGTGGGTCTGAGTGAGCCCCAGGGTGGAGGTTTAAGCCTCAGCTTCCATCAAAGGGATCTTTGGGGTGTCAGGTCCCAAAGCCACAGTGGAAGATGAGCCCTCTCACTCCCAGTCCAGCTCCAGTGGTTCCCCCCACCCTGAGGCTGAGGATGCTGTGAGGGGGCCCCTGTTATCCTGGGGGGCTGCAGCTCTGTGAAGGTGGCATCACGCCTGGGCAAAGGGGCTTGAGGGAGTCTGGATTTGGGGTCTGAGCTGTTGCTGGCAGCCAGTAAAGGCTCTCCCAGCTCAGGGCTTGACATGGTGGCTGCTGGAGCCTTTTCAAGGGGAGGAACAGGGAAACTGAGGCACAAGGCACTCTGAGCTCGGTGCTGGAGACACGATGCTCTTGTCCTGGGTGTGAATCCTCCCTTTCCCTGGCATCCCTGAGAGCTGGCAGAGCAGGAACCAGGGCTGGCTGGGTCTTATGGTGGAGTGGGTAGAGGGGCTGCTGCCCATCCTGCCCTGCCCATGCCCATCACAGCTCAGCGTAGTGCTGGGTGCAGGCCCTGGCACGTTGCCTACCACTGCCCAAAGCCAAGGAGCTGCTGTCAGGCTCCTCCCTGGTCGGTCTGTACCGGAGCAGTGCCGGAGTCGCAGCCGTACGGTGCCGCCGTGTCCGGGCTGCTCGGCTGGCCCTGGCACCCAGCCGGAGCCAGCGGCTGCCCTGCCAGGCTCTGCCTGCCCCTGCCTGACCCTGCCCGTTCCCTCCCCAGCTGCGGTAGCCCCTGGACGATGGCCTCCTGCCCCTGCCTTTGAAGTTTCAGACAAGGACAGCCACTGCAGGGACACATGGCTACGGCCAGCAAGGGTGAGTTTGTGGCATCCCCCTCCTGCTTGCCCACCCCTTCTTGTTCCCTCCTGGGGTCCTTGCTCTGATGTGGGGCCAGGCTCCACATTTGATGCTCTTTTCTGGTGAAGCCCCTCTGCCTGTGACACTGCCAGGGGGGGGTCTTGTGGCCTTGACAGGGAGTTCCCTTTGCCCATGGTCCTGCTGGGCCTCCTGTCCCCCTGCCAGGGAGTTCTTTCTGCACATGGTCCTGCCAGGGCAGTCCTGTGTCCCTGCTGGAGGGTTCCCTCTGCCTGTGGCCCTTCTGGGGGGGTCTTGTGTCCCTGCTGGGGGGGGGGGTCCCTCAGGCCTTCTGGGGGTCCTTCTACCCACAGCCAGGGATGCAAAGGCTGCCTGAAGCTGCCTGCTCTGTGCCCAGGGAACAGTTGAGCTATGGAGCCTACAGCATGGGGACAGGGCTGGGGGACTTTGCTGCTGTTTTTCTGCTGCAAGTTGCCAGTGAGCACCCACTGAGGGGACTTGTGGAGGGGTTGGGGCTCCGGTGGGGTGCTGTTGGCACTGCTTAGCCATAGTCCCCACTCTGGTGATCGACGCAAGCCCTGGCACCCCAGGCAGGGGTGTGGGAGGCTCTGAGTGCTGGGGTGCTGCGGGGGGGGGTTTCTGGCCCCTCGCAGACCCCATCTACCTCCTGGAAAGGCTCCTGGAGAGGGAACCCCAAAAGACTTTGGCAGTGCCGGGCTTGGGGAACCAGCTACTTTGTGCTGGGAGGGGCCCCTGAAAGGCTGTGGCAGTGCCGGGCTTAGGGAGCTAGGTGCTTTTTTTTTTTGTGCTGGGAGGGGACCCTGAAAGGCTCTGTCAGTTCTGGGCTTTGTCTGTAGTGGGGGAGGACTCCAAAAGGTTCTGGCTGTGCCGGGCTTTGTCTGTGCCCGGGAGGGGACCCGAGAGGCTGCTGGCCTGAGGTGCCCTGCGGCAGCAGCTCCCGGCTCTCCGCCGCGCCGAGACAAAGACCGAAGAGACTCTTTGTGCTGCTGCTGGGCGTGATTGTGTCTCCCTTTGTGTGCCCGGCCACAGCTCTGGCTTCTGCAGCTCCTTCCCCGCTGCTGCGGGGGTGTGGGATAGCTCCATGCCGGGGGCTCCTTCCTCCAGCCGGTGGTGAAGCATCCTCTGGCTTCCCGGTGGGATGAGGGCCAGGCGAGTGGTCCCTCGGAGGCAATGCCAAAGGACAGGCTGGTTGCCAGCCCTGGGCTGCCTTGTTCCTAGCAGTGTGGGGGAGAGGGGCTGAAGGCTGTGTGTGGGGGGGATAGTGTGATGTTTGGGTACCCTTGAGCTCCCCAGGTGCTGCCTTGCTCCCAGCTATGCCTTCACTGGGGGGGTGATACCCTCATTTTGGGGGGTGTGTGGTGGCCCTGAAGGTGGCACCTGCTTCCAGGGCTTGTGATTGTTGCTGATACATGCAAGGTAGGTGGCCCCCACGATGAGGTGTGGGTCAGAGCCCCATTGTGATAGGGTGAGGTTTGGAACCCCAAAACCACCCTGGAGGTGCCTGGAGAGTGTGGCACCAGCCTGGCTGCTGGCACACTGACTGCACAGGGTCTGACACAACCTGGTGACCTTCTGCTGTGCTTGTGGTGGGACTTGAGATGAAACACAGCAGCTCTGGGTGATGCGCTGCCTGTACCCCTGCCTGTGCCTCCCCTCGCTGCTGGCTGCGTGCAGGACACTCATTTAGCCCATAATGAGGTTTTCATGCAGATCCAGCTGCCCCTTCCACCCTGCCCCATGGGAGCTGGGATGGGGTCATGGCACAGTGCAGCCTCCCAAGGTCACTGGGATGTGTGCCAGGGGGTGACCCCATTCCCAGGGCAGCTGCTTCCTGGGACAGCTGCCCGCAGAGCCTGGCTGCCACCTTCTCTTCCTCTGACCTCCTCTCCCAAGGGTCTCTCCACGCTTCACTCCGAGCATCTGCTGGGCATGTTTGGGATTTCCCTCACCGATCTCCTGGCAGTGGTCATGGTTTGGCTCCTCCAGTGGCAGCCAAGGGCTGGGTCTTTGCCCAGCACCGCAGCTCCTGGCCAGTGTGCAGGATCCATGCACCTCCCTGGGCTTACCCTGCCCTGTGGCACCCATAAGGGCTCTGTGGGGCTGTGCCCTGTGGTGGAGGGGGATATGCTGGGAGTTGCTTGTGTTTTGGTGAGGAGGGTCCCATCTGCATCCCCTTGCCTAGCCTGTTGGTCTGTGCTGTGTGCGGGGCAGGGATCTGTGCCCAGCTGCCCGGCCGAACAATGCCCGGCTGTGGCATCCCGGCGTGCCTGGCCCAGCACAAAGAGCCCTTTCTCTGAGCAGGCAGCAGCAGGCTGCTCCTGACTGCTGCCAGATGGATGCCACAGGCCACCAGACTGGGGCTTCCCTGGGCTGCACCCAGGAGAGAAGGACATTGAGGTGCTGGAGCATGACCAGAGAGGGGCAGTGAGGCTGAGCGAAGGGTTTAGGGCACAAGTCTGGTGAGGAGCAGCTGAGGGAGCTGGGGGTGTTCAGCCTGGAGAAAAGGAGGCTGAGGGGAGACCTACAACTACCTGAAAGGAGGTTGAAGCCAGGTAGGGGTTGGTCTCTTCTCCCAAGGAACAAGCAACAGGATGAGAAGAAATGGCCTCAAGTTGCACCAGGGGAGGGTTAGGTTGGATATTAGGAAAAATTTTTGCAGTGAAAGGGTCCTCAGGCACTGGGACAGGGCTGCCCAGGGCAGTGGTGGAGTCACCATCTCTGGAGGGCTTTAACAGATGCCTGGATGAGGAGCTCAGGGACGTGGTCTAACAGCTGTGTGCAGGGAGATATTAGGTTGTGGTTGGACTCAATGTTCTTAAGGTCTTTTCCAAGCAGTGATCCTGTGAGAGGCTGATTTTCCCTGAAAGCCGACAGGGAGCTTATTGCAAAGATGCTCGTGAAAACACCCACGGTGTTTCTGCCTCTGTGTGGGCTCCCACCACCCATGGGGGACCTCAGTGCCCCCAGGCAGGTGCCTGTCCTTACAGGGCAGTGGCACATTTGGGTTCCTCTGGGGTTTGCTCTGCAACATGCTGGCAAGCCTTGGAGCCCTGCCCGGCACCCTGGGACAACCTTGGAGCCCTGCCTGGCACCCTGGGACAGCCTTGGAGCCCTGCCCGGCACCCTGGGCCATGTGGGAAGCTGTCCTTGCCCTTGTCCTTGTTCCTGTGCATGTCCCCTTCCAGCACAGCTCCTGTCCCCACTCATCCCACTCCTCTGTGCTGAGAAAACCCCGGGAGCGAGCTCATGCTGCTGAGCCCAGGGGACAGATAGGACCCTCTGGACATGGGCTGGTGGCAGCTCCATGCAACTCCCCCGTGCTTGAAGGCAGGCTCTCTGTGGCTGCTGCTCACCAGTGTCCATCTGCCCCTTCCCAGCTGCTGGTACTGGGTGTGTTTGAAATGAGGCAGGGGGAAACTGGGGACCTCCGTGACCAACAGTGCTCCAGCCTCAGTCCAAGCCTGGGGGATGCACAGGGACAGAGGCTGGGGACAGAGGGGCCACATCCCAGGCAGGCAGGATGTGACAGCTGGGCTCTGTCCTCTCCTCCCCACGCAGGCAGCAAGGCCAAGGGGGGGGCTGTGCGCTTCGCCCCCAGCCAGCCCTCCGAGGGGGCCCATGGCCATGTCCACTTCGACGAGAAGCTCCACGACTCGGTTGTGATGGTGACACAGGAGAAGGATGGCAGCTTCCTCGTCAAGGTGGGCACCTGGGGGACCAGGGAGGGGGTGCTCTTGCCACCTTGGCCCAGCCCTGCACCCAGCAGTGGAGCTGGGTCTGTCCTTGTGGCTCGGTGGAGTGGGTGGAGCTCCCTAGAGCTGCCTGCTTGTAGCCCCCTGAGCTATGGGCAGCAGCTCCAGGGAGGTTCCCATTGCTGGACATCACTCCATCTCCATTCCAGCTCTTGGATTTGGAGGGGTTTCTGACCCTGTTAACTCCCTGGCATACCAGGACAGGTCCTGGGAGCACCCCAAGAACCCAAATCCTTCCCTGTGGGCAGCTGTGATGCTCCTGTGGGCATCTGGGGTGCTTGGCTCTGGATTCACCCCTTCAGCATCTGATTCTTGTGGCTGCATCCAACCTCTGCCAGCCAGGGGCACAAGTTTGGGGCCAGCTCAGGAGGTGCCCCCAGCCTGTCTTGCTGCTGCCTGGATCTGTGCATTGTTTGTGGGGCCAGATCCAACAGTCTGGGGTGCCTGTGGCTGTAGGAGGGTGCTGGTGTGGGCTCAGGCTTGATAGTGGCTACCTAACCACACCAAGGACTGGTGGTGGCAGTA
The DNA here is from genome assembly GCF_027791375.1 of Indicator indicator. Lineage (NCBI taxonomy): Eukaryota > Metazoa > Chordata > Aves > Piciformes > Indicatoridae > Indicator > Indicator indicator. The sequence continues at coordinate 14,247,132 of NC_072032.1, read as the reverse complement.
GGCACAGTGAGCCATCTTTAATGACACCTCTTATGCCATCCTGCTGGGTTTGCAGACCTGAGTGTGAGCTGCTGTCCCTGTCCCACAGCTCCTTGCCCCATGCAGCAGGTTGGCACCAGGGTCTGGGTGTGAGATGAGCCCCTTGCAGCGACCCAGAGGTGCAGATCCTCTGCCTGGAGCAGGGTGCCAGCTCCTCCATCCCAGCACCCAAGGAAGCCCCTCCTGGGAGAGCAGTGGGGTTGCTGTGGCATTGCAGAGTGCTATGAGCCCCCCCCAGCTCTGAGTCAGTGATGATGGATGATGGCTTATCGCCCTAAAAACGGTGCTGGATTGCTTAGCAATTGCCAGCCTGTGGGTGGTTGTTATTATTTTTCCCTCCCGTGCCATGCAGCGTGCTGCGGGCACACCGGCACCGCACGTGCCTCACTGAGGGGGGAGGAACTGCTTGTTCCTCTCTGGCACTGCCAGCCCACCTGCCACCCTGCCCACCTCAGCGTGCCAGGGCCACGGTTAACCACGCAGCTTTTCCTTCTGAGCAGGTTTTGGGGGGTGCAACCTGCACCCTGCTGTGTGTCTCGGAGGCAGGAGGAGACTCTCGTTGTGTCCTCTATGGAGTAAAGGTTCTTTAGGGCTGGTACCCAAACGTCTTTCCATGGCCTTAAGAGTTTAGATTAGATATGAGGAACATTTTCTTCCCCAAAAACATTCTTCTTTGCTGTGAGGGTTCTGCTGGAGCAGGCTGCCCAGCGAGGTTGTGGAGTTTCCTTCTCTGGAGGGATTCCAAACCCACATGGACATTGTGGTCCTGGGCAGCCTGCTGTGGGTGCCTCTGCTTTGGCAGTGGAGTTGGACTAGACGATCTCCAGAGGTCCATTCCAACCTTCACCATGCCCCAGCATGTGATTCTGTGAATCAAAATGATTCTGTGAGTCAAAGTGATTCTGTGAAACAAAAATGGATCCTTTCACTCTCCAGCATCCTGCAAACACTGTGACCTGAAAGGAGGCTGGAGCCAGGTGGGAGTCAGACTCCTCTCCCAAGGGACAAGTGATAGGACAAGAGGAAATGACCTCAAGTTGCACCAGGAGAGGTTTAGGTTGGACATGAAGAACAATTTCTTCCCCTTGAGGGTTGTCAAGGGCTGGCCCAGGCTGCCCAGGGCAGTGGTGGAGTCCCCATCCCTGGGGGGGTTTCAAAGCTGTGTAGATGTGGTGCTGAGGGCCATAGTTCAGTGGTGACCTGGCAGTGCTGGTTTCAGGATTTTACTCCATGATCTTAAAGATCTTTCCCAACCTAAATGATTCCATGACTGTCCTTTTTGTCAGCTCCTGTGTTGCAGTGGTGTCTTGGAGCTGCTGATGGGCAGGAATGTGCAAGCACAGGACATATGTTTTATATCTGGGTGTGTATGGATGGAATCATGGAATCCCAGGTTGGAAGGGCCTCAAGGATCATCTGAGCCAACTTCTCTTCTTAAAACAGACAGATGTGTGTTTTATATGTATTTATGTGCTGGTTGAGGTGCAGCTTGGGGCACGTGTGAAGGGGAGACCCAGCAGCTGCTCCCCAGGAAGGGGATTGTCCTCTCGGTCAGGTCAGATCCTGGCCCTGCTCCTGGCTCTCTGCAGATCTGGAGCCTCGCAGCAGGCAGGGAGCTGGCTGCTCCCTTCCCAAAATGGCTTTTTCTGAGCTTGATGGAGACAAACCCTGCTCTGGAGGCAGCCAGCTCCCAGAGGCTTCTGCTTTCCATCATGGCAGTTGACACATGACGATTGGAGACGTGCTCTGGGAATCATCTTGGCTTTTGGAGACCAGGAGCAGCAGCCAAGTGCTGGGAAAACTCTTCTCTGCTCCTGCAGCACCAAAGGGTCATTGTTCCCAGGGCTTTGCCCAAATCTGGCCTCTTTTGCTGCTTGTGCAGTCAAAATAGATACATTTGTTAACATTTTCCCCCAGGATTTTGGAAATGGCCCCCACAGCTGCTGCCCCTCACCCTCCCTGGGTTCTTAGGTGCCTGGTGAGTCCCTGTCTCTGGGGTGGGGTGGGATGATGGCAGATGGCAGCACGGGAGCAGCACCACATGGCTCAGCACCCACCTGAGGCGTGGTGTGACTCCCACTGTGTGTTCCCCCTCCTTCCTCTGCAGGTGGGATTCCTGAAGATCCTCCACAAGTATGAGATCACCTTCCTCCTGCCCCTGGTGCAGAGGCTGGGGAAGGAGGTCTGTGCTGTCCCCTTCCCCAACCCCAACCTCCGAGTCATCAGTGTCACCCCTGTGCCAGAAGGTAAGATGTGCCTCCCCTCTTTGTGCCCCCTTTGTACCCACAGTGGTTGCTGTGCTGGCTCCCAGGGCCTCCCCATGCTTCCACCCACTGAGGTGGGTACTTGCCACCACTGGGTGCACCCAGCGGGTGCCTGGGGTGGCTGCAAGATCCCAAGTTCCTATGAGGGTGGCAAGGGGAATCTGATTCACACTGGGGCTGTGTGGGGAGCATGAACCAAGTGATTCCGTGGGGTGGGAAGCAACTGGCAGCCCTCTGGTCCTGGGCTGAGCCCTTGCTGGGCATGGAGGGGATGATTCCTCTTCCTTAGAGAGCCCAGAGACCCCCAGCAGCCCCCAGGGATGGATTTTATTGCTGTGATGTAGGTAAGTGTCCTCCAAAGTGCTTTCCAAACCCTGAGCCTGGCTTGTGTCAGCAATAGTGTGGCCAGCAGGAGCAGGGCAGGGCTCATCCCCCTGTACTGGGCACTGCTGAGACCTACCTCAGATCCTGGGTTCAGTTTTGGGTCCCTCACTCCAAGAGGATTTTGAGATGCTGGAGTGTGTCCAGAGGTCAGCAAAGCTGGTGAAGGGTCTAGAGAGCAAGTCCTGTGAGGAGCAGCTGAGGGATCTGGGGTTGTTCAGCCTGGAGAAAAGGAGGCTGAGGGGAGACCTTCTGGCTCTCTACAGCTCCCTGGAAGGAGGTTGGAGCCAGGTGGAGGTTGGTCTCTTCTCCCAAGGAACAAGCCACAGGACAAGAGCAAATAGCCTCAAGTTGCCTCAGGGGAGGTTTAGGATGAACATGAGGAATAATTTCTTCCCCAAAAGAGTTGCCAAGGGCTGGCCCAGGCTGGCCAGGGCAGTGGTGGAGTCCCCATTCCTGGAGGGGTTTCAAAGCTGTGTAGATGTGGTGCTGAGGGCCATGGTTTGGTGGTGACCTGGCAGTGCTGGGTTGATGGTTGGATTCAGTGCTCTTGGAGGTCTTTTCCAACCTAAATGATTCCATGATTCTCATCCTTCCCCCTGAGCACAGCAGGCTGGTCAGGCTGTCCCCAACCCATGGGACTTTGGGGAGAAGTCTTGCTGCAGCCACTACTGATGAGGTTTGTTTTGGTCCCATCCCAGCAGCTCTGCCTCAGAGAGCTTTACCCCATGAAGCAGGGATCTGTGCTTCCACCACACCTCCCTGGAGATGCCCAGCCCTGCCCTGCCCGCTCCAGGAGCAGCTTTTGTGGTGTTTCAGCCCAGACATGTTTGGTATTTTTAGCTCTTGCTCTGTCTGCTCCTTGCCCACACCGAGGGGCTGGAGCTGAGGGGGGGTCACCTCTCTGTTAAGCTCCAGCCTTCTGCTAATTCTCTTGTTTGGAGAACATCCTGAAACATAAGCAGAGGCAGCTGGGGCTGTGGTTTGTGCCGTGTTGTGGCAGCTCAGCCCCAAATCCAGTCCATCCTGGGAGCCCCTTGGAAGCAGGGCTGAGGGTCCTGCTGGATGCTCTTCCCTGGTTCCCTCCCTGTTCCCCCAGCCCTTGGTCTTGCTTGCTCCATCCTGCCCCATCCTGTGGTCTCAGCCTGTACCCAGCCCCATGTTTGTAGCTCCAGACATGTCCCTCCATAACTCAGCTGCAGCCAGGAGGTTACATGTTCTTTGGTCCCAGTGTTGCCTCAGTCTGCTGCTGGCTTTACCTGAGACTGGGAGGTGGAAGGTGGAGAGCAGCTGTGGTTGGTTGGAGCAGAGCCCACAGGCAGGTGGAGAGAGGGACAAGGATGGGGCCAGAGCTTGCTTTGAGAAGCACCAACCTCTGGCACAGTCAGTTTGCCACTGGCACATCTGTGAGAGGGAAGCCTGTGCATGGTGGCTGAGCCAGCTGAGTGTCCCCCTCAGCTTGGTGACACCCCTCCTGGGGACACAGCATCCACTCTGAGGAAGAGTGCCTTGGGACACCTTGGTCCTGCATGAGCAGCTGCAGTTGACAAGCAGCTGGTGGATGCTGTTCCTGCCTGCCTGTCCCCCCTGGCTTGGTGGGGCTGTGGCTCTCCTGTGTTCCCTCTGGCTTGGTGGAGCTGTGGCTCTCCTGTGTCCCCTGCTAGGGGCAGGGCTCTGGCTGGCAGGGATGGGCTGTGGCTCTCCTGTGTCCCCTGCTAGGGGCAGGGCTCTGGCTGGCAGGGATGGGCTGTGGCTCTTCCCGTGCTGCCGCTGGCCCCAGCCCAGCAAAGCACTTAAGCTTTGTTTGCTTGAAGCTTCCCACCTCAGGCTGGCACCTCAGCCCGGGCATGGGGCCAGGCACTGGGGAAAGGAGCCCTTTGGGGACCCTGAGCAGCTCTGGTGGCACCCAGAGGAGGCTGGTGCCTCACACCATTGTCTGTCCCCAAGGTCCTTGGGGTCCTGGTGCCAGCTGAGCTTCCTCTCAAGGCTCTGCTTCCCACATCCGTGGCTGCAGGCAGGGATGGAGCTTGCCAGGTTGCCCAAATCCAGCCCCGGGGCTGCCCAGCCAGGGCACAAGATGGTGCCAGGCTCCTGGCTGCGGTGGCAACCACAGCAGGGCTGGTGACTGGGGCTCTGACCTGGCACAGCCACAGCAACAGAATGGCCCCAGGTGAGCGTGGGATGGAGATAAGGAGCTCAGAACTTCCTCCTGCCTGCAGGTACAACCTTTCATCCCCACTGCAGGTGGAGCTGCCAGATCTGAGCACAGGAAGCCTTTCCCAACCCTGAGCTCCCCTTGGGCTCCTGGCCCTGCTCCTCTCCAGCTCCTCAGCCCTCTGCTGAAGAGGGGTTTGACATGGGGTCTCACTGATGCTGTGCTGAGCTGGTTTCACCTTCTGCCTCTCCTTTATTTGCATGTTGGGCTTTTTTTTCTTCTTCACATCAAGTGATCACCTCCCTCTGCCAGCTCTGTCCGTGCACTGGGGGGGGCACACGAGGCCAGGGCCAACCTTCACCCCCACTGAGCTGGAGGCTTCAGGGGGTCTTTCCATGTCCCTTCTGCCCTGCAAGGAGCAAGGGCCTGGCAATTTTTGGCCCCTCTCCAAGAAGGACATTGAGGTGCTGGAGAGTGTCCAGAGAAGGGACACATGAGGGGATTGAGTCAGTCATCAGTAAATTTGCAGATGACACCAAGCTGGGAGCAGGTGTTGATCTGTTAGAGGACAGAAGGGCTCTGCAGAGGGACCTTGACAGGCTGGACAGATGGGCAGAGTCCAACAGGATGGCATTCAACAAATCCAAGTGCTGGGTGCTGCACTTTGGCCACAACAACCCCATGCAGAGCTACAGGCTGGGGTCAGAGTGGCTGGAGAGCAGCCAGGTGGAAAGGGACCTGGGGGTACTGGTTGACAGCAGCTGAACATGAGCCAGCAGTGTGCCCAGGTGGCCAAGAGAGCCAATGGCATCCTGGCCTGCATCAGGCATAGTGTGGCCAGCAGGAGCAGGGAGGTCATTGTACCCCAGTACACAGCACTGGTTAGGCCACACCTTGAGTCCTGTGTCCAGTTCTGGGCCCCTCAGTTTAGGAAAGATGTTGAATTGCTGGAGCGTGTCCAGAGAAGGGCAACGAGGCTGGTGAGAGGCCTTGAGCACAAGCCCTGTGAGGAGAGGCTGAGGGAGCTGGGACTGTTTAGCCTGGAGAAGAGGAGGCTCAGGGGAGACCTCATTGCTCTCTACAACTACCTGAAGGGAGGTTGTAGCCAGGAGGGGGTTGGTCTCTTCTCCCAGGCAACCAGCACCAGAACAAGAGGACACAGTCTCAAGCTGTGCCAGGGGAGGTTTAGGCTGGAGGTGAGGAGAAAGTTCTCCACAGAGAGAGTGGTTGGCCATTGGAATGGGCTGCCCAGGGAGGTGGTGGAGTCACCATTCCTGGAGGTGTTCAAGAGGGGATTGGATGTGGCACTTGGTGCCATGGTTTAGTAGTCATGAGGTCTTGGGTGACAGGTTGGACTCGATGATCCTTGAGGTCTTTTCTAACCTTATTGATTCTGTGATTCTGTGAGAAGGGCAGTGAAGCTGGTGAAGGGTCTAGAACACAGGTCTCGTGAGGAGCAGCTGAGGGAGCTGGGGTTGTCCTCAGATCAGCACTGGGAAGCTCCACTGCATCTCTGTGGAGTTGTTTTTTATGCTTTACCTAGGCTCAGCATCCTTCTCTCTGCCTTACAGGTGGGGAAACTGAGGCACAGGATGGGGAGGGAGCCCAGCAGGGCTTGTGCTGGTGTCCCTCAGGGTGCAGGCAGGGCAGGAAGGATGGAGGCAGGGCCGGAAGGATGGAGGCAGCTGAAACCCAGCTCTCAGGTTGTCTCTGTCCCCAGGTTACAGCGTGAAGTGTGAGTACACAGCACACAAGGAGGGTGTCCTGAAGGAGGAGATGGTCCTGGCCAGTGAGACCAGCGAGGGTGCCTCTCTCAAGGTGGTGGTTCAAGCCCGTGTCATGGGTAAGGGTCTGCCAGTGCCAGCAGGCAGTGGGCTGGGGGTCTTGGCCAGTTCCTTGGCTTCGGAGCAGCAATTCCTCCCCAGCACAGCCAGTAACAGGGAGCTCTGGCAGTCCTGACTGGAGACCTGCTGCCTTCTGCTGATTCTGGAGAGCCAGGGTTGCTCCCTGCATCCATCCTCCCAGGCCCACCCTGCCACCTCACTGTGTCCCCACCCCATGTCCCAGCACCTTGAGCACTGCGGCACCTGAGCCTTGGCATCCCAGGGGGTGAACCCTGTGAGGGCAGTGACCACTCTTGGTGTTACCTGGGGACAGGGTGCCACCAAGGTGCCATCTCCTGGGTGCCACCATCCATCCCTGGTGTGAGGGGAGTGTGGGAGTGAGGACAAGAAGCTGCGAGCCTCAAAACTCCCCCTTCAGGCTCTGCAAAGGTTGAGACGAGCCCCAGGAGGGGGCAGGCTCAGGCCGTGGGCGGTGGCCCTGCCATCACTGCCCCCTGGTATCCCACAGACCGGCACCACGGCACGCCGATGCTGCTGGACGGGGTGCGCTGCGTGGGCGCCGAGCTGGAGTACGACTCGGAGCAGAGCGACTGGCACGGCTTCGACTAGACCCTGCCCTCCTGCTCCCCTGCGGCTCCGGAGGGGGAAGCTCCAAGTGAAGAGACAGAAAAACCACCTCCCCCCTGCCCCCACCCCCCGACCTTCTCCTCATGATGTCAGCAGGTCCCAGGGGCTGCAGCTCTAGGGACAAGTTGCTGCTGCTGCTGCTGCTCCTCAACTTATCCCCACCCCGCTGGCAGGATTGGGGGTGGGTGGTGTGTGCGGGGGTGTCACCCCAAATGCTGGTGCACCAGGACCCTGCTTGCTGCCTCCAGCCTCTCTTGCTGCTCTCCTCTTGCTTTCCTCCCCAAGAGAGGGGAACTTCATGGAGGGAGCTGAACCAACTCCCCCCAGGCTGAAATGTTGCCTCCTGGGGTGTGGAGCAGAGCTTGGGGCATGGCCTGGGGGAGGTGTCGGGGTAGGGGGTGGGAATTGAGTGGCCATGTCCCTGTGTCTGTGTCCTTGTGTTACAGCCAGCACCTCAGTCTCCTTCCAGTTGGCTTCTTTGTTTGTTTGTTGTTTTTTTTTTTCCCCAGTAAGGACCTGAAGCGGCTGTTTGGGAAGCACCAGGAGGCTTTCTGTGCCTATATATATATATATATATATATAAATATAAATATAGAGATCTCTATATCTGCACCTCTGTGTGTGCCTGGGGGTGGGGGGACTAAGCACAAAACATCAAGGGGAGACAATAAATTCAGCTGAGAAGGGGCTGGAGTTTGGTTCACCTCCAGGAACCTTCCCCTAGGAGTTGTTGGAGCTGGTGGCTGCGACCTGATGAAAAGGAGCTGGGGGACCCCAGGGCTGGGGTTATGTACATTTATTTGGGCACCCCCAATGGGCTGTGTGAACCTGGCTGTGGTGGGGGTGCAGTCACTCCTTGGGACAGTTGGACCCCCCACTCATTTCAGTCCTGACCCACTTCAGTTGGGTCTTGACCCATTTTCATGCCTGGCAGCTTTGGGGTCCCACGAGGAAGGGGGAAGCTGCAAGGGGGGTGGAGGAGTCCAGTGGCCAGGTCCATGAGCTGCTTGTTTCCTTTGTTCAGCATCTTGTGCCCATGGGGGATCTTGTGGGGCTGGAGCCCAACACAGAGGCTGGTGGGAGCCCAGAGCCCAGTGTGGGGGGGCTGGGGAGGGTCTGGAGCCCAGTGCAGGTGCTGGTCCAGAGCCTAACACAGAGGCTAGTGGGGATCCATAGCCCAATGCAGGGGGCTGATGAGGGTCTGGAGCCCAACACAGAGGCTGGAGGGGGGGTCCATAGCCCAATGCAGGGATCTTGGTGAGGGTCTGGAACCCAACGCAGGTGCCTCTAACACAGAGGCTGGTGGGGGTCCAGCGCCGGCGGCTGTTCCCCATCTGTCCCCATGGCAGGGCTGGGGGGGTGGTGGTGGAGGATGCTCAGTTGGAGAGGAAGTCGATGGTGGCCCTGACGGTCTTGGCGGTGCGGATGTCCATGGCGGTGACCTTGATCTCGGTGTCGCCGAATTGCATGCTGGCGCGGATCTCCCGGCGGGCGCGGGCCGGGCCGGCAGCATCGCCCAGCGCCTCCAGCTCCAGGCTGACGGTGCCGCACTTGCGCACGCCGGGGTCGGTGATGTATTCGACGTCGTCGGTGGCGCTGCAGTAGATGTTGATGATGGTCTTGCGCTGGCCCGGGCGGGCCGGGCAGTAGCTGCGCTGCACCACCTCCCCCAGCGCCACCGACTGGTCGACGGAGACGAACTTCTCGAAGATGTCCGTGCACCACTGCTTGCCCTCCTTCACCAGCAGCTTCTCCCGGGGGTGCTTTCCTTCCACGAACTTGTTGAGCACCCCCACGCCGTAGGTGAGGGGGGAGCGGCGGACGCGCACAATGGTGGGGTCGAGGCCGAAGAGCACGGCCCCCTTGAGGATGGTCAGCCCCACGTCCTGCGGGATGATGACTCGGCAGGCGGAGCCGAAGGCTGCCTGGATGGCGCTCTGCAGCATGGCTGACTCCGCGAAGCCCCCCACCAGGAAAAGGAACTTGATGCCTTGGACCTCTGGCTTCTTCAGGAGGTCGTCTGAGGAGGGGAGGGGGATGTTAGGAGGATGAGCAGAGGGCTGGAGCACCTCTCCTGTGAGAACAGGCTGGGAGAGTTGGGGCTGTTCAGTCTGGAGAAGAGAAGGCTCCGAGGAGACCTTATTGTGGACTTCCAGTGTCTGAAGGGGGCTACAAGAAAGCTGGGGAGGGACTTTTTAGGATGTCAGGGAGTGACAGGACTGGGGGGAATGGAACAAATCTAGAAATGGGGAGATTCAGATTGGATGTTAGGAAGTTCTTCCCCATGAGAGTGGTGAGAGACTGGCACAGGTTGCCCAGAGAGGTGGTGGAAACCTCAACCCTGGAGGTTTTTAAGGCCAGGCTGGATGTGGCTGTGAGCAACCTGCTCTAGTGTGAGGTGTCCCTGCCCATGCCCATGGTTGGAAGGGACCTCAAGGATCATCCAGTTCCAACCTCCCTCCCAGGCAGGGAGGTTGGAACTGGATGATCCTTGAGGTCCCTTCCAACCCTAACAATTCTATGATTCTACATTGGGGCAGGGCTGGGGGAGCTGCCCACGACCTTCTACCCTGATGTGGTGGGCACTGGGCATGGCTGGAGATGGTGCTGCAGCATGCTGGGTCCCAGGGGACGCTCCAGCTGCAGGACCTACCGATGTGTTTGATGATCTGGCTGATGGTGGGCTGGAAGAGCTCGCTCATGGCCTCTGAGGACATCCGCAGCATCCCTTGGGATGACCACTTCACAAAGTTGACACTGGGGAAGGAGAATCACAGAATTGTTAGGGTTGGAAGGGACATGGGACATGCCCTGTCCATGGGCAGGGACACCTCACACTAGATCAGGTTGCTCAGAGCCACATCCAGCCTGGCCTTAAAAACCTCCAGGGATGAGGTTTCCACCACCTCCCTGAGCAACCTGTGCCAGTGTCTCACCAGCCTCATGGGGAAGAATTTCCTCCTAACATCCAACCTGAATCTGCCCATTTCTCTTTGCATCTGGAATTCCTCCTTCCCAGCCCAGCAGACCCAGGAGCTGTCCTTGCCCTCTACTCCCAGGCAGTTTAGCTCTCTCCAGGGCCACCTCCTCCCCATTGTCCCCCTCCCCAGGTCCTCACTTGCTCTTCTTGAGGGCGGTCTCCACGTTCTGGCCGCGGTGCTTGCGGTAGAAGTCGATGAAGGAGAAGGGCAGGGAGATGTTGAGGGGGCTGGCACGGGAGGGAGCTGCTGCCCTCTTCCGTGCTTCGAAGGCGATGGTCAGGTCCACCCAAGCTGCAGGGCGCTTGGCCTTGAAGGTGGCAATGAAATCCTCCCCGAAAATGTGGCACAGCAGCTTCTCGAAGGCCAGGTCCACCCCTATGGCCCCATAGGGACCTCCTGCAGAGGGGCTGGGTCAGGCAGCCTCCCCGTGCCACTCCTGTCCCCATGGTCCCCATCACCATCTCCCCTTAGCAGCACCTGGGGCATTTTCTGTGTCAGGCCACGGCCCCCAGCCCTGTTTTGGTTCTTTTCTGGGGGCATCAGGGTGAGGGGACATGGAAGGGAGCCTCCCACCCAGGGTTGGACCAGGGAACAAAGGCAGGTCCTGCACTGGCAGGGACATGTGCCCCAGGAGCAGGGAGAGGACAGGCAGTGGGAACAGCAGTCCCCTGGACAAAGGGCACTTTGTTGGGGGTCCCTGGGTTCTGCTTGGTGCCTTTCCAGCCCCGTGCCCAGCTCTACAGGGGCACCCAGGCTGGTGGCTGTCACTCAGGAGTCACTACTGGGGGCCCATGACCATGACGTGCCCAAATCTCACCCCCCCTGCGATGGGCTGAGACCAAGGGTTTTGTGTGCCCCTGAGAGCAAGGTGGGGAACCCATGGGCAGGGGTCAGGGCATGTCCCAGCCTTGAGTCACCTTGTGCCCACCCTGCCTGAGCCACTGCTGGTGTTTCATGCCCCCAAATGAGGGTGCCCTGGGGTTCAGCCCCTGTCCCACCCTGCACCCCTACCCTCTGCCACTCACATCCCTGCCCAACTGACACCCCCCAGCTCAGCATCCCTGTCCCCCTTGTCCCTCTCCCACCTAGCACCCCATCCCACCTTGTCACTCCCCAGCCCAGCACCCTTGTCCCACCTGAAGCCCCCCAACTCAGCACCCCTGGCCCACCAACATCCCCAACTCAGCACCTTTGTCCCACTGTATCCACCTCCAACCCAGCACCCCTGTGCCCCCTGAACCCCCCCAACCCAGCACTCCTGCCCCTCTCTCAACCCAGCACCCCCACTAACAGCCTTATCCACTCAGCCCCCCCAGCCCCTGCCGTGCTCCCTGCTGACACCAGATGGTGCCACAGCCACAGCCACCAGCCCGCAGCTGACAGGGAGGGGACTCTAGCCCAGGAGAGTGGGTCCCAGCCGGGTGGTGCAGGATGGCTTTGGGAGCTGCAGCCCACCTGAGGCTTTGTAGAGCTCCTTCAGCGTGCCCTGCGGCTTCTCGATCTGGTGCACGGTGAGGTCCACGGTGCCACCGCCGCAGTCTGCCACGATGTAACGGTCACCTGCGGGCAGGGGCAGTGCCTGAGCCGGGGCTCTGGGGCTCCCCTAGCCTCCCAGCAGCAGGGCTGGCACCCTGGGACCCCCCATCCCAGGGACATGGCCCCATAGCTGTGTTTTCCCCAGGGAAAAATGCAACTATGACCAAAATATGAGATTTGGGGGGTGGGTTCTTTTGCCCCCTCCTGAAACACAGCAGAGGAAGGTTTGGAGGGCAGGAGGTGGATGTGGCAGTGGTGGCTTGGAACAAGGGGAGAGGTAGGTGACAGACAGACCCTGCCCTAAGCAGCATCATCTACTGGATCAAGGCCAAGGGACAGATCCGGGCAGGGTCACCTGTGTCACCCTCAGAAGGATGCAGTGGAGATGACATCCAGCCCCCCATCCCCTGTCCCAGGATGACCCCAACGACCAGGCAGCACCAGTGGGAACCTCTGCTTGTGTTTCTCCCCCCCCAAGTGAACCCTCTCCAGGGCACTGGCAGCTGCTGGGAGCCTGTCCCCCCTCCTACCTGCCTGCATTTCTGACCAGAGCTCCCCAACTCCTGACTCCACCAGGAAGGTTCGGCTGTGGCGGGACCTCCGCAGCTGCTCCCGGGCTGAGGACACAGTGGAGGGACCAGTATCAGCCTGGGGGGTCCAGGAGCATCCCTGGAATCACCCCTGGTACGTGGGGAATGCTGGTCGGGGGGGGCTGCACTGCAAACCCTGGTTTCTTGCCCCTCTCCAACTCTGATGTCTGTCATGGCCTCAGCTCCATCACACTGCTCTGCTCAGGATCCGAAGGATCCCATGGGATCCCACCTCACCATGCGTCCCACCCAGGGGTGTCCCTGAGCTCAGGGGTGTCCCTAGGTGATGCCACAAATTCTACTAGTTCTACCCAGCCTGGGTGGAGTTTCCAGTCAGCAAAGCATCCCGGAAGGGTGGGGAGATGTTTGGAGAAGATGGGATCACCCTGGTCTATTTTCAGCATGCTGGGGTGGCCACGGGATAGCAGTTCCATCAGCCTCACCCCCAGGGTGACCTCAAGCCCCTCTGCAAGTCCAGATGTGACCCCAGCAAGCCCGGGGCTGTGGTCACCAGCAGATCCCAGCTATGGGCTTGGTCCTAACTGGGCAAATCAGCTGTCCCAGTAAAGCCCCCAGGATCCCATGGGTGTGGGGAGCATCTTGGGAGGGTTTCAGCTGGTCCCAGAGCAGTGGATGGGTCCTCCCCCAATCCTGGGTTTATGGCATTGCTCAGGGAAGATGAGATGGGATTGGGAAGCCCAAGTCCTTGGCCAGTATGGGGGAGCTGGGGGTGGCTGAGGCCAAGCAGAGCTGCTGGGAGGAATCCAGGGTGGCTCTAGCTGGAGATGAGGGGAGAGGAAATGTGGTCTGGGGGACCTGGGGTAGTGCGGGTGGAGGTCAAGGGTGGGTTGGACAGATGAAAGGGGCTACAACCATGGGGAACCTGTGGCTTGGATGCTGACTGGGAAAGCAGCATCTTTGGTGGGCTTGGGAAGGGGGGAATGGAGGGGGGAAAGGTGGGATGTGGGGTCCCCAAGGCTTCCAGGGAGGTGAGCAGCCAGGACTTCCTTTGGCACGGTGCCACACTTGTCTCTGACACGATGTCCCCATCGCTAGGAAGATGCCTCGGGCTGGGGGTCCCTGCCTGCTCCATCTGCTGTCACTGCAGCCCCTCCCCAGCCCGCCCCCAGCAGCTGCCAGTGCCTCACCCTGCCGGAAGCTGGAGTCGATGGTGTGGTCGGGGGCCAGCCCGTTGGCCGGGGGTCTGCAGCTCAGGTCGATCAGCTGGTGGAGACGAAGCTTCCTGCAGTAAATGGAGGCAGCCTCGGGCTCCAGAGCGATCAGCAGCTGCTCAGGGTTCTCCGGGGACACCAAACCGGCCTGGGGGCAGCAGAGGGAGTCAGGGAGGAGAAGGTGCTGGAGGAGCAGGTTGGAAGGGACCTCGAGGATCATCCATCACTCTCTACAGCTCCCTGAAAGGAGGCTGGAGCCAGGTGGGGGTTAGTCCCTTCTCCCAAGGAACAAGTGTCAGGACAAGAGCGAATGGCCTCAGATTGTCCCAGGGGAGGTTTAGGTTGGGCATGAGGAACAATTTCTTCCCCTGGGGGGTTGTGAAGGGCTGGCCCAGGCTGCCCAGGGCAGTGGTGGAGTCTCCAGCTCTGGAGGGGTTTCAAAGCTGTGCTGAGGGCCATGGTTTGGTGGTGACCTGGCAGTGCTGGGTTCAGGGTTGGACTCCATGATCTTGGAGGTCTTCTAACCTTGTAGGCAGCCTCCCTCATGAACTGCTTGGCTGGCTGCTTCCAGATGGCTGGCACGGTGATGACCCAGCGGATGGCACCTCGCTCAGGCAGGGATGGGCACTGGTCCTGCAGCTCCTGCCAGGAAAGCAGCAGCCAGTGACCCCCAGCCCTGCTGGAGCATCACAGCTCTTGGTGAAGGGTGAGGAAACCAAGAAACAAACACATGGGAGAGGGTGAGGGGGAGAGGGAGAGGGGGAGGGGGAGGAAGGCTGTGTGCTGGGTGCCCTACCTGCACAGCGTGCTGCTTGAAGAAGCGCAGTGCGTGGGCAAACACCTCCAGGGCCTGCATTTTCTTCCCATTGACAGCTTCTAGTTCAGTTTTCATGGTGAGGTCCTGCCAGGAAGAGCAGGAACAGCCAATAGGGTCCTGAGATGTGGCCAGCATCCCACCCTGCTCTTCCTCACCCCTGGCTTGGGGCATGGGCACTTAAAGTGGCACATCACAGAATGGCTTCAGTTGGAAAGGACCTTTAGAGGTCACCTGGTCCAACCCCCCTGCAGTCAGCAGGGACATCTGCAACTGGAGCAGGTTGCTCAGAGCTCCAAACCACCTGACCTGGAATGGTTCCAGCCATGGGGCATCTACCATGTCTTTGGGCAACCTGGGCCAGTGTCTCATCATCCTCACAACGAGAAGCTTCCTTCCCCTTTAAGCTCTGAAAGGCCACCAGAAGGCCTCCCTGGAGCCTTCTCTTCTCCAGGCTAGACAACCCCAACTCTCTCAGCCTGGCCTCACAGCAGAGGGCTTCCAGCAGTCCAATCACTGCTGTGGCCTCCTCTGGTCCCACTTCAACAGGTCCCTGTCTGTGCTGAGGACTCCAGAGCTGGCCCCAGCACTGCAGGTGGGGTCTGGGCAGAGCAGAGCAGAGAGGCAGAATCCCCTCCCTCCACCTGCTGCCCACACTGCTGGCGACCAGCACAAGACAGGTTTGGTCTGGGCTGAGTGCACAGTGCCAGCTCATGCCCAGCTTTGCACCCCCAGCACCCCCAAGTCCTTCTCCACAGGGCTGCTCTCCAGCCCTTCATTCCCAGCTGGGGAACTGATGCTGGGAGCTGCACTGCCTCACATGCAGGACCTTGCATTGGTGGTGTAGAACCTCATGGGCATCCACCTGCCCAGGAGCAGCTCTGATGGGGGGCAACTAAAAATTTCCCCCCCTGCAGCAGGCTAAAACGTTGCTGTGTGTGACCCAGCAGTGGGGCAGAGCTTTTGTTGTAGCCCTTCTGCAGCCCTCCTGGGTTTCTGCTCCCCCCCAGGGGAACTTCTCTCTGTGCTTTCTGCAAAGTGAGGTCAGCTCAGCTCACATCCAGCCTGCCCAAGGTCCCTGCAGGTCCCCTGAGGAGGTCACGAGGGAACAGGGACTTACACTGGTGCTGTGAATCTTCATCTTAAACTTCTCAAAGTAGAGCCAGTCACGAGCTTCCTCGGGGTCCAGGTCATGATAGTAGTCCCTGGCTGTGTAGCCAAAGCTGTGGAAGGCTCCCTCAGGTGTCAGCAGGAGGCTGGTGGGGGTCTTCTGGTTGGCCACCCCAGGGTCTCCTCCTTCCCATTTCCTGCAAACAGGAGGCAAGAGCAGCTCATAAACCTGGAGCCCAGAGAGCTGGCTGGGCTCCATTGCAGTGGTTTGTGTGGGCACAACCTTAAGCACCTCACTGCCAGGGCACCACCAAACCATGGCCCTCAGCACCACATCTGCACAGCTTTGAAACCCCTCCAGGGATGGAGACTCCACCACTGCCCTGGGCAGCCTGGACCAGGCCTTGACAACCCTCAAGGGGAAAAAATTGTTCCTCATGTTCATCCTAAACCCCCCCTGGCACAACTTGAGGCCATTTCCTCTATCCCAGCACTTCATCCTTGTGAGTAGAGACCAATCCCCACCTGGCTCCAGCCTCCTTCCAGGAAGTTGTAGGGAGCCAGAAGGTCTCCCCTCACCTCCTGTCCTCCAGACTGAACAACCCCAGCTCCCTCAGCTGCTTCTCCAAGACTTGTGCTCTAGACCCTTCACCACCTTTGCTTCCCTCCTCTGGATGTGCTCCAGCACCCCAATGTCCTTCTTGCCCAAGCCTTCAACATTCATCCTGCTCCAGGCAAGATCCCTTTCACAGGCTTCTTCCACCAGGGAGCATCCCTTGCCTATGATGCTACCCAGGATGCTCAGCACCCAGCCTAGCTCCTTCTCTCCTCCCAGCAAGCCAAATCCCACCCCCTTTGGGCAACAAAATCCCTCGAAGGGCTTTGGGACCTTTGCTGCTCACCTCATCATATGGATGGCCTCAGGGTCACTGGAGAAGCTGAAGGCATAGCCACTGGAGGTGGTGCCAAAGTCGATGGCCACCACCACGGCAAAGCTGGGGGCTTGCTGGGCACGAGCCTCACTCCTCTGAAACACAGGGGGCAGGGGTGAGGGATGGGCACCGGGGCTGGGCTGGCTGCTTCCAGAAATGGGGTAAAACAAGCCAGGAAGGGTTAACTTTTGCTGGCTCAGGCTCACAGGCATTGAGATCTCTGCCCACAGGGGTGACATGCTTTCCTCCTCCTCTTACATACCTCCAAACCACCTACAAAAGGGACTGGGGCAGGGGGGGGTCTCTGTGGTGGTTCCCAAAGGTGAGTTCCATGGGACAAGGGGGTTTGGGTAGCCCCAGAGAGGGATGGATGTCCATGACAGCTGCTGGTGTGGTGATGGGCTCCTGGTTTCATCCTGGGCTGGGGTGGTGCTGAGCCCTCTGCACTTCAACCCTGGCAGATTTAAGCTGAGATTCCCCCAGACCTTCCTTCCCAGCCTGAGGAGCCTCGTCCTAGACATCCCCATGGGTTTGCCCCAACCCCAAACCCTCCTGGCCCAGCTGCCTGAGGGGGTTTCCACTGCTGCCTCCTCCACCTGATGCTTTTCTGGTGCTGCTTTTGGGATCCCCATCCCTCACTTCCCCAGGCATGGCACAGGGAAGGAGCCAGGAAGATGTGGTGAGCCCCCCACCCGTGCCAGCTCCCCGTGCAGGCTGGCAGCACGTGGGGCAGGCAGGCAGAGCTAAAAGCCTTCATTAACTTTTAATGTGCCCAGAGCAGATCTGCTAAGTGCAGGCATTAGCTGGCCCTGCTGCTGAGCAGGGCTGAGCTGGTTGGCTCCTAAATGGGCATCTTCAGGGAGCTGCAAGGACAAGCAGAGCTGGGCAGGGACCATCTCCATGGCATGTTCCCTGCCTGCTCCCTCTGCACTCCCCTGGGCTGCCCAAGTAGAGAGAGCTGAGGCCAGGAGAGCTTTGCAAGGAGTTTAAACTTCTGCAGCTCCTCTCCTGTCCTCTGTGCTGGAACCATGAGATCAGTTTGGTTGGAAGAGACCTTCAAGGTCATCAAGTCCAGCCCTTAAGCCAGCACTGCCAGGTCACCACTGAACCATGGCCCTCAGCACCACATCTCCACGGCTTTGGAAGCCCTCCAGGGATGGAGACTCCTTCAGCACTGCCCTGGGCAGCCTGGTTGAGGGCTTGGCAACCCTTGTGGAGAAGAAAAGATCTTCATGCCCTAAATCCCACAGCTCAGGGACCCCAGCCACAGGCTGACCCTTCTTTCTTCTGGGTGTGTGGTAGGGAAGGCAACCAGACTGGGAGAGGAGATGGTGGGGGGTGGCCACTGGCCAGAGGAGGATCAGAGGAGGCAATGCCAGGGAGAAGGATGCCAGGGGACCCATGAGTGGCTTACCGGTGACTGGGAGGGGGTCAGGGGGGCGATGCTGCAGCTGTCATGGAGGGTCCCTGGGGAGCCAGGAGGGGTTGGTGTGTGGCACCGCTCACCATTGGCACCTGGGAACACAGCAGGGTGAGGCTGGGGTGGGAATGGGCAGCTGAGCCCCTCCTGACAGAGGAGATCAATCATCCTCCCTGCAAGGCATGAGGAAGACACAGCTGCTGCTGGTGGGCTCCACACAGGAGCATTCTGGGCTTCAGGAGCTTCCATCCTCTTTTCAGACACATTTAAGGAAGGATCTAATTAGCACTAATTAAATTAACAAACCTCTTGGTGTCTCTTAGTGAGGTGCAGGTACCAGTTGCACCTGGTGCTAGCACTGGTGAGCTCCCAGGCATCCATCCCTGCCCCCAGGATGGGCACAGTGGCCAGAGGAGAGCTGAAGGAACTGAGGAACCTTCTCCTCCAGAGCTGGGGGACATCAGCTTTTGCTCAGCAAGGAGATGGGCCAGGGGAAGCTGGTGGAGGTGTTTCAAGGAGGGGTTCAGCTTGCCAGTGTGGGCAGGTTGTGGTGATGAGACATGGGCTCCATGTCTGCTCCATCACTGGAAAGGAGCTGGCAGAAAGAGTCCTGAAGCCAGGATCTAAAGGCAGGGGAACCTGGAAGCCCAGCTTCTCCCTGCTGACTCTCCAGAGACCCTTGGGGGTGGCTGCAGGTGGAGACTCTTCCCCTGTAGCTGAGCCACCCGAGCTGGGCTGGATCCTGCTTTGCCCATCTGAAGGGGACCACTGAAGGGGGAGAGCTGCAGGGTCCAAGTCCCTTAGAGCTGCTCTCAGAAGAGTCAGGACTGAACCCCATGATGTGTTTGTGGCAGGAAGGGATGTGGTGGCTCTCCAGAGCTTCCTGGTTTTAAATCCCAGGCACTGCCACAGAAATACCTGCTGGGGATGACTGCAAAGGATGCTGAGGCTGCTCCAGGTCAGTAGCTCAGATCCAGTGGGAATGGGGATAAAGCTTGGCAAAGAGATGCTGGTGAGCTACTGAGGAGGTTGTGGAGACTTGGCTCCTCTGGGCTTTGACTCATAGCCATGCTGCAGAGCAGCCCAGCTTGGTGGACACCTGGTGGCTCCTGCATGAGCCTGTGACAGCTCTGGGACCTGAGGTTCAGCCTGCAGGGAAGGTTGGTGAAGCTTGCACTGCCTTGCACTGCAGTGCCATGGATGAGGGGACAGCCATGTCCCCATGGACATCATGGGACCAGGCACCACTTGCTCTGCAGTGCCTGCTCTTCCTCCTCCTTGAGCCACCAACCAGCTCTGTATCTCCTTGGGTGACCTTCCAGCAGCAGAAGCCCTGTCCCAGGGATCCCAGTTCCTCCCAGTGTGTCATTCCAAGATGGGCCCAGCAGGGATGCTTGGCCCCCAGTCAAGCCAGCACCAGGGCAGGCCATGAGACTGTCCCACGGGCTGGAGGTGTGGGGCTGCTGCTGCCTCCACTGCTGCTGCCACAGGGCTCCAATTAACAAAGGAGGTTAATCATCCTCCCTGCAACCACCAGCCATGGATGGGCTCCAGCTGCTGGCAGGGGGCAGCTGGCAAGGAGCTGATGCAGGGACCACCTTCTCCAAGAGGCTTGGCTCCAGCTCTGGCCATGCTGGGAATGGGATGTGGAGTCCAGGAGGTGGCACCAGGGAGGATGAGGAACTCTGCCCCATGGGCTCTGCTGAGATCCCCACTTTGAGCTTTTGGCCTCCCCAGTCGTGACCCTGCTGGGGTCTGGACCACAGGAGCAGGGACAAGCAGCACCCATTCCCAGCTGGACTCTGGAGAGGTTTGGGGCTCCTCAGTCATCCTTCAGGGAAGCATAAAATCCAGCTCTCCTGTGCCAGGGGGAGCTGGCAACGGTGTCTGTGTCTGGGTGAATCCAGCCCAGCTCCCACTGCCACCAGTTTGCACCGGGATGCCCGAGGGGCAGCTCCCTAAATCCCTCTGGAAGCTTGGGACTGCCAGAGCCTGCAGTGCCAGCGCTCCGAGACCCCCCAACAGCAGAGGCTGTGGGGCTGGGGCTGTGTGGGCACCCTGAGCCCTGGCAGTGGGGTCCTGGGAGCAAGCTGGCCAAGAGCTGAGCGACTGGCACGTGGCTTGTCCTGGGCTCAGTGCCATGTGCCCCCTGGGAGCTGTGCCAGGGAGAGGGACACAGCTCCCATCCCATCACCCCCACTCCATAAGTGCCTTTCCCTGTATCCCCGTGTCTGTGCCATGAATATTTGATCCATGACAAACAGGAGTGTCCCTGTGGGCATCACTGCGAGCTGGCAGAACCCTGAGCTGGGGGGAGGCTGCTGTCCCCCCACCTTGGGGAGGGGGGAAGTGGTGCCCAGGCTGGGCAGGGAGCTGGTGTCACAGCCAGGCTTTGAGCCTGGGGGTCTGGAGACACAGCCCAGGGCCATCAGGAAGCATCTTTCCAGTGGGTCCAGAGCTGGGGCCAGCACCCCCTGACATCCAGAGATGTGGGGGGACCCTGCATGGACCTTCCATGGCCTCTGTGCTCAGGATCTTCCCAAGCTTGTGCTGGCAGGGTCAGGTTTCCCCACCACAGCTGGTGCTGGTTACCCCAGTGGGGGGGGGCCTCCATGGCACTGGCATGAGGATGACTGTGGAGAGGAGGGATGGAGGGAGGGATGGAGGGATGGAAGGGGGAATGGATGGAGGGGGGAATGGATGGAAGGAGGGATGGATGGATGGATGGATGGAGGGATGGATGGAAGGAAGGAGAGATGGATGGAAGGAGGGAAGGATGGATGGATGGATGGATGGATGGATGGATGGATGGATGGATGGGTGGGGGGATGGATGGAAGGAGGGATGGATGGATGGATGGAGGGATGGATGGAAGGAGGGATGGATGGATGGAAGGAGGGAAGGAGGGAATGGTGGAAGGAGGGATGGATGGAAGGAGGGATGGATGGAAGGAGGGATGGATGGAAGGAGGAAGGGAGGGATGGAATGATGGATGGAAGGATGGATGGAAGGGTGGATGGATGGATGGATGGACAGCCAGCTGTGCGGGGAGGAGAAGGGTCTGGAGTGTCACACTTGCCCATCTCTGCTGGTGGGGGGAGTTCAGGGCACAGGGGTCCCACCACCCAACGCTGTCCCCACCGAGCAGCCTCCCTGGGCCTTACCCATCCGCAGGCTCTGCAGCCCAGGCTCCAGGAGCATCGCCATGGCCTGGCCTTCCAGGCTGCAAGAGAAGGAGGAGGGATGATGAGAGCCCTGGGGCTGCTGAGCCTGGGGAAGAGCAGCCCCAGAGGGGATCTGAGCAATGCTCAGCAAGAGATAAAGGGCAGGAGGCAAGAGGATGCGTCCAGACTCTTGTCAGTGGTGCCCAGTGACAGGACAAGAGGCACAAAGTGGAACCCAGGAGGTTCCATCTGAACACCTTTTAGGGTATTGGAGCCTTAGAGCAGGCTGTCCAGAGAGGTTGTGGAGTCTCCTTCTCTGGAGAGGTTCCAAAGCTGCCTGGACACTGCAGTCCTGGGTGCCCTGCTTTAGCAGGGGGGTTGGACTGGATGATCTCCAGAGGTGCCTCCCAACCCCTCCATGCTGGGATCCTGCTTCTGTGGCTAAGCAGGCCAGCCAGGTGTGTGGCACAGATGGGTGCAGGACTCCATGCAGGTCCATGCTGCAGGTTTTTGGACTCAGTGAAGGAAAGAAACCCAGGGCAGGTGACCCTTGAAGGCTACTTTCTTAACTGCAGGGGGTCACTGCCTGGGGCTGGGCTCTCTACAGCGTGGTGGCCACATGGGCAAGAGCAGGGCTGGCCAAAGGCCATCCCTGCCCATCCCAAGGGCTGTGACCCAGCATTGATCAGCTCCAAAACTGCTTCCCCAGTTGCCAAACCATCTTCTGGCTCTCTGCCTGATGCAGGAGCATCCCATCACCTCCCAGGCTGCCTGCCCCACACTGACCACCTTCATCCTGCTGAGCTGTGGGGCTCAGGACAAGGCTGAGCTCATCTGGGTGAGACTTTGCTCCAAGCCCAACCCACCCATGCACTGCTGGCCAGATCCTGCTCTTGACCAGCCCCCTGGGAAAAGCCTTGTGCTAAAAATGGCAGGTGGTGAGGCTTTCCCCAGAGCTGGGAGGTGGTTTGGCTCTGGCCACCCTGGTGGAGTGGGTGGTGAGGGATTGAGAGAGGAGGAGCTGTGGCTGCAGGTCAGACTGCAGTGGGGAACATGGTGCTGGTGGCCCTGTCGGGGTGCAGAGGGGTGTCTGGCAGGCAGAGGGTGACTGAGTGGCATCTCTACCAGAACTGGGCTTTGCATAAGGTTGTGAGAGTGCCCTAGAATCATGGAAAAGACTTCCAAGAGCATTGAATTCAACCCTTAACCCAGGTCACCCCTGAACCATGACCCTCAGCACCACATCTGCACAGCTTTGAAACACTTCAAGGCATGGAGACTCCACCACTGCCCTGGGCAGCCTGGGCCTGCCCTTGGCAACCCTCAAGGGAAGAAATTTTTCCTCATGTCCAACCTAAACCTCCCCTGGGGCAACTTGAGGCTGTTTTCTCTCTACCCATCCCTTTTTTCCTCAGTAGAACAGACCAACCCCCACCTGGCTCCAACCTCCTTTCAGGGAGCTGTAGAGAGCCAGAAGGTCTCCCCTCAGCCTCCTTTCCTCCAGGATGAACGACCCCAGCTCCCTCAGCTGCTTGTGCTCCAGACCCTTCACCACCTTTGCTAGCCTCAGTGTGCCTCTTGGAGTGAGGGGTCCAAAACTGAACCCAGGATTCAAGGTGCAGCAAAGGAGGTGCTCAGGGACCCCCCCCTTCAGCACTGGGGCCGTGTGTCTGTCCTCACAGCAGCTCTGCTCGTGTGTTTGGTGACCATTTGTCCTGGCTGCAGGTTCGACCCCCCCTTGTGCTGCTCTGGGGCTGGGGGGGGTCACCCTGAGTCTGTCACCACAGAGTCCAGTCTGAGGTGGGCTGTGCAGGGACATCCTCTGTGCCCTAGTGCCCAGAGGAGGCTTCCCACACCTGGCTGCTGCATGGAGCTGGAGACCAAGCAGGAGGGAGAAGCAAGGACTTGGGCTCTGTGGACTCGGTGGTTTCATTCCTTGCCCCTAAGTGGCCATGGAATAGTCCAGGTGGGTGGTCTAGAGCCTGTGCAGACCCTCTAGCTCCAGCTGGCTGAAATCCTCCATCTCAGCACACCAAACCAAGAGCAGGACTCACAGGAGGGGCTGGCTGATGGCCACCTTCATCCCCAAGCCCCTGCCTGGAGTCCTGGCAAGGAAAAGGAGTGGGGCTCAGCCCACCCTGGCAGCAGCACACCAAGGAACTGAGGCACCCCCCAGCCCTCCCAGGGGTTTCTTCTGGCTGTGCCTCTCCTCGGTCATCACTGGAGATCCATCCTCGTGCCAGCTATGCTCTGGTGAGGCTTTGGGGCACCCAGCAAGCCCAGCACCCCTACGACCCCCACTGATGGATGGAAGTGGATCCCCCTCCCCATCTATGCTGAGCCCTTATGTCCTCCACCATCATGCCCAGGCAGATCCTCGGTGGTGCCCACTGTCCGTGCCCGCAGTCCCCTGCGAGGGTCACAGCTGCAGCCCCCAGCCCCGGGAGCGGTGCTGTGGTGCTGATGCCAGCAGGTTCCGGCTCTGGCTGCGGCAGCTTGTGCCGGAGCAGCGATTTTGAGGCTTTTCCACCATTTCCGCCTCCGCAGGGACTGACGGAAACAGGGAAAGGAAACAACTTCGGGAGGGCTTCAGGACGGCTGAGCCAGGCAGGGGGTTAGCCTGGCATCGCAAGTGTGGCACCGGGACACCAGCTTTGCTGCGCACGGCGGCCCCACGGCTTGGGCTGCCCCAGGCCGGGGATGGGGGGCAGGCAGCTGTGGGGCTGGGCTCCAGATGTGCGGGCAGCAGGAGGAGGTGTCGGTCTCTACAAGCCTCCTGTGCTGGGAGCCAGCAGGATTTAGGAGCCCCCGGAACGGGCAGGGAAAGCCCTCAGCTTTCCATGGGCATCTGTGGGAGTTGTCCCCTGCCCGCTGCCATCGCTCGGCCACGGCTGGGACACGGGAGCTGGCAGGATGTCCCTGGCACTGCTTGCCCTGGCACGGGCTGCCGTGGCACTTGCAGCCCCTCCATGGCCACAGCACTATCCCTGCGGCTTGTGGGTCGCAGCAGTGGTCCCCCAGGACAGGGTCCGAGGGGGACAGTGTCCATAGAAGCTCAGGAGGGGCTCACACCGCAGTCCCCACTCCCACCCATGCCCACAGCCTTACGGGAACAGGCTACAGGAATCCTGATCCCTCCCAGTACCCTCTGTGCAGTGCCCCCAAACTGGGGAGTGTCCTCAGACGTCCCAGCCGGCCGGGGGAGGTGACACCCTCACCCCAGCCAGGGCAAGAGACAGGTGATGCCAGGTCCCTGCTGTGCCCACACTCTCCCCATACCCTGGGGAGTCTCCAGCTCGCACGAAGCCCCACAGCTGCTTACCTTGGGGAGGAGACACAGGCTGGGACCCCTCACTCCAGCCACCACCTTCTCACTCCAGCTGTGCCAGCTGAGTGCTGGGTCCCGCTGCCACCAGCAATGCCCAGCAGCTCCAACACCAGCCTGCCCTCACAGCTGGCCCCACCACACAGCCCCTTCCAGCTCTCCAGCTTCCTCTGGCTTCCCCCAGCGGCTTCCTCCCACTCCCAGTCCCGGCCAGCCCAGCCCAGCCAGCGCCTCAAATTGCAATTCCAGCTGCAGATGTGGGAGCAGGAGGAGGAGGAGCAGGGCCAGCGCCGACGGGAACCAAACGTGAACCCCCGTCTTGGCCCCGGGCTTGCTGCAGCTCCCCGAGCCAGGAGACCCTGGGCTGCAGAGGGGAGACCAACCCCGGAGTGGGACGATGGTCCCAAGCCAGCTGGGGACAGGGATGCTGGAGCAAGAGACACTGACAATCCCCTCCTCACCCTGCTCATTTGTCTTTTCTGCCTCCCCCCTCTTTATCCTGGCTGAGACACTGGAGGTAGCTCCATGGCTCCCTCTGCCCATCCTTACCCACTGCTGGCTCTGTGCCTGTCTGTCTGTCTGTCCATCTCTCTGGGGTACATGAAGAAGAGTGTGGCCAGCAGGGTGAGGAAGGTCCTCCACACCCTCTACTCTACCCTAGGGAGGCCACAGCTGGAGTACTAGGTCCAGGTCTGTGCTCCCCAGTTCAAGAGAGACAGGGAATTGCTGGAGAGAGTCCAGCAGAGGCTACAAAGCTGCTGAGGGGCCTGGAGCAGCTCTGTGAGGAGCAAAGGCTGAGAGCCCTGGGGGTGCTGAGCCTGGAGAGGAGCAGCCCCAGAGGGGAGCTGAGCAATGCTCAGCAAGAGCTAAAGGGCAGGGGGCAAGAGGATGGGGCCAGACTCTCAGTGATGAAACTGCTGGGCCCGACCAGACAGCCAGGTGCCTCAGTTTGGGACCTGGGAAGAGCCTGGAAGGTGCCCAGGTGTGTGGTGGGCAGCTCCTGCAGGCAGCTCAGGCAGGAGCCAGGCAAAGCATGGAGCCAGGACCTGTTGCCTTGGGGTCCTGAGCAGGCTGAGCACACAGAGGTCCATTCGTGTGCACATCCAGGCACACACATGTGCCCACACCCCAGCAAGTGTGCCCACACCCCAGCATGTGTGCCCACACCCCAGCACGTGTGGTGCACCCTGCTCTCTGCACTGGCTGCACACAATCCCTGCTTTCCAGGGCATACAAGTGCCCAGCTGTACTGGGCTGTGCTGGGGCTGGCAGGGCTTGATGTGATGGGCTGGGGGCTCTACTGGGGTGGGTGGTGGTTGAAGTGATGGGCTAAGGGCTGCACTGGGGCTGTGCCAGGGCTGTATTGAGGCTGGCAGAGGTTGAAATGACGGGCTGTGGGCTGTACTGGGGCTGTACTGGGGCTGGTGGTGGTCGAGTTAATGGCTGTACTGGGGCTGTGCCAGGGTTGTATAAAGGCTGCCAGGGGTTGAGGTGAAAACTGGGGACAGGTGGGGGTCAAGATGTTGTGCTGAGGGCTGTGCTGGGACTATGTTGGAGTTGGAGCTGGCAGGAGGTGAGGTGATGGCTGGGGGCTGTACTGGGGGTGTGCCAGGGTTGTATTGAGGCTGGCAGGGGTGAGGTGATGGCTGGGGGCTGTACTGGGGGTGTGCCAGGGTTGTATTGAGGCTGACAGGGGGTGAGGTGATGGCTGGGGGCTGTGCTGGGGGTGTGCCAGGGTTGTATTGAGGCTGGCAGGGGTGAGGTGATGGTTGGGGGCTGTACTGGGGTTGTATTGAGGCTGGCAGGGGTGAGGTGATGGTTGGGGGCTGTACTGGGGGTGTGCCAGGGTTGTATTGAGGCTGGCAGGGGTGAGGTGATGGTTGGGGGCTGTGCTGGGGCTGGCAGGGGACGAGGTGCCAGATTGGGTGGCAGGAACAGGGAGGTCTCGGTCTCCCTGCTCCGGAGCCCTGCCCCGGAGCCGGGGAAGGCTGTGGCTGGAGAGGAAGAGGAGGGGAAGCGAGGGGCGGAGGGGGCTCCGCCTGTGTTTGCTTCCCTGGCCGCTGGTCAAGGATGAGGTAGTGCTTTCCGGGAATTGAGGCACGGCCCATGGAAATGCCTCGCTGGGACAGGAAACCCGGGAGCAGAACAGGAATCAGGGCTGGGAAGCGAGCACCGGACCCTGGCCGGGACTCGGGGAGGAAAACAAACCGTGAGGGGTCAGGCCAGGCTGGTGCATCCCCTGTCCCCCACACTGGCATGCTCCCGGGGCTGGCACCGCTGTCCCCTCCCCGGAGATGCAGCAGCCGCCGTCAGGGCACAGCCCCGTGGTTTGCTTGGGCTGCCGGTGCCCTGCTGCCCAGTCCACCCAGCCTGCTGCCCAGTCCACCCAGCCTGCTGCCCAGTTCACCCAGCCTGCTGCTCCAAAGGCAGGAGGCATCTCCTGGGGCAAGGAAAGCAGAGAGCTGGTCCTTCCTGTGCAGTGTGAAGAGGGCAAGCTTCATCACCATCATCATCACCATTACCATCATCATACCCCATGGCATAGGTGTCCCAGTGTGGGGGCTGGAGGAGTGGGATGCAGAAGCCAGTGTGAATGGGGGAGAAGGAAGGCACCACAAACTAGATGGAGGTGTTCAAGACCTTGATGCCAAGCGAGATGCCATGGAGGAGAGGGTGCTGGTGCCCGCAGACCCCCTCTCCAGCACACCAGGAGCCAGAAGGGAGCACACCCAGCCCGGGAAGGGCCAACTCACTTCCTTCTCACAGCCCAGCCCGTGCTTGCAGCCAGCTCTGACCAAAGGCAGAGCAACTGCTGGGGCTGGAGGCTGTGGTGACCACCAACCAGTTTACCATTGCTGGCCATTGCTCTGGTCCCTGCTGTTCCTTGTACTCTTTGGGTCCCTCTGAGGTCCTGCACTGGTCATCGGTCCCCCATGACCCAGTGCACTCCACTCTTGTATTACTGAGTCAGCTGAGTGCTTCCCCAGGGGTCTTTTTGGGGTTGGTGACCCCCTCTCTGGCTTCCCAGGGGAACCCATGGAGATGGAAAGCACCGGCGGGCAGGGGCCACCTGCGGTCAGCTGGCAGATGGCTTGTTACAAACTGTCAGCAAACAGCTGCTGGCAAACAGCCTGTGCCTCAGTTTCCTCATTGTCCCCTTACGAGGGGTCCAGGAGGGCTGAGCCATCAGTTGAGTCCCCCAGACCTGCCTGTGGTTGCCCCCCCAAACACTCCTCCCTGCCCACTGGGTCTGAGCCCAAGGCGCAATGTTCTGTCAACCCTCCCCGAGGATACCAGGAGCACCCCAGGTCCCAGGCAGCTGGGCATAAGGAGGTGATGGGGAGCTGAGACCTCCTGGTTATGACCTGCATGGTCCACCTGTCACCTTCCATGATCCACCTGGTCCAGCCATGACTCCTCCTGGCCATGATGTGCTTCATTCATCCAACCATGGCCCCCCCATGCCCATGATCCTCCTCATCTGACCGTGAAGCCCTAGGGCTGTGATTCTCCTGGTCCAGCAGTGACCTCCCTCCACAAAGCAAACCACAGCCCTGCACAACAGCCTGCTCTTGCTGACCTTGCCCTGCTGCCACCTGTCCCAAACTTCCCCAGGACACCCCAGTGCCTTCATGGTGCTCCCTGGACCTTTCATCTTCCCAGGCCTGGCATGGTCCCCTGCCCGTGGCTGTGCCAGCTTCCTTCTTGGCTTTTCCCCTTCCCCTCCCCATCACTGCCCCAGCTGAGGCCAAACTCCTGGTGAGGTCCTGCCTGCCAGTCCAGCTAGTCCTCTGGGTCCTCATCCCATGATCCCTGCCATGAAGGAGGAGAATGATGAGCAGACCTCTGGGTCCTTTTCCCAGACCTGGGATCCCTGTTGTGATAGAGAAGGAAGAGGATGAGTGGATCCTTGGGTCCTTGTCCCAACACTGGGGTCCCTGCCATGATGGAGCAGAACAATGAGTGGATCCCTGGGTCCTTGTTCCAGCTCTGGGGTCCCTTCAGTGGTGCATGGTGGGGCTGGAGCAGGGCTCTGGGTGTGCATGGTGGCATATTACACCCTGCCATCCCCTGTTCCAGCCCCTTGCCCCCACCAGCCAGGCATCTGGAAAGCATTAGCCAGCCTGGCTGGTTCGTTAGCTGCTAACGAGGGGAGGCTGTGAGCTCTGGGATCAGAGGCACGCAGGCTCCGCTCCCCCCCAGCTCCGCACAGCCCCTGCCACCAGTCAGCGAATATTTCCTGAACTGGGTCAGCTGGAGTTCTCCAGGAAAGGAAAATAAACCTGCAGAGAGGGCCCGAGCAGGGGGCATGGGGCTGGGGGGGGGGGACCTGAGCAGCAGCTCTGCCTTGGGGACCTCTGCACCGCCTCAGCCGAGGGGATCAGGGCTACTGGGTCCCTTCTCTGTGCCTTGCATGTGCCTCCATCACTCCCTAGTGACATTCCCAGTCTGGCTGTCCCTAATTTGCTGGTGAGGCCATCAGGGATTGTGTGTTCAGACTGCCTGTCTGCTGTGCACGACCCTCAGGGACCCCCATCCAAGCCCCTTTTTGCTCTGTAGGCAGTGGGAGGTGGTGGCCATGGGCAGGTGAGGATGAAGGAAGCAGGATGGCTGCCAGGCAGGGGAGGCTGTGGTGGGGACCTGCTCTTTCCCTGGGATTTTTGCCACCCCTCAGAGCTCTGGGGACTTCAACTCAGAAGAATCCCATCACACCCTCAAGTGTGGGGAGAAAACATTGCTCCCTGGCTGTCCCTGGGACCCATGCAGGGCCCTGCCATGGTACCCCCCTCTCATGGCATCATCTCCCCACAGCATTGTCCCACCACAGCATCTTCCCACTGTGGCATTGTCCCATCATTGTCCAACCACGGCATAACCCTCCTGCAGCATCACCCCTAGCATGGCACTGCCCTGCTATGGCATTGCCACTGGAGCACCCCAGGTGACCTCCTGCCTCTCCACCCTCTGTTCAGCGCACAGCTGGGTCAGACCAAGGGCACCCCACACTTGTGCCTCCCTTTCAGCTGTGCTGCTGGGTGAGACCAGAGGGACTGGGGTGCTTGGAATTTCCCCAGGATCTCACACCCAGTTCCTGGCTGGCTGCCTGGGATCAGGGGAGGAGAAGCTCCTGCAGAGCTGGACATCCTCATCTGTCTGGGTCATCACTCCCTGGGAAAAGGAGGATCTGAAACGTTTGGAGGATTGGGAGCATCTCTGTGAGGAGGGAAGGCTGAGAGCCCTGGGGCTGGAGCCTGGAGAAGAGCAGCCCCAGAGGGGATCTGAGCAGTGCTCAGCAAGAGCTAAAGGGCAAGGGGCAAGAGGATGAGACCAGGTTCTTCTCAGTGGTGTCCAGGGACAGGACAAGGGGCAAAGGGCACAAAATGGAACCCAGCAGGTTCCATCTGAGCAGGAGGAGAAACTTCTTTGCTATGATACTGCTGGAGCAGGCTGCCCAGAGAGGTTGTGGAGTCTCCTTCTCTGGAGAGTTTCCAAACCCACCTGGACATTCTGATCCTGGTCAAACTACTGTGGGTGCCCTGCTTTAGCTGGGGTTGGACTGGATGATCCCCAGAGGTCCCTTCCAACCTCTACCATGCTGGAATTCAGGGATTCTTTCAAACAAAACTAGAACTTTGCACTCTCCAGCATCCAGAGAATGCTGTGACCTGAAAGGAGGTTGGAGCCAGGTGGTGGTTGGTCTCTTCTCACTAGAAACAACTGGTAGGACAAGAAGAAACGACCTCAGGTTGCATCAGGGGAGGTTTAGGTTGGACATGAGGAACAATTTCTTCATGGAAAGGGTTGTCAAGGGCTGGCCCAGGCTGCCCAGGGCAGTGGTGGAGTCCCCATTCCTGGAATGGTTTAAAAGGCATGGAGATGTGGTGTTGAGGGCTGTGGTTTGATGGTGGCCTGGCAGTGCAGGCCTGATGATTTGCTTTGATTCTCTTAAAGATCTCTTCCAACCAAGACTTTTCCACGGTTCCATCCTTCTATCTCCCTGCCCTGCTCAGCACCGACCCAGCAGCAGAGTGGGAAGGGGTGGGGGAGGCTCCCGCAGCGCTCCAGCTCTGATGTTTCAGGTCCTGATAACCGTGAACGGTGCGAACAGGCTGAGCAAAACGCAGAAGGATGTCACAAAGTGGCTGTGTGCGGGGACCCGGCGCGGAGCTCAGCGGATCCGTAGCCTGGCGGCGCCGCGGCGGCCGCGCCTCGTAATGTGATGCAGGCGAGAGCCGTGTCGGGGACATCGCCTTGACAGCCGCCGTCCCCCAGGGCTTTGAAACACGACCTGCGCTTCAGGCTCACTGTCCTGCTCCGCGTGTGCCGGGGGAGGATGGCTGGGAGTGGGTGAGGAACGTCCTGTACCCCCCAGCAGGAGCGGAGCGTGGCCCCAGCAGTCCGGCTGGAGGGAGCTCTTGGGGGGGACAGGTCCCCATCTCCTAGGTGGTGTCCCACCCTGGAGTGGGGTGTCCCACGCTGGAGTGAGGGCATCCTGCAAGTGAAAACCACGGCATAGGAGGGGGATGTGTGCCTTCAACACTTCCCATGAAGCTCTTTCCCTTAACTCCCCTCTGCAAATGTTGGGATTTTTGAGCCCATGATTCCCTGCCAACAGCTTTGGCAGGAGTGACCTTTTCCTGGCCAGAAAACTGAAGAGAAACTCCAGACTGGAGTATTTCCACCCAAAGCTTGTCCTTCACAAACCTCTCATGACTGGGAAAGCTCTCTCTCACCCCACAGCCAGCTCTGTCCCTTAGCCACCAGTGCCACCAGCAGCAGGATCTCCTGGGACCAAAGGGCTCATCCTGCCCAAGCTGTTCCCAGGAGTCTGGGGAGGTGATGAGGGGATGGAAAGGAGGAACAATACCACAGCTCCTGGGCACATGAGCCCTACTTACTTCTCAGGCATCCGTGGCAGGCTTGGTTTGTTGCAGGATGGCTCCTCAAAAGCCATGGCTGGAGCTGAGAGGAGAACCAAGTGCAGTTTTCATCTTAAAAATGAGTGTTTTGGACTCCTCACTCCAAGAAGGACATCGAGGTGCTGGAGCATGTCCAGAGAAGGGCAATGAAGCTGGGGAAGGGTCTAGAGCACAAATCTTGTGAGGAGCAGCTGAGGGAGTTGGAGTTGTTTAGCCTGGAGAAAAGGAAACTGAGGGGAGATCTCCTGGCTCTCTGCAGCTCTCTGGAAGGAGGATGGAGCCAGGTGGGGGGCAGTCTCTTCATGCTCCACAAGTCCTTCTGTTACATAGAATCATAGGATCATGGAATGGTTTTGGTTGGAAGAGGTCTTTAAGACCATTGAGTCCAACCCAGTGGCCCCTCAGGGAGAGGAGGACAAGCAGATGCTGCATTGAGGACAAGCAAACCCTCAGGTTTAGGCTGAGCTGGGCTTGGGCTCTGGGTCTTAACCAGGACCCACTGGGCTGGGCTGCAGCCGTGGCTGGGGTCCCCAGGCAGTCCCTCCCCCAGCCTCGGGGCTCTGGTGGCTCTCGTGTCCCATCTCCCCAGCAGCTCCCAGTGCCACCATGTCATATCCCATCACATTGTACTTTATTGCTCCTTGTGTCACAGGAATAATTTAAGGCTCTTTCCTTGTCTGGGATGGCAGAAAACCCTCGTCTGGCTCCCGGACTAATGAAGCGTCTGGGATCAGTGACTCGAAATGCTTCCAACACCTCAGCCCAGCGTCTCCTAAATCTGAAACTCACATTTGTGCACTCAGAATGGATTTTTCACTTGAAAGCTCATTTTGCTTCTACATCTGTGGATGTTCAGATCTCCTGGAGTTGTTGAATCCAACACGAGACATCTCCATCGAGTCGAGCAACAGCTCCGCCTCAAACTTCTGCTCTCTGCAGCCAGCAGCACCTCCCGGGGCCTTCCTAGCCTTTAGCTGGGTGCTGGTGCACACCCAGCCTCCGTGGGACCCAGCCAGGCAGGTGGGTGATGCCCTGGCAACAGGCATGGGCAAAGGGTTGAACCTGTGTCAACAGTCCTGGTCCTCAGCCCCCCAACATTCCCTCACCCCAGCAGGTCCCTCCTGCCCTTCTTGCACTGCCCCTTCAGCTGCTGTCCCCCCACCTCTGAGCTCCACAGCCTCATGGCACCAGCTCTACACCCCCACCAGCAGCTGCTGTGCCATGCCATGCCATGCCATGCCATGCCATGCCATCTAGTTCTATTATCTCATCTAGTCTAGTTCCATCCCATCCCATCCCATCCCATCCCATCCCATCCCATCCCATCCTATCCTGACCCATCCCATCTCCCATCCCAGGTCCCCCTAAACCAGCCCACCTGCATGGCCACTATGCCCACCCTGCCCTCCCCCGCAGTTCCCCTCCTCCCCCAACCCCAGCTTCCCTGTGTTCCCTCCTCTCTTCCTGCACTGCTGTGGTGAGGATAAGTCACCCCAGAGCCATGGTGGGGACACCAGCAGAGCTGGGACAGGCTGCCATGGCATGGACCCCCTTCCCATCCCCATTCCCACCCTGTCCCACCAGCAGAGCCCAGCTCGAGACCAGAGCCCAGGGTGAGCAGGGGGAGCCCGGGGGCCTCACACCTACCCTTCTGCCAAGGAAAATATTTACCCAATGCTGAAATGAGCTGGGCTGAGTGCCCAGGGCTGGGTGACCCTTGGTGGCCTGCCAGCACTGGGGACCAGGGTGGGGGGACAGCAGGAAGCCAGCCTGAACCAGCCTGAACCATGGGGCTGCAGGAGAAGAGTTAAATACCTGCTGACCCCAGCACCCCCAGCACCCCCAGCACATTCCAGGCAGAGGAGATTCATAGCAGCCTGGATCTGCTGTTGGGGGGCTGTGCTGGCTGCAGTGGGGGAGCTGGGAGAGCTGCAAGGAGTGTGCCTGGACCACCACCACCATCTGTCTGACTCCAAGTAAAGGGGGGACTCCAGCAGGCAGGAGGTCCCCAACATCTGCCTGACTCTGAGAAAAGTCCTGGGGGTTACTCCAGCTCAGCCCCCCAGGACCCCCCTAGCTGGGACAGCACTTCCCAGTCCCCCCCTCAAGAAAACAGTGTCTGTTGACTCAGGTGCCAGCGAGGCCAGGGCTTGGCTGTGCTTTCATGTCCTGGCTGCCAGCAGGGTGGTTATTTATTTGATTTGTCCTTTTCTTGAAGGCTTTCACCCCAGGAAGGTTGAGGTGATGTTTAGGGGTGTGGGGGGGAGGTTGCAAGGAGCTTTGGCCCCATCCTTCAGTGCTGCCTCCTCTCCTCCTGCTTCCTCCACTGGCAGAAGCCCAAAGGAACATTTTTGCAGGGACCAGGCTGAGTTTTGCCCCTGTTGCTGGTGTGGAGGTGGTTAGGAGGTGCCCTTGGGGTGCCCAGGTGACAGGGTGGATTCCTTTGGGCCTCCTTGTCTGTCCCCCCACCTCCCCCTGCCAAAGCAAGACACCTGATCTGTGCTCCCTCTTCACATGGAGGTTTCCCTCCTCTCTCCATCCCAACAGCCCACACCCCAAATTCCTGGGATGCCCTTGGGCAGCTCCTTATCACTTCTAATCTGACCAGCCCACATTCCTCCTGGGCGAGGAGAGAGCCTCCTCCCACTGACCTTCACACATCTCCTCTTGGATTGTAGCTCCCTTCAGCCCTCCATGAGCCCTGGAAGGCACAACTGGACACGAGCCACACCAGCAGATGTCATGGGGAGAAACCAAGAAGGTCAATGGTCTCCTGGAGTGCATTAAGAAGATAGTGACCAGCAGGTCAAGGGAGGTTCTCCTTCCCCTCTGCTCTGCCCTAGGGAGGCCACAGCTGGAGTCCTGACTACATTTCTGGTCTCCTCAGTTCAAGAGAGACAGGGAACTGCTGGAGAGAGTCCAGCAGAGGCTACAAAGATGCTGAGGGGCCTGGAGGGGCTCTGTGAGGAGGAAAGGCTGAGAGCCCTGGGGGTGTTGAGCATGGGGAAGAGCAGCCCCAGAGGGGATCTGAGCAATGCTCAGCAAGAGCTAAAGGAGCTGTGGGGGGCAAGAGGATGGGGCCAGACTCTTCTCAGTGGTGCCCAGGGACAGGACAAAGGGCAAAGGGCACAAACTGGAACCCAGGAGGTTCCATCTGAACAGGAGGGAAAACTTCTTTGCTGTGAGGGTGCTGGAGCCCTGTCTCAGGCTGCCCAGAGAGGCTGTGGAATCTCCTTCTCTGGAGAGCTTCCAAACCCACCTGGGCATTGTGCTCCTGGGCAAGCTGCTGTGGGTGCCCTGCTTTAGCTGGGGTTGGACTGGATGATCCCCAGAGGTCCCTTCCAACCTCCACTGTCCTGGAGCTTTGTCCCCCAGAAGATGCTTGTCTCAGGCTGCAGTGGCATCTCCCTCTCCTTGCCTGGGAGCAGGACATGGATTTCCCTGGCACATTTCCACTGCTTTCCCTGACTTTATCCACTTTATTCAGCTCCCCAGAAGGTTCCCCTTTGCAGACAGCAACCACCCTGGAGAAATATGTCTCAAGACCTGGAAAGAGGAAGTGGATGAGGCTCTGCCCTGGATGCTGCCCACACAGAGTCTGGGAGGCAGAGGGCTATGGGGGCAGGCAGCCTCTGCACGCCTGGCAATCAGTGAGTGCCTGATGCCATGGGGACAATCAGTGTGAGAGAGCCTGTGGGTGACCTGTGGCTGGTGTGCTTCATGCTGCCAGAGAGGAGGGATGCTGACCAGGCTCTGGATCTCTCCAGCACCTTGCTTCAGATGTGTCTGCAGGGTTCCTGAGCTTCTGCAGGGCTTGGGGAGCTGGGAGCAAGGGGGGACACGAGCAGAGGGTGGGACGAGTATCCAGCAGGGGCTAACCCAGCCTGGCTGTTCTGGAGACAGGTGAGATCCTGGGCAACCTGCTCTGGTGACTCTGCTTTAGCAGAGAGGTTGAATTGGATGACCTCCAGAGGTCCCTTCCAACCCTCACCCTGCTGGGATTCGAGGGTCCTGTGAAGCAGAGCTCAGCTCCTCTCCAAACACAGCTGGCTCTGCATGGTGCCCTTGCTTCTCGGCCCTGCCTCACTGCTGGGGTCTGGGACTGGTTTTTCAGCAGCTGGGGCTGCAGGCAGCAGCTCCTCCTGCCTTGCTGGCTCAGCACCCAACCCAGCTGAGTCAAGCCTGGCACAGAGCAGCTGGGGAGGTGAGGCTGGGAAGCTGCACAGCTGCGGGAGGGCCCCGAGGGCAGTTTCCCACACCCCCAACCCATGCACGTGAGGTCGA
Organism: Indicator indicator; assembly: GCF_027791375.1. Lineage (NCBI taxonomy): Eukaryota > Metazoa > Chordata > Aves > Piciformes > Indicatoridae > Indicator > Indicator indicator. The sequence continues at coordinate 14,211,574 of NC_072032.1, read as the reverse complement.
GCACTGACCCCCAGCTAACAAAGCCAAGTGCCAGCTGCAGTGCCATCACCTCCCCAACAGGCACCTGCACCCGTGGGCTCAGGGTGACCCTTGCAAAGCCCCAATACTGGAGACCCTCTGGGCAGGTCGGTGGGGCTGGGATACCGCCCTGGAACAGCACAGGGACCAGGATGTCCTGAGGGACTCTGGGGTGCCAGGACAGCCACCACTGCCCTGAGCAGCCTGGTCCAGGCATTGACAACCCTCAAGGGGAAGAAATTGTTCTTCATGTCCAACCTAAGCCTCTCCTGGTGCAACCTGAGGCCATTTCCTCTTGTCCTGTTGATGGTTCCTTGGGAGAAGAGACCAACATCCACCTGGCTCCAACCTCCTTTCAGGGAGATGTAGAGTGAGAAGGTCTCCCCTCAGCCTCCTGTCAAGGGCTAGGGCTGGGCTGACCATTAGACAAGTGCCAGAGGCTCTCTCTGAATCCCTCTGCCTTCCTAAAGGGAAGAGAAAGGGAATCAGGGAGAGAGACTGATGGGATAAGGAAGAAACTAAAGCAGCTGGAATGGAAATGAAAACAACCAAATGGAATAGAGACAAAGAGATACAAACCAATATCCAACCCAAGCCCTGATGGCAATGATGGCACCATTGTCACTGGGGGCAGGCACTGTGGAGGTCCCAGACTGAGGGGTTCAGGAGCTGGATCTTTGAACTGGATTCAGGAACAGGCAGAACAAACAAAGTCTTCCTTGGACACTGGCCATTGAAGAAGAGGCTTGACCCTGGTGATCCCTCAGCTTTCTCCTCAAGGTGATGTCCATGGAGTGGAATCCCTTGTTGGTCAGTTGAGGGTCCCCTGTCCTGTTTGCTGCTCCCTGAAGGTGCCACCTCCTACTGACTGCCCCCCAGCACAGCACACAAGATTTAGCAGTGACCTTGGTCTGTATGGCAGCCCTGGGCAGTAACTCTAAACACCATCACTGTCACTGCTAGGTGCAGCCACTGCCTGTGCCCTGAGCTTCAGAAAGTGTCCTTGCTGAGCAGAGCCTGAGCTGAGAAGCCAAATCCCTGAACAGAATTGGTTCTGGTCTAGCTCACACCAGGACAGAGGAAGAAATTGCTCCTCATGTCCAACCTGTGCGGGGACCTGTGCGCCCCTGGCACAACTTGAGGCCATTTCCTCTCATCCTATCACTTGTTCCTTGGGAGAAGAGACCAACCCCCACCTGGCTCCAACCTCCTTTCAGGGGAGGACCTTCAGAAAGCCAGGATGTCTCCCCTCAACCTTCTTCTCTCCAGGCTGGACCCCAGTTCCCTCAGCTGCCCCTCACGAGGCTTGTCCCCCAGATCCTGCCCCAAACCAGCCCTGAGCCAAGGGCAGGAAAGAGCTGATGGCATCAGCCACTTCCCAAAAGCAGCGGCAAGGACAAAGCCCTGAAGGGGGAAGTGCTGTGGGTTTGGGCTCCTCACTCCCCACCAGATAAATTGCCACTCCCCTGGGGGACGAGGGGCAGGCACCAGCCACCACCCCTGATGCTACTGCTCTGCAGCCAGCACCACCAGAGGCACAGGCACCCCCAGGTAACACCACTGCTCCTTGGGCATGTGCTGGGATGGGCTCACTTGGGGCAGAGACTGGCCCCGAGGTCACCCTGTGGGGCTGGGATGAGGCACTGGTGTGTTGCTGTGTGGGGCTGGCAGGGTGGCATGGGCTGCTCATGGGCACCTCACTGTGGGGGGGAAGGCAGCCAGTGGTGAAAGCATCTCTGTGGGGTTGGGCCTCATCTGTTTCCTGCTGGGGCCAGGGAAGTTGCCAAGACAGCTCCACAGGCTTGTCCTGGTGCTCTGGGGCTAGGACAGGATGGGTGCCAGGGAAGATGCCAAGGTATCTCCACAGGCTTGTCCTGGTGCTCTGGGGCTGGGACAGGATGGGTGCCAGGGAAGATGCCAAGGTATCTCCACAGGCTTGTCCTGGTGCTCTGGGGCTGGGACAGGATGGGTGCCAAGGTGGGTGAAGGGCTGGGGCTGTCCCCTTGCCTCCCCTCTGCCAGCTGTGCCCGTGGGATGGGGCAGGCAGTGGGGACTGTGTGATGGGTGGGAGCACCATGGGGAGCTCACAGGAACTCCTGATGCCAGAAGGATGCTGCCTGAGCACTCTGTGGTCCCCATTTACCTCTGCATCGCACCAGCAGTTTCCTCTCTTTGCTGCCACATTTCTGGGGCAATGAGTGACTGCCACCAGAGCTGGAAGAAGTTTGAGGTCTCCTGTGCCCTTGCTGGCACCCATGGGAGCCCTCAAGGGAGTTTTGCTGGCTGTGGGTTCAGAAGAGCCCAGCTCTTCACAGGGCCCTTCACTGCACCAGTCACCTCTTCCCCCCTGTGGCACCCAAGGGCTCTTGCCAGGTTGGTAGGAAGGTGCTGATCCAGAATGAGTTCTGCTCCAGCCTGTGGAATGAGGTTGGGCCAGGCCACCACCATGCTGCACATGGTCACACAGAGAGGCTGGGACATGACTGCAGGGAGAAATGTTGATAAATATTGGAATTGCGTGGAGAGAGCAAGCAGCAAGGTCCCTCTACAGGCAGCTGCAGCAGGAGGTGGCTGGGCAGTGGGGATCTGTTCTCCCTTTCCTGCCCCCAAAATCACTTGGAAGCCACTTTGCCCAGAAACTGAAACTGGGAGGACTGCAGCAGAAGAAATGAAACTGGCACTGGAGAAGGGCAGTGAGAGCTTCCTTCCTCCTTCCCCTCAGCCAAGTGGCTGATCCCATGGCTATTTCTAGCCCTCATGTGGTCTTCCCAGCCCCTGGTACCCTTCCTCATGTGTAAGGTCACCTAAGGGCCAATTCCACCTGCCCTTGGTGCTTTGATTTGGCCAGGAAAAAAAAATCCCATCCCAGGCAAAACTCAAACTCCACTTTGGAGTCTGAAACATCTCCTTGAACCAAATCAGCAGCAGGAAAATGCAAAGCAGATGTTGGGGGGGAAAGAGGTCCTGGGAAAGTGGCAAATCATTGGTTCATGGAAATGTTTTGGTTGGGAAAGACCTCCAAGACCATCCAGTCCAACCCTTAACCCAGCACTGCCAGGGCACCACTGAACCATGGCTCTCAGCACCACAGCTCCATGGCTTTGAAATCCTTCCAGGGGTGGGGACTCCACCACTGCCCTGGGCCAGCCCTTGGCAACCTTTTTGGAGAAGAAATTGTTTTGCATGTCATAGACTCACAGAATGGTTGGAAGGGACCTTTAAAAGTCATCTAGTCCAAAGCCCCTGCAGTGAGCAGGGACACCTTTGCCTAGATGAAGTGTCCCTGCTTACTGCAGGGAGGTTGGACTAGATGGTGGATGTCCAACCTAAACCTCCCCTGGTGCAGCCTGAGGCCATGCCCTCTTGTCCTATTACTTCATCCTTGGGAGAAGAGACCAACCCCCACCTGGCCCCAGCCTCCTTTCAGGGAGTTGTAGAGAGGTAGGAGGTCTCCTCTGAGCTCCTTTTCTCCAAGCTGAGCCTCCCCAGCTCCCTCAGCTGCTCCTCACAAGAATTGTGCTCCAGACCCTTCCCCAGCTTCATTGCCCTTCTCTGGACATGCTCCAGCACCTCGATGTCCATCTTAGAGTGAGGGACCCAAAACTGAACCCAGGGTTTGAGGGGTGGTCTCACCAGTGCCCAGTACAGGGGGGCAATCCCTGCCCTGCTCCTGCTGGCCACACCATTGCTGATCCAGGCCAGGATGCTGTTGGCCTTCTTGGCCCCCTGGGCACACTGCTGGGCACATCCTGCCCCCTCACTGCTGTCCCACTCCCTGCCCCCTCACTGCTGTCCCACTCCCTGCCCAGCCTGCTGGACCCTGGTGCTGCTGCTTGGTTTACTGGTGGGTAACTGGGGCAGATGAACTGGGCTCAAGGTTTTCCCACTCAGTGCCAAAGGAACTGCTTCTGGCTGGCACTGGGGCAGACACTGCCAGCATGGGGACAGGTGGTGGGAAGAGCTGGACTGTGATGATCTACAACATGTTCCAAGAGCTTTGGTCACCTCTTCTTGTCATCAGGGTCCCCCCTGCCAAATGCTGACCTCAAAGACCAACCACCTTGCACTGGCCCTCCCAGGGCCCCCCAGCAGTGCCCAGGGTGCTGCCATGTGCCTGCTCCAGGGACTTGTCCTCCTGGCCAGCCTCATCCCACCAGGTATGGTGCCACCAAAGGACATGCTGCCTCCCCTCTACCAGCAAGGGGCTGGTTGCCTGGATTTGCACCAGCATGGGTGCCAGGAACCATGTGTGATGCCCAAGGGGTGGGCTAGACAGGCTCTGGAGACCCTGAGACTGGTCCTGGGCTCTCCCACAGGCCATGGGGAGATGCTTTGGGGACGTTTGCCAGCATGTGCCACATTGCATGGTGCTCCCACATGGCAGCTTTTCCTGTGGTGCCCATGGGGCTGGGCTCTGGGATGGGGTGGGCATGGAGTGGCAGGAAGACACCCAGGGCCTGATAGAAAGGACAAGGAACTTGAGTGGAGGGTGAGGAACCTGGTGGGTGCCAGGAGGAGAGCAGGGGGCTGCAGAGCACAGGGTTGTGCCAGGCTGCTGGCACCCTGACCCCCTCCTTCCCTCTGCCCTTCTCCAACACAGTGCTTGGCTCATGGGGTGTGACCTACCCTGAGTCGGTGCTGGGGGTGAGGGGCTCCTGCGTGCTGGTGCCCTGCACCCTGAGCTACCCTGACAGCGTGGTGCCCAGCGAGGGCATCGTGGCCATCTGGTACAAGGACTACAACGACCAGAAGACGCTGGTGTACCACTCGGCTGCCCAGGAGGTGGATGCTCGCTTCAGGGGCCGTGCCCGCCTGCTGGGGGATGTCTCCGCTCGCAACTGCAGCCTGCTGCTGCTGGAGGCGGCACCGGAGGACTCCGGACCTTACCGGTTCCGCTTTGAGATCGTCAACGGCGACCGCTGGTCGGCGGAGCGGGATGTGCTGCTCAGCATTTCGGGTGGGTGCCACCAGGAGACCCTCCCCCGCCAGCTGCCTGCCTGCCCGCCCCCTGTGGACACCTCCCCCTTTGCTCTCCGTCCCCAGATGACCTCCAGAAGCCGAACATTGCCGCCAGCGAGGAGCATACCGAGGGGCAGACGACCACCTTGGAGTGCTCCACACCCTATGCCTGCCTCCCCGGAGATGCTGCCCTGCGCTGGGAGGGCTACGACCCACAGGTCTCCAGGGTGTCCAGCCGCTTCCAGATGGACGCGAGTGGGGCTGGCCACTACCTGACCCTCACCACCTCCTTCTCCTGGAAGGACCACTCCAAAAAGCTGCTCTGTGAACTTTCCTATGGGTCCAGGAAGGCCACTGGGGAGGTCATCCTGCGGGTGAGACGTATGTGGGGCGGCTCTCCATAGGGGCTGGCTGAGCAGGGCTGGGGGGTGGGAACACTTCTGCCATGGCCACACCACCCAGACCTCCCTCCTGCCACCCACCATGCCTCCTTCCTAGGGCTCCTTGCAAAAAGGCAGAGCAGATTTTCCTCCTACTTCTCTACTTCTTGAGGAGTGAGTCTGGGTGAACCTCATCAGGTTCTACACCACCAATGCAAGGTCCTGAACCTGGGTCGGGGCAGTCCCCAGTATCAGTCCAGGCTGGGGATGAAGGGCAGAACAGCCCTGTGGGAAAAGACTTGGGGGTGCTGGTGGGTGCAAAGCTGGGCAGGAGCTGGCACTGTGACCTCACAGCCCAGACACAAATGCATCTTGGGCTGATCCCCAGCAGCGTGGCAGCGAGGGAGGGGATTCTGCCCCTCTGCTCTGTTCTGGTGACACCCCACCTGCAGTGCTGAGGCCAGCTCTGGAGTCCTCAGCACAGACATGGACCTGTTGGAGCAGGGCCAGAGGAGGCTGCAGCAATGACATGAGGGCTGGAAGCCCTCTGCTGTGAGGCCAGGCTCACCACCACCCCCTGTGTCTGTCTGTCCTCCCACAGATGCCCCAAAGGACACCCAGGTGTCAGTCACCCCCTCCATGCAGAACATCCGTGTGGGTGACACGGTGTCCCTCACCTGCGAGGTGAGCAGCAGCTACCCTCCCATCTCAGCATATCACTGGTACAAGGATGGAGTGGCCCTGGGCAGCGAGAAGGTCTTGACCCTCCGAGATGTTCAGCGTGAGGACTATGGGCAGTACCACTGTGAAGCCCAGAACGCTCTTGGGGTTGGCACGGCACTGGCCACAACCCTCTACATCTTCTGTAAGTGGCCAAGAGGCTTTCCTGAGGCTGGGGCTTTGCTGGAGGAGGAGTGGGGCTGTGGGAGTGGGAGGCGGTTTATCCATACAGTCCAGAATGGAGTGGGTAGGGAACTGGCACTGAGGTGCCCAGTGCTGGCTGGAGATCCAGGAGCTGGTGAATTCATGGTGGAGATCTGTGATGCCTTCAGTGTGCTACACCTGCATCTTTCATGGAGATGTCTCCATATGCCATGCTGGCATCCTGCATCCTTCATGGTGATGTCTCCATTGTGCCACACCAGCATCCTTCATGGTGATGTCTCCATTGTGCCACACCAACATCCTTTATCAAACTCAAACACCTCCTGCCTCCATCTTCATCATCCCTGGGGACAGAGGGGCTCCTGCTTGTCCCCAGACTGCTCCCTGTGCTACAGGGATAGGGAGCTTGGTGGGGTGGGAGGCTGCTCTGCCGCCTCCAAGGCCATGCTGAGCGCAGTCCTGTCTCCACCAGCTGCAGAGATCTCAGTGAGCCCCGCGGCCGAGGTGCGGGAGGGGACAGCCACCACCTTGTCCTGTGATGTCCCTGGCAGGGAGGGCCAGGACCTCAACTACACCTGGTACAAGAACAGTGCCTGGCTGAAGGAGGGCCCAGCACACACCCTGCTCTTCCAGCACGTGGCTGTCACCGATGCTGGCTACTACTCCTGCAAGGTGACCAACGACCAGGGCAGTGACACGTCCCAGCCCATCATCCTGACTGTGACATGTGAGTGCCCACGGCTCCTGCAGGGGGATGGGCTGCAGTGCCTCCAGCAGATGAGGTGCCAGGGGGTGCAGAACCCCCCACCCCGAGTCACAACAAAAAGAAAGCAGCTGGGAGGAGCAGCTCTGGGCTTGGGGCACCACATTCAGGCATCAACCCCCCCAGGGGGACCTCCTGAGCCTCAGCACCTTCTCTCCTCTTGCAGACCCTCCCCGGAACCCCACTCTGACGCTCTTCCAGGAGACACAGGGTGGCCGGGTGGCCATGGTGGGCTGTGCTGTGGACAGCCACCCTCCAGCCACCATGGCCATTTCCCGTGGTGGCACCTTGCTGGCAGCCAGCGGGTCGCAGGCGGCCCCGAGCCAGCGGTTTGGTGTCACTGCTGCCCGCAACAGCCTGCGGCTGGAGATCCACAACGTGGGGCTGCAGGATGCTGGGGAGTACCTCTGCACGGCCACCAACGCCTATGGCAATGCCACTGCCACCAAGCTCTTCATCCCCCGGGGTGAGTCCTACTGGTCCAGGCTCCTGCTCTGGGAGCTGATGAACCGTGAGAGCTAGGAGGAGTAAGTGCCCTCCACCAGCACAGCTGAGGGGGTGACCTGCTGAGAGGACCTGGGAGTGCTGGGGGGGTAAGAAATTCACTGTGAGCCAGCAAGGTGCCCTCGAGGCCAGGAAGGCCAACAGGATCCTGGAGTGCAGTAGGAAGAGTGTGGCCAGCAGGTTGAGGGAGGTCCTTCTCCCCTTATACTTTGCCTTAGGGAAGCCACATTTAGAGTATTGGCTCCAGTTCAGCAGAGACAGGGAACTGCTGGAGAGAGTCCAGCAGAGCCTACAAAGATGCTGAGGGTCCTGGAGCAGCTCTGTGAGGAGGAAAGACTGAGAGCCCTGGGGGTGTTTGGGCCAGAGAAGAGCAGCCCCAGAGGGGATCTGAGCAATGCTCAGCAAGAGAATGGGGCCAGACTCTTTTTAGTGGTGCCCAGGGACAGAACAAGGGGCAAGGAGCAAGAAAGCAGAGGAAAGTTCAGGAAAAACTCCATTTGTCCCAGCTGGTGGTAGAAAGTTGGTTCTGTGATCTCTGCTGGTGTCCATTACCCTTATGGAACATCATACATGCAGCCACAGGCTCTTGTGAGGGAGGAGGCTGCTCAAGTCCTTCCTCAGAAGGAATTTGGCCGTGGGGCTTTGGCCAGATGGACCCAGGGGAAGGATGAAAGTTTGCTGTTGGGGTTTCCCCTCCCTCCTTGACATTCCTCTCCCACCCCTCCTCCAGCCACGGAGGTCCTGATCCAGCCTTCAGCGGAGGTGCAGGAAGGGACAGCCGTCACCTTGACCTGCTTGGGCGATCAGGATGAGGCAGAGGAGACCCTCTACACGTGGTACAGGAACAGCAGGAGGCTGCAGGAGAGCTCGTCCCGAGCGCTGCGGTTCCCCAGCGTCCGTGGTGAGGACGCAGGAGCTTTCCAGTGCCAGGTTCAGCACCGCAACAGCAGCCACAGCTCCGCGGCCGTCCCGCTCCGTGTGCTCTGTGAGTGCCCCCCAGGCAGCCTGCAGATGACCCCAGCTCGGCTGGGAGTGCTGATTTATGTGCTGGAGGGCAGGGAGGGTCTACAGAGGGGTCTGGCCAGGCTGGATCCATGGGCTGAGGCTTAACAAAGCTGAGTGCTGCTTCTTGCACCTGGCTCACAGCTACCCTGTGAACACTCCAGGCTTAGGGAAGAGAGGATGGAAAATGCCTGGCAGAAGCAGACCTTGGATGTGTTCTTGCCCCAGGGTTTGAGGTAGGGCTGGACACCTGCACTCAGACCATGAGCTCAAGCCAGGTGGCAACAGAGGTGCCCAGGGCATGCAGGTCTCTTGTAGAGTGCTGTCAGAGGTGAGACCCTGGGGTCTAACATATGGAAGGTCACAGGATGCTGAAGAGCTGCTTAGGTGACACCAGAAAGCACCAATCCCTTGAGTTCTTGGTGTTGTCCCAACCTCAGGAACCCATAACGTTCTCACCAGAGGTCTTACTACCCACAGTTCCACCAAGGCAACCAGTGATGAGCTCCTTCCTGCAGACCCAAGGTGGGCACCTGGGCATCATCCAGTGCACCACCGAGAGTGACCCAGAGGCCAGCCTGACCTTGTGGCGAGGAGAAGAAGCAATAGCCTGCACCCAGGGCTGCCTCACAGCCCCCAACCCCAGGGTCCATGTCACCCTGTCCTACAACAGCCTGAAGGTGGAGATCTGGGAGGTGGTGCTGGAGGATGAGGGGACCTACGTGTGCTGGGCTGGGAACTCGCTTGGCAATGCCAGCACAGCTGTGGACTTCAGGGCTGAGAGTGAGTGTGATGGGGAGGGGGATGGCTAGGGTAGAGCCTGCCCCACGCTTCCCTGATGCCTTTGGGGAAATCCTGGGATAGGGGAGGGTGAGGAGGGAATGCCAGGAATGGAGAGAAGCTCAAGAGAACAAAAGTGGTGGTAGCAGGGCAGAAAGAGCAGAAATAGCCCATGAGACCCAGAGCATCAAAGAGCATCTGTCTTGGGAGAGCTGTGGTGATCAAGTCTTCTGGTGTTTGGGTGGAGTGGGGGCTTGTCCCAGTCCCTCCAGCCTCTCCTGGGGGGTTTTGAGGGTTCCCCCTCCACGTGCACTGGTGAGACCACACCTCAAATATTGGGTTCAGTTTTGGGCTCCTCTCTCCAAGGACATTGAGGTGCTGGTGAAGGGTCTGGAGCACAAGTCTTGTGATGGAGCAGCTGGGGGACCTGGGGTTGTTCAGCCTGGAGAAAAGGAGGCTGGGGGAGACCTTCTGGCTCTCTAGAGCTCCCTGAAAGGAGGCTGGAGCCAGGTGGGGTTGGTTTGTTCTCCCAAGGAACAAGTGATGGGACAAGGGGAAATGGCCTCAAGTTGCATGGGGGAGGTTTAGGTCAGGCATGAGGAATGATTTCTTCCCCTTAAAAGTTATCAAGGCCTGGCCCAAGCTGTCCAGGGCAGTGGTGGTGTCCCCATCCCCAAAGCAGTTCCAGAGCTATGTAGATGTGATGCTGAGGGCCATGGTTTAGTGGTGCCCTGGCAGTGCTGGGTTAAAGGTTGGACTCAATGATCTTCAAGGTCTTTTCCAAGGGAAATGATTTCATGATTCCATGGTTTACCTCCTCATGGAGTGACTGCAGAGAGTTACTGGTTGGCTAGCCTCAGGAGGGGCTGCAGTGCTGACCATTGAGGCTGATCCTGCTTTGGCAGGAGGCTTGGACCTGATGATCTCTGCAGGTCCCTTCCAACCTCTAATGTACTGTGATCTCATGCTGCTGCCTGTTTGCCTCCTGCCCACAGCTGCCAGCATCTCAGTGTCTCCATCCTCCAGCGTGCTGGAAGGCCACACTGTCAACCTGACCTGTCACCTGAGCAGCCACTCCCTGGCTCTGCCCAACTTCACCTGGTACCACAATGGGCAGTGGCTGGCTGAGGGCTCAGCCTCCTCCCTGGTGTTCCAGCATGTGGCCAGCAGGGACTCAGGGCTCTACCACTGCAGGGCCACCACCTCCAGCGGCAGCAGGAGCTCTGCTGAGGTCTCCCTGGATGTGCTGTGTATGTATGGGGTTGGTGTCTCCAGCTCCTGCTTATCCTGGGCATTGCAGCCTGTGCCCCTGCATTGTGCCCAGCTCTGCTCACACATGTGTGCTGGGCAGAGTGGTGAGGGTGGCACCTGCAGGGCTTGAGGTCCATCTGTATGGAGAGACCTTCTTGTTCCCTGAGAGGAGGTTGGAGCAAGGTGGGGGTTGGTCTCTTCTCACAAGGAAGAAGTGGAAAGAGAGGAGGAAATGACCTCAAGCTCTGCCAGGGAAGGTTGAGGTTACACATGAAGAACAATTTCTTCCCCTTGAGGGTTGTCAAGACCTGGCCCAGGCTGCCCAGGGCAGCAGTGGAGTTCCCATCCCTGGAGGGGTTTCAAAGCTGTGGAGATGTGGTGCTGAGGCTTAGTAGGGAACTGGCAGTGCTGGGGCATCAAGTCCAAGGTGGACTTGGTGATCTGGAAGGTCTTTTCCAGTCAAATATTCCATAATTCTATGTTTCCATGTCCTGGGGCTTCCTCCTGTGCACGTTTCCCTCTCTTTTCCTTCTGACCAATTGTGCACTTCATGTGTGCAAGGGCAAGTGACCCTTCAGCTGCCAAGCTTCTGCATGTTTGGGGGCCATGGTGAGGTACAGCACACCCCAACAAGCCCTTGAGTGGGACTGCTGGGGGTGAAGGCATCACCATCACTTGGAGGTGGTGTGGTCCCTAGTAGAGACCTTCCCTCCCTTCCTGAGGAGGATGTAGCTTCTCCTCTTTCTGGAGGACCTTATGCTCCACCACCACTCTGCCCCACACAGACCCACCACGGGACCTCCACTTGACATCATTCCTGGAGACAGAGAGAGGCAGCCTGGCCATCTTTCAATGCCTGGTGGCAAGCAATCCTCCTGCCCAGCTGTCCCTGAGCCGGGGTGAGGAGCTGGTGGCCACCAGCCGTGGTGGGAGCAGTCCGAGGGTCAGCGTCTCAGCCACCCCCAACACCCTGAAGGTGGAGATCACAGAGGTGACACCAGCAGATGAAGGCAGATACCACTGCACGGCCACCAACGCACATGGAACCACCACAGGACGACTCTACCTCCCTGTAGAGAGTGAGTACCACCTGGTGGCCACCCTGAGGCCAGCGAGATGATGTACCCTTCGATGCTGCAGAGAGGGCCCTGTGCAGGGGCTCAGGGACCCAGCAGCACCTGAGTCACCAGAGGGGTTAGCAGAGCTCCTGGGATGAATTAATTTCTTGGGGTGGGATGTGGCCTTCAGATTGGTTGCTCCAAGTGTGTCCCCATAGATGTGTAAACACTGGAGCTGAGGTCTGCACTCCCATCCAGTGCTGCAGGATTCCACTCCAGCTCTGGTTGTTGCTTTGGAGCTACTTACCCCCCACACCCCAGGCACCCACTCCAGACTCACCTCTGGGTACAGATTGTCCATCTGGGCTCAGCACCAGTGAGGCCACACCTTGAATCCTGGGTCCCTTATTCCAAGAAGGACATTGAGGTGCTGGAGTGTGTCTAGAGAAGGGCAAGCAAGCTGGTGAAGGGTCTAGAGCACAAGACTTGTGAGGGGCAGCTGAAGGACCTGGGGATGTTCAGCCTGGAGAAAAGGAGGCTGAGAGGAGACCTTCTGTCTCTCTCCATGCTCCAGCTGCCCGAGTCCTCATCTCCCCATCTGCGGAGGTGCTGGAAGGAGATGACGTCTCCCTGACATGCCAGGCGGCAGGGGGGTCGCAGGCTGACTCCCTCTACTCCTGGTACAAGAACAGTGAATGGCTCCAGGAGAGCCCCAACAACCTCCTTGCTCTGCCCCACATCACCAGCGCCGCTGCTGGCTCCTACCACTGCCGAGCCCACGGCCCCTCGGGCACCAGCACCTCCCCGGCTGTCACCCTGCGAGTCACCTGTGAGTGGGACCCTCCTGGGAGCCCTGGCGAAGGGAACAGCGTGCGGGGGGGTGGGACAGCGCCAGGGACGGGAGGGGGCGGGGGGTGGGGTGGGACAGCGCCAGGGACGGGAGGGGGCGGGGGGTGGGGTGGGACAGCGCCAGGGACGGGAGGGTGCCAGTGATAATTCCAGTGCTAAAATGGTGGCAGGTGTGGCATATTCCTGGAAGTGGGATGGTGCTAGGGGTGGGAGCCCTCCTGGGCCAGGGCTGGCCCCTTCGGTGGCTCTTTGTGCACACTCAGGACTTGTTCACCATCCTGGGCAGACCCTCCACGGGTGCCAGTGCTGACATCCTACCTGGAGACCCCCGAGGGGCTGCAAGGTGTCCTGCAGTGCAGGGTGGACAGCATCCCCCAGGCAGAGCTGGCTCTCTTCAAGGACCAGGTGTTGGTGGCCTCTACAGCACTACCCCAGCCCAGCACTCTGCCACGGCACAGGGCCACCTGGGCCTTCAACACACTGCGGGTCAGCATCAGCCCCCTGCTGCTGGAGGACGAGGGCCAGTACCTGTGCTCTGCCAGCAATGCCCACGGCAATGCCAGTGCCATGGCCAACTTCACAGCAGGCAGTGAGTGAGGGGCTGGGGCTGCCTCTGGGGAGGGTCAGGGGATGGGGCTGGGAGGAAGGCACCAAAATAGGATGTACTGGAATTGGAGAACTGTGGAGAGTGGGTACTGTGGTCAAGAGGCGAAGATAAGCACCACAGGAGGATGCTCACTGAGAGCAGCTCTGTGGAGAAGGACCTGGGTGTGCTGGGGGGTCAAAAGCTGGACAGCAGGTGGCACTGAGTACTCACAGCCCAGAGCCAGCCCTGTTAGAAACATGGAATGGTCTGGGTTGGAAGGGACATCCAAAGGTCATCCAGTCCAACCCCCCCTGCACTCAGCAGGGACATCCTCAACCAGATCAGGTTGCCTAGAGGTCTGGCCAGCCTCACCTTGAATATCTCCAAGGATGGGTCCTCAACCACCTCCCTGGACAACCTGTTCCAGTGTTTCACTACCCTCATGGTGCAGAACTTGTTCCTAACATCCAATCTAAACCTGCTCTGCTCTGTCTGAAGCTGTTGCTCCTCACCCTGACACTGCTGCCTTTGCAAAGTCTCTCCCCAGCCTTCTCGTAGCCACTTCAGGTACTGGAAGGTCACCATTAGGTCTCCCCAGAGCTTTCCCTTTTGAATGTGGTCAGGCTAAGCTACAAAATGCAGTGCTGCTGGTAAACCCCAGTGATGGAGCTTAGAGGATCCCTTTCACAAAACACTTCATCCACAGAAGGTTTACCCTTCCCCTGGCAACTTTCATGGCCACAAGTCCCTCCCTGCACCTATTCTGCCTCTCCTCTTCAGACCAGCTCTATCCATCCATTTTCCATTCTTCTAACAAGCATTGTGTAAAACCAAATCCTTTTTATCCAACTCCTTCCAACTTCCATAGGGCAAGGAAATGAAAAAGAAAGCTCAACTGCTTTCCATTAGGACTGCTTTGTCCTTCAGTGGGTACTGCTCTGATACACCACCACCACAGGGATCTGCTTGAGCCAGGAGCATATTACTTATCTATTCCTCATGAGGAAATGCCTACAGCAGCTGCTGCTCCCCCACCACCACCTCCCTTCATCTTCCCAAAGCAGCTCCTGCTCCCTCTACACCATTCTGCCCCCTGCCTACACAGCTCCTGCCCTCCCACCACCATTTCTGCACCCACCCCAGAGCCTGGGGCAAGAGCCTCAACCAGCCAAGATGCTACACAGAGGAGCAAAGCCCCAGGAAGGAGGCTCAGATAATAGCCATGGAGAAGACTGGATAACAATCAACCCCCAACCTACCTAAGCTGGGGGGGGGGGCCACCAGGCCCCCCAGCCTTTGTCATTCCCCCCCCCCCCCAAAAGGCTGTTCCATGGGTACTCACCAATGATGAGAGGAGGATCCTCAGCCCAGATGGGCTCAGCTTAGAGACTCTGCCTTTCTTGGGGGGTTAAATAGGGGAGTGGATGGGGAGGGAAAGTGGCCACACCTGGGGTGGGAGGAGACTCCAATAGAGCTCAGGTGCTCTGGGATTTGAGGGGAAAAAGAGGGGAAATGGGGCAGGTAGGGTGGAAAAGGGGCAGATGTGGTGGAAAATGGGAGGTGGTTCTGAGCTGATCCCCAGCAGCGTGGGCAGCAGGGGCAGGGAGGGGATTCTGCCCCTCTGCTCTGCTCTGGAGACCCCACCTGCAATGCTGGGGCCAGCTCTGGACTCCTCAGCACAGACATGGACCTTTTGGAACAGGGCCAGAGGAGTCTCCTTCTCTGGAGACTTTCAAGCTCCATCTGGATGTGTTCCTGTGTGACCTGTGC